>NC_134692.1:126052124-126692124 GCF_050947455.1 Rhinoderma darwinii
ACAGTGGCTCTCTTGGCCACTTAATGTGCAGGAAACTGAAAGACAGCCCCATTCATTGAAATTAACAGGTGCCGAAGAAAAGCAGAAGGGATCTCGGTCACTTCATACTCCAGATTGGCGGAGGTCCCAGAGGTTGGGCCCTACTGATCAGAATATTATGGCATATCTTAGCGATATGCCTCATCATTATATAATAGGAATATCCCTTTAAAGAAATTGCAAGCCCATATCAGAAGGTGTCCATCAAGACCTTCTCTAATCAAGCCTTGGCCTTCAAGTTGTTATAAAAAAAAAATGCATGTGCACTGTGCAAGTACTCATTAAGATTCTGACCCCTCAAATACATAACGTAGGTATGATCCGTCATTGCGTCAGATATGTACTTATTTGAGATGAGCGAATTTCCCAAATCTCGAGTTTAAAAACGAATTTTTACTCTCTAATGTCTTTTGGGACTGTATCCAACCCCTTTTAAGCCTTTTTAACACCAAGCCAGCATTAGTAATGTCAAAGTGAGAGCAACATATATGGGTAGAGGGAGGGATAACCGCAGTGCATTTTAGGAAGGCATAATGGGAAAGCCCATCCAAGGTCACGTGATCCTTTTTTTAATCTCACCAACGGCCTCCATTTTCCTGTGAATTGTGCACCCCGATTCGCAAATGTTTTGGAATATGCCAGACCTGAAAATTTTGGTCAATTTGGACTGAAATCGATTTGTGTAGAATTGATTCGCTCATCTCTAGTCGTTATCTTTCTTCAAAAGGCCAAAATCTAAGGAAAGAACTTCCCTCACCAATACATGTGTAGAATCAAATGATCCCTGTTGCTGGGTTGTCACCATCTCTGATATCTTCTGGGTGACTATTATGAAGTGCTAGGAAAGACGATTGGAGAATTACTAGGAGAATTACTGAGGAATAATAATGGAAAGCTAAGATAACTAAGAAAATTGTAGACCTTTGCAATATTATAAGCTCCACAAATCATAATATTTGTTTTGCTGTCATCTGTGGGAGCTTCTTTCTTCGTAGTATTCTTTAGCAAGTCCTCACTCCTGACAGGTTTACGGATGTTTGCACTAAGTAGCTTTTAGTGGTATTCTGTGGAAATTAGGCATCTTGTTTTCATTTCTATAGGCCCTTGGCATGTAATGCCGTTACAAAGGGCATGTATGCGCCTTTACTAATCCAGTCTAAAAGTAGCCTGGTGCTTTTCAAAGGATGTCCAGCAATAAAAACACATCACCTTAAGAAATGAGGCAAAATTTTCTTGAGCCTCTTCTTTACTTAAAGGCTCCTCCGCTGAGTGGTTGATCTATTTAGTAAAATTAATTAGGCGACCCTGGGTTGGGTTTCATGGTGGAATAAGGCTTGGCTTTTCAAAAGCAAAGTCTATGCTTTGATGGGGTGAATGAGGTAAAAACTTGCTTCTTAAGCCTGCATTACTTCAAAGTGCATCACAAGAAATATTTCACCCTATAACAATGGCCGAAAGTCATGGAAACTCAAAAACTAATCTTGAAGGTCCATAGAACTGAATATTTAACGTGACTTTGTAACTTTGCAGTCACATTTATAAAATAATTTATATGTATTTTTTAACTTAAACCGGTTTCAGATGTAAAGAGAGGAGAGTTTTTCTTATAATAGTCACTCCAAATATCTTGGATCTCTTCTCTATATGGCATTCATAAGAAACAAAAAAAAATATACAGTATATTCTAATGCACATTATTATAATGTATTGCATTATTCATAATTCCTACCCTTATTTTTTCTCCATTTATAGAAGTCTAATAGATGCTTATGATACAATAGATAATTACAAAAATTTCTAGATTTCAACTTACTTCTTTTTTAGTATATTTTAGTTTATAAAATACAATGTATTTTTGAATTCCTTCTTTATTGCTTCACTGATTTTTTTTCTTTGTATTGTAAAATTTAATAAAAATGATTTGTAAAAAAAATATTGTTTGTGTAGAGGAAAAAATGTATAGAAAAAAGATTCTCTTTCTAAATCGATTTTTACAAAAACATGGCGAATGTAGTAGTAAGAGATAACGAAAGTTGTGATGTAAAGGGGATGTCTGATAAAGACAACCCCTGTCCATATGGATGTTATTGAGGGACCCGCTGCTCGGGATAATCTTCTATGAGTCAACATGCTCCACAGGGTCCGGTCTGGTGGACCCAGCTCATTTATGTATTACATTACCCTTACAGCGGCCACTTTAGGAGAAATAAGTGGCCAGACCTGGCATCCCCGTGCGTTACCAGCTAAACACTGAGGTTTAGTGTTAAAAAGGATTGACTTAGTAAGAGAACTCCTTTAAAAGGGTATTCCAGCCTTTAGCATTTTTTATTTATCGAGTGGATAGGTGGAAAATGCTAGAGGGTTGGGGTCCAACTGCTGGGCAATTTCCATCAGCCTTGTAGACTTGAATGGAGCGGCCCCGCACATGCCTGGCCTATTGCTCCATTGCCACTGTCTTGCTGCTGGCGGGATTGGGGGCCCCAGCAGTTGGACCCCCACTGATCTAGCATTTTTAATCTATCCAGTGGATAGGTAAAAATGCTAACGATTGGAACAACCCTTTAAATCCTGCCAATCCTTTTTGACTACTCCCAACCCCCAGTTTAATAGCAAATTGGTCTTGACCTGAGTAATTTAAGACAGACTGGTTAATAGCATGTGCTTCCTGATAACCCCAAAGACTGTCATTGTTATGTAGTGTATCCTTAGCACTAAGAATGTCAAACATTCGGGAAAGCTATAACATTCCCTATTATAAGCTGCAGTATTAATCTAATTTTTATATTTTTAAAATACCCCTTAAAAATGAACCCTAAATGTTAAAGGGGCACTTCATTTAACGGGGCATTTTTTTTTTTAGACAATTTCTTTTTGCCAGAAGGTTCCAACAATAAACTGATCACAGAATGTTCCGATTCCCCCAGAGATAAACTGTAGCAAGTGTTTAATTCTCCTACAGCACCACCACAGGAGATATTGAGCATTACATAATTCCCATTAAAATCAATGGCCTTTCGGTGTAATACACGCACATTTGGGTCCTCCACAGCAAGAGATACTCCTTATAGCTTTCCAGTCTGGCTGATAAAGGGGAAACCCTCTTTTGTTGATTCAGAATACCCTAACAGAGTATTTAAATAATGGGTTTTCCTAAACCAGACATCAAACAGCTTCTACATTAGGTGGACTCCAATCCAACTATGGGCTATGTTTCCTATGTGAGGCAAAAGGAATGAAGGCTAGTGAAAATTCTTATGGTCGCATAAACTGTAGTCCGAGTCTTGGATTGGATCTATTCATGGTGTGGACAGTGCAGGTTTAAAGAACATGTCAAGGCGGTGGAATTGATCAACTCAATACCTGGGATATATAGGTTTAGAGACTATACAGTAGTATGTAGCATCTGTCTCTAACATTTAGGGGACACTTTATATTTGATTTTGCCATCATTGAACAAAAGTATTATATTTTGTATGTAAAATTGAATGTATGTATTTATTATACATTATTTGCATAGCACCTGAATATTATATATCTCGGAAAAAGACTCAAGAGCTATAACTTTATTATTTCGGGAAGAAATATATTCAGCTAATTCCTTTAATTTGATCATCAAACGCTGCATAGATAGGTCATTAAAATATATGTAAAAATCACTCATGGGGATAGAAAATCTCCAGAGATGAGCAGCGGACAATCCCTTTAAGAGAAGTTAAAATTTGGATTAATTTGCCTGTGTGACTATAGAAATCTACAATCTGCCATTTACACCTCCTGGCACAGGAGATGATTGCATTCTGTAACTCGTGGCCTTCAATCACCTTCGGATTAATCAGGTTAGACATCTTGAAAGGAACAGAAGGCAGTGGCTGAATTATTATATCATTGTTTACTGAGAATTGCTTTTGACATCACCTTAATGGGTTCATCCTGATGCAATATGATACAAAGTTACCCCTCTGGTATACTTTTAATATCAAGTTACTGTTGGAGGAAATGTAAGCATTTCCTCAGGCAAATTCAGTAGTTCAAAGTTGTGTTTATAATGTAAATGTCTGTAAATCTGACACGGCTTTAAGAGCATCTCCTGCTAATTCTCTCTGGCTTTAAAATCCATAGGTTAAAGAAACACTTTTAGGTATGCGATGTAGAGAGTTACAACAGTAGCCTACAAGAAAGAACTCAAAACCAAGAGATCATCTAATTAGGAGAAGCTCCGTCCATATGGATATCCTAGTGGGGAAAGACTCCACTTAGGTATTAATTAAAGTCGAAAGCCACTATAAAGTGCAGCTCCTGCTCTGGTGGATTTACTACATGGTTGCCTATGTATGGGCGCCATGTAATACCCTGCATTGGCCATGGCATTGGCCACGGCAGAAATGTGTTGCTACTCACATCTTTTCCCAGCAAGATCAGAGGGGTTTAGCATTATTTTAGATACATTTGAGCAAGAAAATTGGTTTTAAAAATCTACATATCCTTTAAAGTCAATATCCACCATTAAACGTCATATTATATTTTTTATACAAATAGCTTCAAAATTCCAGGCTGATAAAAAATTTCCACATACCTTAATAATGGTCAAAGCTCCATTTTTGTGATACAGAGCTCCAAATTCTCAATGGTCACCTATTCTGACATGTCTGTTTTAATAAATACTTGTATTCCCCATAAAATAACAATTTAGCACATTTTCTACATTGTGCCGTTCCAATAAATTGACAACTGGGTGTTATCAGTTGGGGGTGTGTCTCTACACAGACTGGCAATGTCCAATCAGTGCTGACAGAGTCAGACTGTGAATGGACACGCCCCTTTGACAAGGGAATTGTAACACCCAGTTGCCAATTTATTCATAAATGTCTGGGAGGAATAACAGAGGAATGGCACAATTCTTAGAAAAAAATGCTCCAGAATTGTTATTTCATGGGGAATACAAATATTAATTTATTAAAAGATGTCAGGATAGTAGAAATCTGGCTGCCTTCAGCCACCACTAGGGGGCGTTTAGGAGTTTACTGCATACTGTGTTATTATTGAGTTCAATGTAAATCATATGCAGCTAGCTCATAAGCTCCCTCTATTGGTGGCTGCAATAAGCCAGAATTGTATAATTTATCTCTATGTCTAAGCAGCAGATTTGGAGCTGTGTATCAGAAAAACGGCGCTCTGGCCGCTATAAAGATATATTAAGAAATCAATCAGCGTAGAATGTTAAACCTAAACACGACATGATGTTAAAAGCTGAAAATTCACTTTAAGGGAAATGTATAACTTAAAAAAGTATCTAAAAGCAATAGGCAAAGCAATCTTTCATACATAGACCACCTACTATATATTTCAGTTCTAATTTACTTTGAGGGGGATCTCCCTTTCCTAAACTACATTTAGATGTTTTCATCGAAGGCATAAATCATTCAAACACATGTGGTAACAGAGCGTCAGTCTGTCTTATCTCGGGATGTCACTTACCGCATTTCATTAAACAAAGAGGAAATTTTAGCTGTCTACGTGGAGAGGTAGTTACAGTCTATTAAGGAGCTTAGGTTTGTGCATGGCAAATTATGACGGGATGATGGGATTTTATAACTGGCGCCCAGAAAACTAACAAAAATATGAACTCGGTTTTATTGTTTTTTTTTTTCTATGCAGATCTGTTTCATGCACTGCTCACCTCTGCATCTTGAAAAGCTATTATCACAAATCTGATTGCAGACGGGTTCCTTTCCTCTGCTAATCCTTCCTAAACAAGCTTTTGAACAAGTCCATACATCTCTGAGGGCTGTGTTTAGAGAGGAAGATGCTCAGTATTTTAAACCTTTGCATTTTCTCTGACTTGCATTTCTCTTGTAATCCCTTTGTGAACCCTCTTCTCGGCTTTCAGATGTCTATGGAGAAGCTCACAAGATAGGTGAAGAAAAGGGTTTATCTGGACTCGATCAGTGATCTGATCTACTGGTGACAAAGCTGCCCTGGACGAGACCGTTACAAAACAAACTAGATTTTAATATGTGTTGCATATTGATGCTTTGGAGAAACACAAGGTCATATATTACTGCAATTTATATACACCAATCAGCCATAACATTAAAACCACTGACAGGTGAAGTGAATAACATTGTTGATCTGGTTGCAAGGGGGCCTGACGAGGGGTGGGATATATTAGGCAGCAAGTGAACAGTCAGTCCTTGAAGTTCATTTGTTGGAAGCAGGAAAAATGGGTAAGTGTAAGTATCTGAGCAATTAGGACAAGAGTCAAATTGTGATAACTAAAGACTGGGTCAGAGCATCTCCAAAAGGGCAGGTCAAATGCGGTATCCCTGGTATGCAGTGGTTAGTAATTATCATAAGAGGTCCAAGGAAGGTCAACTTGTGAAATAGCGACAGAGTCATGGAAGCCCAAGGCTCATTGATGTGCGTGGGAAGTGTAGGCTAGCCCGTCTGGTCCGATCCCAGAGAAGAGCAACCGCAGCACAATTTACAGGCAAAGTTACTGATGGCTATGATAGGAAGGTGTCAGAACACACAGAGCATCACAGCTTGCTGCATTTGGGGCTATGTAGCTGCAGACTGGTCAGCGATGCTACGGTGGCAGTGGCCGCCATGCGGTGCTGCAGCCCATAGAGTAGGGACCCACTTTGAAAGAGGTCGCAGTGAAGTGGCAAGTGAGCTTATACAGTTTGACCAAAATGTTAACAAAGAACCTCATGTTCATGTTTATAAACTATGCCTAGCGGCTCAGATCAACGTATATATTGTGGATTGTGCGGTCCATGTCTAGTTTCTCACAATGCTGATTCCTGAATAATGTTTTCACTGTAACATGTAAAGAAGCCGCCCCGTTCTGGTACATCATGAAACTAAGAACAACCTGTACCAGAATGATGGGAGGAAGAAAGTATGGAGAAGGCTTGGAACGGCTCATGATCCAAAGCACACCACATCCTCTGTAACACATGGTGGAGGCAGTGTGATGGTATGGTGGGGGCAGTGTGATGGCATGGTGGAGGCAGTGTGATGGCATGGTGGGGGCAGTGTGATGGCATGGTGGAGGCAGTGTGATGGCATGGTGGGGTCAGTGTGATGGCATGGTGGGGGCAGTGTGATGGCATGGTGGAGGCAGTGTGATGGCATGGTGGGGACAGTGTGATGGCATGGTGGGGGCAGTGTGATGGCATGGTGGAGGCAGTGTGATGGCATGGTGGAGGCAGTGTGATGGCATGGTGGGGGCAGTGTGATGGCATGGTGGAGGCAGTGTGATGGCATGGTGGAGGCAGTGTGATGGCATGGTGGGGGCAGTGTGATGGCATGGTGGAGGCAGTGTGATGGCATGGTGGGGGCAGTGTGATGGCATGGTGGGGGCAGTGTGATGGCATGGTGGAGGCAGTGTGATGGCATGGTGGGGGCAGTGTGATGGCATGGTGGGGGCAGTGTGATGGCATGGGCATGCATGGCAGCCAAAGGCACTGGGTCACTAGTGTTTATTGATGATGTGACTGAAGACAGAAGCAGCCGGATGAATTCTGAAGTGTTCAGGGATCTACTTTCTGCTTAGAACCAACCAAATGCAGCAGGTTGATTGGCCGTCGCTTCACAGTACAGATGGACAATGACCCAAAACAAACTGCGAAAGCAACCCAGGGGTTTATAAGGCAAAGAAGTGGAATATTCTGCAATGGCGAAGTCAATCACCAGATCTCATCCCGATCGAGCTGCATTTCACTTGCTTAAGACAAAACTTAAAGAGAACCTTTCACCTCCCCATACATGTGCAGCATGTAATGGGGAGGGCTGCACAAACCCTGGGGCACTTTAAAAAAAATTTCGACCTCCCTCTGTTATTTAGATGTCGGTGCCGTTTTATTTGGTGCCCGATTTTTAAATAACCCCCTGAACAGTCAACGGGGCGTGTACTGGCAAGGGGGCCTGTTACTATGGCTGTGACACTGTCCAATCAGATATGGACAGTGCCACAGCAAGAGCGAGCAGAGAAAGTGTCTCTCTTCAGATTTGAAGATCAGTCTTTTCACCTGAACAGGCAAGGGGGCGTGTCACTGCTACGGACAGTGTGAGCTGGGGAGAGCGCGCTCTCATCTCTTCAGCTCTTGCGAGAGATCAGTCTTGTATTGTCTGCCGAACTGGCAAGGGGGCGTGTCTCTGCTACGGACAGTGTAAGCGCTCCCAAGCTCACACTGTCCGTAGCAGAGACACGCCCCCTTGCCAGATCAGGTGAAAAGACTAATCTTAACCCCTTCTCGACATTTGACGTATCCATACGCCAAAGTCAGGTAGGGGAGTGAACCCGCTCCATACGATGCGGGTGTCGGCTGTTTGTTACAGCCGACACTTCAGAGTAACGAGCGGCATCGCGCTTGAGCGTGATCCCGCTAGTTTAACTCGTTAAATGCTGCAGCACTATTGAATCGTTCGAAAGAGGGGGGCGACCCCCTCTAACAGCTCATCGCGCCCTCCGCAACGCAATCGTGGGGGTTGCTATGGCAGCCTGGTGGCCTAATGAAGGCCCCCAGGTCCGCCATCTTTGTGCACCTATTAAGCTTAATAGATGCCTGTCAGAATCACGATATACTGCAATACATTAGTATTGCAGTATATCGTGCAAGCGATCTAACAATCGCTGGTTGAAGTCCCCTGGGGGACTAATAAAAAAAGTAAAAATGAGACAACGATAAAGTTGTTTTTTTTTGTGTAAAAAAAAATTAAAAAATTATAAGTTCAAAAAACCCCCCTTTTCCCATTTTCCCCATAGAGCATAGTAAAAAAATAAATAAACATAATTGGTATCGCCGCATCCGTAAAAGTCTGAACTATTACAATATATCATTGTTTAAACCGTACGGTGAACGCCATAAAAAAAAGAAATTGTAAACACCAGAATCTCTATTTTTTTGTCACCTAATCTCCCATAAAAAATAAAATAAAAAGTGATCAAACCATCGCATGTACACCAAAATGGTATTATTAAAAACTACAGCTTATCCCACAAAAAATAAGTCCTCATACCACTTAATCGACGGAAAAATAAAAAAAGTTATGGCTCTCAGAATTTGGCGACACAAAATACATTTTTTTTTTTACACTTAGGTTTTTACTTGTAAAAGTAGTAAAATATAGAAAAAACTATACATATTTGGTATCACCGTAATCGTATTGACCCACAGAATAAAGTTAACATGTTGTTTTAATTGCAAAAAACAATGGAGGAATCGCTGTTTTTTTTATTTTCTACCCCACAAATAATTTTTTTCCCGGATTATATGGCAAAATAAATGCTGCTACGAAAAACTACAACTCGTCCCGCAAAAATCAAGCCCTCATAGTACTATATCGACAGAAAAATAAAGACGTTATGGCTTCTGAAAGGTGGGGAGGAAAAAAACGAAAATGAAAATCTGAAAGTTGTTTACGACGGGAAGGGGTTAAATATCTGGCGCCAAATATAACGGCACCGATATCTAAATAACGGAGGGATGTAGAAAAAAAATGCAAAGTGCCCCAGGGTTTGTGCAGCCCTCCCCATTACATGCTGCACTCAGCTGCACATATATGGAGAGGTGAAAGGTTCTCTTTAACCCCTTAAAGGGAATGTGTTGCCAGCAAAACATGTTTTTTGTTTTTTTAAATTAAACATTTAGTGTGTAGGTGATTAAACATTGTTCAAATTTTTTTTATTTTTTTCACTAGTCAGGAAATATTATAAATTAGATTCTAATTTATAATATTTCCCAGTGCTGGTCACTAAATTGAGCTATTCCCCAAAATTGCAGCATTGCATGTGGTAAAGCAACCACATTGCTTTTTGCAGCAAAATTGGGAAAAAAGCCCTCGCTCTAGTGAGCTCTGAGAATCCCCCCCTCCTTTATCCTGGCTAGTGCCGGGATAAACGAGGGGTTTGAACGGTCTAACCTCCTACACTGTGTGTCGCCATTTTTTGAGCTAACACACAGTGTAGAAGGTTTACATACACTAGTAAACACACACAAACACGAACATACATAGAAATCTCTTACCTGCTCCTGCCGCCGCGGCACCCTCCGGCCCGTCCGCTCCGTCTGCTGCCGCTGCTCCATGTGCACAAGTCCGGAAGCCGCGACCGGAAGTAGTAATCTTACTGTCCGGCCGCGACTTCCGGTCCACAGGAAAATGGCGCCGGACGGCGCGCATTTCAAATTGGACTGTGTGGGAGCGGCGCATGCGCAGTTCCCACACAGACGGCGTACACAGAAGTGGATGGGACGGGACCCATTCGCAGTCCCTATGGGACTGTGGCTGCCGTATTCCATGTCTGTATGTGTCGTTAATCGACACATACAGAAATGGAAAAAAAAATGGCAGCCCCCATAGGGAAGAAAAAGTGTAAAAATAAGAAAAAGTAAAACACAAACACACAAATAAATATAAACGTTTTTAATAAAGCACTAACATCTTTAACATATTAAAAAAAAAATTGTGATGACACTGTTCCTTTAAGGACACGGCCAATTTTGGCCTTGAGGACAGAGCAATTTTTTTACATTTCCCTCTTTGCATCCCGATGCTCATAACTCTTTTATTTTTTGTACGACGTAGTTGTATGAGACTTTGTTTTTTGCGGGACGAGTTGTACTTTATGTAGGTAGCATTTTTTGGTACAAATACAGTATCGTTTAATTTCTATACATTTTTATTTTGGCGAAAATGCAGAAAAAAAGCAGTTGCGCAGCAGTTTTAATATTTTTTTTTTTACACCATACACCGATCATCATAAATAATGTTATACATTTGTTGTACAGGTTGTTATGGTCGTGGCGATACCAAATATGTCTATATTATTTCATGTTTTGGGACTTATATTTTAAAAAGTTTATTTATTATAAAAAATGTGTGTTTCTGTGTATTTTTTTTACTTTTTATTTATTTATCATTAATTTTTTTTACATTCATTTAACTTTTTATTTTAATCCCATAAAGGGATTTATGTACTGGCATAGATCTATATGCCAGTACATTAGCCTGTTACTGATTGTACACAGGCAGTTGTTAGGGCATACCTCAGTATGCCCTAACAACAGGAAATATGTTCAGACAGCCCTGGGGTCCTTCAATGGACCCTGGGCTGTCTGGCCATATGAGTTGTGGGCTTTGATCGCGTCACAGTTATCTTCTGTGACGCGATCAAAGTGCAGTCCCCCCTCCTTGAACGCCGCGATCAGCTTTCATCGCGGCGTTCAAAGGGTTAACGGTGGAAAGAAGAGGTTTCTCTCCTCTCCGCTGTCAGAGCGGGGCCGTGGCTGTGTATTACAGCCGTTGCCCCGCTCTCGATCGCACGCAGAGACGGCTGTCACACAGGACGAGTATGGTCGTCCTAATGCGCGAAGTGCTCGCCGCTCAGGACGAGCATACTCGTCCTGTGTCGGCAACCAGTTAAAGAGGCTCTGTCACCAGATTTTGCAACCCCTATCTCCTATTGCAGCAGATCGGCACTGCAATGGAGATAAGAGTAACGTTTTTGTTTTTTTAAAATGAGCATTTTTGGCCAAGTTATGACCATTTTTATATTTATGTAAATGAGGCTTTCTAAAGTACAACTGGGCGTGTTTAAAGTAAAAGTACAACTGGGCGTGTATTGTGTGCGTACATCGGGGCGTTTTTACTTCTTTTACTAGCTGGGCGTTGTGTATAGAAGTGTATGATGCTGACGAATCAGCATCATCCACTTCTCTTCACAACGCCCAGCTTCTGGCAGTGCAGACACACAGCGTGTTCTCGAGAGATCACGCTGTGACGTCACTCACTTCCTGCGCCAGGTCCTGCCCCAGGTCCTGCATCGTGTCGGCCACATCGGCACCAGAGGCTACAGTTGATTCTGCAGCAGCATCAGCGTTTGCAGGTAAGTCGATGTAGCTACTTACCTGCAAACGCCGATGCTGCTGCAGAATCAACTGTAGCCTCTGGTGCCGATGTGGCCGACACGATGCAGGACCTGGGGCAGGAAGTGAGTGACGACACAGCGTGATCTCTCGAGAACACGCTGTGTGTCTGTGCACTGCCAGAAGCTGGGCGTTGTGAAGACAAGTGGATGATGCCGATTCGTCAGCATCATACACTCCCATTCCTAACGCCCAGCTAGTAAAAGAAGCAAAAACGCCCCGATGTTACACATAATACACGCCCAGTTGTACTTTTACTTTAAACACGCCCAGTTGTACTTTAGAAAGCTTCATTTACATAAATATAAAAATGGTCATAACTTGGCCAAAAATGCTCGTTTTTTTTAAAAAAAGCGTTACTCTTATCTCCATTGCAGCGCCGATCTGCTGCAATAAGAGATAGGGGTTGCAAAATCTGGTGACAGAGCCTCTTTAAGGCAGAAAGACCCACAAACAAGCAACAAGTGAAGACGCTGCAGTAAAAGCCGGGCAAAGCATCACAGAGGAGGAAACCCAGCGTCTGGTGATGTCCATGGGTTCCAGACTTCAGGCCGTCATTGCCTCCAAAGGATTGTCTACAAGGTATTTAAAAAAAAACATTTTGTTTATGGTAATGTTCATTTGTCCAATTACTTCTGAGCCCCTGAAATGAGGCGGCTGTGTAGAAAAATGGTTGCAATTCCTAAACATTTCACAGGATATTTTTGTACAACCTCTTGAATGAAACCTGAAAGTCTAAACTTCAATTGCTTCTAAGTTGTTTCATTTCAAATCCAATGTGGTCGCAGCAGAGTCCAAATCATGACGATTGTGTCACTGTCCAAATAATTCTGGACCTAACTGTATATATGTGTGCGTGTGTGTGTGTGAAACCTATATTCTAGCCATGCTACTCAAAGTGTGAGGCTTTGGACTAATGGGTATTGGACTGTTTTAATGTTTTCTTTAGACTGGCCCTTCACCTGGTGACTTAACCCTTCACAGAGTTACCATGCCCATTTGGTTGAACCAAAAGTACATGTTCCTGGGGTTATCATTCTTTCTGCCAACAGGAATCTAAAGTATTTGGCATTTTACACCTATATCTATTTAGGCATTTGCCAAAACAAAAATAGGACGCTTCAAACCATAAACCGAACGAAAGAACAAAACCTATAATAGGCGGTGATGGGGCAAATAAAGGACACCAGAAAACAGGCAGCAATTAATTCAATCAAAGTATTTAGGGAACTAATTCCTTTAGAATTAGAGTAGAGTTAACTGGATTACAGTGATATTACTAGAACATGAACTTTCATTTAACTTCAACCCTCCTGCAATGCAACACAGTGTAAAACCTCAGTGATGCATTTGTCAGGTAAGGGGATAGCAAATACATTTCATCATTCTCATTCCCACTGCATTTTCCTACTGCTTATGAATGTTGTGCTAGTTGGGTGATGTCATGATATGCCGCTCTTCTGATCATATGTAACGCTAGAATGCTCTGTTGATCTCCATTTAATGGGGTATTTTCCCTTCTTTACTTGTAATCAGGCAGTATGAGTAAAGCACGGTTCGCATTACACAATTGTCTTATTCTACCTTTGAGTTTCTTTTGTTTTATCTTTAATAAGCCCATACAGGTAATCCAGACAGGAAAATACAACATAATGTTCTCTTGACTTCATCAAAACAAGTATGGACTATGGGTCAGGTTTTCAACAGACCAAGACGACTGGGTGTCCTTCCCAAGCGTTCAATTATATTATACAATACAAAGGGAACTCTTATATAGTCAGTAAAATAATTTTTCATTAC
Source organism: Rhinoderma darwinii (assembly GCF_050947455.1). Classification (NCBI taxonomy): domain Eukaryota; kingdom Metazoa; phylum Chordata; class Amphibia; order Anura; family Rhinodermatidae; genus Rhinoderma; species Rhinoderma darwinii. Next base: position 126,065,894 of record NC_134692.1, read on the forward strand.
ATTTACTACTTTTTATTTTTTGCAATGCCCTAACTAACTTCTAAATAAAATCTTTTGAACACCCAGGTATCGCCACCGTAATGATAGACTTTTGCTCTTGCAGACTCAAGCTGTTGTGATTTATAAAGGAGTTGTCTTGATCCGAAAACTCCTTTATGGTCCTTTGGAAGACTAAGGACCGACGACTCCTTTGGAAGACCTAAAACTTAACAGGTTTTAGCATTTTATAAAGACAACCCATGTCCATATGACCTATTAGGGCATATGCATATCAAAGAAGGAGATCCATGACTTAAGACCCCCTCTATACTCCAGAACAGAGATTAAAAGAGCAACTCTTGCTCTGGCAGACTTGGCACGGACATGTATTACATGGTTGGCAATTCATTTGAATGGGCTCCATGTAATACCATATATAACCTTCATCGGCCACTGAAGGGCAAATGTGTGGCCGGATGAAATTCCCTACCAGGAGGCTGATCACCTGGATAGCAGTTTTTAAAGAAGAGGTTATCTTGATGAGACAAGCCCTTTAAGGTTATATCAGGCCACCGTTGTTGAGGCCAAAAGGGTTCCGATACCCATTTTAATGGAAAGATGGACTCACAAGTAGCCACTTACATTGAAATCTATAGTGGTAACAAAAACTTATGAGTGAAAGCGCGTGTCCAGTATAAACCACCCATGTAAGCAGGCAGCCCCCTTTAAGCATGTGTTGTGGAACAGCAGCCTTTCTCTTTAAGAAATGACCATTAGGAAAACTGTATAATAAAACAAAATGCATTTACAGGACTCGGTATGTTGAATTAGGAGAACCGTGTCCTTTTTGTATGTGAAAAAATGAATAATAGCCCTTTTCTAACATTTGCAGCTGTGTACACATCACAAAACATACTTGAAAAATGTTTGTGAAGAGTGAAAGGTAGATGCTTTTAATGTTCAGCCCTGGCCATTGTACCGCTGAAAGCCAGAGCCGGCACCACACGCATTATTCCTGACAGTCAGATGTCACGGCGTGAATGACATCCAGCACAATTTACAGGCCATCTGCCATCCCTGTTATCCGTATGAATACTATTTATTCTGCTTACCTTTTACTATATTAACTATACAAGACAAAACAGACAAGGACATGAAATCCATTGAACAATCCGGCCGTTACATTTGTATTCTTGCTAGAAATTATAAGCAAATGTAATTATTCATCCTAAATTGGGAAGTGGAAATAGCTCAAGTTGTCTAAAAATCAAATGCTAACATTTTTATTATGAAATATAAGTGAAGACCTGCGTGTAAGTAGACATTGTCGGACCCCATGATAACACCCTCACTCCAACACATAATACATCAATAGTGCCCAACTAATGGCCACATACAGCCCCCATGTGCTCGATATGTAACCCACAGAGGAAGGCAAATTCATACGGTATGCAACTGCGTCCCCAAGGATAATGATCAGGCATGAGCACTTCTGTATAACCTTGTTAGGCCACTACGGTACTGTAAGTTTCCCATTTACAAAAGTTGTGTCATATGTTTCTTTATGTATCTAAACCATATGGAAAAAAGTATTAAGACAACTACACATTACACCTACAGGAGCTTTTATGACATCCCATTCTAAATCCATAGGCATTAATATGGAGTTGTGTGCCCTCTGTGCAGCTTCCACTCTTCCTGGGGCTTTCTACAAGATTTTGGAGTGTCTGTGGGAATTTTTGCCCATTCATCCAGAAGGGCATTTGTGAGGTCAGACAATGATGTTGGAGGAGAGGGTCTGGCTCACAATCTCTATTCTAGTTCATCCCAAAGGTGTTGGATGGGGTTGAGGTCAGAGCTCTGTGCGAGCAGTCAAGTTCTTCCACACCAAACTCACCCAACCATGTCTTTATGGACCTTGTGTACTGGGGCACAGACATACTGGAACAGAAAAGGGCCAAACCCCAAACTGTTCGCACAAAGTTGAAAGCCACAATTGTTCAAAATGTTGTGGTACGATGAAACATTAAGATTTCCCTTCACTGGAACTAAAGGTTCTAGGCCAACCCCTGAAGAACAACCCCGGAGCATTATCCCTCCTCCACCAAACTTTACAGTTGGCACAATTCCAACAGGCAGGTAATGTTCTCCTGGCATTCACCAAACCCAGACTCATCAATCAGACTGCCAGATAGAGAAGCGTGATTCATCACTCCACAGAACATGTATCCACTGCTCCAGAATCCAGTGGCGGCGGCTTTACTCCACTCCATCCGACACTTAGCATTGTGCTTGGTGATGTAAGGCTGGCATGCAGCTGTTCATGCATCAGGCTCCATGGGCACAGTTGTGTTGATGTTAATGCCAGAGGAGGTTTGGCGCTCTCCAGTTATTGAGTCAGCCGAGCGTTGGCAACATTTATGAGGACTCGGCAACCCCGCTCCGTAACTTTACGTGGTCTGCACTTCATGGCTCAGTTGCTGAGGTTCCTAAACACTTCCACTTTGCATTAATATCACTCACAGTTATTGTGGAATATCTAGGACTACATGTCTAGGGCTGGATTTTATACACCTGTGGCAATGGGTCTGAATGAAACACTTGAATTCAATAATTAAGAGGTGTCCCCATACTTTTGTCCATATAGTGTACGTATGGTCTGTTTTTTATATGCCAGTAGTCTGTGTCCCTTCATATATATTTCAGCAAAGAGTCATATGTGTGTGTCTACCCCTTGCCGAGGCCCTGGCTAAATGTGATGTGCGGTCCTTTTGAGGTCCCTATACAACATGTCAAGTTGACCACCATTGAAATAAATGATCAATTTTCTTCATGTATCTCCACATTGCATCCAGAATATTTGGATGAGTGTAATATGCACGGAATAAGTACACTCTGAAAGGGAATTTATTGAACTTTGATTGTCACAATGTCAATAAGGACACTTCACCTCGAATTTATCTCCTGCCTCCCGTACTTTACAGCAATTGTTTTTGTGCAGAACATATTGTTCATTAGGAAACCTCTGACCATTATATAATTCCTCGGCATCTATCTACGGCTTCTAAGAAAAGAGGAAATATGGATTTATAAGAGTACTTCAGCTTCCTCTGTTTATGTACCTTAGTGAGATTACAGCTTTAATAACCGCTGCTTTTTCGGCTTGATTTATGCACCTTAATAAGGGCCGCTTACTTACATATGCTAAACAAATACATTATCAACCACTTCACTGAACACTACACTGCGGTTCCTTCCAGTCGTTGGCTTGAAGTGACCTTTCATCTCCGCCGTTCCATTCTGCGCTGTGGGCTCTGATGCAAGCAACCCTTTATAAATAACCCAGGCTTTTAATGTCAATCATTGCAAATACTGACAAACTTTAAACAAACTTTGAGGATTTTTATCAAACTCTTTTTTAAACCTGTTTAATTATTCCAGTAGTTTCCAAGGAGAATGGAAAAAAAGGTCTACTGGTGTCCCCTAAATGTTTATAGACCTTGACTAAACTTTATATTAGCAATGATAAATGCTGGTTTCATGTTTAATCTGGCTGGGATCTCTGGGAGAAGGATTAAAAAGCAACAACCTGGGTAATTATTTTGATCAGACCCATTATTCCATAGTCTATTTCCGATGAGGGGCACATTTGTTTGGAGACAGATCGAAAAAGTAATATTTAATAAAATAACAGAGACAGTGGTCAGAGATATCAGACCTCAGAACGAATTTTTCTTATTTTAATCCCTCTAAGGACATTGCGAGATAATCCCAACTTTTTTTTGCTGGTGGAAAGTAAATAGAGTGCTAAAGTTCAACTTTACGCTCAAAATAGATTGTCGGTTTCTTAAAAGCGAGCATGATCACCACATTTTAGGTCAATCTAGGTTAGGTGAGGTGGCCACACGTAAGATGTTCTTGGTAATTTTGGATGAGATGTAGGAGATGGTTTGAGATAAAGGACTGCTTATATGCTGGAAATTAGACACTAAAAAGTCCTTTGATGGTCTACAGACCAGGTCCATGTCTCAGAACAACTAACTGGATGTGATCGGCTCAAAGTTTATGTAATACTTTGCAACTTGAGTATTCAGCCCAGGTTGTGGGTTATGAGGATTCAAGGACTATTTTTGGACATGGAAACAAAGTTCAACCAATACTGTTTTTATGTCTTTTGATGCTATATATGACTTACAGTAGTCAGCATATCGCTCCCTTCTTATAATATTATAACAAGACTTACTTCAGATGGCCAAAACACAGCTTTATTTTATGGTCTGTACTACGCCTGTCACTCCCAGTCGGCATACAATTCTACTGAACCACATTTATATCACCATAGGGTTCTATAATGTTCTGGCTCAGTAGAACCCAGAGGGACCAGCTTCTGCAGCCAAAATATGAGGCAATATTATGGCCATTTGAAATAGGCCTAAAGCTATTTCAAAGCTGGTTTTGTATTGAAGGTAGTGCATATAAGAATAAAAATGGATGTAATTAGTTATTCATGGACTACTATAAATTTGGCTCTAGGATAGATAGAGATGATAGATAGATAGATAGATAGATAGATAGATAGATAGATAGATAGATAGATAGATAGATAGATAGATAGATAGATAGATAGATAGATAGATAGATGATAGATAGATAGATAGATAGATAGATAGATAGATAGATAGATAGATAGATAGATAGATAGATAGATGGATGGATGGATGGATGGATGGATGGATGGATGGATGGATGGATGGATGGATAGATGGATGGGTGGATGGATGGATGGATGGATGGATGGATGGGTGGATGGATGGGTGGGTGGGTGGGTGGATGGATGGATGGATGGATGAGTGGGTGGGTGGGTGGATGGATGGATAGATCGCTAGATAGATAGATAGATAGATAGATAGATAGATAGATAGATAGATAGATAGATAGATAGATAGATAGATAGATAGATAGATAGATAGATAGATAGATAGATAGATAGATAGATAGATTAGATTACACAGTTCTCATTTAATCCAATAACTTCTCTGTGTAAAGCATGGATGTGCTGGGTCCTGAATAAAAGATGAGGGTCCTGAATCTGGAACCCCCATCTATTAACTCAGGATTACCTAGGAGGGTTTTTGAAAATGTTGTTCTTTTTTTTTAATCAGACATCTTCTTTAAAGGGTTTATCTTATCTGAGTTATTAGAGGTGGGGGTCCCAGTTCAGGACTATTATCGATTAACCAGAGTAGGGAGCATCTACAAAGAGTTTCTCTTGCTCTGGAGGACCCAGCACGTCCATACATTACACAGACAACCGTTTAATTTAAAACGGTGGCGCTGCAGGGGAATTAAGCACTTTCTGCTGGGTTCCCCAACACATTAGTGCTCATTTTTTGGAGATCTCAGCAGTGGGACAAGATGTAATTGGGTTTTTTTATCTAGCAAAAAATGAATTATCCAAAGTACATTTCCAGTAAGTTCCGGAAACCTCTTTGTACAGCGCCCCGGACATTAGGGCATGAATTTACATATTCTATTTGCAAAAGCTACGTTATTATAACTGAAACAGAGGCAAAACAGAGGTGTAAAAAATGTACCAGCTAACAAGGAGTTTATTTTATTTTTTTAAATTACATTTACCTAATGTTTAGAAAATCACTTGCATCACTCGAGGCGGCAACATTTTCTGTATTTTAACACTCATAATTTATATATAGGCATACTATGTAGGGTACAATACACTGGCGTAGCTATAGGGGTCGCAGCGGTCGCAATTGCGACCGGGCCCCAAAGCCAGGGGGGCCCACAGCCCCCCCGCACCAGATCAATAAAAAGTTACTATAGTAACTCGGGCCGCGGGCCCCTGTTACTATAGTAACAGACTGTACTTACCTTCCTGGTTCCGGATCGCAGCGGAGGTCCTGACGTCAAGCGCTGTGCGCAGCGCATGACGTCACAGCGCTATGCGCCGCGCACAGAATCGAGACGACAGAACTACCGCCGCGGCTGAAGAGGAAGGTAAGATTAGCCCTGACTGGCGGGATCCGACTCCCGGGACCCGCCAATCAGCTGTTTTGAAGGGGCCGCAGCACTCGTACGAGAGCTGCTCCCCTTCATTCCGGTCACTTCATTCCGGTCACACTGTGAATCGGTGTCGGCGATTCACAGTGTGAGCGAGTAGTGAAATGAAGGGGAAGCAGCTGTCGTACGAGTGCTGCGGCCCCTTCAAAATAGCTGATTTGCGGGTCCCGGGAGACGGACCCCGACACATCAGCTATTGATGGCCTATCCTGAGGATAGGCCATCAATGTTTAGGGACTGCACAACCCCTAAGCCTACGATGTAGCAGGCTTAGGGGGCCCATGAGACAGGATCACAGATTGTGTGATGCTGTCTGCTGGGCCCTGTATTTAAGCCAATCACATGGTAGGCTTAGATACATGGCCCATGCGTGATCCTGTCTGATGGGCCCTGTATATAAGCCTACCACACTGTAGGTTTAGATACAGGGCCCCAGCACACAGTAATCTTATACTGTATAAGATTACTGTCTGCTGGACCCTGTATCTAAGCCTACGTTGTGGTAGGTTTAGATACAGGGTCCCACAGACAATATCACACATGGGCCCTGTATCTAAGCCTAACATGTGTTACTAATCGTTTTTCTTGTGTGTTTTCTTACAGGTTCGGTCGTTGGACTACGGCGGGTTCCAGGACTACTTCGATGACGGCTTTTTTTTTCATTATCAATAAAATGGTTAATGAGGGTCGTGTGTTTTTTTTTTTTCAATAAAATGTTTTTTCTATGTCTTTGTGTTTTTTTAAACTATATTACTACCGCCTTAGTAATGGCCGCCGGCTGATTGACAGTATCCATTGATAAGGCGGGGCTTAGTGTTAGCCGGTGCAGAGGCTAACACTAACCCCCTTTATTACCCCGGTACCCACCGCCACCAGGGGTGCTGGGAAGAGCCGGGTACGATCCAGTGTGGGGTGGCCGCAGGCTGGTAGTATCAGGAGGGGAAATGCCAGATACAGTGGCCCTTCCCACCCTGGTAATGCTAGGCTGCTGCTGCTTTATTGTATCTGGCTGGTTATGAAAAAAGGGCGGAACCCCACGTCATTTAAAAAAAAATAAAAAAAAAATTGGAAAGAACGATGTCGGGCTCCCCCCCAATTTTCATAACCAGCCAGATACATCAGAGCAGCAGCAGGCAGCATTACCAGGGTGGGAAGGGCCACTGTTTTTGGCCTTCCCTAGCCTAATACTACCAGCCTGCGGCCACCCCGGTGCCTGACCGTCACTACAGATGGTCGGGTACTGGTTCATACCCGGGTCTCTTCCCAGTACCCCTGGTGGCGGTGGGTACCTGGGTAATAATGGGGGTTAGTGTTAGCCTCTGCACCGCCTAACATTAAGCCCCGCCTTAGTAATAGAGGTTGTCAATCAGCCAGCGGCCATTACTAAGGTGGTGATAATAAAGTTTAAAAAGATACAAGCACATAGAAAAAATATTTTATTGAAATAAAAAAACACAACCCTCATTAACCATTTTATTGAGAATAAAAAAAACGCCGTCATTGAAGTCCTCGAATCCGAAGTCCAACAACCGAACCAGTAAAAAAACACAAACCCGCAAAAATAATCAGTAACACATAAAGAAGCAAAATTATTATTCTTACCTTTCCTGGGTCCAGCGCTGGAGCCGCAATGTCAGCGAGCTGAGCCCTGTATCTAATCCAATCATGTGTGATACTGTCTGCTGGGCCCTGTATCTAATCGTATCATGTGTGATACTGTCTGCTGAGCCACTGTATCTAATCCTATCATGTGTGATACTGTCTGCTGAGCCACTGTATCTAATCCTATCATGTGTGATACTGTCTGCTGGGCCCTATATCTAATCCAATCATGTGTGATACTGTCTGCTGAGCCACTGTATCTAATCCTATCATGTGTGATACTGTCTGCTGGGCCCTATCTCTAATCCTATCATGTGTGATACTGTCTGCTGAGCCGCTGTATCTAATCCTATCATGTGTGATACTGCCTCCCGAGCCACTGTATCTAATCCGATCATGTGTGATACTGTCTGCTCAGCCACTGTATCTAATCCTATCATGTGTGATGCTGTCTGCTCAGCCACTGTATCTAATCCTATCATGTGTGATACTGCCTTCTGAGCCACTGTATCTAATCCTATCATGTGTGGTACTGTCTGCTGAGCCATTGTATCTAATCCTATCATGTGTGATACTGTCTGCTGAGTCATTGTATCTAATCCTATCATGTGTGATACTGTCTGCTGGGCCACTGCATCTAATCCTATCATGTGTGATACTGTCTGCTCAGCCACTGTATCTAATCCTATCATGTGGGATACTATCTGCTCAGCCACTGTATCTAATCCTATTATGTGTGATACTGTCTGCTGAGCCACTGTATCTAATCCTATCCATAGTTTATAGGGTCGTAGTGCTATAGATATGCTATGCTGTCTCATATACACACTTTTTTTGGGGGCGGACACATGTATTGGGGCTATTTCCCCTGACATTTTAAGCCCTGAGAGTATGTTCACACGGCAGCGTCCGTAACGGCTGAAATTACGGGGCTGTTTTCAGGAGAAAACAGCACCGTAATTTCAGCCGTAAAGGCATGTGCAGGCGTCTTTCGCTGCGTCCATTACGGACGTAATTGGAGCTGTTTTTCCATGGTGTCAATGGAAAACGGCTCCATTTACGTCTGAAGAAGTGACAGGCACTTCTTTGACGCGGGCGTCTTTTTTACGCGCCGCCTTTTGACAGCGGCGCGTAAAAAAAATGCCCGTTGGCACAGAACATCGTAAGACCCATTCAAATGAATGGGCAGATGTTTGCCAACGCTTTTGAGCCGCATTTTCGGACGTAATTCAATGCTAAAATGCCCGAATTACGTCCATAAATAGGGTGTGTGAACCCAGCCTTAGTGACGCCCCCGGCTGCTAGTGCTGCATTGGGTCACATAGGAGACCCAGCGATGCAGCTGAAAGCTGCGGACCGTCGGCCATGAGAAGTTTGCGGGGGGGGGCCCAATAAGAACTTTTGCATCGGGGCCCATGAGCCTTTAGCTACGCCCCTGGTACAATACCTCACTTTCTTCTTTTTGGCCAATTTTTTAAAACCGCGCCATTGTTCATACAATGAATACTAGATCTCCATCTGATACATTAGGAATAATTGCCTAATAGTCCATTATATCAGCCCATCACTCGATAATAAGCAATAAAAGTCACATCAATGACACGTCAGTGAGCCCGAGAACAAAGCACCATTTTCTAGTACCTACCAGTGTGTCTGTTCATGACTGAATAAAAACATCCACCGGCAAACAGGTGCTTTTCTTTCCTCTGTAAATACTTTCTCATTACTTTAGATCAGAAAATAGAATATACAAGCAGGATCCACTTTGCTGACATATTGAGTAGCTTGAAGCAAGCAGGAATATAATACAGGAAGAAGCGCTGGAGATTTGTCATCGCTTATTAATAATACCATATTTTTCATTCAATTATCAAAATTTTTTCAAAAAACATTCCTCTTGTGTTAGTTACGCCCGATCGTTTCCAATCACTAAGTATAATAGTTATTAGGACATTCTAGACTGTTATTTGGGTACATTACGTGAATAATTTATTCCTTTGATCTGTCGGCTTTTCACGGACTTCAAGAATCGTTGCTGCTGGGATGACGCCAAATGGCTCTGAACAGGTTGAAGGTCTTTTCCTGAGGATGAAAAATGAAAAGGGAAGCTGCTCCCTTCCTTCTATGCTGCCTTATAACATATCATTTCACTTTCTAATCATTCAGATTGCCAATACTAGTCTTTATCCATACTGGTTTTCTTGGCATTTTCTTCAACTTATTGGCAAATATTATATAAACATTTTAAAATGTCAGTATTCTTGGCCTCTATGTTATAGTCTATATCTGCTATGGACTAAGAAGAACTAAATACTTGACATTTTGGAGTATCAAAGCCTTCTTTTCTGTGTGATGTATTTGTTCAACCGCAATTTCAGATTGAATGGGCTACGCAGGATAAGGGAGTCAATTTGTGAACGAGATGAACACAACCCATAACAAACATGTTCTAATGTAGTGATGGCATGCTGTGAGTTGCAGTATCACAACAACTTGAGGGACCAAGATTGGAGACCACTGGCAATACAGTAATTCTTCACACACAGGGATAAAGACCAGCAGACATCCTATCATGTGTGATACTGTCTGCTGGGCCCTATATCTAATCCAATCATGTGTGATACTGTCTGCTGAGCCACTGTATCTAATCCTATCATGTGTGATACTGTCTGCTGGACCCTATCTCTAATCCTATCATGTGTGATACTGTCTGCTGAGCCGCTGTATCTAATCCTATCATGTGTGATACTGCCTCCCGAGCCACTGTATCTAATCCTATAATGTGTGACACTGTTTGCTGAGCCACTGTCTAATCCTATCATGTGTGATACTGTCTGCTGGGCCCTATATCTAATCCAATCATGTGTGATACTGTCTGCTGAGCCACTGTATCTAATCCTATCATGTGTGATACTGTCTGCTGGACCCTATCTCTAATCCTATCATGTGTGATACTGTCTGCTGAGCCGCTGTATCTAATCCTATCATGTGTGATACTGCCTCCCGAGCCACTGTATCTAATCCGATCATGTGTGATACTGTCTGCTCAGCCACTGTATCTAATCCTATCATGTGTGATACTGCCTTCTGAGCCACTGTATCTAATCCTATCATGTGTAGTATTGTCTGCTGAGCCACTGTATCTAATCCTATTATGTGTGATACTGTCTGCTGAGTCATTGTATCTAATCCTATCATGTGTGATACTGTCTGCTGGGCCACTGCATCTAATCCTATCATGTGTGATACTGTCTGCTCAGCCACTGTATCTAATCCTATCATGTGTGATACTGTCTGCTCAGCCACTGTATCTAATCCTATTATGTGTGATACTGTCTGCTGAGCCACTGTATCTAATCCTATCCATAGTTTATAGGGTCGTAGTGCTATAGATATGCTATGCTGTCTCATATACACACTTTTTTTGGGGGCGGACACATGTATTGGGGCTATTTCCCCTGACATTTTAAGCCCTGAGGGTATGTTCACACGGCAGCGTCCGTAACGGCTGAAATTACGGGGCTGTTTTCAGGAGAAAACAGCACCGTAATTTCAGCCGTAAAGGCATGTGCAGGCGTCTTTCGCTGCGTCCATTACGGACGTAATTGGAGCTGTTTTTCCATGGAGTCCATGGAAAACGGCTCCATTTATGTCTGAAGAAGTGACAGGCACTTCTTTGATGCGGGCGTATTTTTTACGCGCTGCCTTTTGACAGCGGCGCGTAAAAAAAATGACCGTCGGCACAGAACATCGTAAGAGCCATTCAAATGAATGGGCAGATGTTTGCCAACGCTTTTGAGCCGCATTTTCGGACGTAATTCAATGCTAAAATAGGGTGTGTGAACCCAGCCTTAGTGACGCCCCTGGCTGCTAGTGCTGCATTGTTGGGTCACTTAGGAGACCCAGCGATGCAGCTGAAAGCTGCGGACCGTCGGCCATGAGAAGTTTGCGGGGGGGGGGGCCCAATAAGAACTTTTGCATCGGGCCCATGAGCCTTTAGCTACGCCCCTGGTACAATACCTCACTTTCTTCTTTTTGGCCAATTTTTTAAAACCAGCAGAATGCACTTGGACCCTTTTTTTCCTGTAGATGTTTGTTATGGCCACCAGCACGTTGTTGACTCCGGGGATTACATGGGGTTCTTTCTCAGGCTTATTCCCTAAATAACCTTTGCTAAACAACCATAGTGAAAATTCTCAGCAAGAGGAGATGGAGGTGAATAGTTGGACAGGCCGGGTCATCAACTGCAGAACACACACAATAGTAATAAGCCAAAAGTAGAAAAATACAAAATAATCAAGCACAGTTGTAAACGAGATCTAGCCAAAAGTTCAACAACACACATAAAAGATTAAGCATAGGAGACATCAAGACAGGACGGGACAAAATTAGAGGTCAAGAAAAAGGCATCAGATCATTGGCTGGATGAGTAGTGTTTTACTCTGCATAGTGGATACAATTTTGGCGGGATACTCTGTCAATCTAATGAATATGGAGGCATCCCGACTGTCCTCTGACGGCAATCATGTGGGGGAAATGAGGATCAAGCAGGTCGGAATTTAACATGCCCAATCTTTTATTTTACCAGGAGATACAGTAAGTCACTGTCAGACAGTGGCTTGTTGTCTCCCTCTCCATCATGTTTATTGGGAGGCCTGGGGAGATAGTTATTGTATTGTATAACTTTAAAGTGGCTGTCTGCTTCGGTCAACTACTCTTTATTAGAAGAGTCCCCTGAAAATAAGCTGATTGCAGAAATTACTGCTGCTACGACCTCCAGCAAACAACTGTAAGCTGAAGAGGAACCTATTAGAAAGTATTTAATTTCCCTGCAGCACCCCCACAGGGGAAATAAAGCATTACACAATGCTTAATAAAATGAATGAGTTGTTTATGTAATGCATGGACATGCCCGGTCCTCCACATGAAGATTCACTCACTGTAGCCACTATTTACTACGGCTTATAGAAGGCTAACTTTTCATTGCGTGATACATTGCTCACCCGTACCAGACTGAATAAAAAATATTACTACGCAGTCTCTATCCAATCAGCTTGATGTCTTCATGTTGATAGAGTAGCTGTCCGCTTGGTCTATAGCACATAGCTGGAGGGTTAGCAAAACCTCAATAGTTACAATTCGGCAGTGTCTCTCCATCCATGTGATGACATACATTATCTCTCCAACTGCTCCATGGAATGAAGTTATGCTGGCATGGGGCTGAACCAGCCTTATTTTACAGCACGATAGGACATTTAATATGTGTGCACATGGTGAACCACCGCTGCATGATTAAATTCATTCTACTGCCTACGTTAGTCATTAAAAAACTGAATGATGTTACAAGTTCAACACTGTAATTTTCATAGACTGTTGATCTCAAAGAATTCCGAAATGACAAAAGGGCAAATGTGTCACAGAGGGAGGAAATGAACAGAAGAGCTGAATGAGCCGTTACAAGTAACTTAATGATGAATATGGAGGAGTACATCGTAGAAATGAGAAAACCAAGCAACAGAGCTCAAAAGAACGTATCTTAAAGGAGCCCTGCAGAGTTTAGCAAGTAACAGCAACTAACAACAGGTTCTTTTTGAGACCCCCAAATTAATGGTAACCTCCTGTAAATACAATTCCTTAGATTATTTCTGGTTTAGTTGTTAAAAAAGAAATAAAAAAATTCAGAAGTTTCTTAAGGGGGTTTGATTTGACGGCATATCCTTATGATCGAATGGGGTTCATCAACTGGGACCCCCACAATCAGGACAACTTATACTGTAGCTCAGACTTTTTCACTTGAATGGCCTGAGCTGTAGTACCAGACACAGCCTGGATAAAGAACAAATCAGGATTTTGCTGACTGGTGGAGGTCATTGGACCCCACAGATTATACATTGATGCCCATAAGTTGAACAGTCCACAGTTCATGTGGCAACCAAAATGGTCACCACTACAGCTTCTGTAGGACCCCATGACCAGCTAAATAGGAATACATCTCCTAAGGGGTAAAACAAGTAACTAGTAAACCCCAAAGCAAAGCTTGGAAATGGGCTCCACTAAACCACAATCAGTGGTAAGTGAGGTCAGGACATCAAAATGATATGATTATTTTGGTCTCCACTCTGTGTAAGTGACACCGCACCGCTTAGGGTAGGGGTCACTGACTGTATGAGTCACTTTACCTTTCGACGTCCTTTTAAGTTTGTGCCCGACAGATGGCCCACAGTTATTGAGCAACCCCTTTTTCCCTTCGGGATAGATATAAATATGAACCGGGCACCCCATCCAGTGTGCGTTCCCACCTCCCCCTCTGCGGGATGGATTGGCCAGGCTGGGCTTGTAGACACCCTGCACGCCCTGCTGCAGTACCTAAATGGACTGTCCTAGACATAATAAATGTGAAGGGATTACCTTGTGGCAATCTAATTTTTTTCTACTTATTTCTCCCACTGTCTCTTTTCAATGTCCCCTTCCATAACTACACCTTCAGGTCCCTACCATTGCCCTGGTACCCCCATCCTTCGCCTTTTTCTGCATGGCTGTATAATAACCATTCTACCTGTAATTCACTATCCAGAACTCTATGAAAGTTTTCTGACAAATCCTACAGAAGGTATAATGGTGGACATATTGGTTAGAAAGATATATCTAAGAAATCGCTGAAACAAATTTGGACTTTAACCATCACAGGTTTAATATAATGTTTTATGTTTCCGTCCTGATCTGACATCTAGCCCATATCTCACCCACTGTGGAACATAATGTACACATTGAAATGACTCAATTATATTGATGGCTTTGTTGTACGAAGTGAATTGTTCTGCCAATGCGATCAGAGATTATTGGAGTTGTAAACTTATGATCCAAGGAGTAGTTCAGTTTAAAAAGTGCTATCATTTATGACAGTATTTTATTTACATTGCATTACTAAGTAGACAGCAAGTTTTATCTATATTTTATTGTTGTTCGCCCCCAATTAAAGCTAAATAAAAGAAATACCAGCCATTCACAATAGATTAAAATTGGCCGAACTCACTGATTTTTGGAAGATTGGCCAACATCTAATGTGCATGAATGTGACAGAATGAAGGACCAGGCATGTTGGATTTCAACATCCCCCATTCTTTGCTCCATCAAAAGGGAGGTCTAGCTGCGGCCTATCTCCCTCCCCATTGATATAAACATAAGCCAAGCAAGTTGGAAGTTTATCCAACAGCTGTCTATTTTATGGCCACCCTAAGGCCAGGGCTACACCTAGACTTGTTGTAGTGTTACTAATTGATTTGAACTATTGAGCTACAGCTGCAGTCCAAATGGATACATTGAGTTGCGTGCAATCTTGTGGACGGCAGCTGTCCCTCAAGAGTCAAAATCCATCAGGGGCACTACAAAAAGTGTAGGTGTAGCCCTGGCCTTAGAGACCTACTTCTCTTCTCTATTCTTAACACTTGTACACGCTTTCTTCCTGCCTATATAATCCCTAGATATCTGAAACAATATCTAGATTGTACTGTTTTCTCTATTGTTACTCAGATTTCAGAAACTCCACTTAAAAGTTGAGAATTCTGTTGTTTCTACAGTTAAACGGGGACCAAAAAGTATTATCAGTGTAGTCACTGCAGTATGTGAGTACACTCGCTAATATTCATTCCGGTACCCCGTCGCGCTGATTCTGAGATTTTCATAAATTTTTATAGTGCTGCCAGAGAACCTAAAATCTAGTTGCACAGCCTTCTTTGATGATAATGCGACTTTTTGTCACATGACCGACCCCACTGTACTCTATGTACTCGCTGTACTACTGCTACTGCTTGTACATAGAGCACAGTAGAGTTAGTCACATGACGAATAGTCGTATCATCATCAAAGAAGACTGTGCAACTAGACTGCCGGTCCCCCGATAGCGCTATAAAATCTATGAAGATTTCAGAATCAGCGCGACTGCAGATCAGAATGTATATTAGTCATGTACTCACATAGTGCAGTAACTACACTGCTAATCATGTTTGGTCCCCGCATAACCCCTTTAATCCCTATTTCCTCCCTCCCATGTCATACTGAGTTAAGGAAGCTGAGTTAATGGGAGCTATTTGGTTATCATACAACAGTGACATAAACACAACACTGTGATCTATATTTGACTTCTTTACCCTCCAGAACCATCATATTGTTGCCCATAAAAATTGACCATCGACCAATGTGGTTCCCTCCATCGTACAGTCAGGCACAGGGGTGGATAAAGCAGCTCCACAGAGAAGATCCTACATAACCGCTCCCTATACCTCAGCGTCTTAAACCCTTGTGTGATAAGGTAGTGGTATATTGGTGTTGACAACTGTCACACTGGAATTTCTAGATTTTGCGGGGAGTTCGATTTTATAGGGGCTCTCCACATTGGACCATCTCCTGGGAACCCACTTGATCAGCAGTGATCTGTTAACAGATCTGGCAGTAAGTGTTCAATATCCCTACAGCGCCACTACAGGGGAAACTAAGCATTACACTTAGTGCCCATTTATATCAATGTCTGTCTAAACTGGACAACCTCTTTAAGTGAATGTATTAATGGCTACGCTGTTGACTACAGTCCAGTAAAAGTCTTAAAGCAAAGGGAATAAAATGCCAAAAGGTTAGATAAAATATGAACTTCAATCTGCTTTTTAATAGTGACTTCCCCTTTATTAATGACTGAAAGAATGGCTCTTATTGTTTGTGGTAGAATATAAACCAAATCTCTAAACCTTAATGGCCTCCTCATATCACACACTGACGATAAGTCCCATGTAAAGCACACAGTCTTTTCAAATGTAATCAAACACGAGACTGTATATAAACGGAGAGCTGTTTTACAAGGTCTAATGAAAGGAAATGGCAATTTAGCCCGGACCACACACGGCTGATAATGCTAATAGAGGGAACACACTGCCTGCAATATCAAATGCCTTATTAAATATTATAGGTGATGTTTACATAGGGAAATAAGCAGATCAGGTAATGCTATTCTTCCAGCAAACGTGTCCTACGTGAATCAGGCTCAATATATGCAAAATCAAACTTCGAAGAAGGTTTTACACAAAGTTAATGGGTGAATACCACAGTAGGGTATATAACAGCTCCTTTCATCTTCCTCCTAGGACTTTGTTAAAACACTGCAGATTGTTTATGAACTGACCGCCCAAGCTGCGAACAGGTGCATAAACTATACGACAGACACAGCATGTAGTACTGTACAATTCCTTTAATCAAGCAACAATGATATCTGATAGATGACAAATGATCAATTTTTCTGGATTATCAGACAGTTATAACTTTGTAGATCTAAACCAAAAAATTTTAATACAAAATCAAAATCTGCTTCTATAACGTTTTTTATTTAGAGAAATGTCCGGATTGATTTCATGTATAAGTAATAGCATAAGGATTCCCTTTATATGTCACTTACATGGTCCTGGATGAGATCCTGATCCAGGGATTTCTTCTCATTGCCATATTCAGAGTCGGGGAGAAATTTTTCCCCTAATGAGACAATTGGCATCCACCTCATGGAGTTTTTGACATCTTCTGGATCAACACGGTAGGATTATAGGTAGGACTTTATCAACTATGTAAGGGTTAACATTCACTTAAATGGCAATTAGAAAATTTCCTTATACCACTTTTTGGATGACTTAGTTTACAACAGTTTCTTTGTGCCAAATTTTGATGCAATTTGGCACGCATCGGCACATTTTAAGTCATGCCCCCTTTCCAGTAAGCCACGTCCACTTTTCCCCAAAAAAAACATTTGGAAGTGTATAGTGAGAAGCAAACATCTGTTGCCATAAATACACATAGTCTTGTAATAAATATGTCTAAAACAAATTGTGACATCATGTGACATAAAAGCGCTACATTTGGACAAAAACATTCGCAGGCACAATAGTAAATCTTCCCCAGTGGTACCAGGCTGTGCCTGATTTTTTTTTTTTATCTTTATCTCCCATTGAACTGTTTTTAAGGAAATGTTGCTAGGAATGAATGTGTCTAAGGGGTGGAGCTTTAATGATAGCTTTGACCAGTCAAATTCAATGTTACTCAGCAGTAAGTAAGAGGTCACATGACAAGACAATTAGCTGCCAAATTCTATATTCTAAGAGGGCTGTGAGCTGCGGAACCCTTATGGATATTGAGAAGTAACCATTTTAATTTGGATACACATAAGAAATTCAGGATGATCACAATGGAAGTTAGTGACAAATACACTTTAATTGAGTAAATTAGAAAGCAGTATAAGGAGCTATCTCAAGCCTTTGGCTGCTAAACAAAGAAGTGCAAAAGGCTTGGATGGAAATGAATTCATTTGGAAATGTATCCGGAAGGCATCACAGTGGACTTTGTTTAACAGTTGTCCTATCAATTTCAGAGTTGGAACGTTACACAATGTAGATGAGTCTCCGGGACACCTCATCTAGAATTACAGTTACCAAGTGCTGTTTGATTACTGAATTATGACCAGACCAATGTCCAATTACCTAACTGGCTCTACACCCAAATTGAAATCTGTAATTTACGAGCAATTGCTCTTGATTTATTGTCCTACGCCAGATTGGTGGAACCGCTTGCAGTTGGCCATTTTGGTTTTAATGGTTTAACAGATTTTCTAATCCTAAAAATACATCCCACGAGTCAGGACAGAACAGATTGTAGGCGGCATGCTATCAACTAGAGATGTGAGTTATAGACCTAATTAATCCATTGACTAGGAAACAAACAAGGCCATAATTTTACAAGACCATGTGTCATACTTTTCAACAAGAAAAAGTTTTGTTCGGGGCCTCGGTACCTATCGAAATAACAAGAAGATGAAGATTTGACTGCAGTCTAGAACTGTTTCTATGTTTTTTGGCAAAGTCTGAATGGATTTATTAGAATAGTGTTGAGTAGTCAAAGAAAAATGACCTTTCTTGGTCAACCAACTGGAACAATTCTCAAAGATGTGTTAGGTCGCTCCAACAAAAGGCATCAGAGAGAGGGAGAGGAAAGGTCGGAGGAGTTTAAACAATGAACTTTGTGTGCGGTAGAAAGAGATAGAGAAAGTGTTAGCAAATGAGGCAGGGAAAGAAAGTTAGATGTCACCACTAAAACAATAGTCAGAAGAAAACTTCTTCGTAAATGCTTGAAATGTTATTTGAGATGGTTGGGTAAAGCAACGTCAAATTGTTTGAATTGTCCAGACTAGGTAATTGAATTATTTCTTCCAAAAAAAGTAAAAAGTTTATGTTGGAATGGCATGGGCAAACTTGGGCGGAAGGGAGTTTGAGACAGTTTGGGAGAAAGCATTGACTTATATATGCAATACTAATACGTTTTTACCACTAAACCACCATAGACCTTCAAGGATATCAGATTTCAACCCCTAACCATCCTAGATAATCATGGATAAAAAAATATCAATAGAAATCTTGTAGTCACCCTAGACCACCAGAGACATTAGGTATTAACTGTTAAGACACTCTAAACCCCTAAGGATATTACAGAAATACTATCACAAGAATTTTTTCCAGAAACAGTGCCACTCTTGCCAATGGGCCATATCTGGTATTGCAGCTAAGTCCAATTCAAGCGAATAATGCTGAGCTGCAATATTAGTCAAAGCCTGTGAACAAGAGGGGGGCTGTTTCCAAAGAGAAAAGTACACCCTTTTTTCTAATCTCAAACAAACCCATTGGTGTGTATTTAGATCTTTAGCCTTAACGGAGTATAGGAAAAAAGTGTTCTACTTTTTATTTTTTAGAAACAGCACCATGCTTGTCCATGGGTTGTGTCTGGTAATGCAGCTTAGACTCATTTAATTGAATAGGGCTGATCTGTAATACTAGACAAAGCCTATGAATAAAAGTGGCGCTGTTTCTGGTAAAAAAAATAAAAAATAACAGAACTTTTCTTTCTAATCTCATACAATCGCTTTTATATATAAAACATTCATGCTATAGGATGAAAAGGCAACATAAAAATGTAAATATAAACCATAGATCTGGTAGTCTATTTCTATGTGACTCAAAGCATCAATGAACCTACTTTTCTATATTAGAGAATAGCAATAATTCCCTATTGCCCAATTTTGGATAATGCCCTTTGGGCACCATCAGCAGACTAGAGGCACTGTTTACAATACTTGTATTCCTGAATGGTTTAGATGGGCTGTCGCAACCAGGTCTGGATAATACCACGAGTAGAGCAAAACAGGCATTTAATCTGGGGCTTCCACCATTAACAAGTCTCTACCACCTCATCTCCGTCATGTGTGACGTGCTCTAAATGGTCCACCTAGTTGCAAACTTACCTTATAATACCAGCTATAATATAAGATATTTTTATAGACCCTGTACGGCGATATTATATAAGCACTATATGGCACTTTTAGTGGAACGTATTACGGCAGCATTACTTCTCATTTCCATATTTTCAAAAATGTAAGGTGGGCCCCAACAAATGTTTTTCCCAAGGGCCTTCACAGTCTTTGATCCACCCGGTTTGTGATGCCCGCCCTTTCCTCTCCATTTAGAGAGTACAGGCTACTATAAATGATGTCTGTGTTCTGCTGATGGTGCATGAGGGAATCTATATGGAATTTTAATCCCTTCCTGCTGCCCTTGACCATTACAAAAAATTTTCCCACTGACAAAAGAAGTGGTTTAAGTAATAGTTAATGACAAAAAAAAATAGATGAGGAAAAATAACAGGGCCAAGGGGATGACACTTCAGATCTTGTCTGTCTGGTACATTAGCGCCATACTAAATTATTTTTTGTTTTTTATTGCCAACGTGGGAATCGGTTTCATTTTTTATTTCTTGGTATAAAATTGTAATAGCCTTTCCCATTATATATGGCCCTGTTTCATTTTATTTAGACTTATTAGTGACAGATTTGAAGGTGGGAATAGGAAAAAAAATTATTTTTCTAATGCCATAAAGGAATAACGTGGGACGTGGTGCAGACAAAATCCTACTGACATTAATGTTTCAAGTGCTTTATTCACCCAGTTATTGAAGCAAATTTTAGGCTTAGAATAACTGTATTTTTCTAGTAAAAACAGAGAGAGTCCCAGGAGTAGTAAGGACAAAGATGTAATTTCCTTGAGAAACTCTAACTAGTCTGTTTGTATATCGCCATTAACTTTGTAATTTTCTAATACTTTGACCCCAAGTCTCCATAAATATCCCATTTATAAAAACAAACACAAGTTTCCTGGCACAACTGGATTAAAAGGAATACAAGATCTATGTTCGGAAGGAGGATGAAAGAAATCTTTCTTCTCCTTGGTATTTAAGCTACTTTCAGGCCAGTCAGTAGTGAGTTAATGTGTATCTGTCCTCGTCCCAGATCTGACCCAATTTATTCTGTATAAACCATATTACTCTTGTACCGACCTGTTATTTTCCTTCTAATATAATTTGTGGTTAGTTTGTTAGTTGATTAGTTAGTTAGTTAATTTATATATTAGTTCAAATTCCAAATTAGACTTCTTCTTCTTCTTCTTGTTGGCCATAAAAATAATCACATTCATAATCAAGTAAATAAGTAAAATTAGCCAAAACACTTTTTTATATTTTTTTGTATTTTTTTATTTATCGTTTTATTTTATTTGAAATCAAGTGGAACAAGCCATGTTGGAAAATCTTTACGTTACCAGTAAAGACACTTTTTGCCATTTTGTGAACTAAACCAATTTTATGGTTTTCAAGACATTATAATAAAATGTTGAAATTAGATTAATTGTATAGTACACTCTTTAAAATGTTATTATTGTAATATAAAATGATTATTTTATGTAATTTAACATGCTTTAAATACATTTTATAAACATATTTTTTTTGTATTAGAATATTAATCAAATAAGGCCCTGTTCACATTACATTATAGCCTTCCATGTGAGGCTGAAATGTATCCCACTGCATAGGCATACACAAAACACCCGGACAGAGTGCTACCAAGACACAGATTGTGCCAAAATAGTGGTGTACATGGAGTCCCCAAATAGGAGTTACAATGCCAGAGTCCTTGGCCAGAGTAAGCGCTCTGGTCGGGGACTATAGTCCTGGGGAAACGCTTTATGTCACTGTTTATATATGGACAATAACGTTAGCAGCTTTGTGATGTTGGAAAGGTTCTGGCCATTGATTCTTTTCATGGAGGAGCCCCTGACGTCACTGTCCATATATGGACTGTGACGTTAGGAGGTTAAAGATACAGGAATTTACCGCAATGGACCAACAATGCAGCCTCCTTAGAAAGTCAAGCGCAGCCGACAAAAGACAAAGTGTCACAGTGCTTTCCTGTCACTTCGTTCTAGCAATCACTGGGTATCACAGAGGGACATAGATGGCAATTGAGATTGGCCCAAATACAAATTCTCAAACCAAGTTGGTGACAGCCTCCGAAGGAACCAGACTGAGTGATTGGAAAGTCTTCTTTACTCCAACACCTTATGACTTTTTGGCTTCAGGCAAACCTTTTTTTTTTTTAAAGCAAAGACTAGTCTAAAGCCGAAACGTTGCAATATTTTGGAGTAAAGTAGACTTTCCAATCACTTAGTCTGGTTCCTATCGTAATAGTGTGGGTCAGTCGGACCAAACCCACTAGGGGAGAGCACTGAGTCCCGAGTACACAGGGTGCTGCTGGAGCAAAGGATTGTGCCAATGAATATGTGATCAGTGGTCGTCTGACTCATGATACCCCCACCCATCAGCATAATGGAGGCCTGCGGAACTTGCTGCAGTACCATAGTCCCATAAAATGTTGTTCCATATACAGCTGTGCAACTGTGCATGCAGCTGTACTTGGCACTTGCATGGTGCTCAGCTGCCTTTTTATTTTGGGTGGGTTTCCAAGGCCATCAATGGAAAATCCCTTTAAACAAATGAGAAACTTGACAAAACAAATCACTGTATGCTAATGGATAATTTTACGTATTCCTGCATGCAATGTTCCTACTAAATACTGAGTATGAAAAAAACCTATAGAATCTTTTTCTGTTGCTAATCTTTATAGATAAAATACAAAAATTAACTGAAAAAAAAGTAACAGAAATAGCAGATAAATAGCTCTGAGTCATTGAAATCAAATTTGTAAAGCAAGACAGATGATTTTTTTATATTCTAAATGATATTTGAAACCGAGAGTAATAGTTGTCACAGCATTCATGTTCTCACAGATGGCACAAAAACAGAATTACATGAATAGAAATGCATATGTGATACTGCAAAAATATACAGTAGTCATTGACTGAGCAGAAAACACATAGGCCCACATTTATTAATGTTTTTGCGGGGGGGTTTTTTGGCCACCTTTTACTCAAAATCTGTGTCTAATCTGCTGTGTGACATATTTATTAACTATTTGCTCCAGAATTTAGTGCCATGTAGGTCATTTTGTAAAAGTTAAGTGAAAAGTGGTCGGGGCTTACTACTTGGCCATCAAGATGCACTTATGACATGCAATATTTTTTTAAACAGTTGCAAATAAATTTGCAAATGAGGAAAAAAAATACATCTCTACTACACACAGACCCTGGCATAGAAAAAGTGGCATCTTTTTCGATAGTGTGAAAGTTAATGGCAGTGATGTACTGTAAGTTGTGATGGATTTATGAAAGAAGGCTGTTACGACTGCAGTCGCGGACCACCGCTGCTCACTTTCAACGAACGGCCGTGACCGCAGCCTCCTGGCCGTCTGCCAGCGTCACCCACCCCGGAGATGCCAGCTGGCGCGGCTTTCCCGTCCTGGATCGTGCTGTAGGGTGCTCGCTCGCTCGTCACCCGCACTCTCTAAAGCTTCCCTAACCTATCCCCAGATCACCCTGGACTATAAAAAGGGCTCCGCCCTTCCACTCCTTGCCTGAGCTTTGTTGTAGTTTTCCAATGTTCGTATTGCAAATGGTCCCTTAGGGCTTATTCAGATGAACGTGATATACGTCCGTGCAACGCGCGTGATTTTCACGCGCCTCGCACGGACCTATATTAGTCTATGGGGCAGTGCAGACTGTCAGTGATTTTTGCGCAGCGTCAGTCCGCTGCGTAAAACTCACGACATGTCCGTTCTTTGTGCGTATTTCGCGCACCATGCACCCATTGAAGTCAATGGGTGCGTGAAAATCACGCGCACCACACGGAAGCACTTCCGTGGGACACGCGTGATTCGCGCAACAGCAGTAAAACTATGAATGTAAACAGAAAAGCACCGCGTGCTTTTCTGTTTACAAACATCCAAACGGAGTGCCGCGGGGCTGACACACGGAGCTGTTAAGTGCCTTTTGTGCACGCAAAACGGCGCGTTTTTTGCATGCGCAAAATGCACACGCTCGTGTGAATCCGGCTTTAGTGTTATCCTACTCCCAATGTTCCCGTGCCCTGCTACCTGTATCCTGTATCCCATGCTGTGTTTTGTTACTGAGCCTGTCTAGTGTTGAAGTTGTGTCGAACCACACCTGCTGTTATACGCTACGTCTGGAGTCATCTGCCGCTCCTTGGTATCATCTGCCACGTCTGGCGCAACCTGCCACACCTGCTCTTATACGCCACATCTGGTGTCATCAGCCACTCCTGGTATCATCCGCCATGTCTGGCGCAACCCGCCACATGTAGCCCCATCCGTGCCAGAGCCTCTTTCACTGTCTGGACTATCTCAGGTATCCTTGTGCTACGAACTTTTATATAGACTTTGCATAGACTGTGACTTGGCCAGCTGCCGCTATGCTACGGCGGAGCGGCCTAGTGGGTCCACATACCCCTAGATCATGACAAAGGCACATAGGGGGAGATTTACTAAGCAAAATGCACTAGAATTCTGGCACAGATTGTGTCAAAGAAGTGGTGTACATGGTGTATTGCAAATTTACTATGTGTTTTAAATGCTTTTTGCACCTTCCTCAATTTTTTGTCTCTCCCCCAACTAGGATTTTATTAAACTAAATGTATTAAACAATATAAGCAATGAACTATAAATAACCCTAAGAAATAGAGAATTGTGTGCATGCTATAATTTCTAGATACCAGACCTGTGTACCGTATATTTAGCTGCTGCACCCCTGGGGCAACATGTACCACCAGTGAAGAACTTAGGCTCGAATTTATGTAATATTATACATGTCAATGTTATTTTTCCAAATCGAATTCACAGGTGTATGACAATCAGAGCCGCAGCTAGGCCGAGCACATGTTTGAGCCACATGTCTACTCCCTGGATCTTTTCTTCCAGACAGCCCCTTGACTCTCAGAGTGAATTCTCATCTGTACAGCCATCTCTTTAGATTTTCTCATAACCCAGTAAATGTTTTCATTGGAGCTGCAGAATCAGAAATCTATTCAATATCTACTAAATGCCAATAACATATATTAGTTTAAAACATTTTTTTCAAATTCTTACATACTCCTGAAACGCAAGTGATTACTCATGATCCAAACCCCTTATGTTGAACTCACATTCTGCAGAATTGTTTCTGGTTTTTAGTGTGGATTATCCGCTAAAAATCTGCAGCAATTTAATGACAATACATGCGGATGAGGTTTTCAAAACCCCACCGATATATAGCAGAAAGAAATCTGTGCGGAATTGAAAGCACGATGAAGGTTGGAAAATCAGCAGTACAGTATGTCAAATTTGTTGCGGATTTGTCATGGATTTTTACCGCAGATTTCACCCTTTGTAGTGCATAGGGTGAAATAAATACCAAAATATGTGCTATGTAACGCAAGGGAATTTTGTTGTCGATTTGCTTTGAAATTCGCAGTGGAAAGGGTTTGCACCATGTGGCTTTAGACTGGGTTCTCACATCGCGGCCAAAATGTGTTTTCTGCCGCAATCCATGGAAAAAAGCGTCAGTTTTGCCACATTTTTCCCAAAATTGATTTGAAACTGTTCACAAAAAAAACGCCAGCTTCCCATACCCCCAGCGATTAGCCAAGGGCAAGCAGCAGTCAGCCACACATTTAGGCTCCTTACACATGGCCCGCATTCATGGTCCGCGATCACGGGCACAGACAGCCACCCGCATTTCCGGCGCGTACTCCCACATAAAGTATGGAAGCGCGGTCCGTAAAAAGTAAAAGATAGGACATGTCCTATCTTTGGCGGAGGCTATCTATGGCCCGGACACCTTCCCGTATATTACGTCCGCATTTACAAACAAAATCTACGTTTGTGTACATGGGGCCTAACCCTGAACATTTTCCTTGACGTGCTGGGTTATAGAGAGCCTCTTCGTTCTGGCATATAGAAGGGATTCACTTCAGAATAACCCCTGTTAATATTCCATATATGGGCATATAGATGTCCAAGAGGGTGGGGGTCCCACTCTGGATCCCCCTCTATGGGCTAGAGTGAAGAGCTGCTAACAAGCAGTGACACTAACTCTGGACGCTTGGGTAAGGGAAATGATCAGGTGACGGCAACTTCAACCCGGCAAAATCAGCTGATTGTTACAGCTATGGGAATACCAAATATGAAGGATTTCACTATACCCATCAATATCCACATAACTGACCCAGGGGTAGTGATTATCTGGGCTTTATTGATGACAGGGATTTGGATCTCTGTGAAAATAGTGAAAAGCCAAAGCACAGAAATAGAAGTGTTATCATAGGGATATCAGACCATAGTTGCTACATGCATCTGGCAATAATAATAATACAAGGAAGAAGTAAGTTAGTAAAGAAATGTATATACCACTTATGGTAGTATGTCTAATAATAAGGCAGATTGGCTTTAAGAATGTTTTTTCTGGGAAATTTGCTTATTGGGATTTTTGCAGTAAGTTATCTGCAGTCTGTAATGTCCAGATAAGCTCTCACTATAGTATATTGAGGATATTTAAAACACCCCTAGGACCTTATAGTATTGCAAATTATAAACCCAACAAAGAAATCAATTATTATTCCTCTGTATTGCACGGTGCAGGAACAAGCTCTTCGGTGACATAATTTAATACTGCAGGGAAATTACATTTTCATGCACACCCACCTACCTAATAGCATAGCTTTGAAATGGAAAAGTGAGAATTTAGTATTTATAAGGGCCGGGAGAGTCTGTACATCTGGGAACTTAATCAGCTGTGCACCAGGTGGCTGCGCCGAAGATTTGCCAGCTAGATCTGTAGAATTATTAATACAATGTCATTTCTTGTACATGTGGTTGACATAACCTAAAGGAATGTAAAATTAGACAGAAGGTATATAGAGAAGAAGTCCTCCAGCTCACCTGACACTTGCTGTGTGTGTCGCGGTCATCGCACGGGCTCTCGTGTCGGCACACGATGGGTATAGACAGGCAGAGGCAAAAGGGTTGAGTCCAGCGCTGAAGAGGGTAAAACGGAAACTAGTTCCAAGTTTACTAAATAATCGATTAAAAGGTCCAATAGGTTGGAGTCCTGGTGTGCAAAACGGGAGTGCAAAACGGGAGTTTCAGACGTTAGGCACGTCCTTAATCAGCCATGATTAAGGACGTGCCTAACGTCTGAAACGCGTAGGCTTCAGGACTGGATCGATATTTACTCCCGTTTTGCACACCAGGACTCCAACCTATTGGACCTTTTAATCGATTATTTAGTAAACTTGGAACTAGTTTCCGTTTTACCCTCTTCAGCGCTGGACTCAACCCTTTTGCCTCTGCCTGAATGTAAAATTACATAGTAATCAATTAATAAATAAATAGTGTGAGCAAACAGATAAAAATCATCAAAGAATTACAGAAATATTGTAGAGTGAAAACGGCAAGGGCCACACAGGTCTGTAGCAGGGGCAGCCTACACGGGACAACTACACCAGGGGGTAAGTATTAAATTAGTAAAGTCCTATGGTCCTATTCTCTCATGAGCACCTTCATATTTTGGCCTAAAAATTTCCATAACAACTGTAGCAGAAGAAATTCAGTATATCAGGACCAGTGGTGTGACTCTCATGGAGGCAGACCACACAACTGTTATGGAAATCATGGACCAGGACCCAGTGGCGTAACTACGGGGCCCGCGGCATGAGGGGGCCCGTGTCGCCCGCCGGCACGGGCCCCCACCATGGCCGGAGGCTCCGCTAGCAGCCGCTATGGCTGCTACAGCGCGACGCCACTGAACACTACGGCAGAGCAGGGAGGTATCTCCCCGCTCTGCCATTAAACAAAAGACATGTATCCCCTATCCACAGGATATCCACAGGATAGGGGATACATGTGTGATCGCTGGCATTGATAAGGAGAACGGGGGACTAAAAGTCCCCTGAAGTTCTCCATCACAAACCTCGGACTTCCGGGGTCTGTGTCGGCAGCTCCGGAGAAATGAATGGAGCGCCGGTCCCGCTTGTGCGCATGCTTGACCAGCGCTCCTTTCATTTTTAGTGAGCTGCGCAGACGCCGGAAGTCAGAGGTTAGTCATGGAGAACTTCAGGGGGACTTTCGGTCCCCCGTTCTCCTTATCGCAGCCAGCGATCACACATGTATCCCCTATCCTGTGGATAGGGGATACATGTATTTTATTAGGACACACTGTAGGTCACATATTTTTGGGAGGGGGGACGCTGTATGGCGTTCCCTACAGGGGGGGCTGTATGGCGTTCCTTACAGGGGGGGACGGATGCTGTATGGCGTTCCCTACAGGGGGGGACGCTGTATGGCGTTCCCTACAGGGGGGGGACGCTGTATGGCGTTCCCTACAGGGGGGGACGCTGTATGGCGTTCCCTACAGGGAGGGACGCTGTATGGCGTTCCCTACAGGGGGGACTGTATGGCTTTCCCTACAGGGGGGGCTGTATGGCGTTCCCTACAGACCCCCCCCCCGTAGGGAACGCCATACAGACTCCCTGTAGGGAATGCCATACAGACTCCCTGTAGGTAACGCCATACAGTCCCCCCTGTAGATAACGCCATACAGCCCCCTCTGTAGGGAACGCCATACAGCCCCCCCGTAGATAACGCCATACAGTCCCCCCTCTTGATAACGCCATACAGCCCCCTCTGTAGATAGCGCCATACAGTCCCCCCTGTAGATAGCACCATACAGTCCCCCTGTAGATAACGCCATACAGCCCCCCTGTAGATAACGCCATACAGCCCCCCTGTAGATAACGCCATACAGCCCCCCTGTAAATAGCGCCATACAGCCCCCCCGTAGATAACGCCATACAGCCCCCTCTGTAGATAGCGCCATACAGCCCCCTCTGTAGATATCTACAAAGGGGGCTGTATGGCGTTATCTACAGGGGGGCTGTATGGCGTTATCAAAAGGGGGGGTTTGTAAAAAAGGCACTATCTACAAGGGGGGGGGTTGTGTGACACCCGGGGGAGAGGGCACCAGTCAAAAGTTTGCTATGGGGCCCAGTCTTTCCTAGTTACGGCCCTGCCAGGACCCCATTTCATCGATAATGCCGCCTGCTGTTGTGATGTGCCGGCTACTAAATCTTTCTTTCTAACCCACTGCTGCTTGTAGGTCACTCTCTTGAGGAAGAGTCTGTACTCAGAAACAACCACGTTCATCACAAAATGCCTGAAAATCACAAGACTCCACTGGCCAAAAAGAAGAGCCTGACGATTTTTGAACCCCACCCCGTTGGCGCTGCTTCTCCACCTAAAGTAGGAAGTGACTCTTGGCAATTGCTGCTGCCCACATTGCACCTTCTTGGCTTCACTCCAGTCTCCGATTCACTTAAAACAGAAGAAGTAAGTATATACTCCCCCGATCAAGTATATAAGAAAAGTAGGGGCACATTCTGCTCAGTAAATCTGTGATCTTTCCATCTTTTTAGGAATTTACAACAAATCAGGGTAATGAACCAGAGAGAGCTTCTGCAGAAGGCCTAGTGCTCCTTATAGATATGGAGTTATAGGGTATAATTACATAGGGTCATAGGAGTGCCTACTCCAGTTGAAGGTGTATCTAAGAAATATAGGTAAATCTGATTTTGCCCCTTGGTTGGGTTGCTCAACCAAATATAAGCCCATTGACCCTATGCAAATGTAGCCTATAACTCTATATAGATATAAATATATATATATATATATATATATATATATATATATATATATATATATATATAACACTAGGCCTTTTCCAGAAGCTCCTTCGGCTCACTACCATGAGAGGATTCATTTTTGTAGATTGAGTCAGCTGTATTGTTTCCCCTAAGTCATTTCTGCTTAAACGCCGGGTTCTGTGGTGCTCTATGAATTAATTGATAAGCTTTTAAAGGCTCAACATCAGATTAAATGTTTAAGTCTGGTTTTTTCCTACATGGGATTGAAACTAAGCTCTGCAGTGTGTTGTCAGACCTCAGGGCTCAAAGTGGGGCTTCTTAGCTTCAGTAATGGCATCTTGTGATTTGACTACTCAATAAGAAAAAAAAACTAATGGAAAAAGTCTTTATCGCATCTGAACAGAGTTAAAAAAAAAAAAAGAATAACTGAATTTCTTACCGTGATGCAGCTTAATAAACCATTGATTTTTTTTATTATTTTTTTTCGAACTTAACAATTATTGTCACTTTTCTGCAGAATGTAAGGATAAAGTCAATTCAACATAACCTAAAAAAGAATCACAATCAAATAAAAAAAAAATCAAACGACTTTGCAAGTAGACTAAAAAAAAATTTCCTACCATGTTGTGTCTTAAACTTCAATGCAGATCTATGCGTCTCTATGGTTACAGACTACAAACAAACGCTGTGTAGTCAGATTCAACAGACATGTGTTACTCTCTTCTGCCTGCCCCATCTGTTTGTAGGTAAGAAGATAAATAAAATTATCTTATTGTTTATATTAGTATCTTAATATTGCATCGCTTACCGTATTTCATAACTGTTTTCCCCATTCTGTGCCCTACTGCTCATTCTATTGTGAGCATTTGAATTTAGACTGTCATCTTTTTATTCCTGTCTCAATGTAGTGTTATATTCTTGTTTCTGATATATACACAGACATGGAATAAGGAGGGAGGAAGAAGGGAGGAGAGCACTCTAAAGTGCTTGTAGGTACCAATCTCAAGACACCCAATGCAGTCAGGTAAGGTACTCCCAATATTCTGGGACAAAGTGGATTGCTCCCATGGGGACCCACAGAGACATGGTCCACCTATTCCACCATCATTGGCCGCTGTCTTAACATGCCAGATCCAGTTGTTACTCCCAGGGTGGTGGAGGCTCCCAGGCATTGGCTACAGATCAATCCAATCGCTAGAGGCTGTTCATAGCCAATAAAGTTGTTGATCTGCCGTTTCTGGAGTGCAAAACTGTTTACCGCCATATAACATGTTTTTACTTCTGCATTTTGTTTGCAAGTAGACACAAGAGTAACACAAATATAAGAAAAATTAAATCAGGCCAACAATAAGGTTCCGTTCACAACTGCGTTCGTATGCTCCATCGCAGATTACGTCATATTTGACGGGTAAAGTAGGGCTTCTTGCAATGCTTTTTTCCTGTAAAAATGACGGACACTATGCCGGTACCCTACGAACACCATTATAAGTCAATGAGGTCAGTCAGGCGCCGTTGGTATCCTTCGTTTGACAGATCTGGCAGAGCATTGTGATTTTCATCAGGAATGGAAGGCACAATGCAAATGTGAAAAAAAGCCTATTCCTTGTAGAACGTTTCATTCTGTTTTCGTTTTTGATGGTATCTAAACTAATCAATAACTAAAGACATTCTATGAGGACACTAAACGCAAAGACTAATTACCATAGCAACTCCCATGAGAATTAAGTAGATGTCACTATGAGTTTTTTAAGTGTTACGGTACTTAACCTCTTTTCCCGCGAAAGGACACTACAAGTATAATTTGGCATCCAGCACAATAGACGAATGTTCAGAGCTTTTTAATTTTTCTTGGTTATCTCTGCCAAAAATATGAACAGTTCCTTTCAAGGGTGAAAGGAGTATGGATCCATACCAACATTACACTTGGCATAAGTCACATCATAGATATAAAAGGAGAAAGATGAATTTTTTTTCATTGACTAAATTATTAAGATTTTTGTTCTTAGCCTTTTGAACAACCATCTGCATTAGTTTGACTCATTAATCCCGCATAGCTCAGCTTGTCTCTGGCTGATTAAAAAGCCTCTGTATGTCTGAATATACCTTCCACGAAGAAAATGAATAGTATTACCTCAGGCTAGGGATGTACTCAACAGAAAAAGGCAGATACAGATCCAGGCATTCATGTATATTAACTCATTCTGAGAAAAACTGAAGTTCTATGTCAATTGTTTAGCTCCGTGCAACATAGAATTGGAAAGAAAGGCCAGACCCAAGCTGAAAGTCATAGGGGTAGGCCAACATAACCAGGGTTGTAGAAAGGAGAGGAATTAAGATTAGGGGGAAAACAATTGGGGGGTGGGTTATCCACTTTTTGGTAGATGGCACCAGTACAGGCGCAGACAGTGTAGGTTGTCCTGTCCTCTTTCCCTAATATTTTGTACTGTTTTTATGTGTTCTTTTTGTTTTTATTTTTCCCTGCAGCAGTGTGGATGGCTGGTGAGAAGTCCTGGCAGCGGGTTGGGTGTCCTTGTAGTTGGGTTAAATCGGTGCAGGGGGGATTAATCGCGGCCAAATTATACAATTATTCGATGGTCTAGCTTCACTTTGGGCTCCGGCTGGTGGTGTCCCGGGGAGAAGGTACAGTTTAAAACAGCCATATGCGGTTAGTCACAGTGCCCCTGAGCCTGTGAGGAGACGAAAGGAAGTAAATAGAGTATGCTGGCAGAATGGCGCTAGATTTTCTAGCTCCAAGGACTCCCCTTCTGTCGTTGTATGTAAATGTTAAATTGTATGCAAATTACGTTTAGTTAAATATTATGTTTGCTTAATAAAATGGCTGCTGTGGCCAATTTAATCCAACACAATATCTCTGTGTCTTTTATCGTGTTATTTATTGGGTGGTAAGTTGATGATTGGAGTTAGTTTTTAGGTTAATTAGCCAATGGAAGGAAAACTTGGGAAAGGACTGGAGTGAACTCTACAATCCCATAGTCAAGGTTACTGTTTTAGTTAGGAATGCTTCAATGCAATGCCTATCTTTGGTGCCATCAGCCCTCGTGTCCACTACTGGTGCCAGGATCACATAGATTGTCTTTACCAAGAGAAGCTATGGGACTTCTTAAAGGAATATCTTGGGACATATCATAACATTAATAGATATATAAATCCTTATGTTATGTTATTTACTTCTGTTGCTTATATGGCACCAATGTATTCCTCAGAGAGATAGTCATCACTCACATCAGTTTCTGTCCCCATTGGGATTTCCAATTTATTTTCTCAATCTTAACCACACACTAGGGACAATTTTATAGGAAGTCAATTAACCTATTAGTATGTATGGGAGTGTGGTAGGAAACCAGAGTACCCGGAGGAAACCCACTCTAACATGGGGAGAACATACAAACTCTATGCAGATGTTGACCTTGACCAGATTCTAACCCAGAATCCCAATGCTGAAAGGCAATAGTTCTAACCATTAAGCCACCGTGCTGCCCATATCAATGGTTATTTCGTTGAAAGACTTAAAAATGTCTGGATGTCTTACTTGAAAGTAATAATATTACAAGATATAGGCACTAGATTACTGGAGATGCATCCGTAAGTAGGCCCGAGCAACTGGCAATGCTAAAAAATAGTCCTCGTGTCCTTCAATAGACCCTGGGCTCTCTTCCTATACTGTACCTTGTATGAGTAGAAATCACATCACAGGGAATCCTCTTTGATGCTCACATAGAGACATCCTTCGATTTGATCTTTCATGACGTGGTCAGCATGACCATAGCATAGAAGTGATTCAAAGTTGGAGATCAAATGTTTGGCTACCCCACTCCTACTCATCATCACTCATGCATTGTCAGACTATGATGGTACGGCCCTGTGCGGGAACTTACTTTTGCTGGCACCGTACCATTATGACACTACGTGCCAACAGGTTAATGAAGCTTGTCTGATCTAGAAACATCTCAGATGTTACCAATAAATTACAAATAACATACATACTCATTTTAACATGAGTTGATATCAGTTATGGCTCATCGACAAGACGGTTCCTTACAATCTCTGAGCTGTACAGAGCCCCAATACAACACACATATATTTCTAATGTACCTCCACATGAATCCGATTACATAGAGATGCAGAGGTCTTGTCTGTTGGATACCGTCCAAATCAATTTACAGAGATATTGCTCCATAGTACAGGGCCATGGGGACTCCAATAAAAAGTTAAATCTTTACTTGACAACACCAGTACAAAATATATTTTGCCTACTCATTTTACACGGCAGTTTAAAGATCCTGTCATTGACAAATGTCTCCATCCAGTCATGTCTCTTGACATTTTCTAGGAAGTCTATAGTTCCTGCATATGTTCATATCATAATTTTCGCCTCCCACCATGTCAAGAGGCATAAAGGGTTTTCTCATTAAATCTAAGAATGTGATCACTTAAATAAGCACAAGGGGATATATAAAACTGGGACAATTTGCCAGAGATCCTGATTGACATGGACAGACAATACGAGTAATGATAATTTTACTAGTATCAAAGAAGGGTAAAACTAGAAATATCAGGTGGGCAGGCTAGAACAGGCAGGTTCCCAAATAAATCTGCAAGATGTTCTTCAACACTGGGGAAAATCCAGCAATTCATTTTCAAGCTTATCATTCCAGAGTTCACATCTATACATTTTTTTTTTCTGTGCACAAAGAGACGTCTTGTCTTCTTGTTGTACTTATTACAGGAAACATTTGTTTAATCCTTACAAATATTTTATTAGGTGTGTGATTTTTGTTGAAGGTAGGAGAACCGGAGGACGAGTAATCAAGTGAGGCAATCTCCGCAGAAGTAGGGTTTCCGCTTACAAAATAAACAATCCTTTACAAAAGGGGAGCTTACTGCAGAGCATTGTGGGTCCAATTGCACGTGTTTCCATAATGTCATTTTCTTTTTGTCAGGGTTAATAAAACAAAAATATTCTTGATTGCAAATGTACGTGTAGGAATTTTTAATGTCCGTCGCATTGTGTACAAGTTAAATAGTTTTCTCAGAAATATCATGCTTAAAATGACTGCATGTTCGAATGAGAAATGTTCTAGACAAAATAACAAGGATGGAGACCCTTTGTTTTTGGAAAACACATGGAATGGAAAATGGTAAGGGTATGGAATAGTAATAAAGTAGCAATGATAACACAGTAGAATATGGTCCTCAACAATTTGGATAACGTCATTACGTTATTTCTACAATCATCACATCACTGCTCTGTTTTGTTGAGGTAATCGTCTACTTCCCCCTTACGTCACCGGCACATCACTTGATACCTTCCAACCACAACACGGCATTTCCTCAGTCATACGCAGACTTGTCCTTATTAGACTTACTACACTCTTCAGAATCAGAGCCCTCATTTTCTAGATTTCTGAACAATCCCATGATCTGATGCTATGGTTTATTTTCCTCGGTTCCTCAAAGGTTTTCAGGCTCCCGTGTATTAAAAAAACTCATTCATTCAGGCTCTGAATATTTCCCATGAAGATAAAAATTGACCATACACGCTAGATGAATTTTGCCCAATTCCAGCAGGATAGGCCAACAGTCTAATGTATATAGGGGCAATGCAAATGCCATCTGATGGCTGCAATTTTGGGAAAAAAGGATCAGACATATTGGTGTCAACATTTGAGATCCTTTGATCCCCTGGAAGATAAGCTCTGCCAAACGTGTCTAGTAGCAGCTCATCTTCCTCTACATAAAGAAATAAACATCTTCATGGGGAATGTTTACAGGGAAATTTTGGGATTATTTTAAACTACTATGTTTATTATACTTTAAAGTGTTCCTAATTTTGCAGGTGACTATACAGAATAAGCTGTCATATGTATGTGCATGATGAATAACACTATTTCTGGCCATTATATGACTTGTATTCTGCATTTTTATCAGTTCTCTCCTCTGCAGGCTCTATCTTCAATTCTATGTTTTCTCTGAGCTTTCTCTGTTTTCTATACACTGCACACATAGAAAAGGAGACATCTGCTCTCCTATCTCTATCTATCACTTATATATAGAGGCAGCAGCAGCATGAATGACATTATACCGCAGTAATGAGGAGTGTAAATGAGAATCCAACACTGGTGTGACATAGAAATCTTACCAGGAAGATGCTGCAACATCTGTCTATGCCATTTTCACTCTGTTCCTTCTCCTCTCTCAATAAACTTGTAATGGTGGTGGGTCTGTGTCTGACTCACGCTCTCTTTCTCTCTGTTCCCTCCTCCTGCTTCCCCCTCTCCATAGACTTGTATAGGCAAGCAGTTAAGAGACCCACTTTCTGCAGTCCGTCAATTCTGCTCTATAACTAGGGACCAATCTCAGCAGATTACAGGATGGGAGACACCTAGTGGCAGTAACTTCACACAGATTTTGCATGGATAAAACAGCTACATTTTAACAGAAGATAAATTACAAAGTTGATCAATATCAGTTGTTTGAAAAAGTTAATGTCCATTTAAATGTGAGGTTCTAAGCTGTACAATATGATGAAAGACACCTCTCTCTTGGGCTTAGGTCTACAAAATTTAGGTAGTAACCAGCTTTATACTGCATTAATTAAAAACAGCTAAGAGGCGTACACACGTGTTTATAGGGTAGTCGGGAGACACAGTGATCTCATGTGTTTGGCCTGCTTTAGAGCTATAATAGCTGGAACATCATTGACTTTAGCAGGTGGGTTATTATACAAAAACTTGTAGCCATTTTGGGTTCGCCAAGCCAAAATATAATAAATAATAGGCATATCAATAAGTGACAGAGTAAAATGTATAGAAACATATAAAATCCTATGAATTAAAAGATTAACAGATTGCATTTAATAGAGCAATGCACATTCTAAAATAAAACTTTACTAGACCTAAAAGAAGGTCACAAAAATTTACTAAACAAAAAAAACAAAAACAAAAAAAGAAAAGGCCTATAAATTACACTTTAGGGAAACAGTTGACATATTAGAGCCCATCCTAATCTGCCTACAAATATCCTTCACCACTATTCATTTTCAATGGTTTGCATGCAGTCAAGCCCTTTACAGAGAAGGTGATGATACAGCATTGGCAGGGCTTCACACCAATATGTTTGGCAAAATCCACCTTACCAAAGACTTCGAAGATGATCTCATGAAAACTGAGAAATGAATATGCTTTGATATGTATTATAGTCTCCACCAGAACTGCAGAGGTCACCAGTCTGAATTCCGCTATACATGAGATGATAATCAGTCTCATAAAGATTAAATGCATGCCAAGAATTGTACTTATGCGCCCCCATTAAATTATATCTACCAATGAACCGGCGCAATTAGCAGGACTGTTCCAGGGCATCAAGTTTATAGTAATATGAGTACTGAGTGCTGGAATGAGATAAAACAAAATCCATTAAGGGCTATCTTTTGTGTCTAATGCCAAGATCTAACAGGACTTAAAGGAATAGGCACGCACCTTTGTAAGCTCTTGACAGAAGTTACAAAAGCAGTCTAGTGAACCACTTGGATATGTCAGGGCTGAAAGTCCAAAAAATTCCAGATATTTCTAAGTTCAAGAAAGAGATCATGGCGGAAATCCTGGTTTTGTTATATAAATGACATTAAGAAGGAGCTCCCCTGACTGCTGCAACTGATTAACACCTTATATCCTTGTCACGATAGCTAATGATCCATGATTTTTATGTTTTCTTTATTATAACCAATGATAATGATGGGAGTTCTATAAAGTAACCCGTAGGATCAAAGCACAAGTCACGCATCATGCGCATCATGCTGAGCAAGGAAATAGGGGTCTCCCACTTACTGCTTTTTAATTTGAAGTATTTAGGATTTTACTAGGATCAATCAACCCGGGCAGATGCCAGGGGCACTGGGCTTAGGGTAGAGGGAGGGCATGGCAAAACATGTCAGAAGTTTTGATAAGTGGGGTCCGGTCACTGACCTCCACCGATTGCTGCGCCGCTTAGTTTCTGATTGGCTTTCCTTTGAATGCCGAGTGAGTGGTGTATGGGCTCATAGACTATCTATTGAGTCTGTACACTGCTCGCTGAACTTTCAGAGAAAATCCAATCAGAAATTAAGCAGCACAGCGCCCACCCAAGTGGTTTTTGGGTGCTGTGTCACATTTGCAAAGCCCCTAAGGACCAAAACCGTGGAGACCCCCCAAAAGTGACTCCATTAGGGAAACTACACCCTTCAAGCAATCTAACTAGGAGTATAGTGAGCATTTAAACCCCACAGGTTTTTTGCATAATGTATAGGAATTTGACCGTGAAACATTTTTCATTTTCACAAGGGCTAAAAGAGAAAAAGAACTCCAACATTTGTAAAGCAACTTCTTCCAAGTACGGAAATACCCCATATGTGGTCATAACCTGCTGTTTGGACACACGGAAGGGCTCAGAATGGCAGGAGCGCTGTTTGTCATGCAGATTTGACTGGATTGGATTGTGGGTGCCATGTCGTATTTGCAGAGCCCCTGAGGTACCAGAGTACAGTGGAAAACCCAGAGAAGTGACCCAATTTTGGAAACTACACCCCTCAAGGCATTTATCATTTGCCTGGACATATTACAGGGCTCAGGAGTGAAAGATCGCCATGCGCATCTGAGGTCTAATTGGTGATTTTCACAGCATTTGCCCACAGTTGCAGGGCTCTGAGGTCAAATAGTAACACAAACTTCCAAGAAGTGACCCCCATTTTGAAAACTACACCCCTCAAGGCATTAAGGGGTGCAGTGAGTATTTTAACCCAAGACTATTTTACTAGAAAATAATGTGCAGTTGATTTTCTGCTGATATGCCATTTTAGTGCACAATATGTCATGCCCAGCTTTTGCCACTGAAGACAAATACCTCATAAACTGTTAAGCGGGTATGGGAATGACATATGTGGACGTAAACTGCTGTTTGGGCACACTGTAGGATTCAGAAGGGAAGGAGCGCCATTTGGCTTTCGGAGCGCAGATTTTGCTTGGTAGTTGTTCTTTTTGGGGTTTTGCTGGTATTTCAGTTCATAATATGGGGGCATATGTAATCTGTGCGGGATACCTCAGGGCATATGTAAGCTGTACGGGGTACATCAGGGCATAATAAGAGGGAATAATAATGGGGTAACTAAATAATAATTCATAGATCTGTGGCCAGTGTCGCACTGATAAATGCTGCCCAATTTTATCCCCTTTTGGAACACACTGCACATTTTGTATCGCCATATTCTGAGAGACAGAACTTTTTTTTGCAACGGA
Source organism: Rhinoderma darwinii (assembly GCF_050947455.1). Lineage (NCBI taxonomy): Eukaryota > Metazoa > Chordata > Amphibia > Anura > Rhinodermatidae > Rhinoderma > Rhinoderma darwinii. The sequence continues at coordinate 126,104,833 of NC_134692.1, forward strand.
GCTGTGTAAGCACTTATTTTTTGTGGGACAATCTGTTGTTTTTATCAGTGCCTTTTTGGGATACATGCAAGTTTTTGATCACTTTTTATTCTGCTGTTTGAAAGGCGTGTGACCAAAAAACAGTAATTCTGCTATTATTTTTTATTTATATTTTTACGATGTTCACTGTGCGCTATAAACGACATATTTAATTTATTCTGCGCGTCGATGCGATTACGGCGATACCATATGTATATAGTTTTTTATGTTTTACGGTGTTTTCACAATAAAATCACTTTTTTCTTTTTCCATCAAGAATGCTGTGTGAGGGCTTGTTTTTTGTGGAAAGAACTGTAGATTTTATTGGTACCATTTTTGGGTACATGCGACATTCGGCAATACCAATTATGTAGTTTTTGTTAGATAAACTATGATGCTAGGAGCCTGGCTCCCTGAAGTGTGTTCGGTCCGGGAAATGCGACCGACATACAGTCCGTATTTTACGGACCGAACATACTCGTGTGAACCCGGCCTTAGTATGCCCTAATAAATAAATATGGTCAGACAGCCTTCTGGGTCTTTCAATGTCTGTCTGCCAATAAAAGGAACGGGCCTCAATAATGTCACTAAGATTCAAAGGGTTAAAGGGGTTGTCCACGACCAGACAACTAATGGCCTATCCACAGGATAGGTCATCAGTATTATGACCGGTGCGTGTCCGACATCCGGACTCCGCACCGATCAGCTGCTCCGGATGTCATTGCACATTATGCAGTGTACAGTGCCGGAAGCAGTTGTATAGCGGCCGTGCTGCAGAACTGCAGCTCTGCCCATATTCAGTTGAATAGGAGCAGAGCTTCAGTACTGCAGCTCCGCCGCTATTCCTTGACTGGAGCTAACTGTTTCCGACATGGATGTCCGGTGTATGGAGGCCACCGAAGCAGCTGATCTGTGCGGGGTCCGGGTGTTGGATCCCCACCGATCATACACTGATGACCTATCCGGTGGATAGGCCATCAGTTGTCCGGTAGTGGACAACCCCTTTAACGGATGATATCAGGTTTCTCTGATCTCCGCCGTTAGAGTGGGGTTACAACCGTTGCCCCGCTCCTGATTCCACGGGCACACTTCCACGGGGATCAGGACAAGTATACTCGTCCTGATACGGCAACCTTCTTCCGTTCATGACGAACATACTCGCCATTAGTCGGCCACCAGTTAATGTAATATAATAGATAATCAATTTGATTTTATAGCCTTCTGAGTGCTCGTTGTATTCCTATATTTTTGGGTCTTTACTTATTGATCTCTCCTTGGGATACATTCATTTATTGTGCTATTACCGACTTGTGGGGTTTATATGACTTTTGTGTGGTTTCTGTTATAGTCTATCAGGTAGTTTTGGTGACAGCTCCAGCTTCTAAGGGTCATGTTGCTTTTCAAATCACTCTATAATTATCCTCCGAGCTTCCTGTCCTGGTCGAGCAGCACTTTCTGGATGTTGATTCCCTTCTATTTTCCGCCCTCCTGTATGTTGTAGGCATATTTTTTTTTATTGGTTATCATGCCATCTGGCAGGATACATGGTTAAGTTGATGCTTGACATCAGGGAGCCTATCAGTGTCATATCTCCCAAGTGATGTATTGCTCCGAAAGTGATGCTATGAACAGAGCCCATCCAGGAGCTTATTCAGCTTAATTACAGGAAGGAAGGAAAGTCGTCGCACTGTATGTTGATATCAAGAGACTCATCAAGCAGAAATAGATTTGGCCTTATGCTGATGACTTCTGAACTTGCAGAAACATCATCTAAAAAAATATTAGAGGGAAGACACTTCCCGTTACCTGCAGAATCTTGTAAGATGGTTGAGATAAGACAGAACAACGTCCTTGATATAACAAGACTATCAAACACGAAAATCTTATTTTTAGTACAAAGAAAACTTGTCCTAATTCTTCTCTTGTTCAGACACTGCTTTTCTCCAGTGGTTATTGTAAATCCTTGAAGTAATGTAAACAGTTACTGGATGATTTCTCAAAAGATTTTTTTCTTTAAACTACAACTGACGCCACCGGCCATGGGAAAAAAATCTCGGTTTATAACACTCGGATTTGCTTGAGGTGAATTGCGCAGGGCTCTGATAAATAAAAAGGATATAAAAATGTGCATTAGAGCGATCTAGTAGAGCCGTGTTTGTCATTTGGCACAATTTCTTATTATGTAATAATGCAAAATTTTATGACCTTATGGCTACAAATAAACCTTCTGATTATCGGGTGTAGAAGAAACAGTTATAGGGGATGACCTTATGTCTGGAGATAGAGACATCATAAAGGGGGGCCCGCTCTCATAAGCTGATAGCCGCTCCCTGGAATACTTGAACTGTTTATCTAATAGGCCGCCATGTAATACTACATTTCCCTTGTAGCGGCGGTAAATACATATAAGGCTAAATCTTTCTTCAGCTAAATAAGCTTTTTTAATGGTCTCAGGAGCGGAGCTGCATTGATCGGCAGCTCTTAAATAAAAGCAGCTGTCCGTCTTGAGACAACCCCTTAAGGTCAGGATCACACACATAGTTTTGATGCAGTTTTTGGGTCCGCTGCCTAAAATCTTTATTTTTATAGCTTTCCATCCTTTTGGATCCTTTTCTGGCATTGAATTAAAAAAAATCTGAGCCATAAACTGTGTGTGTGATCCTGGCCTAAAAAAGTACTCCAGCAGGTGAACCCAGAGCCCTCTATATGTCCGACCCTTCTGAAACCACAGAAAAAACATTGCACCATGATCCACAATCCAACACTCGGTCTCGGTTGCCATATTCCCCTCACTGGCACCCAGAACCAGACAGGCAGATTTTGGTACTGAGATCTGTGTTCCCATATTATTCCCTCTTCTTTTCTCTTCTTTTCTCCCACAAGGGCCCACAGTATACCAGGGGCAGACACACCATTAGTGAAAACTGGGCAGTTGCACAGGGGCTCAGAAGGTGAGGGGCCTACTTTTACCTTAAAAACAACTCGCTACTATCTATTAGATTGCATGTAAGGGACTGAGCTAATGAATTTCATAACTCACAATTACTTATGTAGTGTTAGAGACATGTAAGGGGGGTGCTCTGTGCTAAAATATTCCAAAACCAGGGGCCCATACACTGTTCTTGCAAGGAGGCCCTCTGCTGTCTGTAGTATAAAACGGCTGTACAATCGTTTTTTCTTCATGAAGATCCTGTGTTCCTCCCCCAGTTGCCCATTAATTGTATACAATGAATTACCAAATGGCAGATAAGGGATAGAGCAGGGGTTTCGATAAGGGTATGCAGAGTTGGCAGTCTTCCTCTAACACGTAAAAAGACTCCAGTATTGTAAATGGCACGAGGTAGGTGGGGACTCTGTTAGAGACTTTAAATTGTGGCTCAAAGGGGGGCCTAGGGAGCCCTGACCATTTGATTGTTTGAGGCCCAGATTTTTCACATGACAGCCGTGCCTATATGAACTGTTATTGAACAGAGAACTGGCGTAATTTTTTTCGTTGAAAGCTATGCCAGCTCCTAGCTGGCGTAGATTTAACTCCATTGGGCGTAACAAGGTGGAGTCCGAAGCTGGGCCTCATACCCTGCCCCCCCAATGCACACTTAAATAAAAAATTTAAATAATAATTATACTCATCTCACCAGTCCTCTTCTCCCCTCCGGCTCCTTCATCATTCTAAGGGTATATTCACACACACTATTTACGGACGTAATTCGGGCGTTTTTGCCCCAAATTACATCCGAAATAGCGGCTCAATAGCGTCGGCAAACATCTGCCCATTCATTTGAATGGGTCTTACGATGTTCTGTGCAGACGGTCATTTTTTTTACGCCCCGCTGTCAAAAGGCGGGGCGTAAAAAAGACGCCCGCGTCAAAGTGCCTGTCACTTCTTCAGACGTAAATGGAGCTGTTTTCCATGGACTCCATGGAAAACCAGCTCCATTTAACGTCCGTAATGGACGCAGCAAAAAGCGCCTCAACATGCCATTACGGCTGAAATTATTTCAGCCGTTACGGACGCTGCCGTGTGAACATACCCTCACGCATCTCATATAACATACAACATAATGACGTCGGGCAGCGTCTGTACGTTGAAATGCTGCATCGCATATAAGGCCCTGACTCTGCGTCAGGAACTTGTATGAGCCGCGCTGGAATGAAAAAGGGAGTCGCGGGGGGGGGTAAGAGGCTTTTGTCTCCTAATAAATGTGTCGGAATTTACTCCAATTTTTCATTCTATTAAGCCCGGCGTATGAAACGCCAGTCTTAATAAATTGCCCCCATGTGTGTATGGCGGGATCGGTTTATTTTTCCAACACGTCTCTGATCTGGGACGTTGATGGTCATATTGTTCTTACCATCTTATCTGTATGTCAGCTTTAGTGCTATTGTTAATGAAGACAAAAAAGCAAGTAGCGTGACCCGTGCTATTGGGTGGCAGCTACATAAGATATCTTCTAGAAGGAATATCTAACAACAGAGAGATTTTTTGTGGTCACTCAGAAGAAGTTATGTAGCTTCAAATATCAAGAGGCTGATGAAATCATCTGACAACATCCATTGACTTAACATACCTGAACTAAGGACCTGTCCGAGGCCAAGGAATTCCATGGGAAATTCCAGTGGTGAACGTCTATACCTTAATAATCTGCCCGGTGAGATCCATTTCGTTTAGTGGTTTCTATGGAATGCTAATAGGTGATACAAGTATAATCCCACCATGAAAGGTGGTTGTGAAGTGTTGTCACACCCATAATGAGGATACAACATGAAGTTTGGTAGACGCATTACTTGGAAAATGAAGCTGAACTCACAATTTAATTACAATTACAGGAAAAAGGAAGTCTGCCCTTGGAATAAGTCCATAATAAAATTGACTAAAATTACATGACATCGAAGATTTCATTATGAAGCACATACCTATGAATGAAATATCACATGTGGTCTGTTCTAAACAACCAACCTAAGGAGAGCTCTTCAACTAGAGCCACTCATCAAGGTCTGAATTATGGATCTCCTTCCATTATATAGCTCACAGGCATTGCACTCTTATAGGATAGAGCTGGTCATAGCCATTAAAGAGCCCCTGTCACAGCTTCTGTCTTGTCTCTTTTAGTAAACACTGGTATTCCTCATGAAATAACAATTCTAGAGCAGCTTTTCTTAGAACTTTGTACCTTGACTCCATTATTCCTTCTAGAAATGTCTGAATGAAATGACCACTGGGTGTTACTAGTTGGGGGGGGGGTGTCCCTACACAATCTGACAATGTCCAATCAGAGCTAACAGAGTGAGACTGTGTAGGGACACGCCCCTTAGACAATGGTAATAGTAACACCCAGTTGTCACTTTATTCATACATTTCTTGGAGGAATAATAGAGGAACGGCACATCACAGAGTTCTAGGAAAATATGTTCCAGAATTGTTATTTCATGAGGAAAATAAATATTTACTAAAACAAACATGTCAGGAGAGGTGACAGGTACTTTTTTAAACATGTTAAAAGATTAATTCTATCCTAAAAATCCAGATTGTGGTGGAATTTGAATACCATACATGATGTGCTGGGCCATAGCTAATAAAAGACTACTGAATTTTAGTCTTTTAAGTCCCACATCATCCACTGTGTAGGTGCTCTGATTTTGGTCACTTCTCATGAGGTTTTTATATAATGGGATAATAGGGAAAACTAGAGAAATTGGTGTTGCCCATAGCTACCTAGGAAATTATTTTTCTAATGAAAGTTAGAACATGAAAGCAATGACCCACTTTGGGCAACATCACTTATGTTTAAATAATGAGTGACAATGGGAGAGATTTATTAAAACTAGTGCAGGAGAAAAGTTGAGTTGTTGCCAATAGAAAAAAATCTAATTTTTAAACAAAAAATGAAAAATGTAATCTGATCTAATTCTTCCACTTAACCCATTATTGCTACTTGTACTTTCATACAAAAACCTGCTGACTGTAACATACATCTACAATGCTTTTTGAGGAAATCAAGAGAAACCTCAGGTTAGAGTCGCATGTATAAACAACAGGCACATAGTGCCCTCAAAAGAATGGTCCTGTGATGCCAATGTCCATTCTAACTATTTAAGGACCTCTATGACAAAAGGCTATCATATTGACGAAAGAAAGAAAGAAAGAAAGAAAGAAAGAAAGAAAGAAAGAAAGAAAGAAAGAAAGAAAGAAAGAAAGACATGAGATAGATAGATAGATAGATAGATGATAGATAGATAGATAGATAGATAGATAGATAGATAGATAGATAGATAGATAGATAGATAGATAGATAGATAGATAGATAGATAGATGATAGATGGATGGACGGACGGACGGACGGACGGACGGACGGACGGACGGACGGACGGACGGACGGACGGACGGACAGACAGACAGACAGACAGACAGACGATAGATAGATAGATAGATAGAGCACACAAAAAATGGCGACAGCACTCTGTTAACACTAATGCCACCTAAACCACTAAATATAAATAAATATGCATTACTGCTAAGTCTACTTACAATAGGGAGGTTCTTAACGCATATTTTGATCAAATTGTGTGAGCTCACCTGCCAAGACAAGGCGACCTCTGTAAGGTGGGGACCTACTTTGCACATACACCCAGAACTGGGACTAAGCCTACATATATCTGGGTATGGTCGGAACCGGCATTAAAATAATTCAAATAACCCAGGGCAGATTGGGAGGAGTGCAAGATCAAAAATGGATCACATAAACAACACAAAAGTTTGAAAAGCACATCCAACAAAGTTAAACAAAACGTGTATAGAGGTGCAAGATAGATAGAGAGAGAGAGAGAGAGAGAGAGAGAGATAGAAACAACACAAAAGTTTGAACAGTACATTCCAACAAAATGAAACAAAACGTGTATACAGGTGCAAGAACGCCTGTGACTGCAAATATACAGCACACAATAAAATGGCGACAGCACACTGCGAACACTAATGCCACAGACGTTCTTGCACCTGCATACACGTTTTGTTTCATTTTGTTGGATGAGCTGTTCAAACTTTTGCGTTGTTTGTGTGATTTCATATATGTGGGGTTAGTGACTGCCTCCATTTTTGATCTTGCACTCCTCCCATTCTGCCCTGGGTGATTTTAATTAGTTTAATGCTGGTTCCTACCATCCCCAGATATACGTAGGCTTAATCCCAGTTCTGGGTGTATGTGCAGAGTAGGTCCCCACCTATGGAGGACGTCTTGTCGTGGCAGGTGGGCAAACACTTTTTGATCAAAAACGTGCACTAAGAACCTCCCTATTGTAAGTAAATTTAGCATTTACGTATGTGACGGATCCGGAGCCAATGGTTTACGTTTGTCTCAGTTGTGCAGGGGTTCCGTCGCTTTGACGGAATCAATAGCGTAGTCGATTACGGTATTGATTCAGTCAAAACGACGGAAGCCCTGCACAACTGAGACAAACTTAAACCATTGGCACCGGATCTGTCACCATTGAAATCAATGGTGATGGAAACGGAAACCTATGGTTTCCGTTTGTGTCTGTCAGGGCTCCGTTCCGACGGAAAGCTCAGACGGAACGTCAGAACGGAGCCCTGGCGCAGATGTGAACGAATCCTAAGAGTGGTGCAGACTCTGCACCCGCTTCCTCCAGTCTTTATAGTTCACACTGAGAATTTGAACACATACAATATACCATTAAAAAGACTCATCTTCCGGAGAACAGGACAGGAAGTGTTGTCATGCGGACACTTAAAAAAGGGAGATGCAGGCACCAATCCTATCATTTCAATCTATAATATATCCATACTGATGTTAAGCGTTTTTTATATAATGCTTTTGGTATTTCTCATTGGAAGTATCACGTCTATGTCTCGGCTCTACGTTTTTATTTTTAACATTGCTTTATTTGACTTCTGACCATTTACCTAGACACAGTTTTTGGCAGTGGAATAGACAGAGACTTCAGCATTCTTGAACTGAGGACCTGCAGCCAAGATTCACGTTGATACAAGATTATAAAAACTTTATAGAGTCGGCGCCTTCTGAACTCCATGAGAGGATACACCTGAATAAAACACATTCCATTTCACTCTATGCGCTCCTCTGTGTAAGGGAACTTACTGCTATTGTTTTCCTGTGCCAGTAATGTTTGCCATGGTTAATGGCCTTACAAGATGTCTCCAGGAGGAAGCTGGCATAGACGCTTTATTTCCGAGGAGCTCGCTTTCTCACATAACTTGCATATCGTTCACTGAATATTGTGAGCAAGCACCTATGATGTCATGTGAGGAAATGAAACAGATATGCAAACCCCATGCTGCTGACAAGTTTTACAGATCATAGAACATCTGTCCAGCGGGGCTTGCAGAAGTATTAGCACAATGTTACATGAGCGCTTAATAACCCTTTAAAGACCAACACGGCCTCAATGTCTCAAGAGAACATCTGACATAATTCTGCATTTCAGCAGAATTTACGGCTTGCAATAAAGTGACACGGTTCATTAATTTCGCAGTATTAAACTATAGTTTCCTCCGCACCACCTTTGTGTTAGCGAAATATAGTGATGACCTCAAAATATGAACTGACCTTGTTCTATATGTAAAATGACCGCATACTCAGCCCTCATTTTCTATGTTTAAGCTGAACTTAAGGGGACAACACAGTCAGTGTGAACATTGTTTGGAATATTTACCACCCTGTTGTGGTCCTCAAAGTAGCTTGATATTGTTGACACAAGGTTTCCTGTTTTGTACAACAAATACTACTCCATCTGTTTGTAACACGCAGTCGCCACAAGGGGGAGACATATAACTGTTCATCTGTAATCTACCAAAAGAGACACTATAATTGGAGAGGCTATTTCTGGGGTAGAAAAATTGGTCCAGAAAGGAAGTAGGTGTGTAAGGCGTTCCCGGTGCACGTGTGTGGAGTACCGTTCCTGATGTTGCCTGTATGTACTGTCTGCAGAGAAGCTGTGTGCAGAAAATCTGTGTGCAGAGGAGCAGGCCAGTGAGTACTCTGAGTGGAATCATAGCTGAAGCTGAGGAGACGACAAGTCGGCCAGACAATAGGGATCTCAGTGTGGGTTAGCAGCAGAGTGAGGTCTCCAGCAAAACAGCGACTACATTTCTCAACGTCCAGATACCGCCATCCATACAGAAAAAGCACCTGCTTCCTGGACAGCATAATAGAAAGGGAGGTAAAGAGAGTAGCTGACCAGACTATATGAGGAGGCCTAAGCTGCCCTTTTGGACTATTTTAATATTATCTTCAGTTTATTTGAGAGGGACTGTTCTGATACAAAAAGGGACTTCCCAGAGCGTTGCAATATCCTGGTTGTCACTGTTGCTAGGAGTCATGGACTGACTAGTTATATATATACAAGCTGTTTCTGCTGCACTGTTAAAGTTTGTGTGCTGCATTCACTTAAGTAAAGGAACGGTGAATCGCAACAATTGCCTAGTCATTCGACGTCCCGTCCACTTGAATCTTACAAGTATACATATATAATTGCCATTGAAATTTTTAGATTACAGCTTTAGTTGTTTTGTATCCCCAATTTTTAACACCAGGTGAAAAATCTATTGCATTTTTCTTTACGCTGAGTGCACAATTATTAGGCAAGTGAGTATTTTGACCATATCATAATTTTTATGCATATTTTCCAACTCCAAGCTGTATAAACGTGACTTCTTATTGGATGAAGCATATCAGGTGATTTGTATTAGTGTAACGAGGGAGGGTCTGGCCTAAGGAGATCAAGACCCTATACCAAGGTGTGCAGAATTATTAGGCAGCTTCTTTTCCTCTGGCAAAATGGGCCAAAAAAGAGATTTACCTGACTCTGAAAAGTCAAAAATTGTTGAAAGTCTTTCAGACAAATACAGCACTCGTGAAATTGCTAAGATATTGGGGTGTGAACAGAGAACCATCAAACGGTTTGTTACAAATAGTCAATAGGGTCGCAAGAAAAGTGTTGAGAAATAAAAAACACAAATCAACTGCCAAAGATTTGAGAAGAATCAAACGTGAAGCGACCAGGAACCTGTTATCCTCCAGTGCTGTCATATTCCAGAACTGCAACCTCCCTGGAGTGACCAGAAGTACAAGGTGTCCAGTGCTCAGAGACATGGTATCACGTTGGGTACGTGGACCCACTGGGCCGTAGTGCCTTGATGGTATGGCAGCTGGCCAACAGGACACTGATCACAGTCTATAGTTCATATAGGTGTACCTGTGGTACCTCAGACAGTAGCAAGACAGACTCGGCTGGGACTAGGCAGCAGGCAGGCGCCAGGCGTGGTGAAGAAGGACAGGCGTGGTACTCAGCGCAGCACGGCTCCAACTCGATACGCCACTTGACCAGCATAGTACGGCATACAGGTTACAGGTAGCAGGAACGGGAAACACTGGGAGCTGGAGAACACTAGGAGACCATTTGCATAGACAAACTAGGGAAACAACAACAAGGCTCAGGCAAGGCAAGAAGGGGTACAGCCCTTCTTATAGTCCAGGGTGCTATGGGAGTAATCAGCTCAATCTCCCACCTGTGTGCGCTTTGGCTCCTTAAGTCTGGACTGAGCTCGCGAGCGCACCCTGGTGGTCACAGTGGAACAGGACGGCCGCATGTGCAGAAATCTCTGGAGAGAAGGGCGTCAACCGTATGGAAGGAGTTCGTGGTCAGCGACCACAGACGTTACACATGGCCAAGGTAAAGAGGCCTGAAACCCGACCACCACTGAACAAGACGTCAAGACTGAGCCAAGAAATATCTGAAGATAGATTTATCAAAGGTTTTATGGACTGATGAGATGACAGTGACTCTTGACGGACCAGATGGATGGGCCCGTGGCTGGATCACAGAGCTCCACTTCGACTCAGCCACCAGCAAGGTGGAGGTGGGGTACTGCTACGGGCTGGCATTATTAAAGATGAGCTAGTTGGACCTTTTCGTGTTGAAGATGGACTAAAAATCAACTCCCAAACCTACTGCCAGTTTTTAGAAGTCACTTTCATCAAGCAGTGGTACCGGAAAAAGTCTGAATTTTTCAAGAAACCCATGATTTTTATGTAGGACAATGTTCCATCGCATGCATCGAAGTACTCCACTGCATGGCTAGCCAGTAAAGGCCTTAAAGATGAAAGAGTAATGAAATGGCCCCTTCCTCACCTGACCTAAACCCTATTGAGAACTTGTGGGCCCTTCTTAACGGCAGATTTACGGTGTAGGAAAACTGTACACCCCTCTGATCAGTGTCTGGGGCGCTGTGGTTGCTGCTGGACAAAAAGTTGATCGTCAACAGATTAAGAAACTGACAGACTCCATGGATGGACAGCTTATACTGTTATTGAAAAGAAGGAGGGGCTGTATTGGTCACTGATTTCTTTTTGGAAATGTCAGAAATGTTTAGTTGTACATTTTTAGTTGTTTGTTTATTATTTTCACTTTAACAGATGATAATCAACAAGTGAGATGGGAAAAGTAATTCTGCACACTAAGGGCCACTTCACACGAACGTGAATAACGTCTGTGTGCTGCGCATGGAAATCACGCGCAGCACACGGACCCATTGATTTCAATGGGGCCGTTCACACTGAGCGAGTTTTCACGCAGCGAGAGTCCGCTGAGTGAAACTCACTGCATGTCCCATATTGGTGCGTTTTCACCACGCACCGCACACGGATGCACATTCGTTTTTGCGATTTGCGCATCAATTAAATTGAAAAATGCAAGTGCGTGAATAACGCTCGCAAAGCACACTCATACATACGCAACACATACGGACCAGATTCGCTAATACGCTCGTGTGAATGTAGCCTAATAGTTGCCCAATAATTCTGCACACATAGATATTCTTCTAAGAAAGCTAAAACCTCACTTTTACTTTCTAAATATTGAGGTTTGAGGTTTATTAACATTTTGGATTGACCGACAGCACTGTAGTTACATAGTTAGTATGGCTGAAAAAAGACACATGTCCATCAAGTTCAACCAAGGGACGGGAAAAAGGAAGGGAAAAAATTTCTACACATAGGAGCTAATACTTTTTTGTTCTAGGAAATTATCTAACCCTTTTTTAAAGGCATCTACTGTCCCTGCTGTGACGGCTCCTGCAGTGACTATTCCATAGTTGTTCAATAATAAAATTAATCCTCAAAAATATAACTTGCCTAATAATTGTGCACACAGTGTAGATTCAAATGGATTGTTTTAGAAAGACAACCTTTTTTTTAATTGAAGATGGTTAGGCGATCGGGTGATCACCGAGGCTCCAACTTCAGAAACCCCCGAAGATCGGCTATAATAACCAGGGCAAGTTGCAGCCTGCTATACATATCCTCTGCATTATCCGCTGCCAGGGAAATGTAGTATAAAATGGTGTCTATTCAAATAAATGAGGTACCATGTAATGCATAAGCGGGCTTAATCTTCCAGAGCTTCTAAAGTGGTGTCCCGGTCGGGGCTCCCCATCTATGACATGTTTATTTCCTAATTAAATCATAGCATACTGGAGATTTCTTCTTCTAATATTTTTATTTTAATATGTAAAATGCAGCGCTTTTCTGCGCTGGACCAGCCCCTTCGTCAGGCATACACAGGCAATTGTAAGTTGGAAAGAAATACTGCAACTAACAGAAAAAAAAACTTGGAGGCACATGACCTTAGGGACTGTCTCTCTCTCTGATATTGGCTCTATTGTACCCAAGTCTGAGATGGGTAATAAGATGGTGAGCTCCACTGTATAGTGTATAGTAAATATATAATAAAATGTGGGATCAGAGGCATAACTTAAAGGGGTTATGCGGAGACCAAAAATGATTAGAATGTGTAGTCACTGCAGTATGTGATACACTCGCTAATAATATTTATTTCGGTCCCCGTTGCACTGATTGTGAGATTTTCATAGTTTTTTATAGCGCTGTCGGGAGACCGGAAGTCTAGTTGCATAGAATACTTTGATGACGATACGACTCTTTGTCACGTGACTGACTGTACTCCATGTACAATCAGGAGTAGTATTACAGCGAGTACATGGAGTAGAGCGGGGTCGGTGACGTGATAAAGAGTCGTATCGTCATCAAAGAAGGCCGTGCAACTAGACTTCCGGTCCCCCGGCAGCGCTATAAAAATCTATGAAAATCTCAGAATCAGCGCCGAAATGTAAATTAGCGAGTGTACTCACATACATCAGTACACTGTAATAATTATTTGGTCCCTGCATAACCCCTTTAAAGCTCCTGGGCCCTAGGGCAAAATCTGTAACCGTGCCCCATTCCTACCATGTGCAATTTATAATAGTGGTGTCCTTTTTTATGTGGCACTAGGGCCCCCTGAAGCACTAGCACTCGGTGCGACTGCTATCTCTGCATCCACTATAGCTACATTCGAGATTCACAAGCATTGAAGAAATACGTCCCACACATGAACGCTATGGGCAGAGAAGAATGCTCAATATGTTATCAATGCATCTAAATATCTCAAAGCAGAGGTCATGGAAGTTACCAGAAGTAAATTGTCTTGTAAACTAAATACATTCAGTAAATGTCTATGGTTATCTAAAGAATTTTTACGAAAAAAAAAACCCCTTCCCACCCAAAGCACCATTCACATTATTATGCATTAGGCTGTTCTTATTTTACGAACATAAACAACTCTCCCTAAAGTGTCAACCCAGGCATCTAGGGAATTCCTCTACTCTCTGTACTTAAGACCTATCAATTACTGGAGAGAGAAAGAAAGCTATACAAATACAAAGAGAGTCCTAGTATCCCATTCAATGGGGGAGAAGACCACAATATATAAAAGTACGTAAAGGTTCACCATCAAAAAGTGTCAATAATAGAAATTACATTATTTGCGATTGCCCAATATACTATTATTGGCCGGTTCACTTCCTATAGCCATGGAAACATTTTAAAGGAACACTCCAGGCAAAACTGATACATTGTGTTATGCTTAGTGCAGGGCCTGAGGGGGCGGAGCATGACACAGGAATTCAGATGTGATGGACCCCTTTTCTCTATTTACGCTCCTCTGCCGCCCCATCTCTTTTTTTTTCTTTTGTTTGTTTATTAAACTAAAATCTGTATATACAGCGAATAAGGTGTAGTTACATATAGAATTCATATCCTGGACACATTTCTAAGTTCTCTAAACTATTAGATATTAAAATGCCTAAATATTTAGTAAATTCACTTCCACTAAGCGGAAAATATATGATATATAAGAACATAATCATAGCAGATTTTCCACTAACTTTCCGGTCGTAAACGTCGCTGTAAAGGAATTATAGCGAGAAAAGGCTATCTTTATAAATCAGCCTCCTTTCAACTCTTCAAAGGACCAATTTACAGTCCATTTGCTGCCTGACTCTGTATATACCCAAGTCTGTACAAAGACATAGGAAGTTCAAAATAGAACCATATCCTCTATACACAAAGTCCTCAGAAGCTATATCAATTGTCAGGCCGGCTATGGCACCATTCTATGTTAGAGAATGAGAGATGGGGTGAGATAAGACGTAATACATTGCTTCTTGGTTTTAAAAAAAACCGATATAACTATCTGAAAATGTCATAAGAAACTATATAAACGGCTGGATCTACAAGCACAGACTTTGCTAGTTTAGTATAGGCACAGGTTACCATTATTAAAACGGGGGAACCCTTATACTTCATATAACAATACTCTAAATATGGTCGTGTGATGGGGTAACCAGTGACCAGTATTATTGCCAATCAGGTGCATCTGAAAATAGGTTTCTCAAAAGGGTAAGGCTGGGTTCACACTATTTTTGTACTCTATGTTCGACATATATCTCGAATAATGCTCCCACCATACATAGATAACGTGTCCATATAGTTATATTGAGTTAAAGGGGCATGCCGGACGCGATATAATTGATGGCCTATCCTTAGGATGGCCATACACCTTAGATATCAGTTGTCTGAATGCTCGTTCAGCCAACAGCTATTCCTCCCAAATCTTCCATACACATGCACACTCGGCTCAGCCAAGCGTGCATATGTATACAATGGGAAGAGGAGTATAAGCCGCCGCCAGGCACCTTTAGCAGCATCTTATCCCTGTAAAACCAAAGGATCAGCCATGTTGAAATCCAACATGCCCAATCCTTCTTTCCCCAACATCCGCCATTGTGAAAGACTGGTCACCCCATACACATTAGATGGTGGGCCGCTCCTACTGCTTGCAAAGTTACAACTCCCAGCATGCTCTGAGGGTTGCAGGCTTTTGGCCATGCTGGGAATGGTAGTTTTGAAATAGAAGCAGAGCCATAGGTTATAAGAGCATCTAGAAACCACCTCACAGTAAAAAAAAATTTGCGTTTTCCAGTACCTTATGAAAGGGTTTCACCCACATTAACCACAAAAATATATAATTTTTTTTTTACTAAAGCACAACAATAGAATCATCCTTCCGAGTACCCGCAGATTTGTCCCTAATGAAGCAGGTTTTAAAACTTCTTCGTGGCTCGGGTTATTCACGTCCAAAAACTTAACACAGTGTCTGTTTCCGCCAATCAGCATTCGTCTTAGGAGGCTTTTGCCACGTTCCCTTAACTGCACTTGATCAGGCAACAAAAGTAAAACTTTGCTGTAAAATTTTTTTTCTAGAAATTTCAGCCTCCTGATATGCTCAATATATTCTCTCCGACTGTGGTAAAAAAAAGCTTGTCTGAGATTATAAAAAAGAGTCTGCTCTTTTTTTAAAAAAAAAAACAGCGCCACTCTTGCCCCTGGGCTACATATGGTATTGCAACTCAGCACCAGTATAAAATATTGATTTTAATTATTATTATTATTTTTTTTTTTTTTATTATTATTATTATTATGTCTTTGTTCCTTTCACTCAGTTGGGGAGGAGCAAGTTTGATCAAAACCATTTTTCCCCCCAGAAACAGCACCACTCTTGTCTATAGTCTGTGTCTGATATTGCAGCTTAAGTGAATGAGGCTGTCCTGTAATACCATACACAGCCCATGGACAAGTGTGGCGCTGTTTCTGGGGGGTAAACAAACAGATCTTTTTAATAGGACACACAATGATTCATTTCAGTTCCTGTAACCATACATATTACTTCCAAACGCTTCCCCATTTCCCACAGAACCTCTGCCCCCCAAGATCGTCCCTCTAGAACCAAATTGCAGCAGGTATTATATTAAACACATTGAGCATGTAATATGCCTTACTAAATAAATATTCACTGTGCCTTTAATTAGAGTAACACAATGTTCCTTTACAATAAAGTAAATATATTAAGCCGTGTGTTCATGTCTATATAAAGCAATAAAATGTACACGCAATATTTTGTGATCCGCAGCTATATGAGAACTGTACATTACATTGGTTTTTTTCTTCTTTTTCCTTAGAACATAAACCTATGTAAAATGATATCCAGAGAGTCTTTCCCATTATTTAATGCCTGTGGAATCTCTTGAAATAAAGTATAATACACAATGCGGCTACAGTTTAAGTGTTTGTGCCAGATTTGTGCAGTAGCTGCAGACAGGAAAGAATGACTGCCTTAAATGATCCAAGCATCTTGGGTTTAAAACGCACATAAAGCCTCGGCCATAACGTATTCTAACTGGAAAAATCTCTAACAAATTATCAAGAATGGTTTTAAATGTCAAAATGACCCTCTTGCAACTACATGACCTCAGAAGTGGCATATTCTTTGTAATATAAAGCAAGACACTCTTTTTGTATTGTTTGCCTTCTTTGAGCGCTATTGTTTATCCCCTGTAACAGGGCAGGGACAAGGTATTTTAATGTCCTAGGCAGATTAGGCAAAATATATCTTCCTCCCCGCGCACACACACACTGTGCCCCCTAAATAAATTTGTGTCACACACTGTGCCCCCTAAATAAAATTGTGTCACGCAAGAAGGGCTGAATAAAAATAGTACCAGTCGCTGTGCCCTCTGAAAATAGTGCCACAAGCTGTGCCCCTTACAAATAGAGCACCACACACCCCTGTTGTGCCCTATACAAATAAAACAGTACACACACTGTATCCCTGTAGACAGTGCCACACACAGTGCTCCCTGTATATTGTGGCAACACATTGCTCCTGTAGACAGTGCTATACAGTGCCCCCTGTAAATAGTTCCACACAGTGCCCCCTGTAGAAAGTGTCACACACAAAGCCCCCTGTAGAAAATGACACACAGTGCCCCCTGTAGTAAGTGACACAGAGTGCTTCCTGTAGAGAGTGACACACACAGTGCCACCTGTAAAAAGTGCCACAAGGTGCCCCTTGTATAGTGCCACACAGTGCCCTCTGTAGAAAGTGCCACACTATGCCTCCTGTAGATAGTGCCACACAATGCCCCCTGTAAAAGTGACTCCACTCCAGACCTCTATATTCATACTTCAGATCAGACAAAAAAACAAAAAATTACTCAATTCTCATTGCTCCACTTCTGCTTCGGTTGCCGTCTCCACTGCAGTAGTTCTTTGAAGTTTTCCTCAGTCACAGCACCGCCCTGGGTCCTGACGTCAACCAGCGTCAGAATGTAGTGCATTGACGCACACTACATCCTGACGCTGGACAGCGATTGGACCCCGAGTGCAGCGCCGCTGCCCAGAGCAGAAGAGGACCGAGGATTGGTGAGTTAAGTGCCAATTACGCTTTCTCCGCTGCACGGGCCTCCTGTACCAATGAGCGCCTTCATCACTTATGGAAGCGTTCATTGCAAAATTGCACACCTTGTACAGTGGGGCAATGTGGCGCTCTAGGTGGCTACCTACCTCCGCCTGCCCTTCATCCCAGCCTGCCCTGTGTCACAGAGGACACTAACAATAACATATTACCCAGGGCCAGCCTTGTGGTCGCCTTGGGTACATAATCCACCCCTGAGGTGGACTTGATGGCCTAGCCGGCTTGTAACCACCAACCATCTGATATTATTAGCACTTTTATTTAGACATTGTACATCATATATTAGATTATTTTATACATGGAGCTCTTATTTGCTAAATCCATGTTAAAATTATTTGAGCACGGTATGATATTATTTACTTAGGCAATGTGTAGTACTGTAGTTACTTGGCCAATTTTGGTACAATACCTTATGGTGCTTATAATAAGGCTTCGTATGGCATGTTTATTTGTATACTCTATGACATTAAACTATATAAGGGGAGCGGAAACGGAAGGTACTGCACAATGCATCACCCAATGTAAGGTCGTCTCTGACATGACATATTTAAAGTCGATATCCAGGATTTCCCTCATTAAAGAGGTTGTCCCTTTTGGACTATATATTTTCGTATGCCCTATTCGAACAAAAACTATTTTGTCAAGTTAGTCAGCACCTTCTAAAAAAGTATGAAAATAAATGGACAGGTACAAATCTGCTGTGATTGCAATGTAAAAGCAAACAAATACAAAGATACAGCAGCAGGACTCTGCAGGCGCTAACATATATGTAAATAATGAAGGTATGGATGATTTTAAAATGCATTACTGCTATTAGGACATATGGACATCACAGAGGAAGGTTTCTTGTTCCAGTACCCCCCCCCCCTCATTAGCCTCTGCAAAGAACAACTTCGTCTCTGGCAGACCCAACACAACGATGTAATACATGGTCACCCCATCCATTTAAATAAATGCATTTAGAATAACACATGTGGTAGAACCACTAAACAGGCTCTTTGAATTGCAGCTGAGGACCCCCAGAAAGTAGAACATGGGCACCAAAGCAAGATCTGTAAGAGGGCCCCCCCACCTACCATGAATCATTTATGTTGCCCGAAACCCCAAGGCAGAACACTAAATGAAGCGCTGTGGAGGGGAAACTCCCGAGGTCGCTGTCCATATATGGACAGTGACATCAGGAGCTTCCCCAGGGCCGGAATCCCCAGGCAGAGTGCTACCTGATGTCCTGCCCGCTAACTCTAGACCTGAGGAATCTCCCCGATGTGTAAGTTTAACGTATACCTGTGAAAGATGACTAACAGTGACATCCATCACCTATAGGCTCCCATGTAACAGAAAACATATTCCACGTGTTTTCTTTTTTTTGCGGGATCCCTAAGGATTGAATAGCTTAGTCTACTACGCAATTCCATTCTTAAAAAAAAAGTATACTGACATATAACAGCCCGACGAAGGCCAAAACAACACTCTTTTGACCTCCGTCCGTCTATTGGAGCCCTATGAACATATTTATCGTGACATCAGGAGCTTTCCCAACAAATACGATAAACTTACTTCAGAAACGTGATGTGAAGAGGGCCTAATAACTTTCCCCCAGACTATCCTCACCTAATAGAATTTGGTCCTATTATATCAACGGTGCTAGAAGTGTGATACATGACTTTTACTGTTGTCTTTTATGCAGATGATACCACAGTAATGCCTTATTCACACGAACGTGTTAAACGTCCGTGGGACGACTGTTGAAACAGCGGCTGTCCCACGGAGTTATGTAATTCAATGTGGCCGTTCACACAGACCGTGTGAAGCGTCCGTGGGAGAATAGGACATGTCCTATCTTTTCACGCATCACGCATCCCTCCAAAGACTCTCATATATGGGGGATGTGAGACACGGATGCACCTGGGGATGCACCTCGGCCGTGAAAAACTGTTTTTCACGCCCGAGGTGCGCAGCGCTCGTGTAAATAAGGCCTTAGGCAAATGTTTATCATGAATAAATGACTTTCATACTCCATATGTATCGCCAGACTGTAATTATTCCTGTGGATCTGTGACCAATATTCAGTCTAGAAAAGCATCCAGCAGCAAAGGCTTTACTTCATTACCCATATTCTTATTATGAGTGAGGCGCTCGCTCGTGAACTGCGCTGCGGGAGATTTGATTGAGGGCTCCAAAGAGTAGCTGAAAAATTTTCTTTATCTTGGAAGTAAACACTTTGCTGGAAAAACTTCAGCCCTACTTTAAGACGCCCCAGTGGACAGCGCTGGGCCGTGTATAATTTTAACAATCTGCTGGCTGCCATTAAACCATCTTTAAAAAATGTGCGTTCCTACGTTCTAGCAGCTGCGCCGTCAGGTTCCCAGGTAGTTTGGGACGCAAAGCTGTTGTGGTGTAAAACATTCCTTGGCTGGATTTAGCAGATATCTGATTTAAATCAATTCCAAGTGCACTTTTCATGAACCAGCAGAGAAATCTCTGCCTCGTCAGAGGAGACGCTAGGTAACTGTGAATGTATGTGGGCTGTTGCCGTCGACTTGCCAAATCTCATTAATTCAGTGCATTGCTCTCGTTTAATCAGCAAACACAGAATACAAGACTTTAAAATCACTTTTCTATGCCCTACTCCTAATCCAGCGGCAAGGTGTGCCAGCGCTGGTATCAGAGGAACAATTATGCAAAATATTTCTTAAGAGGCTCATTAAAATTTCCTGCAGTGATTAGGCACTTCCAAAGGACCATTTAAGAGACAACGCCGGCTCAGATTTGTTTCTTTTAAGTAAACTATGTACCCCTCCTCATGCCTGGTCTTACAAGTAATCCCACTGTCTCTGAGGAGGGTCTGCACTATGTTAATGGAGGAGTTGAGTAGACAACCAAGAGTTTTTTGGCAGTGGAGTCAGTGAAAATGAACACGTCTTTTCCAAGATTCTTAGTCATATCAGTTTTGTTGTACAAATTGGTGACATGCAGAATTAATCTACATATTTGATGTTGTACTGGAGTATTTAATATATAGTATGGTATATAATATGCATACACAGATATACTACATTACTGCATTAAGGGGGTTCTCCAACTTTAGACAGGTAGGGCTTATTCTACCAGAAGAAAGGGGTTCCTCGACCCTGTACTACAAACCAAAGGGAGCGGTGGCAATGGCATCCAGGAGCAGACTAAACATATAGGTGGTCGCACATGATAGCTTGCTCGGATGTTTCCATTACTCCCATTGACTCCACTGAACAGAGTCTTTACCTGAATGTAACCACAGCTGGCCTTCTTGGCTTTCAAAATGGGAGTCAACTGGACCCTGTTCTCCCAACAGGTATTGTCCCAGACATGGGACCCTAGGAAAACGTACAAGAGAGGGACCCAACCCTTGTTGGTCCCAACTTCTTTGCTACTGAGTAACATCAAAATGTTCATGACTACATTATTAGCAAACAAGGTGGTGGGTGGCCAAAGGATCATGGAAAGAGAAGGGGTTAGAGTTGTAAATAAACATTAGACCGTTTAGTTCTGAATCGCAATACCCGGTGCCAAAGTTGGGGGCCATATTGATCTTTGCTATAGGACACCCTTTCTTTTTTCTATGTATGCCACATCACATCAGACATTTATCCTGTGGACAGACAAGTCCAGAGAATCCCTTATCTCCCTCAGGATATTTAGGGCTGCTTAGAACGTGCCCTGATATAAAGATGACAACAAGACTGCTGTAACGTCCGTGGTCGCTGACCACGAACTCCTTCCATCCAGTCGATGCCTTTCTCTCCAGAGATGTCTGCACATGCGGCTGTCCTGTTCCGCAGTGACCACCAGGGTGCGCTCTCGAGCTCAGTCCAGACTTGAGAAGCCAAACCGCACACATGTGGGAAATTGAGCTGATTGCTCCCAGAGCACCCTGGGCTATAAGAAGTTCCCAGCTCCATGCTTCCATGCCTGAGCGTTGTTTGTTGTATCCTAGTTGGTCTTGCAAATGGTCTCCTAGTGTTTTCCAGTTCCAGTGTTCCTGTTCCTGTATCCTGTATCCCGTGCTATCCTGTTCCAGTGCCGTGTTGTGCTGTAGCCGTGCTGTGCTGTACCTACGCCTGTCTTGCTGCTCCACGCCTGACGTCTACCTGCTGCCTAGTCCCAACCGAGCCTGCCTTGCTACTGTCTGAGCTGCCACAGTTACCTTATGCGAACTGTGAACTGTGACCTGCACCCTGTTGGCCAGCTGCCATACCGCCAAGGTGGTACGGCCCAGTGGGTCCACGAACACAACGTGACAACTGCACCATAGATTCCTTAGGAAAGTAGTAATGAAGCAATAGCCTATATGAGACGTCGATGGAATAAATACAATGTACAATGTAATTGATTAACTAGACCAAGTGCATGTTATCAGTGGAAACAGAGTGAAATTATAAAAATAAATATATATATATATATATATATATATATATATATATATATATATATATACATATATATATATATTTATATATATATATATATATATATATATATATATATATATATAGTTGTCTGTGTGGCTTCTAATTATAGCAATGTGTCAATCTAATTCACAGTTTGCTGCTTGGGGATCATTATAGCTCCCAGAATAAATTAAATTAACTGCGGCCGATTTGTAGCACGTTTGGCACATAGAGATGCACTTTAGACTCGCCGCTCTGCCACAATGTTCTGAATTTCTAAAGAGTTCTTAATTCACAAATGCCAATACATTTTCATCAAATTATAATAAAATGTCTGTGGAATGTGTCAGGTTATAAATATATATATATTTGCTGTAATGATGACATATGCTGTTAATGTCATTGGGATTATAATGTACAAACCGATTCCTGTACAGATATATAGTTCACCCATTAGTACATACCAACACGGGGTCAGTGACCAATATCTGCCTCTTATTTCAGCATACACTGCAGGCAATCACATAATCACACAGCTAAAATCTATTCCAGAATTTCCAAGGGTAGAATGAACATTCAGGCATATAGACAGTGGTGACCCATGACTCTCCAGTCAGATAAAGTGCTCAATTCTGAACACCATTTAATTTTTGGGTCCAAAGTTCTATACCTATTGGTTTTATAATATATCTTTACAAGGGTTGGAGCTTAATTGCTGTTATACATTGCTCCAAATCCCTTCTATAGCCATGAAGTTAAATAATCAAATTCTGTCTGCTTGCAGTGACCACTAGGGGGAGCCAGATTTATTATTGAACTCTGAAAGTCTAGTTTAGAAAATGTTTAAATACCCTGTTAGGGAATTCTGAGTTGAAAGGACCTTCATCTATTATCCAGAGCAGAAAGCAGCTGCAAAAAGTATCTCTTGCTCGGGAGGACCATTCTTGTTGATTTCAATTAGAACTGTGTAATACTTAATTTCCCCTGTGGTAGCGCTGCACGGATTCGATCACTTGCTGACAGTTTCCCCACAGTTGATTGTTTAAAAATCCTTCTAATATAAAGGGATTGTCCAAAGCGGATAACTCTTAAATCGGTTTTTCATTATAAATGTTTTTAAAAAAATGATCTGCCTCCCTCCCTACTGCTCTTACTGAATTTAGCGCACGGGATCATTGCAATGGATCTGTACATACCTACACAGTCTGTGCAATGTGTTAGAAAAACACCTGTTCCCTTAAGGTCGCTATGACAACCTGTCTAGCTTCTGGGCGGTTCTTCTTTTACCTTGAACCTATCTCTCTTCTCTGTCCTTCTGCCAATCCGCTATGAGGTTGTATTTATACCTGTCTTTTTCCACCTGTCTTTGCTTGTGAATTTTCCTGTCTTCTGGTGTCCGATCAAGCTTCCTACATTCCCTGCACTCTTGACTTCTGGACCTTTTAGAAACTGACTTCGGCTTATCTCCCATTAACCCTTGTTTGCTGATTTTGGATTATCTGCTACCGGACAGTTTTGACCTTTGCTATTCCTGATATCCGCTTGCCTTCTGATTTGGCCTTTCTGTTTAATCCCTGTCTGTCTGGCTTCCTGCTCAGGTTAGTCTGCATTGCACCTCCTATCCAACGCTGAACCCTGCTAAGACAACCTGGGTCCTAAGCAGCAAAGTCCATCCCACCTTGCGGTCGGCTCTGGCAAACACCTTAGGGTCGCCTTAGACACTGTTGATCAGAGTTGTGATGAATGTGGTTTTATGTGCACGCTCTCTCCCGGCACTCTCCAGCAGCCTTTGGGGAATCGCCGCTCAAATTGTAATTCCATAACACAATGTACATGAAACCCGTACAATGTCCAGAGAGGTTTTCCCCGCTGTGGCCTGCAGCAAAATGCCTTTCGGGTGTTCAGTACATTGCACAGACTATGAGGGGGGGGGCATTTACGGTCTTGAGCGCTGCTGCGATATTTGCATGTCTCGTTTTAGGCATGAATGGAGAAGAAGGAAAGGAAAGGACAAAGTAAAATGTAACTGCAAACGCTCATGGTATATTCTTTATATGGCCTGTAGATGTTTTTCACCCGCTGCTAGCAATAGTGTCATTGGAGGGGTGGAGGACTTTTTAAGGATCCCCCCACACTGCATACTGCAGACTCAAGGGTAGCTGGCAGGATATGTGCCCTGACTGTTGGGTGCAGGTGGGGGGGGGGGGGTACCAACAATTCACTCTGCCTTGGCAAGGGTATATACATATAGGGGAGAGGTGTAATTTCAAGCTCTTGAGCTACAGTGCAAAATGACCTGGGTGCAAGTGCTACCTCTGCACCTCCTGCAGCTTCTCTCGTGAAATGGGGCTAGGGCAGGTGACTGACTCTTTCCCCCAGGTGAAGGAAAGCCTAGCTACAACTCTGTTCATATTAATAACATTAATAATTGATGCCCCAGAGGAAGCCGGAAGGGCGAAACCCAGGGTCGGGCGAAACTGCTTGTGCTTTTAACGATATTTTCGTATCATTTGATGTTTATTGATTGTAATCTTGTGAGTATGGAAAACAGTGTGTAACAAAAGTTTCAAAGGGTGTTGCACTATATTTCTTCTTTCTACATTAGAGATATAGGATTTAATCCTGCTGGGAGCTCAAACGTCGGGAGACCGTACGAAGCTCCGTGGAACTACAGGAACAAGAACAACTATTGACACCCATAATGATCGTGAATTGTCTATTGCATATTGACTGAGTTTGTCCATACTGACTACATATTGGACTGTTTACCCAGTGCCGTCTGAGCAGTAAAACTTTGCTGCGTTGTACTTTATGTTGTTAGGGTGTTTTGGGATTTCACCTGATTTATTTTACCAGCTCCGGTCTGAGTTATTCTCATTGTAGTCATTTTTAGTCAGGAGTAATCTATATATTTGATTTCATATTAATAACAGTTTTTACGCCAAAGCCAAGCACATCCTGGTGACACAATTGATAAATCTGACCTATTATTTTTTAGAACTTTACTACACGATCCTTATGAAGGAACAGCAAATTCCACTTGAAGCCAGGGAATAGAAGAACACTGAACTTCTCCCGGCTTCCTAATAAAAAGCCTCTTAAGTCATTCCTAGGTTTAAGAGACAGCTCAACATCCCTGAACTGAATGGAAGTCGCAGAATTATAGGCTTTAAAGTTATCCTGCACATAACTGCTGAATGTACTTTTCAACAGTCGCTACAATGGAACAAAGCAAAAAATGACAATCCAATTGCTCTTAGGATTTGTGCAGAACTCGGACGGAGCTTAAGAATGGCAGAAGAGAAGGAGGCTGCTATTAATGCCCAGTGACAAGACATTGAGAAGCTTCCACATGTTCAAGTGACACTTGATTCTATGTGGTGACATGGGGAACATGTTTCGTACAAAAGGATTTCCCTCCCAGTGAGTCATTCTTTCACATAGCAACTAATAGCTAATCACAGATCCATATCGTTCGTTCGTTCGTTCGTTCGTTCGTTCGTTCGTTCGTTCGTTCGTTCGTTCGTTCGTTCATTTATTTATTCATTCACTCATTCATTCATCACAGCATCATATATTTCCTTATTTGATTACATAAAATTAAGGTTCTGTTCACACTTCTGCATTAGTTCTTTTCTATGCAGTTTCCGTAGAGTTTTTATAGTTAAAGGGATTCTCTGGGCATTTTATATTGATGGCCTATCCTTAGAATAGGCCATCAATATCTGCCAATCAGCTGACTGAAGGGACCATGGCGACAAACGCTGTGGCCTCTTTAATGTTTACCAGACACAGCTCCGTACACATCCATAGCGCCTGTGCCTGGGATTGAAGTTCAGTCCCAATCACTTGAATGGGACCGGAACTACAATTCTAACATCGAAAATCGATGTTCATTGCCACAGCCCCATCAGTAAGCTGATTGGCAGTGGTCCCGGGAGTCGGACTACCACCAATTGCTGACCTATCCTAATGATAGGCCATCAATATAAAATGCCCGGAGAACCCCTTTAATATAGCGTAGCATGCAGTGCTCTTTTATCCAGTAAAAAAACCGAAACTTAACAGACTCATTATAAGTCGATGGAAGAAAAAAAATCGATGGTAGTGTTACAAAATGATATTCTATGACAGAAAAAAAATGGCATTCATTTACACAACGCAGAAAATTCGGATTTCTTTCTTTATGTTTTTTTATATTTTAGCGCATTATTATTAAAAAGTGCATTTTGTGGTTAGAACCAGTCTATATAATTTTGAAAACTCCTTTTATAAAAGTAAATTCTGTCACAAGATAGATGTGCAACATTAAAAAAAAAAAAAAAAATATCACAAATTGTTAAATCCCAAAAATTAAACTCTCCTTTTTTGTTTATTGACTATTGATCAGATCATAAAAGCGTAATTGTCGAGGTCCAGCATCTGAGACCTCAACCTCGTCGTGTCTAGTTGCTCCTACATATTTCTACACGGCCTAGAAAAGATTGACCAGTGACCACCTGAGACGCCTTGTTTACTATGATGTTTACATTACTTCTACACCACCAAGCAGTTTGCAATTTGTCAATTGTTGTCACTTTTTGTCAATTTTTGTCACATTTTGTCACACGGTAAAGAAAAACAAGAACCCAGGGAGGTAGTATTTTTCTTGTCTGTAAACACTCGTCACGAAAGTAAATTCTGTGCCACAAAATTACATCATATGTCACAAACTAGTAGACTGGGCTACAAAAACTATAATTTGACACAAAATTGTATTCTGTGTTACAAAACTACATTTGTGTGTTTAAATGCCCATTACAGAGGATCATCAGATTACAAATGTTCATAGTGAGAGTTCCCTCTGTGTTGTTTTTGATACATAACTCCCTCAAAGTAACTCCAGGCTCCGGGACTTCTAGTAAAATTGCTGAATATTAGTTTTACAATTTTACAAATCATTTGGCTTTGCTAAGTTTTAGCCCTTAAGAATTACAGACGGTCTTTACAGATGGAGATTTGATCTCTGGATTTAGCACCAGAACAGGTGGTGAAGTTACTGTATAACAACATCTCTGAAATATTCCAGCTAAATCTACTCCCTGTCAGCGAACAGGGATTTCCATTCTAATGCGCAGCTTGTCTTCTAGGAATGGAGGAGGGTAAAGGGGCTCTATGGCTTAGTATAAATTGTGCTCACATTTACAATATGCAGAGTGCTAACATGAAACCTTGTTTAAATGGCTCATACAACAATGTCACCGAGGTGTCCTGACAAAATGTAAAAACAAGGACTCTTTAATACAAGATGTTTCAATTAAATACTCAAAGTCAGTCCTCCATGGCCACGTGTATCCATTGCGGCGGTAGCAGATCGGGTGTCTATAGTGATGACATCATCAGCAGTCACATGACAGTAGCATCTAATAATTCTGTGCATTATGCACATGCAAGATGGCCCCAGGTGATGCACAGCCTTATGCAGGGTTGTTCCGGGAAAGATGGTATGAAGTCAGAAGTGATGGCGAAAAAAACGTCTTTACCTAGACAAATCAAACACTTCTCACACGGAGAGGCATCGTTTTTTTGTTACAGCTCAGGTTCAGGCAGGCGGTTGACGGCCGGCTGGCTCTTACCTTCGTCAGTCAGGGTCAAGGACGCCCCTCACTTATGTCCAGTTAATTCAGGCCTATTAGGCCGCAACTGCTGACTTGCTGCTCAATCACATGACACACGTGGAATGGCTCCTGCCCGTGACCCTCCACACCTCACGCGACACCAGTCCGAGGCTCCTGCCAACACCCGCAAATTATAGTGAAGCCCGAGGTAGAGATGGGAGATATTATTGTCAAATTTCCCCCTTTACACCAGAAATAATTATTTGCAATTGACAGGTATTATTCTCAAATACAAAAAAAATTTAGACAAAGTAATCATCCGAGATGCCATAGTTACAAAGGGTATTACCCCAGTGCCCTTGATAACGCATCTGCATGCCGGCTGATCATTGCCAGGTTCTCCATGAAAAAAACAATCAATTATTAGTGAATCACGAACAGGTTACTTTCTTTTACTATAGTCAACATACAGCAGGGAGGACTGAAAAATATTTCACCGTTGCTATGTAACTGGGATTCCTAAAGTGGCTGCTAATGCCATGACACCTGAAAAAAATGCCATCTCACCCTCCTCCTCCTTCGCTGTCGTACTCCGGGGAGTTTAAACAGCAGCTGTATATACAGGAATCTGTGGCAATCAACACTGCTCTGTCATTTGATGGTATGAGGAATAGCAGACCATAACCCGTATTAATGCAATTTATCAAGCACTTACATGTAATCCAAAACCAAGACAAGTGCGTGTGGCATATGGTAAAACCTTTTATATAGCAGGTGTAGTAGATTATTTAAAAAAAAAAAAATCATTTGAAACCCCTACCCCCCAAAAAAAACGTATTAGAAATATATTTTATTATATAAAAGCATTAAAAGGGCACATTCACACATGGCGGAATCGCCATTGAATTCCACTGCGGACAGTCCGCAGCGGAATTCTGCAGCAGCCGTTTTTTACATTTGTTTCTATAGAGTTTTAGGAAAGTTAGTTCAGACGTTGCAGAAAATAACTGTGTGTAAATCAGGCTGCGGGGCAGAATTTTCCCTCCGCAGCATGCTCATGACGTTGCGGAGAAGAAGCGGAATTTCACTCGGATTTCAGCCTTTGCAATGCAAAAACTGAAATCTGTGGCAAGTCCGCTGTGATGTCTGCAACGTCTGAATTACCTGTCAAATATGAAAATGTTGGTGCAGATTCGTTGCGTAATTGCCCCAAATCTGCACCAACATTTGCAGCGGAAAAATTCTGCCACGTCTGAACGTGCCCAAAGGGTTCTCAACTTTTGGTAGATGGGGCACCAACTAAGAAAACCACAGGGTGTCCGACTGCTGAGAAATCTAGCGATCAGATGTAATCTGCGGAGGACACCAGAGGCAAATGTTTCATTTCCCTGCAGTGCCACAACAGGCAAAAGGAGGCATTACACAGTCCCCATTGAAATGAATGGGCTGTCTGTATAGAGGATTGAGGTGTCAGGTCCCCCACAGCAATAGATGCTTTTTTTTTTTTTTAGCTGCTCTTCATTATGACTAGAAGATGAAGTTCCTAAACAGAGGGAACCCTTTTAATGAAAGAGTGTTCCCTAATAGGGTATTTCAAAATATTCCTTTTTATTGTATATTTTTCCATATCCATTCACAGATATTCACTATATGGACTATATGGATTATATGGACAAAAGTATTGGCACACCTACACATTACACCTACAGGAGCTTTTATGAAATTCCATTCTAAATCCATAAGCATTCATATGGCGTTGGTCCCCCCTTTTGCAGCTAACACAGCTTCCACTCCTCTAGGAAGGCTTTCTTCAAGATTTTGGAGTGTGTCTCTGGGAATTTTTGCCCACTCATCCAGAAAAACATTTGTGAGGTCAGACACTGATGTTGGAGGTGGGGACCTGACTCGTAATCTCTGTTCTAGTTCATCCCAAAAGTGTTGGATGGGGTTGAGGTCAAGGCTCTGTGCGACCAGTCAAGTTCTTCCACACCAAACTCCCCCCAACCAACCATGTCTTTATGGACCTTGTGCACTGGAGCGCAGTCATGCTGGAACAGAGACGAGCCAAACCACAAACTATTCCCACAAAGTGGAAGCTACAATTGTCCTAAATGTCTTGGCATGATTAAGCATTAAGATTTCCCTTCACTGGAACTAATGGGCAAAGTCCAACCCCTGAAAAACAACCCCATACCATTACCCCTCCTCCACCAGTCTTTACAGTTGGCACAATGCAGTCAGGCAGGTAACATTGTCCTGGCATCTGCCAAACCCAGATTTATCCATGAGACTGCCAGATAGAGAATGTGATTCATCACTCCACAGAACACGTTTCCCCTGCTCCAGAGTCTGGTGGCGGCTTTACCCCACTCCATCCGACAACCGGCAAAGTTCTTGGTGATGTAAGGCTGGTATGCAGCTCTCGGCCATGGAAATCCATGTCATGAAGCTCCCGGTGCATAGATTTTGCACTGATGTTAATGCCGGAGAAGGTTTATACTCTTCAGTTATTGAGTCAGGAGAGCGTTGGCGACTTTTCTGCATTATGCGCCTCAGCACTCGGTGACCCCGCCTTGTAACGATACGTGGTCTGACACTTTGTGGCTGAGTTCCTGCTGTTCCTACACACTTCCACTTTACAATAATATCACTCACAGTTGATAGTGGAATATCCAGGAGGGAAGACATTTTGTGAACTGACTTGTTACAACGGTGGCATCTATTACAGGACCATGCTGGAAATCACAGAGCTCTTTAGCACGACCCATTCTTTCACAAATGTTTAATGGCGACTGCATGGCCAGTGCTGGATTTTATTCACCTGTGGCAATGGAACTGAATGAAACTCCTGAATTCAATGATTATGAGGTGTGTCCCAATACTTTTATCCATATAGTGTTTGTACAGAAAGTGGGTAAAGTTGAGCTTTTATCAGCAAGAAATGGGAATTCACTTCTTTGTATGTTGCAGTAGGGAGTATGTGAACTCAGCATTATATCCTTTACTTATAAAGAAAAGGTATTAGCTCTATGACCGTAGAAGCTCCTTACAGATGGGTTCACCCTTACATTTTCTTGAATTGCTTTAAGTTATACTTATTTGACATGATACAAATTCAATACAATTATGCGCCATCCAGTAAAATATTTTATACCTTAATGTATGTGTTTTTTTTAACATGGTAGTCTATAAGCAACGGATGGTCAATGGATGGCATGGCAGATGGCATCCGTCACAGCCATCCATAAAAAATGTATAAGTTAAACGTCCAATTTTTTAACATGGGATTCTATTGGAGACGGATGACTGACGAAAGGTATCCGTCAGATGGATCCGTCAGATGCATCCGTCAGAGATATACTTTGTTGTACATGTTTGTTTAACAACTTGGGATATTTCGGATTCAGACATAAGATAAGTGTGGATACAACTGTATGTCGACAGTCTGTTGTATATTAGAACATGGATAAACAAGCACTTACACGGATGTTGCTTTGCACAATCTGCTATCTAACAGATTAGTTGCACAATTCTGTTACTTACTGTATATAATCCTGTACCAGATGCTCTATCCTTTCTCCCACTTACAATAATTCCAGATGTTCTCCGTTACATGCTGACTGGTGCCGGCACACTAAAACCCAGTATCTGATCAGGAAAAACTACAATCTACGTCCTCCTGCTACAAATAGACTTGGATGCAGCTATAAACTGTAAAGGTCCTCTTACACCGGACAAAATTTGTCCAGGTCAATGAGCGCCGATCAACGAGACAGTTCGTTGGTCGGCACTCGTTTGCTCCAGTCACAAGGAGCTAGGTATGGGGACGAGTGGTCGTTACTCCGATCGCTCGTCCCCATACATTATTATTATGTCGGCAGCGGGTCTCCCTGTTTACACAGGGAGATGTGCTGCCGACAACGATAATATTTTAGTTTTTTAAAACGATAGGATCAGCAGGTGAATAAGCGTTTGCGTTCTATGAAATTATCGTTTGCCCTATAATTGGCCCAGGTCATAGGGCCTTAAGTCGCTCTTTGATGACCCTATCCATTTAAATTAAATTGGGATTATGATCTTGTCAAAATTTTCATTATTATCTGACAAGCTAAATAAAACACAAAAAACAATACTAGAAGCAACAGCATCCAATTCAGTATTTAAAGATGTAGTGTGCCCAAGTCGTCTTTAATGGTCAATCGTAGGTGTAACGTCTATGGCCACGGTCCGTCGTTCTGCCTTAAACCTCGACGGCCGTGGCCATGGACATCTTACCTGCTTGCAGCGTCGTCCTCCTGTGAGGCGCCGGCACTCACTTCCGGAAATCTAGACTATCTCCGGCGGGCGCACGCGCTCGCACGTTCACGGTCTTAAAGGGCCAGTGTGCGCATTTTGCAGGAAGTCTGCAATCTAGCCCAGGATGCCCTGGGCTATAAAAAGGGCTCTGCCCCTTGCTCTTTGCCAGAGTGTTGTTTGTTACCCATAGTTTGTCATGCTAATGGTCTCCCAGTGTCTTCCAGTTTCCCAGTGTACCTTGTCCCTGTATCCCGTATCCTGTTTCCGTGCTACCCAGTTCTAGTGCCGTGCTGTGCTGTTGCCGTGCTGTTGCCGTGCTGTGCTACAGTCTCGTTGGATTGCTACGCCTCTCCTGACGTCTTCCGCCGCCTGGTCCTGGATGTGCCTGCCTCACTACTGTCTACGATTGCCTCAGGTACCCTCGCTGAACTATTGAACTCTGTTCTTACCTGTTTGGCCAGCTGCCATCCCGTTACGCGGTACGGCCCAGTGGGGCCACACCCCGCCTCGTGACAGCAGGTACGTGAAAAGTAAATTTCATGAGCATCTTTAACCTTGAAGTTCATGCTCATTGCCCTTGATATTGAGAGGTGAAATAAGTGCAGGACTCCCCTCTCTAGAAAAACTCAATTGTTTACAAACAAGGTGGTGGGGTATTGACCCCATTAACACATAAGGGGCATGGAGGGGAAAACAAATACTGGACCTTCTGTCCTGGGTGGCAAAACCAGGCACCATAAAAGGCAGCCCATTATAATCTTTAATATGAGGACCCCCTGTCTTCTATGTATGCTAGGATCTATCCATTTTTTGGGTAATTCGCATCCTAGCCCTTATTGGTGGTATGACTAATATGTACAAAAATAACAGTAGAATGAACTGTAGAATAAAAAGGGACCCGCACATGTTCTGTATAGGTCTAGGATGATTTATACAAGTCTTACAATTATGTCCTCGGGTAAATCCAAGCTACCCAATTCTAATCCTGTAATTTATTCTAGGTAATGGATAATAAATAAATGTTCCATAGTCCATTCATTTTATTTCCAACTAATGATCTCAGCACAATATCCATGATATGGTACTCACTGCGTAGACTAGAAAGTCAATGATCAGGATCGTTGACACAACCCTATAAAGCAATGAAAATCCATTTATTAAAGTCAGAGACACATTTAGTTGCAAACCACAATGATGAAAGTCTGTTTTAATTGCCAGCAGCTCTAAGATAAGTAAAGCCATGCTTCAAACAGAAAAATGGAAAGTAAAATAAACATCTTTTATGGCTGAGAACAAAGATGAATCGAACCAACACCAAAAGAGAAAGGAAGAGAGGGAAGAATATGGGAAGTACATTCCCCGTGGAAATTAGGCGGGACAGTTGATTTAAGACGCTAAAAAGTCCATAGATTACAACTGCAGACAATATGCTTCCTCTTTCCTGTAGTTTTAATAAAAGGGTGACATAATGAATGAGATTGTGTCTCTCGTGAACGATGTGGAGCTGTCTCGTATGAAAAATGCCGCCTCACAGATTCTTGACCCTCTCGTTGACTTTCATGCAAGCACAATCTTGTTCGTTGATTAGTCAAGAAACTGCATTGCTCATCTCTGAGCACACCTCAGAGACCCCCTGCGTCCCGAAATTAACCCATTTTTCTACCTTATGACAGTCTCGAACCTTCTTGTTTGACTAAATGACTTGTAAGCATTGACCGGTTATTATAATAATGATGTTTAAGAAGTTGATCAAAGCTCAAGGTTCTACTGGAGACTCAATCCAATCTCATTTCTTGACCTTGACAAGAGGATTTTTGTGGCAATATTATAACTATAGTGGGATGTCTCTTTTGGTGCCTGGTTGATCTTTCTGTCTAACAGTTTTACTATCACCTCTGTCACGCATTACACTGGTTACCTGTTTCTTGTACTATTCTACAAAGCTCACCACAATTATGCACCATCCTACACCTCCATTTTCCTCTCCATCTACCAACCCACTCATGCTCTTCATTTAGCCAATGACCTATGACTCTCATCCTAACGTATTACGTCCTTTCACTCCCATTTGCAGGACTTCTCCTGTGCTGCACCCATTCTGCGGAATTCACTGCCCCGAACCATTAGACTTCTTCCTAATATTCCCAGTTTTAAGCATATCTCATTTATTCAAGGAGGCCTATGTCACTTAACCATAGTCCATGGCCCCATCCTGACTTGGTCACAGATATCTGTACTCCACCCTGTCCTCAACTAACACTGCACTTTATATCTGCATTGGCTCAGATACTGTCTGGGTGACTAGTTTATGCAACTTAATTTATATACCCCTTGCCCACACTAGGGGCTGGTCAAAATTGGCAAAATTGATGCCTATTCTGTCACTATGGACTTATATGACCAGTATTCACTACAAATCCTGGTAGGTGGGTCCTGCACTTTTAAGCAACCAAACCCTACAAATTAATAAGCACAAACACCCATAAAGTAATAATGTGAAAAACTTTATTAATTATCTATATAAAACATCATAAACAAAAAAAATTCTATAGCAGCACAGCTCAATACAGAATGACCGCCCCATTATTCATCATGATAAAGGTTACTAGACTAGGTGGTATGTCCATATCAGTCCTTCAAACCAAGTGGGGATAGAAATATGTAAATAGTCCCATATACAGTATAACATCAATAATGAATAAATAAAACGTTATCAATTCATACACATTTAAGTAACCCCTAAATGTGTCCACCAATGAAAATTCATCAATTAATTATTTATCTATGTATAGGCCAGATCACCGCCGCTTGTAATGATTCTCTGCTGCACGTCCTCTCTACCCACAGCATGACAAGCTCATCCATGACGCATCAGAGGGAAGGCCTGTCACTACTCCCATTCTATTTAGATTGTAAGCTCTTACGGACTACAGGGATATAAATGAACGGTCTGTCTTCTCCCAAATGACTAACACAAGAGACTGATTGTGGGTATAAAGTGAGGGTAGGCCACAGCTTTTATTATAACATGGAGGGAAAAAAACTTGTCCGCAGCTACCACCGGAAGACCTTGATCTCGTTGACAATAACCGTCACCTCGCGTGCCCTGCTACCGCTGCCACGGTGGGCACGTCTTAGTTGGTACGGCAGGTGACTGTTCTCCCATCGTCCCTAGACTGAACGGACAAGGCCCCTCCACACCGCCAGCTGTGACTAGGAACAAAGAAACAAAGGGACAAGATGAGTAATATAGAAATTTTGCATATAACAAACAAAGGCACACCTGCCAACACGCCAAGTTAAATACAACAACATAATTGGAGCTGACAGAAGAACTACAACAATGCTTTACACGATACAAGCCCTTGTACTACCCTTTTTCGGGGGGGGGGCCGGGAAGGTTTCCTTCCAAGGTCCGGGGGGGGGGATCCAAGAGGAAGTAATTCCCCTGTGAAATGTTATTTATATGGGTGGGAGTGCCCACCCATGTTCCTGCCAGAAACCCCACCCTACCTAGGGGAAAAGACTGCTGGGTAAATCCCTTAAGGGGACATACCCTATAGTCACCAGCTCCCAAGCCTAAACAGCATGGGGGCTGTGAGGCAGGGGCCTCTTTCTTTCAGTCTCATTATTTGTTCATTTTTTTGATTATTTTTTATTTTACTTGTTTTGTAAAGAATATGCTCCCGCTATATAAAAAAAAATATTATTTTTAAAAAAGACTTGTCTTTCTAGTTCAGCCTATTATCTTACATTGATGATCCAGAAGAAGACAAGACAACACCTATGAGGTAGTTGCCAATTCTCTTTGTTTTATAAGTGGATTTTGATTAATATGAACAAAGGAAGTCCAATGAGGCGAGCAGCCATTTTCAAGATCTCTGCTTTCTGTCAGTAAATTGAAGCATTCTTGCTTACAACCAGAGGTTGGCAATCTGTCCTGTGCTGCTCACATAGCTAAATAACGTATTAATTGTATCAGATGATCAAGACAAGTTTTACGTTTCTGGATGTTAAAAAAGGTTTCCATACACTGGCCGCATGCAAGGATATAAATTTTCATGATTCATTTATTAAGCATTTTTTACATAAAACCAGAAAAAGCCATTAACAGTTTTGGATTACGTCACTCTGCGTCATTCATACATAGTAATAACTACTCAAGTAATAATTGCATTACCATGCCTGGCCACATGGTGTGCTGTTTAGTTGAAGTATGTTCATAAGTAACAGAATAGAAGGCCTTCTTATTTAGCCATAAATAGAACAATACTTTATATCACCACCTAGTGGCAGAACCATTTAGTGCCATGATTTACATTTCCCACTGTAAAAAACAAAAGTCACAGTGGGAAATACAGTATTATCTTTAATGTAGCAAGTTTAAAAAAAGATATTGTCAGTTACAGTATATCTGTAGTTAACTAAGTACATTAAACATTCAGAAAATATATATCACGTGGCTAAGCTCAAAGCACATGAAAGCAAAATGATGGTAAATTCTATTCATTAGTTAATCATAGTTTTGTTGATTATTATTATTTTACATAGTCAATGATAAGGATAAATGTCATGAAACATATCAACCAATGATGAGCAATGGATAAAGAATAAAGGGATAAGTCAGACGTTTAGTAGAGTGCAGGTGTTGAGGTGCTCTGGCAAGGACCCACAGAGGAACGCATGACCGGACTGGCCCATCACAGTACCAGAGGATCCTCCAGTGGGCCCAGGCTCTGATACAATAATGGGCCCCAAAGGACCAGCAGAAGTCAACCCCATATGGAGCTGACTTTGGAGACAATTACTTGCCCCTAGGGTCTATTTCATATGGGATTATTCACAAATAACTTATTAGATCTTATTAATGATATGTCCCGTGTGTGCCGTGATAATAACAAAGTTTATAATGCAATTAAAAGTGGATGTGCACATGTTCTGTATAGATGGAGAATCATTGCCTCTGGTGGGTCCAAGGAACTTCAGCCCAACACAGGAGCCATGCAAATTTTATTCACCCGATGCCAGGTCAGATGTGCTACTTTTTAACACAGCCAGATCTCAGGACTACTTCTAGGATAGAGTCAGCTGGCTACTCCTACCTGCTGTGATATAGTTTGTGTCAGGTGCGGACATAGGCAGCAGAGGGCCCCTGTGCAAGAATAGTTTATAGGCCCCTTGCTCGCAAATGATAGAGCCTCCCCCTTATCATAGAGAATACCCCGTATGTCTCTCCAATAATCAACCGGTAATTTTGAGACTCCAGGGACATACAACTTTTAATCCCTTTATTCCACTAACTCACACTAATAAAAAACGAAATAATGACAAAACTCATTGCTGTGGTAATAAAACCACAGTGGGGGCCACAGTTTTATTAATAAATAACATAAATAACATATCAATTAAATTGCCCCAGAATTCATCTTTAACCAATAAAACTTAGCTCCTGTATGCCGTCCCCTGCGGACTGCAGAGAGCATGTAGTGTATATCAATCTTCCTGTCTTCCTTCTACAGAGCAATATAAATATCCACCAAACTGTGACATCTAAAAAAAAACACAGAAACGACCAAAACTATACCCGAATGCAGAAAACTGAAGAAAGAAAAGTATAAAATAGGAGATGGAGACCTATAAAATAAAAATATTATGGGAGCATGGGCACATCCAGCACCTGCTGAAGGTAACAGGGGTAAAACCATTTTGCACCATCTTATTTATATTGTCTTTTATCCTCCCCTTTACTGGGATAGTTAGGCGATCCAGCGTCATACCAAATTCCGCCACATACGGATGTAGCCAGGTTTATCTTGACTCTGATAACTTGCTGCAGCGTGATATCACGCAACAAAAGCCATTGAAAAGACATTTAAAAAGTCAAGCTAAAGTTTCTTGTCACTGTGTGTTTAATGCATTTAAAGTCAAGATAAAGATGGCTACATCTGTATTCTCCTCCTACAAACCATCCCTGCAGTCCCTGGCACTCTCGGTAACCCCTACAGCGCCACTGAGCTCTCAATTTTAGGCTTCGTTCCCTTCTGCGTCGGGGTTCCGTTCATGGGAGCTTTCCGCCAGGGGAACCCATGAACGGAACCCTGACTGAAGCAAACGGAAATCATAGGTTCCGGTGCAAATGGTTTCCGTATGTCACCGTTGTTTAAGGGTTCCGTCGCTTTGACAGAATCAATACCGTAGTCGACTGCTCTATTTATTCCATCAAAACGACGGAACCCTTAAACATTGGTGACAAACGGAAAAAATTTGCACTGGATCCGTCACCATTGAAATCAATGGTAATGCAAACGGAAACCTATGGTTTCCGTTTGTTTCAGTCAGGGTTCCGTTCATGGGTTCCCCTGATGGAAATCTCCAATGGAACACATGAATGGAGTCCCAATGCAGATGTGAACGAAGTCTTATTTGCTCAGTCCCTTTCATGTAATCTAATAAACAGTAGGATTCTGATAGGTATTTTGGAGGTATCAGAGGGCCCCCTTACATTCTGTGCCCTTATACAGCTACACATATGATATGTGGTTTGAATAGCCTTAGTCCTTTTGCAAATATCCTAGAATTCCTTCCAGTGATCTACATGCAGATGATGAGAAGAATAACAGAAAAGGCAAAATGAGGCAAACACAACTTCATACTATTGTGTAGAACACAACATAATTTAATTCTATACTAAACACTTGCCTTATTCATCTCAGGTACAGACAGAAAACATCTCAAGGCAAAGTATCTGACAGTCATTACGTTTGCTGTCCTCACTTTGCTTATGTACTGTAATAAGGTGAATAGGCAGAACATGAGTCATATGGTAATAAACTAGTGTTTGTATGTATAGCAGAGTTATCTCTGCGCCTTTATTGTTCCATTCCATTACCAATTTGTTTGCAAGTTGAAAGCTCCTCAGCGTTTTGCATGACATCCAGAGCTTCTGATCTTCTGTGGTTTTCGTATGTTTGGATTGCGGTTCGTTTTGTCAAATTAAATCATTGTGGGATTTCCCTTTTCCTTTCAAATTACTGTCTAAAGTTAAATGAGATCTCAACCGCAGCCACCCAACTCCCTTCTCTCACAAGAATGCACCCAAAAAAGACTGTCTAAATAAAGAGTGGACTGATACAGTGCGCAGGTCTATACAAAGTGCGGCACGTGGTACGTATCTTATACTATAAAGAGAAAGGGGGTTCTGGAAGTTTTTGACAAGTTTTGCTGACATATTATGAAACTTAAATGTTAATGTATGTTGATGTGGTCCTAGGATCTGGTCTCTGGTGGCCTAACAGAAGGGCACATATATATGGCCGGTCTATGGACCCTACAAGAACGTAGACAACAATGGACACGAAGGCTTCATAGACAGTCCATTCATATTAGTACAACGTGTAAAATGTATGAAACTTTTTTCATCACACTAACAGGACAGATTTTTATCCACTGGAAGTAAATAATAAAGGTTCCGATTTTGAAATGACCGAATTTCCCAAAATTTGTTTCGGGACCGAGTCACTCAAATCGGCCATCCGATTTGATTCGGTCCAAAGAAATTTATTGCAAATTGCAGTGCTTCGATTGTTCTAAAAAACTTGTGTCTGACACTGATGTCTTCTAGAGCTGTATCCAATCCCGTTCAAACTCTTTAACGCCAGGGAAACATTCTTGATGTCATCCACTTATACCCTCATGATTGGCTGTGCTAGAGGGAGGGCTTCCCGCAGTGCATTTTGAGAAGGCTGCCTGCATGACATTATTGGGAAACCGACCAGGTCATATGATCCTTTTCCTAATCTGTAAAATAGTGCCCGGTGCTCACACCCTTTTGCCACTGCGAGGCCCAAAAGTTTCAGACTTTGCCGAATCCAAAACGTTTGAGAAATTCAAACCAAATTCGATTCAGGTAGAATCGATTCGCTCGTCTCTTTTCCTATTGAATGACTGCAAGCACGGATCTTGAAAAACGTAAAGTTCTATTATACAAAGACTAAAATGTATTTGCTGAAACCGGGATACCCCTTTAAGCATCTTCAATCGCTTTCTTTACTGTAATAACTTTCGTGGTGTAGTGACTTGTCTCTTTCATCCAAGCTCTAAGGAGTTTTCAACTAGTGACACCGCTCTGTGACTGCCGCAAGATTCCTAGATTCCATTATGTTTCCATGACTGCCCTCCACTTGTCAGAAGAAGCGCAGGAATCTATTACACGTCTCCTCTATTCTGGTTTTTAATTGCAGTTCAGTGGACCACCAGCTGTTTCTGCTACACAGAGGTTGGCACGGAGTGGTTTTGCCCATAAGATATTAGTACATTCTGTCACTTTTAATTATCTCTATTCCCTATGCACTTGGTGTACGCCTAGCAATATGCGGATCTCATATCCCAGGCAGAAGGAACAGGGAGTGCTGACGAGTGTAGGAAGCAGAAAAACTGACAGTAAAGTGTAACCACAAGGCACAGCAAAGTGTGAGCCCCCCAAATAACAATGACGAGCCATCAGGCAGCAATCTGGAGCCTCTTCTTATAGAATTGCATTTTTAAATAGACATTTTCATTAAAAAAAAATTGTATTCTCTTGATGTTTTACACTTTTACAGAAAAATTGTTGCCACGCCGCCTGTGAAAAAGCTTTAAAACCCATCCTTACCGAATAATCTATGATTTATTGATCAATTTCCTGCCGCCTTCTAGTCCCCTTTATAGATAAATCAGTGACATATATAAAAATACAAAACATGATTTTCCGTTAGAGAATTGTATTTTTTAATATTCCGGTTTCATTTTTCATGTACATTGGGGGAATTTATCAACCTTTCTGGCATACAAAAGTCGCTAAAGGGCCCAAATTTGCATTGAAAATTTCAACTTTTGGCCTTTTAACACCGCCCTGGCCACTTTTGAAAAAGCAGACATAGTTTTCCAAAAGAGGGTAGGGCTACTGCAACCGTACAGATTTATTAGAATTTACACCAGATTTCACTTTGTGGGCCATAGGAAGTAAGAGGCCCGTGCCGGGCTCCTCCTTATCGGACTAACCCCACTCTTCCCCATTACCATGGGACAATTTAAAAAAAAAGTGCTTATCTCACCTCTCCTCTCTGGGTCCCCTCAGCCTCCCCCAGCATGCCGGGTCTCATACAATGCACTGACACGGGGCAGTGTCAGGACGCTGTATGTGAGGCTGCACTTACGACTTTGAGTGCTGTATCGCATATAAGGCCC
Organism: Rhinoderma darwinii; assembly: GCF_050947455.1. Classification (NCBI taxonomy): domain Eukaryota; kingdom Metazoa; phylum Chordata; class Amphibia; order Anura; family Rhinodermatidae; genus Rhinoderma; species Rhinoderma darwinii. The sequence goes on from NC_134692.1 coordinate 126,146,075, forward strand.
TGATGCCTCTTGGAGCATGTATAAGCTGTGGCATGCTGGGGAAGACTGAGGGGACCCGGAGGGGAGAAGCGAAGAGGAGCGGTGGGGTAAGTATAATTATTTTTTATTTTATGTCGGATGGGGGGAATGGATGGCGCACAGCCACGTTCGTTGCACCACAATTTACTCTGCAGCTCTACCTAAATGTTTCTTTTGTGACATTCACTACTATGTAACATCTGGCTGCAGCTGTCAAAAAGACAATAAAAATTATACAAGTGACTGTATCAGTAGCAAGAGATTACAAAATTCCACTTTGTCAGTATGTACCGTCCAGCCTCATGCACAAGACCGCACTACGGCTCCATACAAGTTCTGAGTTGTATGGAGACATAATAAAGCACCTATAGAAATCTATGAGTCCTACTATACCTCTATGCCTCTAGTTTCACATGGAGGCACATATATTTGTTTCAGATTTTTTTTTTTCTTCCAATATTCCATTGTGTGCCGATAACGGAGGTATTCTACTCTATAAACCTTGTTTCTGGGGGAGAGTGCCTCCATAATATGATGCCATATAGATGCACACAAAGTGCTTATTGCTCCATAATACAGACCCATAGGGACTTTGTGTGCCACCGTACATACTCTGTACACACACGTCTACATACAGACTTGAGTTTCACAATAGTTGGGTCATTTTTTTCATTATTTTTTTCACTGTAATTTTTCTTGATATTTTGCTGCACAACATTGTCCAGAAAATCACCTTAATGCTGAATGTACATGCTATTAATGTAGTCCTATGCCATGCTACAAAATGTCTGTTCCTTCTTTAGATAGTCCCAGATTTATCTAAGTTTTTAAAGGTCTTGGAGATATGTTCATGACCTAGGACTTGCAATGGTTAATCGCCATACTAATATTGACATTGTCCCCGATTGACTGTAGTATACGCCATATTTATTCATGTTGAAATTGGAGCACATGTAAAGTAGATCGGAGATGGCAGAGGAGAAATTTCACAATTTCACAATTGCATCGTGAAATAATGATGTCAGTATTTTTCTGGTTTGAGGCATCCAGAATTATAAACTTTTCCCTTTGTACCTCTCATACTAAGGCCTTTTGTTCAGACCGATCTCAGTGTTTTGTGGTCTCATACAGTGAATGATGCAATACAGAGAAATAAAAAAGAATGACCATTTGTTCTGAATCACTATGTCTTAGCCATCTAGTACGTTGGGTGGTATCTGACTCATACTGACAAGTTTTACACAATCTAGGTTCTTTACCAAAATGATTTGCAAAAACTATGGTAGCAGTGAGACATATATTCTTGTCTCTTTTCTGCCCTCGATGGGTTGGTATATCTGTCTTGAGCCGAAGACCAGAGTAATCAAAGACAGACTGGTTGCTAGGGACTTGCTACCTGAAATCCCCATTGAAAAGACTGTGGTTGCTAGGCAGTGCATCCCTATCAGACTGTTTAACTGTGAAAGTACAGAACGGAAAAGTCAGCTCGGCAACAGCCAGGCATCCCCCGTCTTAGCCTGCAATACAAATTAGATTTTTCTAAAAAATAAATTTTGGTTATGCTATTGGCACATTCACCCCCAGTATTTTATGAAAAGAAGGGCAGCCAATTACCAAAACTGGAGCTTGGATTATTAGGTTAGAATATTTTTGTCCGTCTGTGTAAGTAGGGCTCCCTAAGGTTTTACAAGCAGAACCAATGGTATCTCATCACTTTGGAGGGCACCGCTATATCTCAGAATTACCGTACTTTAATGTTAAGGGTTCTGGAAAATGGAGCGGCTTGGCTAGGGGAGGCTGGCGGGACATTTTCCTCGGGATGCCCTGGGGGGGAGGTGGCAAGAAGCCAATTTGCCTTTACCAGGATGAAGGAAAGATTAGCTACAACTCTGCAAACTCCACTAATCTTAGATTTAACATAAGGGAGTGGAAAACCCTTGGAATTTCATCCATTATGAGCCTAGTTAATTGATAAATCCCCTTTCTGATGGTAATAGAAATTAAAGGAGTTCTCCGGGCATTTTATTTTCAGATCAGTGGTGGTCCAAATCCCGGCACTCCCACCGATCAGCGACGAATGCCTCAGCCTCTTTATAGCTTACCAGGCACGGCGCTGTACACATCTGTAGCAGCTGTACCATTCAAGTGAATGGGACTGAGCTGCAATTTCAGGCACAGCCACTATGGATGTGTATGGCGCTGTGCCTGGTAAACATTGAAGAGGTCGTGGCATTTGTCGCCGCGTCCACATCAGTCAGTTTCGGGAGTCGAACCCCCAAAGATCTGATATCGATGACTTATCCTAAGGATAGGCCATCAATATAAATGCCTAGAGAACCCCTTTAATTTCACACTAATTATTCATAATATTAATAATCTTTTTTATATAACGCCAACATATTCCGCAGCGCTTTACAACTGGAGAAGTAACAAAAACAAATTCAAAATCAATTATACGAATGTAGAGAGGTCACTGCCCATAAGGGCTTACAATCTAAATTAAAATTATTCTGATAATATTCCAGTTCAAAAAAAATATGGGATTAAGTGTGAACCTAAAATTCTTGTTGCACGTAAGACATTAGAAGGAACAACGTTTTCCACTACAATTTAAGAAGACAACAGAAGGTTACACAGGAAGGTTTCTTATTCTGTTCTGGAGCTTTGGCAGCTCTTGGTCTTTGGTCTTATGATCATGCTCTCTGCAAAAAGCATAAGTCATACAATATGTGTATATATCACCACAAATATTCACCCATACGCATATTTTCCAGGGCTATCACTGTCTATTTCGAACATCCTTGCTGCCTAGAAATGCTTTCCCAAGAAACCACTTCCAGCACAAATATGAATCAGGTAACATCTGCTTTAATACTCCTACTGTGTATTAAGTACTTTTTCTGGCACTTCTTCGACCTCTTTGCAAATGCCAGGAAGAAAACCATTTGAGCAGAGTGTAATATGTGTATGATAAATTCTACTACTAGACAAGCCATGTGACCCGATTTCCAAGGAAAGCCAAATCTCATATAAAACACCTTGCACAGCTTTCCTGCTTCATAGATCTCAAGGTCGAGTGCAGACAAAATAATAAAAAAAAAATTCCTTTTGCTGTTCCTTGCCTATACTTCCAACAAGATATTAACGGGAAACAAGTTTACAAATGAAGAGGTCGCTTCATACATAGATAGATATATTCAAAAAGCTACCGATTAGTCTGGACATTAAAGCCACCTGCCTAATATTGTGTCGATCCCCGATATGCCACCAAAACAGCTCTGACCCATCGAGGCATAAACCCTACAAGATCTCTAAGCATATCCTTTAAGTCCTGCAAGTTCCAAGACGGGGACTTCATGGATCAGAATTACTCCGCCAACTTGTCTTCTTCTCATAGTTCATCCTGGTGCCATCTCTTCCCCCAAATAAGCGATGCACACACACCCGCCTGTTCAGGTGATGTAAAATAAAACAATATTTACAGACTAGGCCTCCTTCCTCCATTGCTCCGTTGTCCAGTTCTTATGCTCACATGCCCATTGTAGGCACTTTTGGCAATGAACAGTAGTCAGCATGGGCATTTGGATGTTCTTGAGCTACGCAATCCGTGACGCTGTTTCTGGTTCACCGCTTGTCCTTCCTTGGAGCACTTTTGGGAGGTACTAACCACTGCAAACCCACAAGAACACCCCACAAGACCTGCCATTTTGGAGATGCTCTGATCTAGTCTTCTAGCCATCGCAATTTGGCTCTTGTCAAAGTCGCTCAGATTCTCACACCTGCCTATTTTTCCTTCTTCCAACACTTCAACTTCAAGAACCAACTGTTGACTTGATGCCTAGTTGTTCCAACCCCTTGTCAGGTATCATTGTAACCAGATCATCAATGTTATTCACTTCACCAGTCAGTGGTATAAATGTTATGGCTGATTGATATATATATATGGCTCCAGGTCGGTTCCGTGTACCTCTCCCAGTCAGGTGTGCTCGTGGCCTCCTTCACCTCTGCTCTTCTTCTGCTCTTCCTAGTGCACGCATGCTGACGTTTGCCATCTTAAAGTGCCAGTGTACTCCAAATCTTCTACCCAGATTTCTCTATGTAAAAAGGGACCTCCCTATCTTGGATACATTGTCTGAGCAATTAGGTTCACCCTAGCTAGTCTAGTGATACCCTGCATTATACTTTGTTTGGATTTCCTGTGATTGACCTCTGCCTGTACCTTTGACTATTCTTGCCTGCCCTTACCTTTTGCTACTGACCCGTGACGAACCTCTGCTGCCCGCCCCCAACCAATAATGAGTGCATGTCCTGACTTTTGCTATACCTGACCCTGCGTTCTGTCAACTGATTTTGTACTACTTCCATTTACATTGTCCATTGCCAAGGGAGACTACTCTGGGGGTAGCAGGCTGGGGTACCTGAGCAGCGAAGTCTGAATCTCTGTATAGGAGTTAAGGGATGGATACCTGGTATCCATTTAAACTCCCCGGTTTAGCCGCATGTTAAATCCCTTAATGACACAATGGGTTCATACAATCTTCTGCATGCCCCGTGACAGTTTCATTATACAGGGGCCTCATGGCATTTATTTAGTTTACAACTTAGCACGCGCACTGCCTATCCATTCAAAGTCTATGGGTATGACAGAAACAGCCACGTACAGCGCTCAGCTGTTTCCAGCTGTCCCATAGACATTAAATGAAGCGGCATGCGCATGCTCAACCGCCGTTTCATACAAGCTCCTTTTGACTGTGCAGGATGCAGTGAGTAGGATTTGGGGGGTTTGGGACCCACGTTCACACAATGTGTGGCGGTCCCAGAAGTGTGGCCCCCAGCAATCAAACAATTGTCACCTACCCTTTGGATAGGTGATAATTGTTGATTCTGGGAATACTCCTTTAAGGACCATCAGATATCTGAAAATGTACACATGCATGCATACCAGGACACGAAATATACTCTTTGATCTGTTTTCTGTAAAAAGCTTTAAAAACAGATCATGTCTGTTGACATTTTTTGTTACCAAGAAAATACTTCTAATGAATGCAAATCATCTGGAACCATAGCACATGCCTGTCAGAGCTCCACAAACCTACATGTGCTAAGTCAGCCAGAGTTCTTAGGACAGATTGAGAAAGCAGACTTGTCCAAAGCTTCTTTATTAAAGGAGAGGAAGAATCCAATGAAAGCAGGCAAGTTCAAATTACACAGAAAGACGTGATGGGCTGTTTATAATTATAATAATTCCAATTTAAAGACTTGGTCCCGGTAAGTTTGTTTGGATAATATACAACCAGGTGGTCACCTTAACTGCACCTATTAACTTGTCACGGTTTCTCATTTCTGCACGTTATTCATGATGCTACAAAAGCTTCCATGTTAATTCTGAAATAAAAAATAGAGGTCAAAGAGGACAAGTTCCTCCACAGTCCCTACTCTGCGCCATTTAGATCAGACAACTCTAATTTCCATGTGGAACAGACATAGGGATGAAAAGAACCGTAATGTTTAAAGTCATAAAAGCCGCTCTATGAAATGCTGTCAGTAATTAGTAAAATTCTTCAAGTTCCACATCTGGGGCAGAAACCTCCAAGATGTTTATGTCCAAACCACTAATCCACTGATAAGTCAACAATGAATGACTATAGCCAAATAGTTCAAGGATTGAATAGCTTTGTGTTGGCCACAAAGTATCTGCTCTTGGCCAGTGGAATCCTTGCTTGCTACACAAATCCTATTCATCGTGAAATGTAAATTGTAAGAGCAATACACATGTAAAAGAGAGTAGTGTGAGGGTGTACTGTGGAAATCACAGAAAGAAATTTACATGGAGGAAGAATTGTAATCTCTTAACAATAGAGGTTTACTGATGCATCCCGAGTGATCTCTAAAGGCCCGTTTACACCGACCGACACTCGGCCGGTGCAGCGAGCGCCGATCAACGAGACATCGTTGATCGGCGCTCGCTTGCTCCTGTCACACGGAGCTATGGATGGGGACGTTACTATCATTATTATCATGTCGGCAGCATGTCTCCCTGTTTACACAGGGAGATGTGCTGTCGACAACGATAATCTTTTACTTTTTTTAATTGATATGACCAGTAGATGATCGAGCGTTTGCTCGTCCATCTGCTGATCGCTGCCCCTTTTTACACAGGGCAATTATCGCCAACGAACGTTCTATGAACGCTCGTCTGCCCGATAATCATCCTGTGTAAAACCCCCTTCAGGCCTCATGCCCCATACAGTACAGGTTGTTACGATTAGTATCAGGACTGCTGCTAATCAATGATTTCTGTTATCTCTTTGTTTGGGCGTCGCTAGGCGATGCCTTTGGTCTGAGTCTGGATTTGGTCATTATTTAGCTTTGCCTGGTTAATTAGGGCAGAGTACTTTTCTTGGACATATACATACTTCAGGCCTGGATCACTCAGGTGCTGGTTATACTGTTTCTGGCACGTGCCGAACTGTGACTTTGTTCTTGTCTATGCGTTTGTTTGTACGGTGGGACCTGTTGGTCCCCTGAGGGTTCTGGTTTTTGTATAGTGGTATTATGTGTAGCCTGGGATCAGTAGTTCCACTGGTTTGTTTGCCTTTCCTGTGCATTTTGTCTGCTGCCAAGCTCCATTCCACTCCATTTATGCATCGTCTCCATCTTCTACTATCTTCAGTGTTCATCTACTGGTAAGTTACATGCGTCTTTTGTTTTTTGTCTGTGTTAATGCGTGCTTCACCTACAGTGGAGGAAATAAGTATTTGATCCCTTGCTGATTTTGTAAGTTTGCCCACTGTCAAAGTCATGAACAGTCTAGAATTTTTAGGCTAGGTTAATTTTAGCAGTGAGAGATAGATTATATATAAAAAAAAAAAAAAAAGAAAATCACATAGTCAAAATTATATATATTTATTAGCATTTTGCACAGAGAAATAAGTATTTGATCCCCTACCAACCATTAAGAGTTCAGCCTCCTCCAGACCAGTTACACGGTCCAAATCAACTTGGTGCCTGCATTAAAGACAGCTGTCTTACATGGTCACCTGTATAAAAGACTCCTGTCCACAGACTCAATTAATCAGTCTGACTCTAACCTCTACAACATGGGCAAGACCAAAGAGCTTTCTAAGGATGTCAGGGACAAGATCATAGACCTGCACAAGGCTGGAATGGGCTACAAAACCATAAGTAACACGCTGGGTGAGAAGGAGACCACTGTTGGTGCAATAGTAAGAAAATGGAAGACATACAAAATGACTGTCAATCGACATCGATCTGGGGCTCCATGCAAAATCTCACCACGTGGGGTATCCTTGAACCTGAGGAAGGTGAGAGCTCAGCCGAAAACTACACGGGGGGAACTTGTTAATGATCTCAAGGCAGCTGGGACCACAGTCACCAAGAAAACCATTGGTAACACATTACGCCGTAATGGATTAAAATCCTGCAGTGCCCGCAAGGTCCCCCTGCTCAAGAAGGCACATGTACAGGCCCGTCTGAAGTTTGCAAATGAACATCTGGATGATTCTGAGAGTGATTGGGAGAAGGTGCTGTGGTCAGATGAGACTAAAATTGAGCTCTTTGGCATTAACTCAACTCGCCGTTTTTGGAGGAAGAGAAATGCTGCCTATGACCCAAAGAACACCGTCCCCACTGTCAAGCATGGAGGTGGAAACATTATGTTTTGGGGGTGTTTCTCTGCTAAGGGCACAGGACTACTTCACCGCATCAATGGGAGAATGGATGGAGCCATGTACCGTCAAATCCTGAGTGACAACCTCCTTCCCTCCACCAGGACATTAAAAATGACTCGTGACTGGGTCTTCCAGCATGACAATGACCCAAAACATACAGCCAAGGCAACAAAGGAGTGGCTCAAAAAGAAGCACATTAAGGTCTAGCCAGTCTCCAGACCTTAATCCCATCGAAAACTGATGGAGGAAGCTGAAGATCCGAGTTGCCGAGCGACAGCCTCGAAATCTTAATGATTTACAGATGATCTGCAAAGAGGAGTGGGCCAAAATTCCATCTAACATGTGTGCAAACCTCATCATCAACTACAAAAAACGTCTGACTGCTGTACTTGCCAACAAGGGTTTTGCCACCAAGTATTAAGTCTTGTTTGCCAAAGGGATCAAATACTTATTTCTCTGTGCACAATGCAAATAAATATATATAATTTTGACAATGTGATTTTCAGTTTTTTTTTAAATATAATCTATCTCTCACTGGTAAAATTAACCTACCCTAAAAATTCTGGACTGTTCATGTCTTTGACAGTGGGCAAACTTACAAAATCAGCAAGGGATCAAATACTTATTTCCTTCACTGTATGTGATAGAGATTGTCTGGTGTTGCGGTCTTGAGCACCATCAGCGGTATAACACAGATGTGCAAATGACACTATTGAAGTTCTATAATTATTTCTCTGTATCCGTGAGACATTCAGTATAGGTACTGCCTTTGATCCATTCTGCAGCATATGAGTATGAAAACACATAAAGAGTTCTAATTTTTTCTCATTTTTCTCCCATTGATGCACCTGTATTTGTAGGGTACTCTATGGAGTTAGTACTCTAAGATGGTTGACCTGTATAAGGGAAAATCGGTGCCCATACAGCATCTAATAGAGAATTATATATTTTTTTCATATAATGTCACCCTGATGTACAGAAGACTCCAAAGTATAATACTACCCCCATATGACGGATTCGCACCTCACAGATTTGGAATGGATCTGTGATATAGTCGTGGATTACATTACCAATCTATATATTCTGAACAATGCATCTAAAAAGCCTTCCTCAGTATACGTCTGCACATCTCTCTTATATCTTTACCCTCTTAGTTTATATTCTGAAGCTGCATACTTTTCTATTCAATCTTCCTATTTGTCCTGTTCTTCTTGTGAGAGGGACCTAGAAAAAGGTCCAATGTAGCATGAAAAGGCAGTTTTTCGTATTTCAAATAGAAATTCCTATATACGTTATGTGTCTGCATGCACTGAAATTATGGTTAACCAGATATGAATTAAATTGGTGTTATACAATCTTAAAGGGGTTGTCCAAGGTTAAAAGAAAACATGTCTGCTTTCTTCCAAAAACAATGCCACCCATGTGCACTCATTGTGTGGGGTATTGCAGTTTTGCTCTATTCACTTTTTATTTAAGCTGAGCTGCAAGACAAGACACAACCCATACACAGGTGTGGCGCTGTATCTGGAAGAAAGCAGCCATGTTTTTCTAATATTTGACAACCCCTATAAGGTCCATTATAATTTAGCTTTTCAGTTTTATAAAGGCTTGTGCCCTATCAAGGGCATAGATAGAGGTGCCGGGGCTCCATAGGAATATAACTAGCTCCCCTCCCCCCACATTTCTGGTGCTGGATAACACCACCACACCCCAAACCACTAGGGAAAGGAAGCTGATCATGCCCTCTATCTTCTTTCTATTCATAGGGTTAATACCACAGACAATTACTTGCCAACATTGTAAGACCCCTGCAGGGAGAGGGGATCCCTGCATAGTATCTCACCATCCATTAAAAAAGTTAATTTAGCCAACCTGAGGTGGGCCCCATCTATCCAGGGGTCCAATAGCAGCCACATGGGCTACCTCTATATTACATACACCCACGTTCAATTCTTCATTACTGGTCTCTAGAAATATAGCAACTCACACAGTTCCACTCAGAAAATGGCTGGCTGTATAGGATAAGAAAAAGAATAGCATGAATTATACTAAAAATCTCTCTGTTCCTAGATTTCAATGACTGTTGCATGATTTGGTTTGGAATGAATACGCTCTCTAAAATTTCACTATTCGCTAATCCTTAAAAAGAACAGTCTATTAATTTATTTTTAAATAATTCTGTCATTTATCCCTCGCAGATACATTCTTTGACATATTTTTTTTTCCCACTAACCTTATATGACTTCCAAACAGGTGTCAGAATGTTGACCATAAAATTGTGTTTTCTCTATGCTCCTGGAATGGAAAAATAAAATATAGACTAACCACTAAACCTCAGCTTCTAAAACCGCTCATCAAGAACTTGGAGGTTCAAGTAGATAGAAGAAAATTGCCCAAAAAAATTATCTACTTTGGCTCATTGTCCATTCTGTCCTAATTTGATGTACAGCTAGCTGAATGGATCAAGTTCTATAAAATACTGGGATTATGGGTATCGTTTGTCTAAAGGGTCACTGTATGTATCTACTTAAAAAAATTGCGCCATGAGCTGATATTCAGTTTAAGGCACTTAATGATTTTGATTTGGCTCAATAGAGAATGTCCATTCATATCAGTCAAAGAAACCCAGTGAAGCTCAGAATATAATTTCCAATAATCTGTATTCATAAACTAGGGACAAGGCTATTTTCAGCCATTTTTCGGGCCGTAAATGCCCCAAAAATTGACTAAAAATGTGGGGGCTGAACACCTCCAAACATTTTCCGTTCCCACAGGGCGTTTTTTACGCAGCCATTTTTAAAAACAGCGTGTAAAAAACGCCCCGTAACAAAAAGTGCATGTTACTTCTTGAGCCGTTTTTGGAGCCATTTTTCATTGACCTAATAGAAAAACAGCTCCAAAAACAGCGGTAAAAACGCAGCAAAAAACACTAGTTGCTTACAAACGGCTGAAAATCAGGGGATGTTTTCCATTGAAAATATCTCCGTATTTACAGCCGTTTTTTGTGAAGCATGTGAATATAACCTTATCCTTTAGCCAGAGCAGAAAACGGCTGCAAAGAGCTCCAGTCGCCCCGGAGCACCAGAAATATTCATGCATTTGTTTGAATGAAATAATTTTTTTTATTAATTTCCCCTGTGGTGGCGCTGTTGGAGAATTAAACACTTACTGCCCGATTCCCTCATATTTTACTGATGATTGCTGGGGGTCCTGACAGTAGGACCCTCTTTGATCAGTTTATCGTCAAGAGACCCTTCTAACTAAAATAAAACCCCTTGAAGGATATTGAAAGAGAATCTCTCACCCTTTATTGTCTTTATAATTTATCAACACTACACTATTACACTATTACTCATAATAAACATTTATTCTCTGAATAGTTTTTGGTATCTTTTGCAAATATGCAATTTGTGCCGCCAATTTGAATACATTAGCTATGGGCATGCTCTGTCCAGCACACTCCCATTTAGTACAGGGAGGGAAAAAATACAGGATAGACAACATCTCATTTCACAGCTTTGTGCGACAATTAATAGGAGTTTTCCCATCATATACATTTATTACCTATGCAAAGGATAGTGATTAAGGTATGATCACTGGGGGCCCGACTACCGATTACTAGAATGGTGATACCGAGTGACCTGTTCCTCCTCACCTAAATGACCACAGTGAGGAGGAGTCTGGATGGAGCAACAATCTGCCAGTTTCTGTCAGTCCCAGAGAGTTTGAATAGTGCAGCAGAACGCAAGCTAGTCCGCTGCTCCATTTAAACTCCTCCTCAATGTGGTCGTGGGGATTAGGAGGAACGGGGGACACAGGAACCCTTTCTAGTGATTGGTAGAGGTCCCAGTGGTGGGGCCTCAGCAATCATACAATTATTTCCTATCCTGCAGACAGGTTGGAGAACACTGATTTAAGTCCTTGAGTATATGGCTCTTATAGCTGTATATGATAAAGAAATCACAATACAATAGCTCCCTCAGGGGTTGTCCCATACTTTCCTAGACTCCTGATTGGCAATTCTGCCTAGTTATGTAATTATACATCCTCTTTTCCAGTACCAATACTGTATTGTAGTTTCTTCTATTTGGAATTCTGGGAAAATGAGTGACAATTCCTGTCGCAACTGTAATGGCAGTCCTGGGGCGTAGCTGGTGGGTTGGTGCTTAGTGCCAGACTAGTGCCAACAAGCCTTGGTTAGGGTCAGTGGCGTAGCTATAGGGGTCGCAATGGTCGTGGTTGCGACCGAACCCACAAGCTTGGGGGTCCCCCTGTGCTAAACCCCTAGCTACGTCTCTGCAACCTGGGCTTTCATAACACCTTAGCAGTGACACAGGCTGATCGCCTCCATGCCACGCCGCATTGATGCAGTAATTCATGCAAAAGGAGCCCCAACCAAGTATTGAGGGCATTTACTGTACATACTTTTCAGTAGGCAAACTTTTCGGTATCAAAAATCATTTTTGAAATTGGGCTTATATAATATTCTAATTTTAAGATAGATAGATAGATAGATAGATAGATAGATAGATAGATAGATAGATAGATAGATAGATAGATAGATAGATAGATAGATAGATAGATCACACAAGAAAATGGCGACAGCACACTGCAAACACTAATGACACCTATGCCACTAAATATAAATAAATATGCATTACTGCTAAATCTACTTACAATAGGGAGTTTCTTAGCACACATTTTAATCAAATTGTGTGAGCTCACCTGCCACGACAAGGCGACCTTTATTAGGTGGGAACCTACGCTGCACATACAGCCAGAACTGGGACTAAGCCTACATATATTTGGGGATGGTAGATAGATAGATAGATAGATAGATAGATAGATAGATAGATAGATAGATAGATAGATAGATAGATAGATAGATAGATAGATAGATAGATAGATAGATAGATAGATAGATAGATAGATAGATAGATAGATAGATAGATAGATAGATGTCCTAGCATTATTACACATTATTAGAAGTCGTTTGTTTACATATTTTACTCGGAATTAGATCACTGACTGACTGATTTTCAGTGTATAACCCCATGAGTTATATATCCTCTTTCTAATTTATTCCAGTTTGTTGATGACTCGTTCAGTGAGCTTGTCAGATCACATTCATTCAACCTAATACAGCTGGAAGGTGCTGTCATTTAATAACTTTTTAACACCTGTCTTCCTCACATGATAATCCACTGCAAACAAAGGAAGTTCAATGGACGAAAGTTCCAAGATTACAGACAGTGTTCTATTGTAAAAATTGTACTGCGTTTGGATGTCAGTCTCATGTCATACATGTTTTTTCCAAGAGTATTATGTTAGTCATTGTTCATTTTAACTATAGGAAAATTATATCATTTATACTCTCCTAGGATCACCTCTATTGGTGGGAACTTTCCGATATTATCATGTAGGGCCAATGAAAACAGAAGTGGATAGATGGCCTACAGCCTACGTCAACATATCAGCCAAGAGTTGAAGTAGGTATAAGCAATCTCCTCAATGCCAATGTCAAAGACGCCTCTGGCAGCACAAGAAATGTTCCTTATGGACTTCATAAATAGTTTTTTTACACAAGACTGAGATGCCCATAGGGAATCCTATGTGTTGGCTAGAGGGGTATACTCCTAAATGGTTCACTGGAGCAATAAATCCTACTTCATCAACTGGCAATCTGACAGACAAATCTAGTTTTAGTAGATACCAGGAAAACATCTCCTTCTACTTTAGAGATTCTGCTCCATGTTGACATGATAGAATCATTCCGTTTTCTTGGCTGCACATTGATGCTTCCATATGCCATAGGTGCACGACTGGCGCCAACAATTTTGACAGTGCAGTCTATTGGAGTCCACTTAATTCATTGACATTTTCATGGAACCAGCTTGTAATGACATGAGGTTTGTGGCTTGTTGTTGTTGTTGTGTCTGCGGTCACTGACTGCTGGCATACTGTACTTGCCGGCAGCCGCGACCGTGGGACTCTGAGGGCTTGTCTGCGTCTCCCTCCTAGGAGACGTCAACACACGCGGCTGCCCTCTCCCGCTTCTAGCCCACAAACAAAATGTTCCCTAACCTATCCCTTTACATCATCAGCGTAATAGATGGATGACATTATTAATGCTGGCTTGGTGTAAAAAAAACAACTCAAAAAGGGGTTGGATACAGTCCTAGAAGACATCAGAGAATCAGACACAAGTTTTTTAAGGCAATTGGGGCACTTGCAATACACGGCAGATTTATTCGGACCAAATTGTACAGCCGATTCTATCTAATCGGACCCAAAAAATTTCAGGAAATGCTGTCACCATGGGTCAAGGGACAATATGCAGTAAAGATCAGACCATGTGATGCGATTCTGGTGTTCCACCATCACATTTTGGTCAGCTCATAACAGTTTGCAGCCTCAGTTTAATGTTACTACATAATAGAAGTGGAACCTGGTGGGGTCTCTTGCTATAACCTTTTCTCTTTAAGATTCAACATGCTGTGCTAACATAGAGGCTCTTTTTTAATACACTTGGTTATTTGAGTTGAGCTTCAACTAACCTTAACATTTTCTGTCGAACTTGAACTTGTGGATTTTTTTTTTTTTTGCTTTGCATAAAATTATTTGTTTATCACATACTTGGTAGATCACCTCTTGACCATGTCTATATGCCTTTTATGCATTCTATGTAATAGGCTGGTTACATTTTTGCATTAATGAATAGAATGTATGTAAAACATATGCAATACACATGTCCTTGCTGGAAAAAAAAAAGTATATTTTCATACCAGTGGAAGACCTAGTACCAATACTAAATATTGTGCTGCTTGGTTGACCTTCCCTAATAAAGTCACAAGTTATAATATAAATTAACAGATTCAAATTCAGTATTAAAATAAAATTTCTATCAATTCAGTTTCCATTTGTAGGGTACTTCTGAGAATTTTGATACAGAGCAGCTGTATTTAAAAAAGTAAAAATAATATATAATAAAAAGTAGTTATAAAGTTACACAAAACACACTGATAGACATTTTTATACAAAAAAAATTGCATTTCAAAGTTGTACAGAGGTGGTGAACAGTATAGGGTCCGCAAGATCATTTGGTCTGGCCCGACCTCATTGAGACCACGCTGCTGCCGCCGCATCATTCGCTACTTGGCTCCATCCGCCCTCCTCCTGCTCCTAAATGTGAGAGAGTAGGGCAGACGGAGCCAAATATGGCGGCGGTCTGAGTGAAGTCGGTGCGTGTTGGCCCGAGAGTGGACGGATTGGTCCACTCCCGGGCCGGCACAGTCCAGTCACCTGACTCACGTCAGTGACGTGAGGTCAGATGACTAAACTGGTCCATTCCCGTCCCATTACCGACCTCACTCTGACCGGCACTGCCGCCGTGTTATTCCCTGCTTGCTTCCATCCGAGCCAAGTATGGCGGCGGTCTGAGTGAGGCTGGTGTGTGCCGGCCCGGCAGTGGACCAGTCATCTGACCTGAGACATCTGACGTGAGGTCAGGTGACTCAGGTCAGCTGACTGGACTGGTCCACTCCTAGGCCGGCACGCACTGACCTCACTCAAACTGCCGCATCCTCATTCACTAGTAGTGAGTGACAGCATTTGGCTCCATCTGCCCTCCTCCTGCTCCTGACCTAAAATTTTGAAACTTAGCTGAGGCCTAAATGTAGAAATGTAGCGGTAGTGTAGACATAGGAACTGTCCTAAATGCATGAAGTCAGGTGACTTAAAGGGATTTTCCTGTCAAGGACATTTATGATATATGCACAGGATATGTCATAAATGTCATATAGGTGCTGGTCCCAGCCCTATCTCTAGAACGGGGCCTCCTAAACCCCGTTCTACCTCTTTTTGTGTTGTGGCTGAAGCTTGTGAATTCCGACCATGAATAAGAAAACACTGTAGCTCGCTGAGCTGCCCTGTTTCCGTAAGTCCCATAGAACTGACTGGTAGGTACTGAAACAGTGTAACTCGCATGCTACGCTGTTTCAGTAACTGCCATTCACTACTATGGGAGTTACGGAAACAGCGTAGCTCAGCGAGCTACAATGTTTTCTTCTTCATGGTCAAATCAAGCTGGAACACAGGGACGTAGAACAGGGTTAAGGGGGTCCCGTTCTAGAGATTGGTGTGGGTCCCAGAGGTAGTCAGTAGCCCCGATACCCCTGAAGACGCTACATCGTAGCGAAACATGTCGGGGGGGCTTCCTTCCTTGTTTTAAATACTTGTCCTGCTGACTCCTCTAATCTAATTGTGGGCTGAGTGCAACGTGCTGCAGCCGTTGACTCCAGGCTCCTTATACTCTGCACTGTGCCGATTTGTAGTCAGCATTGGACCTTGTTTTAACATCTATGTAGTTTGTTCTTGTTGCATAAACCTAATAAATATATTTTTTATTTTCTATTTTCAATTTTGTGAGTTGGAAAACAGGGCTTCTTTTGCCGGCAGGCAAACCAATTTTTTCAATGTAAACATATGCCCACCAACTACAAGGGTCCTTCCTCTGTATATATCGGTCCCAGAGGTAGGACCCACATCTTTCTGACATTTCTGACATATTGTTGTGCCCGCACATGCGGCTGCAGTTCTTCTCTGTGTCATGTAGGGTGCGCACGCTCGTTCCCGGTCTTAAAGAGCTGAGGTGCGCACCTGTGTAAGTTCCCGAGCCAATCCCTTTACACCCTGGGCTTTAAAAAGGGCTATGCCCTTCCTCTCTTTGCCTAAGAGTTGTTGTTGTCTTTCCATGTTAGTTAAGCAAATGTACCCTTAGTTTTACCCCAGTGTTCCCGTATCCTGCTTCCTGTATCCTGTAACTGTGTTTGTTCCTGAGCTGAAGTCTAGTATTGGAATCGTGTTTGTTCCCTGCCCTGAGCATACTGTCACGATTCCGGGGTATTTGGACCCACTAGGCTGCTCCGCCATAGCGGAGTGGCAGGTAGCCAAACGACAGTCAATGGAAAGTCTTAGTACAAGAGTACCTGTGTAAGAGTCCAGACAGACACGAGATGTAGAAGGCGCTTCCTGCCATGCTAAGTGTTGTCTGCCACGCTAAGTGTCATCTGCTACGTCCAATGTCATCTACCACACCAAGAGTCATCTGACACACCAAGAGTCATCTGCCACGCCAAGCGCCACCTGTGCCACTAATCATCTGTGCCAAAGCGTCTTCTGTCTGGACTCTCATACAAGTACTCTTGTAATAAGACTTTTCATTGACTGTTGTTTGGCTAGCTGCCACTCCGCTATGGCAGAGCAGCCTAGTGGGTCCACATACCCCGGAATCGTGACACATATCCAGTGGATAGGTCATAAATGTCCCTGATGGTAAAACCCCTTTAAGTAAGTAAGTCGGAACAACTTACTGCTGCAAGTTCTTTTCAAGACTTACCATTGCTAAGAGTCAACTAAACTCCAGACTGACCGACGCAATATCATCAATACCGGCTAACAACACACGCCGCACCACAGAGATACAGTTCCAGCCGTCACATTAGGGGTACGTTAATTACATGTTTGACCAAATATAGCAGGCACATTTTTAAGTTGATAATTTTGTATGGCCCGCGAATGATGTCATTAATATCCAAATGGTCCTTGGCAGAAAAAAGGTTCTCCACCCCGGCTTTAAGTCAATGTCTCATTTATTGTTTCTTATGGCTTCTTACATAAGTTTCCATCTTACTTATATGTCTAGAAGTTATTAAGCACAGAATAGAAAAATCTCTTTCTTAAAGTTTTTTCTTTCTCTAAATATATAAAGCTTCTATACCATAATGTGTCACAGTCAGTTCCAAGAAGAACTTCAAAAAAGCAAAAATAATACAGACTGTAAATATAGTTATACAAGTCTGTCAAGTGTCACTTCAAGAATATGTATTGTCTCTCACTCCCGACTTCCTTCACATCATTCACACTTACTCAATACCTCATTGAAATCAGTATTATTCAATTAAAATGTCATTTTTGAGGCAGCAGCACGCAGATCTCACGCTTCAGGATCCGCAGCCTTGACAGACATGATTTATATACAAATGCCCTTATGTAGAATGCTTGACCAGCGCTCCTTTCATTTTTATTGAGCTGCGCAGACGCCGGAAGTCAGAGGTTAGTCATGGAGAACTTCAGGGGACTTTCAATCCCCCGTTCTCCCTATCGCGGCCAGCGATCACACATGTATCCCCTATCCTGTGTATAGGGGCTGCATGTTATTTGTAGGACACACTGTAGGTCGCATTTTTTTGGGGGGTTGCGGACGCTGTATGGCGTTCCCTACAGGGGTGCTGTATGGCGTTCCCTACAAGGGGGGCTGTATGGCGTTCCCTACAGGGGGGCTGTATGGTGTTCCCTACAGGGGGGGCTGTATGGTGTTCCCTACAGGGGGGGCTGTATGGTGTTCCCTGCAGGGGGGGTGGCTGTATGGCGTTCCCTGTGGGGGGGGCTGTATGCCGTTCCCTGCGGGGGGCGGGCGGTATGTTGTTCCCGACAGGGGGGGCTGTATGGCGCTAACGCCATACAGCCCCCACTGTAGAGAACGCCATACAGCCCCCACTGTAGAGAACGCCATATAGCCCCCCTGTAGGGAACACCATACAGCCCCCCCTTGTAGATAACGCCATACAGCCCTCCCTGTAGAGAACGCCATACAGCCCCCCCTGTAGATAACGCCATGCAGCCCCCCCGTAGAGAACGCCATACAGCCCCCCTGTAGATAACGCCATACAGTCCCCCCCCTGTAGATAACGCCATACAGTCCCCCCCCTGTAGATAACGGTTTAGGGGGCCCCGTCCTAGAGATAGGTGCGGGTCCGAGTTTAGCCATGCCAGAGATGAGCAATCTGTCTCCAAACTTTTATTTATCTGAGGTTAGTGTTGTCAAAGGTTTGTCTAGTTTTTACAAATCATAACAACCGATGTAAAGACAGAGGGGGTATTTATACAGATGACTAAAGTACCATGACACCATGACACATTTTTCTTGACACACACATGCTATGTAATGTGACATCAGATTCACTGTGACTATTACGTCACTATATTAATAATCCTTGTGCAGTGACATCAATGCATTTATTATTCCAGTGTTGCTACTTCATTGTATTTATTATCCATCTTTATCATTGTTTTCATTGTCCATGTTCTGTGACTGCAAGAATTATTTCTGTGTAGTGACGTGACTGTGTGCATTTTCAGCAGCATACGTATATGAGGTGCAGGGGTTGCAGATGCACTTGAGAACTGGTGCCTGATGTGGCCCAACAGTTCCCCTGCCACATATGTGAATGGCAGTACTCTTACCTGGATGTAAAGTTAGGGGACTCTGTTACAGTTTTTGCATTGGAGCCCAGGAACCTCATGTCATGTCTCTGAGTATACTTGTATTGTGGGACCCTAGATATGTAAGATTAAAAGGCAAGATATAAGCCATTCAAAAGTAATAGAAAACCAAAAGAAAATGCAAATAAGCACTAACGCAGTATCAGAGTATAGCTAGGTATACAATACTAAGTCATTTTAAGATTTGTTGTGTTTTTTTTTATCATATAATCCAAAAGATCCAGTATTTGCTTATTTTCCACAATCTAGATATATATAATCTAGATATATATACAGTGTTTCCACTGAGCAGAAAGGAAATCAGCTGAGTGACAGGGCCCCCTAAACCCCATTCTACTGCTCTGTCTTGTGGCTGAATCATGTGATTTCCGACTATGAATTACGGAAACAGCGTAGCTCGCTGAGCTACGCTGTTTCCGTAACTCCCATAGTAGTAAATGACAGTTAGGAAAGCAGCATAGCATGCAAGCTACGCTGTTTCCGTATCTACCATTCAGTTCTATGGGACTTTAGGGTTTAGGGTGCCCCTAGAGATAGGTGCAGGTCCCAGAGCATCTATCTGACATTTATGACATACCCTGTGGATATGTCATAAATGTCTCTGATGGGAAAACCCCTTCAATACAATTACGTGCCTGAGAAATCTTCATTTGTTAGCACTCATTTTAAATCTGTGCAAAAATAATATATTGTATTGAATTTCTGACCTGTTGGGCTTTGGACATGTCCACTGTTGCCCTACAGAGCCAATAGCATCATGTTGGGACTTTTTGGACATTTTGATATTACATAGGGACCCCCTCCTTTGTTTACACTAGAGCATTGAATATACATGTGTAATGCCGTAAAGAATATTTCAGCCTAAAATTAAATTTTACCAGGCAGGTACTCGTCAGGGATGTCATCATCTTTGTCTTGTCATTGTCAACCATTGGCAATCTTAATACGGGGATTTTTTCATTTAAAAGCAGCTCAGACTAAACGTTTTACTCGCAGATTCTACACAGATGATGTCCCCTGGCTTGAAGATGCCGTCACTTTCTACACCATCTTTTGACACCCAGCAAGGTGCATGAATGAGATTTTCACATTTAGTGATGTCATATCTCTGACATGGTGATGTCACTAGTCCCAGCCTGTAGCCCTAAGGAACTTTTAAACCAACCTTAATACAAGGCTATAATAAGAACAATATTGGGCAGATCCTGGTATGTGAGCTCTACGTTGACATCTGTCAAAACCACTTCAAGCTTTTCTTTTTGAATGCAAAAAATCTTAGCAAAACAATATAAAACTTAGAGAAAAACAGAGATCCGAGCACTGCAAACAGCATAGGTCTGCATCAAGGTGAGCTGGAGGATTCCTCCTATTTTTTCTTCAATATAAAACTTAGACATAGTCAATTAAAGTTTTTTACCAGATACTTGGAAAGGTTTGAGGGAATCGGTATAATTTTAAGCTGGCCATACACTTGAGATAGCTGTAGGCGTAATGCTCAGTTGACTGATAGCTATTCCTTCCTACACCACCATAGACATGCCCGCTTGGCAAAGCATGCATGTTTTTTCTTAATGTGGTAAGGGGAATATACTGATGCCAAACCCCTCTGGCAGCAGGAACAAAAGATCCAACATACCTAATTCTTCTTTCCACCAACATTTGCCATTGGGAGAAACTCGGTGGACCCTGATACACATTATATTTTACTAGCACTGACAAAAAGTTGCCCATTTATTGTACAAGTCATTATCAGCAGTTATCATAAGCCCAATCTCCCTACTAATATGCACATTTGTTGTGCTCAGGAAGGAATGAATAGGTCTGAGGGTTGCTACCTTCAGAGCTGTACTTCAAAGAATAAAAAATAATAATCCAAAAATATCAAAAAAGTCTGACCCGTTTTTGTCCTTAAAAAATAAACAGGTAGTTTCTGAAAGGTCCCAGGCATGTCAGATTTTCAGGACATCCCCATAATATAGCTGGTCCTGCCAATAAAGCTTACATTTTTATGGATAACTATAGTGGTATTGAGCTTAAGAAGAAAGTGAAGGAATCCTACTGACTTATACTCCTTCACAAATGACTGCCGCTATCATCAAACATTAACATTCATTATGTGTTATCCCATAGGGTAAAATTTTTCTCAACCTTGCAATTTCATTTTTTACATTTTATAAATTTCACTATAAAATTTGAGCTTCACCTAATGTCCAGGTCCCTGAATTTCAAACTGGAAGCTACTTAGAGGAGTAAATGATTGCATTTCACAAATGCAGCAGTGCATATTTTACTGGAAATGAGGTTTTCAGGCTGTGTTGGCCAGATTAGGGATTTGAATTATTATGGATCAGGCCATTAAACATAATTCTGCTTGCCATGCCATTTTATTGAGCTCTGTGGGAAAATGACTTTCTTGGAAGAGGAAGAGTGTGATGACAACCTGCTCACAACATGTATAAAGTCTGGAAAGCTTTGCTTGATCCCAGCTGGTATCAGTGGTCATCATAGATTCAGCACGCTCGTAAATTCTATAAGCAATTACGAGCATCCACGTGCCTCGGTAACACAACAAAGCGCGCAAAACAAAGTTCTGAAATTAAAATATAGGTTTAATGTTTCTATAATGTATATTGGAGAAATTGAAATGTATGAAATATACATAGCGAAAAAGACTATCATGACCCATGTCAGGCGAGTTACCTCTAAACGTGTGTCAAAGTCAAGCAACAGTAACCACCATAAAAAATGAGCGCAAATCATCACACGCATCAGGGAATTATAAATCGCTCATGTAGCTAAGGCCTTACTCAGTACACAATTGCCTCTCATATAGAAATTCATGAAATTCGGAGAACCGCATATCATTGAGGTTGTGGTGAGGGAACCCAGAGTAGGGAAGACAATGTATGTTAAAGTTCAGCAAGGTGAAGCAAGTTGAATCTAGCCGCCTTGTCCTTGGGAGATCATCCAGTCATGGCAGTAGTAGGGCAAAGACAGGGTCGACAGTGGTCAGCAGGTCAGAATTACGGTACAAGAAGAGTCCACATGAGATCAGGGTCAGGTCCAAAGGCAAGACAAATATCCAGTGAGTTACATGAGAGTGGGTTCAGGATGCAGGAATAGGAACAATCTCAGAGAAGCTAGGCTGGACACATGGTCAAACGCACCGGGTATAGACAAGGAGGCTGGAAATGACATGCAGGTAGAAGAAGACAAGAACAAGACATGGACAGGACACCACAAGATAAAGACCACAGACCATGTAGCAGGGGGGACAAGGCATAGGCAAAAAGTTCTGGAAACAGCAAGTACTGGGTTTGAACCCCAGAAGATCCCAACCTTCCATATCTGGGATTTCCTTGATGCAACATTGACCTTCCAAGTTTTTTTTAATGTATCCAAGATCAAAAGTTTGGCTATAAGGCTGTGTCGAATGTTATGTATGGGCAATTTGCGCTACATTAGGAACAGTTTCAGGTCAGCAAAATCTATGTAATGTCAGAACATTGAGCAAACCCACAATGTGACTGTCAGATGAAGATGGTGCTGTAACCACCGGAACTTCACATTCTTTTCTATAGCCCTTTGGTAAAAAATAACAAAAAAAAACATGCTGGAATTTGTAGTTCATCGCTGGTTATCCACCCACAGGTTTCTGACTATCAAATACAATATAAACAAGGGGTGAGCTACAGTCTCATATTATAGTTAGATATGACACTTAAATATAATTCTATAAGAACAGCGTCATGCCTCTATTTGTCCCACAGTATCAGTATAAGGCCTCATTCACACGAGTGTATTGGTAAATGTCCGTAATACAGATCTGTAATGCCGACATATTACAGATAATATTGCATCAGTATGTCCTCAGTATTGCATCAGTATTACAGATTCGGGCTGTCTTCTAGAGAGAAAATTGAATGACATAAGACAGCCAGCCCCTTTGAAAAGTAGATGCAATACGGATGACATACGGATCACATACGGCAAAATACGGACCAAATACGGATGCATCAATATTTTAATCACTCTCTATAGGCTTCAATGGGCATTTTCCATTCGCAATAAGGATAATAGTAGTGCATGCTGTTTTTTTAAAATACGCACGTGTTGTATATGCCGATGTGAATAGCCTCATTGAATGACCTTAGCTCCATATTACGGTCCACGAAAAACAGATGGAATACGGATGCAAAATATGCTTGTCTGAAAGAGGCTTAATAGACATGTACAGGTCAAAATAACATTGAACGAGCAGCAAGGATATACATTAGTGAGCCGCTGTGACATCTATAGCAGGACATTTCTCTGGATGGTCTCTGGCAGGCGTAGATATTAGTGTTTCTCTCCAGGAGGTGTAATTGGGTTTCCCGGCAATGATCTGATTAGCAGCAATAAAGAGAGGAAAGGACACTGCTTGTTTGATTCCCAGCCAAGAAGCCTGCAGAGGCCTCCAGAACGTAGGGACTCGGAGCTGTTGATCAATATAACGCTGGGTTTATTTGGGGTCAAGTGTCAAACCGGTGACAGGTTTCTAACTTGGGTTTGGTGACCTCACATAAGTAATAATAAGCAGAAGCGAAGATGTTGCAAAGATGTTTCTTAAAAATAAATTCGTACTAAAGATATTCTTGCATTTATTACATACAGTATCAGTAGTTTCTCCATATTCAAGTGAAAATATTGGGTTTTCTGGAGTTTAGAATATTGGGTTTAATTAATAAAGTTGGATTAATAGAGTTGGAACTTTCTAACATACATTGCCTGGAAATTCGGTCATTAGGCATTCACCTTGGGGGCGCAATTGCAGGGGAATTGTTTGTTAGAGATATATAGGACAGCTAGGGACAGGGGCGGAAAACAGTGGACCCCATGCAAAAACAATGTATGACCCCCTTGGTCTTCAACAGTTTATCATAGAGCACGTTCTTCATGTCTTTCTACAAAATGTTCACATATAAGCGAGTTGCTTTTGGGCGATTGTTATCCAACAATAACTGTCGTGAAATTCACTAGGTAAGTCTATTAAATGCAAGCTAATATATAGTAGGAACCACTATGATTTGTTTTTAAGGTGGCAGTAAGCCTCTTTGCCTACAGAATCCCTGTGCAGGTAACTCATATAGTATTTCCGCCCCTGGCTAGGGACATAGTCAATCCATAGAGCAACTTCTTCTAAACAACTATAGTTGAAAACTCAATCAAATCTTGTGGTTATGGCAAAACAAATAGATCTGGGAATAAGATGGTACTGGTCATCCTCCAACCACTGATAAGTGGAACACACTTTTACCTCTTTGATGTGACATAAAGTCATGGCATCTTCTGGGCAGTGGTGGACTTATTGGACAGGCATTGATCGAACGTCATCTGCTTCATACAGAGGTGGACCCTTAAATCAAGTAGATAGTTGAATCAATAATATACTGTATGCTCTACTAACACTCTAGAAACATTAATTGATGTCACCCTATGGCTGTAGTGACATCACTAGTCCCCCGATCCTCTAAATCAGCCCCTGCTTCCAGCAATGTGGCCATGACCAGGGTAATATATTCATGGAGATCATATGTTCTCTACATGTTGCATATGTTCCCTCCAGGTATGAAGTTTGCCTTTGAAACATCAAAAAGTTTGGTATAATTTTTCGGTAAAGCTGATCTTGGTATGTGCCTGTGTGTGCTCCTAAGATAGAAAATTTAGATTGAGAGACCCACTGGAGACATGGACAAATATGAGTAAATACATCCTGTGCAGAACTCATTTTTTGCACAGAGATAGATGGACATCTTAGAAAGACATGGGAAAGTCTTGGCTAGCATCCATAAATAACAGATTTCCATCAAGCCAGACAGAAAGTCTTGGAATTATATCCATCGAGACCCAAGGGTTTATAAAAAAGAAACAAAAACATTCTAGTGGCCAGAATTAAATTTTTCAGTCATTAAATGTCTATCTTTACAGACAGAGTTATTTTGCATGTGAGAGACTATTCACTACACAAGAAAGAGATTTATTAATCACTGAAGGTCACACATGACACCATATTTCTGTCAGCAGAAGAATAGAGATGAGCGGACTACTCAGCCGGAGATAAAGATTCCAACTACCAGTCATGTTGAATGGCTCTTAAAGGGGCAAAAAAATGACTGACATAAAGAAACTTTAACTAGGAAACTTTTTTATTCAACTCAATGAAAATCAACATATAAGAAAATAAACGGATAGAGGATCCTGACCATAAGAGCTCACAATCTAAATGACTTTAACATACTAAAAGAAGACAATTTGTAAGTTACAATAATAAAAATTGCCCAAAAACAAGGGCATTGACCACTTTGTATAGGGTATTTATTACATACACTCATTTATACACCATTTAATCCCAAATTCCAAATCAGGGGTCCCACAAGAGAACGTGAACTATATCATCTTGTCCCAGCAGACCCAGACAGCAGGGGGGCCCTGCAACCGTATATAGGCCCCTTTCTCTCCAATAGCTCACCATACAGAACTTCTTATTTCTCCCTAACAATCCACTAGCTACTTTGAGCCCTAAAATTTATTTGCTCAATCCCTTATATGACATCTTATAGACAGTAGGATTCTGTTAGCTGCTTTTAGGGTGGCAGTGGGCCACCTTACCCACTGGGCCCCTGTACTACTGCACAGGTTGCACATATGTTATGTCCACCCTAGATTAGGCGCCCTAAACTATTGCTCCTTAAAAAAAATGGTGATAAAATTATCTTATCTGGACAACTTCTGTCCATATGCCCTATCAAGGCATTTGGAAGCTATAGAGAGGGGACCCTATAAAGGGAGGACCCTATTAACCAGAGCAGGGAGCCACTAACAAGCTCCTTAGTATTACTTATGCAACGCACCATATGTCCACAGCCCGTCTCGATAGTCAAGTTAGATCCTAATGTGCTCCACCAGAGAATGCACATGCTACCCCCTACTGATGTAACATTAGGGCCGTTTAGGTAATTCTTTCTGAGACTGAGGGAATTTACCCACAAATGATATAATAACTTATTACAGTCAGAGTTAGTTACATTTTCATATTTTCCATAGACATCTTATTATGCTCTGACTCGGTAAGGTGTCCACTGGATGTAACTACGGATGTTTATTCTGTGCTAGAGAAGGCACAGAGGGCCATGAATCACTGATCCATAATCACACCGTATTTAGAACCATCTGGTATTTAGAACCACAAAATGATGCTGCCTCCGGTCAGAACTGCCAGGTATAATACTGGTTGAAACCTAGCCAAACTCTTGTCTAAAATATAGTCCAATAAGACATTTCTATAAGAGTCTAAAATTGACTTTTTATGAGAGAGAGAGAGAGAGAGAGAGAGAGAGAGAGATGGATTAAAGATAGATAGATAGATAGATAGATAGATAGATAGATAGATAGATAGATAGATAGATAGATAGATAGATAGATAGATAGATAGATAGATAGATAGATAGATAGATAGATAGATAGATAGATAGGCAAGTTTGGATTGGAACGCCAAATTAAGGTCCTTCAGAGGGACCAGGTTTCAACATTAAATGTAACCTGCCCCCACGGAGGTCTATGAACTTCAGCAAAGGCCTACCCCAGTTACAGATCTCTCGTTGTGTTTTTTCAGGTGGTTTACCTCCTATTGACTCCATTAATGATATAACCTATGTGTGTAATATTACCAGCCATACAATAAAAAGAAGACTTATACTTGACCTGTATAGAAATAGGGTGTGCTCTATGAGCTTTTAAAGGGGTTGTCCAGGATTAGACAAACATGGCTGCTTTCTTCCAACAACAGCACCACACCTGTCCATGTGTTTAGTCTGGTATTGCCGTTCAGCTCCATTGTTATGAATGGGGCTGAGTTGCAATACCGCACACAACTTGTGTATAGGTGTGGTGCTGTTTCTGGAAGAACGCTGCCATATTTTGCTTATCCCAGACAACCCCTTTATCTCTGATGGGCCCAAGATACTCTTGATTACTTGAGAGGTGGTCTTGAAATTATGTATCTTTACTTAAACCAGCTTCAGACCCTGACAACCCCATCTAGACAGTAGTAAGGACCTCAGCTCCGACATTGGAGTGATTATTCTGATGGACACACACAAGTGTATATTACGTATCAAGCCTTTACTTAGACACGTGGAAAATGAAATGTCACCTTCTTATATAATAATATTTTGACGTTTTCAGATTCACTTTCCCTTTTTTTGCCTTCACAGGTTTTATCTTGCTCTATAATTTTTTTCCTGACACACCTAGTGTGGGATCGTGTCCTTATTTAATCTTTCCACTGCTCCAATTCCTCATGCTAACTACACAATTCTAGACCAAATGTGGCATGTATCAAGTCAGAAGGAAAATTAAAACTCTCTGCAAAAAAAGTCTTAACTAGACCCATAATTCAGGCTTCGCTCACACTTTTTCACACTACACTTGGCGTTTACGCTGGGACAATCTCCGCACACATGCGCCAAACGAATAGCCCTGACGTATGCCACTATATGCCATAAACTTGCCTACATTCCCTTAGATTCTCATGATAAAAAAAACATATACCGCACGTATTCATTTCTTTGTGGGACCAGTTTCTAATAAAAAGCATTTACTATTCTTTTTCACACAATAAAAAAATAGGTGTGGCAACATATACTGTACAAACGTATGCCAAAAAGGGTTTTAGCATGGGTCCGGCCATTAAGCCCTATGGAACATAGTATTAAAATAAAGCGTGAGCTTTAATTATAAGCTTCTTATTTTGTTGTCAAATTTTATTAATATTTTACATAATTTCAATCAATATCAATACCATCAAAGGGTGGGATTACAATGAAAGGCAACACCACTTTTATAAAGCTGGAGGAGATAACACAGGATCGCACCATTGGCAATAGGTGATGTGGACAGATCAGCTACTCCTCCCTCCTCCCTCTCGCTGCACAGTTACCTCTGCATAGGTCATAGGGCATACCTCTTACCTAGAAGTGGTGGCTGCTTTAAAACAAATCTCTCAACTGCTGTTCATGGAGCAATGCGGAAGCTGGTGTAAGATGGCTGCCCCCATAATCACAAACAGAAAAAAAGAATACAAAAACATACTATCAGAAAATTAAAAAACAGATTAGAAAAAAAAAACAATATGCTTTGATATAGTTAGACAAAAAAAAAAAATTTGATACATTCACTTAATATCCTATTTACAGACAGAGGGCGCCTGCTATATCGGTATATTGTATATTATCTTACAGGGCTTTTATAAGAGGCCCAACATTTCACGGAAGATGCTTTTTTTTAACCGTAAAATGACCGATGTTTTTCTATTAAGTTAATGCAATAGCAACATAAGATGCAAAATGTAAATCAGGCAAACAGCATTTTACAGTTTACATCTAAACTCAAATTACCTAAAAAGGAGGCTAACTTTGTAAATACATTGCTTCACTTATCTTGTACTGAGCCTGAGTTACAATCTGTATTCAATCTCGTGCTGTATTAACAATTATATATGCTTCAGAACTGAAATCTCAGCGTTAGCTCCAGTAATCTGCACTCTGGAAAGTGAAGTCTTTATACCAGACCAAGGCCGATTCTAGCTTTTCTACTGAATGAGGCGAAAATGAAAATTGGCGCCCTCCAGATTTTAATTGACATCCCCTTGGCTGTTCTACATCACTAGCAGCTTCCTCCAACTCTTGTGGATGTGCCGTTGCCTAGTGCGCGGTGCAGCAATGAAGGCGGGCAGAGTACATCTCGCTGCACGGTGCGTGCCCAAGTAGTACAAGGCAATGGCGCATCCAAGAAAGTTGGAAGAGACTGGTAGTGATGTATAACAGCCAGGGGGATGTCAATCAAGCATGGAAAGGTGGGTTTGGAGGCAGGACTATGTGACTCTTCAGGATACCGACACCACCCCATGACCCTTTAATAAGGCTCTGTCACCACATTATAATATGAGCAAGTTATGAGCAATTTTAGATTTATGCTAATTAGTTTCTTAATGCCAAACTGGATGTTTTTAACTTTTGACCAAGTGGGCGTTGTAAAGAGAAGTGTATGACGCTGACCAATCAGTGACCAATCAGCGTCATACACTTCTCTCCATTCATGTCCATTTGTACTCAGCACAGCGTGATCTCACTGTACTGTCACATACACCTACATTAACTTTACTGAAGTGTCTTGAGAGTGAATAGACATCACCTCCAGCCAGGACGCGATGTCTATTCACACTCCCAATACTTTGGTAAAGTTTGTGTGGGACTTAATCACAGCACTGCGTGATCTCGCACCTCATGGACGATGCGGCCCTGTACCAGAAACTATACAATAATTTGTTCTAAGAAAAACTAGCTGCCCCATTGTATTATAGCAGATCAGCTAAACAATTAAGGGTTTGCCTGACAACAAGTTTGTCGACTGTTTCCAATGATAATCTGCAGACCTGCAAGTGCCAGTTTAGACTATAATACAGGTTGTAACGCAGAAAGTCAGTGCAAAATAAGTATAGCAATGTTTTTACAAACTTACTCAACCACTTATATAGATATTAAATTGTGTTCACTTATTTACTAATATAAGTGAGTCAACCCACCCTAATATATTAGCATTAAAGGGAATGTCCATATATTAATTTTTTGTTTAATTATAATAGTCTGTAGAAAATAAATATATTTTTTTTATTTTATTTTTATTTTTTATTTATGAAGCATCCTTATTGTAGCCAAGCACTTCCTCCCTGCATGGACAGTAAAGCAGTGTATGTGTGTGCTTTATAGCAGCTGCAATAAATGGGATTTAATTTACATCAAAATCTAGTCTATTAGTCTCCAGGAAGTGATGGAGTAAAGCCCCTCCCCCAGAGAGTGACAGGAGAGCTGCATACAAAGCCTTATCTGTGAGTTGAGTGTATAATGTTACTATCCTGTCTTATCTAGGCCTCCAGTAGGACAATAGAGATGTGATTAAATCCCCTGACCTCTAATGATAATGGGATGGCACTGCTAACCCAGTCTAGTCTACACAGTAAAGCTTAGAACTGAGCTGCAGAAAATAGGAATATTTTAGGATTTTTTTGCATGGTCACATAAAAAAACATCAATACAAATTTTTTAAAATATAAGTTTATAATACAACTTAAATAATCTTTCATTTTCAGCACATACCTCCGTTTTTTTTCAGCTAAATCTGCAAGAGGTGAATTTAACTTGTGAAAATCTGTTTTGATTTCTCATCTATAGGTAAAAACACTGGGCAAAATGCCACAGGCAATCCTATGACAGGGATATCCCTCAGATTAGGCATGAACAACCATATAGGTTTCCAGAGAGACACGACAAAGAAACATCACAACACGAGACAAGGAGAAAAGTAAAGAAGAGGTCCGTCTCCCACCTCAGTCATAACACCGCTACATAATAAGCTGCATTTTGACACAAATCAATCATTGTGACGCTCAATATCTGCAAACAGAGCACGTAAAGACGGAACAAAAGTGTCTGTGTATATAATTATAGGGAATGGCCTCGAATAGAAGAAGGCTCCCGACTCTTCAGAAACATGACAAGAGAAAATCATTGCAGATTACTTTAGGAAGGAAATGTTGATATAATGAGATGAAAGAATACTGAACCGGTATCAAAAGAGTTTTCTTAGTATGAAATGTGACTTTGACTCAATAACCTATAACTTACTTTTACGAAATACGGATTTCCTTAATCAAAACACGGAAACGTTATTGTTTAGTTATAGGAAAACTGACACCTTAAATAAAAAATAAGATAAATATACAATTAAAATAGAAAGTGTTACCGACAGGATATACAGGATCTTGACCATGGTAAAAAAAAATATAACTCCTTAATGACCAGGCCAATTTAAGTTTTTTAATTTTCGTTATTTCCTCCCCGCCTTCCAAAAGCCATAACCTTTTTTATTTTTTCATCGACCTAGCAGTATGAGGGCTGTTTTTTTGCGGGATAAGTTGTCGTTTTTCATGGCACCATTTATCGTACCGCATAATGTGCTGGGAAGCTGAAATAAAATTATTTGTGGGGTGAAATGGGCAAAAAACAGCGATTACGCTATATTTTGGGGGGTTTTGTTTTTTACGGCGTCCATTAGGTGGTAAAAACAACATGTTCACCTTATCCTAAACATTTATATGATTATGGCGACACCAAATTTCTATGTTTTTTTTTATGTTTTACCACTTTTAGAAAAAAAAACTATTTGCAAAAAAATTAAAATTTTTGTGTTGCCATTTTTTACAGCATTCACCGAGCGGGTTAAACAACCGCTATATTGTGTAGGCTCAGACTTTTATGGACGCGGTGATACCAGTTTAGTTAACTTATATTTTTTTAACATTGCTTTAGGGAAAAAATGTGAAAAGTGGGTTTGTTGAACTTTTAATATTTTTATATTTTTGGAACATTAAAGAAAACATTATTGAACTGTTTTTTTATTAGTCCTCCTATGGGACATGAACCAGCGATCGTTGGATCGCTTGCATGATATACTGAAATACTAATGTATTGCAGTATATCACAATACTGACACTCTCCTTTAAAGGAGTACAAATATGGCATGCAGAGGTGTAACTTGAAGTTTCTGGGCCTCAATGCAAAATTTGTATCAGGGCTCCCACCTGCCGGGTGCCATTTATAGTACTGTTGTCTTCTTATGTGGACTTTGTGACTGCTACCTCTCAAGCCATAATAGCTACGCCCCTAATGAAATGTGTATGGGCACAGCATGAGAGTTCATGACATTCCTCATCAGGAATTTTAGGGGTCTGAGCTGTTTTTACTATTACATAGACATAAATACCCCTTCAAACAACAATTGAGATTATAAAATGATAATGAATAAATCTGTATGCGGTAAGCTCCCTCTAGTGGTGGTTCCTGGCAGACAGAATTTTATAATTTAACTTTTATGTTCATGCAGATAGTTTGGAGCGCTGTATCAGAAAAACACAGCTCTGACCAATATAAAGAATATTATAAATTATTAGCGCAGAATTTTGTACCTATGTCAATTTGAAAATGGTCTTCAAGGGTGAACCCCTTCCTAAAAACAATATGCACTAATACATTAACATAGTACCAGATAGGAATGCACAAATTAGCTCAAGTGTTGGACGATATTAATTACATAGACTTAAAAGAAAGTTATACTGTATTTGAGAGCGGCGTGCACTTTGATCATACCGGAGTTCTCCGAGTCACCCCACAACATGACGGGTATTCATAAGTACAAGAACTTGGTGTTTATATTTACCTTTCTATTGCATAAGCGTGCGTAAAGAATCGCCAGCTCTAAGATTGGATTCACAAACCTATTTCTAAATGCAATGGAGCCGTCTGGTCAAACAATTGAATTGCTTGTAGGCATTGAGGAATTAAGTGTGGTTTCTTCTTTGACATTCCCCTTGAGGACTTCAGATCCTACAAACTATGCTGTTTTTTCTGTACATCAAATATTTATATTGAGTCATATGTTTAACTACAGACACTAAAGTCAAGTAAGGTATCAAAAGGCTCAGTGTGGTTAGGAATGACTGTATATGGACATCGAGTGGAACAGGTTAGATCCCAGGAATTGTTCTTACTTCTGTTTTACCTCTGTGGTCAATGGCTCTATAAAAAGTAAAAAAATTTTTTTTTAATATATATATATATATATATATATATATATATATATATATATAGAGAGATAGACAGATTTTTATTTTTATATATATATATATATATATGCATACATACACGCCGGTGTGTGTATGTATGTATATATATATATATATATATATACTCGAAACCAAAGAATGGGTATGTATAAGGCAAAAAACAATAAGTCATGGAATAGCTATGTGAATATCCACATAGCTATTCCATGACTTATTGGTTTTTGCCTTATATATACCCATTCTTTGGTTTCGAGTTACTGTGTTTCACAGGGTATGTGGCAGTATAAATGCAGTACCTGCCATAGACATTTTTATATATATATATATATATATATATATATATATATATATATATATATATATGTAAAAACTGATCAGCCACAACATTAAAACCAGAGTGTTTAGGGGACAAGGGCAATGGTAACACTCAGTTGTCAGTTTGTTCATACATTCCCAGGATGAATAACAGAGGAACAACATAGCACAGAGTTCTATGAAATAATGCACACTTTATGTGACCGGAAAATAATATTTTGCCTCCAAAGTCTGTGGCCGTTATGATTTTATTATAATAAAAAAAACTGTGCTTTAATATGATGTGCTATAACAGGAAGAATTTGAACAACATTTTTTGGTAAGTCTGATTTTTAAAGTTTCTCGCACCATGCCATCTTTTGCTTCCATCGCCCACCTATAACTTTCTTTAGACTGGCAATCCAAATCATTAAGTGTACCTCCAGTTATAAATAAAAAATCTAATTGTGCTGCACATTGAGGACTTAGATACAATTTAATGTGGTGATCGCTGGCATCGAGCAATCGACCTTTGTCATGTGCCCCTGGTGCCCAGTGCTAGCAACAACACTGGCTGTTCAGCTTGAGAATGGATTAGTACTGAGCTGACAGCAGACATGGGTGAAAACAGCCAAGTAGCAGTCAAACATCATCTTCTTTTCCAGTCTGTATCATTAGACTGATTTTGGTAAAAAAAAACAATACATATTTTGAGTTTGAGAACCTAATTTTAAATAATTACCCTGGTTTGGACATTTTGTGGGCCATCATGTGGACAATCCTGGCCTATAGTCAAGGCCATAAATGTCACAAAGGTCCACTGTGCTTGAACGCTCGCAACATTACTATAAAAAGATATACAGTAGGTAAAGATGCATTGTAATTGATTTTTCCAGTACAAAATTAACTCAAAAAATATTTTGCCCAGCGCACGTGTATATAAACATGAAGAGGTTTGAGCGTCAAACAGGATGTGTCTATTTGTTTTAAAAAATCCTATAGCAAAGGTCTACAGAGAAACCACATGAAAGGGAGCGCGCACACAATGTTACGCTTCTATCAAAGGCATGACAAGTTTTCCGCGACTTTGTTGTGGTAAAATGCAGATGATGAATCACTTTGACAAGATCTTAATGCTCAGGTGCATTGCCGTTCAGCTTCATATTCTCCATCAACCTTGTAATCGATTAATGGTGCGGACGTTGAATCTGTAGACCTGGGTGAAGCAAAGATGGATCAATACAATATTCACCAAGTAGAAGAAATTGCAGTCACTTTACTGTACATTATATAATGTTACCGTATTCTATACACTTAGCCGCAGAATGAAGGTCAACCTGCCACATTACATGGGCCTGAAGTGCAGCCCTTGGACCCATCAGAGGGACACACATTACATTCAGCCAGGGCCAAGATAGATAGAGAGATAGATAGATGACAGATAGATAGATAGATGACAGATAGTAAATAGCTAGTACAAATACACCAATCAGCCAAAACATTTAAACCGCCTAATATTGTGTAGATCTCCCTGGTGCTACCAAAACAGCTCTGACACGATGAGGCATGGACTCGACAATTCCTCTGAAGATGTCCTTTGGTATCTAGCACCCAAACATTAGCAGTAAATTCTGTAAGTCCTGTAAATTGTAAGGTGGGGTTTCAATTGATCTGACTCTTTTTTTCCAGCACATCCCACAGACGACCGATAGGATTGAGATCTGGGTAATTTGGAGGCCAAGTCAATAACCTGAACTCTTTGTCATGTTCCTCAAACCATTCCTGAGCAATGTTTGCAGTGTGGCAGGGCAACATACAGGACTTAAAGAGGATCTGTAACCAGTTTATTCATTCCCTATCTCCTAACTAATCTGATAGGCGCTATGATGCTGATAACTACATCGTAATTAGTTTTTTATAAAACGTTTATTATTTGCAAACTTATGAGCATTTTTCTAAATATACCAATTTGTCTATACTTGCCAAATGGGAGATGACTCTTTTTTTTCACTCTGGGCGGTGTAATGTTTTCTGTATGACGCTGTCCAATCAGCATACAGCTTCCCTGCCCAGCGACTCAGCGTGATCATATAGTATACAGCTTCCATTCCCGACTCTGTTTCCAACTGGTGATACCTCCGGTTGTTTCACAGCTGGAACCTAGTGCAATATGAAAGAATAGAATCTCATCTTTCATATGCCACCAGGACCGCTGTTCTAGGTGGTCCACAGCGGGAGATATGGCTATATGAAGTGATCCCCCCTTCCCTCCAGCCTCAGTCTCTCACACTATGTGAAGCAGCTTCATGCTGATAGGACAGCGTCAGAGGCTGTGAGGAGGCTCCGCCTCTGGAGAATCTCAACTGTTGACACCCACTTGTCTAGTATAGCCTCATTTACACATTTAGGAAAAAAGCTCATAACTAATAAAATAATAAACGTTTTGGGACACGATTTTCACTATTATTATCAGTGTGACAGCGCCTATTAGATTAGCTAGGAGATAGGGCATTACTAAACTAGTGACACATCCTCTTAAAAGGATCTGCTGCTAAGATCTTGGTGCCACATACCACAGGACACCTTCAGAGATCTTGTGGAGTCTATGCCGCAACGGGTCAGAGCTGTTTTTGCGGCACGAGGGGGATCTACACCCTATAAGGCAGGTGGTTTAATGTTATGGCTGTAGATCATAAAGTGAGTGTGACAGTAAGTCAGACGCTACTTGGTCACCACACATGTATTGTTCGGCCTCTATATGTAATAATATTGCCTTGCTTTTATTACGCTTGTGTTCTAAATTTGCCAGAAGGTTTTAGTTGGTGTGCAGTCTGCCCATGCTGAATGTATTCTATTGCTGCGAATTTATAATCTAGCAGCTACATAATGTGTTGCCATGGAAACCATTTCGCTGTCATAAATAAAGGTATGATGATGCTACAAGGTCTCCAAGAGAGCTGGAACATAGTTCTACGAGGTTACAAAATGTCAGGCTGCTGCGAATTTAGTGGAAAATAACCTTTTTATCATAAATTACTCACAAAACACAGGACCGGCCTTGTACTTATCTGCTGTCTTAATAGATGATTCGGGAAAAATACATTTAGCGTTGGTGGAAAGAGTCCATTGACCAGGCAATAACCGGTGAC
Organism: Rhinoderma darwinii; assembly: GCF_050947455.1. NCBI lineage: Eukaryota > Metazoa > Chordata > Amphibia > Anura > Rhinodermatidae > Rhinoderma > Rhinoderma darwinii. Next base: position 126,182,287 of record NC_134692.1, read on the forward strand.
TTAGGGGCTGTTTCATTTTGAAGGTTTTTCTCAAAAACAAAAAAAATGATACGAAACAAATTTTTTAATTAAAAAACATTTTATTTTATAAAAAATATATACAGCAATATAAACCTCACATATTTGGTATCCCATTAACTGTCACAACACATACTATAAATATATACACTTTAGGGTATGTTCACACGGTTAACAAGATACGGCTAAAAGTACGGAGCTGTTTTCAAGGGAAAACAGCTCCTGATTTTCAGTCGTTTCAAAATCAAACTAGCGTTTTTCGCAGCGTTTTTTACGTCCGTTTTTGGAGCTGTTTTTCTGTAGAGTCAATGAAAACGGCTCCCAAAATGGCTCAAGAAGTGGCATGCACTTCTTTTTACGGGGCCTCTTATTACACGCCGTTTTTGGAAAATGAGGCCTAAAAAAATGCCCGGTCGGAACAGAACGCCGTATTTCCCATTGAAGTAAATGGGCAGATGTTTCCGATTTTTCAGCCGTTTTTCTGTACGGTTATGGCCCAAAAAAACGGCTGAAAATAGCCCGTGTGAACATAGCCTGAATCAATGAACAACTAAAAAAAAAAACAGGGCAGATGGTGTTTTTTTTTAGTCGTCCCAAATATTTAAAATTAAGCGCCAAAATGGTACATGTAGAAACTACAACTTGTCCTGCAAAATACAAATATTGCTGAGTTGATTCAAAAATAAAAGTAATCCGAAATTCAAAACTTTTGGGGTTTGCGGCATACAAATCTGCAAAATGGCGGCCACCGTCGAGCGCCAGCTGCCATTTTACAGATTGGAGAAAAAAAAGAAGAGAAGAGGAAATAAATACCATACTCATCCTTCCCTGGTCTCCCATAGCGACATGTCCCTGCCGGCCTCCTGAGATGACGTTGTTTTGTCCCATGTGACTGATGCAGCCTGTGATTGGCTGCAGTTGTCACATGGGACAAAATAACATCATCTTAGGAGAACCGTCAGCGACATGTCATTACGGGAGACCAGGGGGGATGGGTATGTTTTATTTTTTATTTTAGCGGTGGAATCACTTCTGCCCCGATTGCCTTGTTTGACTCTTTGATGTCTAGGACTATATCCAACTTGGAAATTCGCTCATCTTTATAAATGACCAGCAAAATATTTTCATTTTTCCCTCTACATTCCAGCAGCCATAACGTTTTTATTTTTTCATTGACGTAGCTTGTTTTATGCAGGAAATTAATTTTTTTCTGCGCTGTTTGGATATACATATAAATGACTATGTAATTCGTGTTAATTTTCTTTTGTGGTGTGAATATAGAAAAAAGCAATTTTCAGCATTTTTCATTTTTTTATACTGTTAACATTTCACACTGAACAGCCTGATAAATTAATTCTTTAGATCATTACGGTGGTTTGGATACCTAATATGTGTAGGGGTTATTATGTAGTATATGGGCGCTAAAATTAATTTTATACTACATAATCCCATTTTTTTTGCAGACACTTTATTTCTAACTTTTTTCTTATTTTTTTCTTGGATTTTGTTATAATCCCATTAAGGCATTACTATATAGCATCTTTATACTTTGTGTCACTAGGACACCACAGGCTGCTGTAAGAGCAACACTTAGGCCCTGTTCACACTGAGTTTTTTTATTATTTTTTGGGCGGAAACCGCTACGCAAAACTCGTCAAAAAACGCCCGAAAATGCCTCCCATTGATTTCAATGGGAGTTGGACGAGTTTTTTTACAGCGAGTAAAAAAAACGCGTGGCGGTAAAAAGAAGCGACATGACCCATCTTGAGGCGGTTTCCGCCTCCAAAACCCCTTTTCAATAAGTCAGAAACGGTAAAAAAAACTCCTTGACGAGTGTTTTGACGAGTTTTTGTCAAACCACTGTGCAAAAACCTACTGGAGCAGTTTTTGCAGGAGGAATTTTCCTCCTGCAAAAAACTCTGTGTGAACACACTATGTTCACACGGAGTATTTTGCAGGAGGAATATCTGCCTCAAAATTCCGTTTGGAACTTTGAGGCAGATTTTCCTCTCCCTGCACGCCATTGAGTGCCGCGGGCATAAAACACCGCTTTCTCTGCCTCCCATTGAAGTCAATGGGAGGTCAGAGGCGTAAACGCCCGAAGATAGGGCATGTCGCTTCTTTTTCCCGTGAGGCAGTTTTACTGCCCGCGGGAAAAAGACGCAGACGCCTCCCATTAAAATCAATGGGAGGCTTTTTCGGGCTGTTTTTGCCGAGTTTTGCGACTCGGTTTCCGCGTCAAAAAACTTGGCAAAATACTCCGTGTGAACATAGCCTTAGGCCTTGTTCAGATGGTGCAGATGGTACATATTTTGCATGTATTTTTTTAAGCCTAAACCAGTATTGGATCCAGGAGAAGAGACAATATAAGGCCTTCCTTTATATATGTCTTCTGTTTATGTTCTGTTGCTGTATTTGGCTTAACAAATGCTTGCAAAATCTTCACTGTGTGAACAAGGCCTTAAGACCCTATTAGGCCATGTTCACACGTGGCGGAATTGCTGTTGAATTCCGCTGCGGACAGTCCGATGTGGAATTCTTCAGCGGCCGTTTTTCACATTTGTTTCTATAGATTTTTAGGAAACTTAGTTCAGACATTGCGGAAAATAACAGTGCGGAAATTAGGCTGCGGTGCAGAATTTTCCCTCCGCAGCATGCACATTATGTTGCAGAGAAGCAGCGGAATTTCACTCCGGATTTCAGCCTTTGCTATGCAAAAACTGAAATCTATGGCAAGTCTGCAGTGATATCTGCAATGTCTGAATTACCGGTCAAATATGCAAAGGTTGGTACAAATTCGTTGTGTAACGTGGCCTTACAAGGGCCAATTAATGGGAAAACTAGCGTTCATATGAACGCTCGTTCCCGATCATTGCCCTGTGTAAACATGACAATGATCAGCCGATGAACGAGCAAACACTCGTTCATCGGCTGATTGTATAGTTTATGCAGCATTTAAAATCATCGTAAACATGTGTAAACAGGGGCATGTGCTGCCAACATGTTGAAAATGTGTGAGGGCGAACGATCGGAGTAACGAGCGCTCGCTCCGATACATAAGCAATCATTGCTCGGTGTGAAATGAGCAAACAGTTTCCGATCAACAAGTTGTCACGGAGGGTTACCCTAGTCTCCAATCAGGTCACTGGGAAAACCGGTGACCTGAATAAAGAGGGGGGCGTTGTGCTGTGGTGATCAAAGGGTTAAACACCATGATCGGAGGTTCCTTCGATCACAGCTGTAGAGCAGGAGGCTTCTCATAGAAACCGGACTTGTTAGCAATAACTCGCTCTTAGAGCAGAACAACTTACCGAACCATTAAGCCCCCTCTACTCCAGTGACGCCAAAACACATTGCTGCGTACTGAGGACCTGCATTGCCCCTGCCAAGATTGCTACAGTTCATCAATAAGTAAAAAAGTCCTGGGATTTTTTCTTCAGGGCTGCTGGCGGAAACCAAATGGATGTATAAACAACCGGCAATTTTATTGAGTCTCTGTACAACGCCTTTCTGCGCCGGACCAGCGTCTTTGTCTTGTACATGGAACTGGGGGAGGGCATGTTGTAACACAGAAACTTAAATAGGCCGGGTTCCCACGTAGCGTAAACGCTGCAGAATTTCCGCAATAGAATTCTGTGAGGAAATTTCACAGCATTTACTGTAGCAGCAAAGTGAACGGGATTTAGCAGATCTCAAACACACACGCGCGGAAAAAAACTCGGAAAAGTCATGGGAAAAGTGTTCTGCGGCGCGACTTTCAATTTAATTTATTCCGTAGGTTCTGGGCGGAGATGCTGCGTGTTTGGCCATAGACTTCAATGGGGAGCATAAATTCCGCAACAGGTTTGTGCAGCATTTACGCCGCGGGAACACAGTAAAAATCACTATTTGCTGCAGATTTCTTTGATAGAATTTTCCTCTTTTTTTTTCCTTTTTTTTTCAGATTCCGCTGCAGATTTTCTTTTGCAGAAATGTTGCAGTGTATCCTGGGCATGGAGCATACAGTACCTTATGGCTCATTATATGTATTCTAGAGGAAAATATTAGAAATGTTAAAATGTAAAACTTTTGGGGATTTTCCATGCTAGATTTCATTCAGGCTCCCTGAAAAATCACTGAAAATTCCACACAGATCACCTACGTGGCCAGTGGCAATAAATCTCATACTGGCACCTACATTACCAGAGTAGAAGCTCAGTGGCGAGGTCCTGCCAATAGTCTGAGGTGAAGAATCCCACTCCTGCAGTACATCATATTAATGAAGGCAGAAGATATGCCAGGTCAAAGTTCTATGTCAAATAGGTTATTGGAAGTTGTTTTAAGGGAGCCCGTGGTCTGTTCTTGGACTCCCCTCTGTACATCACAAGGCCAGGCAGAAATTTAACCCATAACAGGCAAAGAAACCTTACATCTACCTAAAATCCTGTTCATGCATTACCTTATATACCTGTAGTGTCACCACAACTGTTGCTTTCATTCTTCTCTTATTCTATTTCTTCTTCTTCTTTTTTTGTTTGGGGGGGGGGGGGTGGGGGTGGGTTCGTTCTTCTAAATGATTTCTTCATTCTACTTCTTCATTTAGACAGACGACTCGCTTCCTCAATTACCACTAACAGGTCATGATATGAAAGCTTCCTTAATAATACACAATTATGCAATCAAATTTTTACACTTGACTGATTGTCTCATCTGCTCCGTCAGAGGGAGACCAGGGGAATATCATCAATATCTTATTTTATTTTAAAAGTATATATATATATAGATAGATAAACAGATGGATCCAGCAGCACCGGTATAGTGTGGGTGCAGAAACACCCCCAAAACATAATGTTTCCACCTCCATGCTTGACAGTGGGGATGGTGTTCTTTGGGTCATAGGCAGCATTTCTCTTCCTCCAAACACGGCGAGTTGAGTTAATGCCAAAGAGCTCAATTTAGTCTCATCTGACCACAGCACCTTCTCCCAATCACTCTCAGAATCATCCAGATGTTCATTTGCAAACTTCAGACGGGCCTGTACATGTGCCTTCTTGAGCAGGGAGACCTTGCGGGCACTGCAGGATTTTAATCCATTACGGCGTAATGTGTTACCAATGGTTTTCTTGGTGACTGTGGTCCCAGCTGCCTTGAGATCATTAACAAGTTCCCCCTGTGTCGTTTTCGGCTGAGCTCTCACCTTCCTCAGGATCAAGGATACCCCACGAGGTGAGATTTTGCATGGAGCCCCAGATCGATGTCGATTGACAGTCATTTTGTACGTCTTCCATTTTCTTACAATTGCACCAACAGTTGTCTCCTTCTCACCCAGCGTCTTACTTATGGTTTTGTAGCCCATTCCAGTCTTGTGCAGGTCTATGATCTTGTCCCTGACATCCTTAGAAAGCTCTTTGGTCTTGCCCATGTTGTAGAGGTTAGAGTCAGACTGATTAATTGAGTCTGTGGACAGGAGTCTTTTATACAGGAGACCATGTAAGACAGCTGTCTTTAATGCAGGCACCAAGTTGATTTGGAGCGTGTAACTGGTCTGGAGGAGGCTGAACTCTTAATGGTTGGTAGGGGATCAAATACTTATTTCTCTGTGCACAATGCAAATAAATATATATCATTTTGACTGTGATTTTCTTTTTTTTTTTTTTATTTAATCTATTTCTCACTGGTAAAATTAACCTAGCCTAAAAATTCTAGACTGTTCATGTCTTTGACAGTGGGCAAACTTACAAAATCAGCAAGGGATCAAATACTTATTTCCTTCACTGTGTGTGTGTATATATATATATATATATATATATATATATATATATATATATATATATACACAGGGTGGGCCATTTATATGGATACACCTAAATAAAATGGGAATGGTTGGTGATATTAACTTCTTGTTTGTGGCACATTAGTATATGGGAGGGGGGAAACTTTTCAAGCTGGGTGTTGACCATGGCGGCCATTTTGAAGTCGGCCATATTGTATCCAACTTTAGTTTTTTCAATGGGAAGAGGGTCATGTGACACATCAAACTTATCAAGAATTTCACAAGAAAAACAATGGTGCGCTTGGTTTTAACGTTACTTTATTCTTTCATGGAAAAGCAAGAAACCAACATGTCTGTGTGTTAAATTCTGCAGAGATGAGTTGAGGCCGGAATAAGTCGTCACAGTGGTCTGGGCCGGATGGGGAAAAAAAAGGGAAAAGAGAAAGTGAATGACTCTAATCAGAGGAAACATCACCTGGGAGTCACTAGATATAAATGTGCTGTAATCACTTATATGGTCTGCAGAGCTTCTGTGTATAACTGACATCTACCACTATATGGTCACTATATGGTGGTAATATTGGTCTTTGTATAGTGGATTTTATTCCATAACAGTTTGGGGGTATTATTCAGTAACATTATAGGGGTATTATTCAGTCACTATGTGGTTATGGTGTGGTGGTATTATTCAGTAACAGTATGGGGGTATTATTCAGTCACTGTGGGGCTATGGTGTGGTGGTATTATTCAGTAACAGTATGGGGGTATTATTCAGTCACTATGTGGCTATGGTGTGGAGGTGTGTTTAGTAACAGTATGCAGGTAATATTTCATCTGGTTTAGTGGTATGATATAATAACTGTATATGTATATAGATAATTTTTTTGTGTGAGAGGGGGGACATATGCTTTGGGGCTTTCAACACTCTTTGAAGCGCTAGAAATCAGTGATGCAATTCTCTGCACATCGACTTTAACTTTGCCCAGAGCCTCACTTTGTCTAAAACCAGCATAGATAGATAGATAGATAGATAGATAGATAGATAGATAGATAGATAGATAGATAGATAGATAGATAGATAGATAGATATGAGATAGATAGATAGATAGATAGATAGATAGATAGATAGATAGATAGATAGATAGATAGATAGATAGATAGATAGATAGATAGATAGATAGATACAGTGGCGGATTATCATATGGGCGTTTCGGGCGGCCGCCCGGGGCCCGAGGCTCCCAGGGGGCCCATGGCAGCCCAAACCGCACATCATCTGCTAAATCTATTCAGCGCGCTAGCGCTGCTAAGTGCCGAAGATGAGGAGGAGCAGGGAATTGGCCGGGAAAGGGGTAGGACACGCCTCCCTGACAAGTGCGGGCCGCCGCCATTGAGTAACAGAACAGCGACGGACGGCTGTTCTGTTACTCCAAAGCAGCAGGAGGGAGAAGAGCCGGGCGGGCGGTCACCGGCGCTGAGGTCAGTATAGGCTTATCCTCCTGCCCAACTGGTTCCTAACCGCTGGCTGTATTTTTACGGCCAGCGGTCAGGGACGGGTCCTTAAAACCCGAGCCATAGACTTTCTACGGCTCGGGTTTTAACTTGCTGCCCGCGCGATCGGGCAGCTGAATGTCGGGTCTCCGGCTGTCAGTGACTGCCGGGGACCCTGAGGAGAAGATAGGAGCAGCTTTCGCTGCTTCTGTCTTCTCTGATCTCTTTTACACAGCGCTCAATGAACGCTGTGTAAAGGAATAGAGACAGCAGCAGCGGCGCTGTCTCTATTCCTCCCGGTGATCATGTGACTGGTCACATGATCGCCGGGTGCCGTTAGTGGCAGACTGTTGCTGGGTCTTACTAGACCCAGCACAGCCCTATTAGTGACAATCGTCACTATGAGAGGGCTGATTTCCCCTGTAACTGGGGCTGCTGTGCAGCTCCAGTTACAGTGGAAAAGATGGTGTAAAACAAAGAAAAAAAATATATAAAGTTCCCCAAAGGTCTTTTTTGACCTTTGGGAGACAGACCATAGTAATAAAAAATAATAAAGTAAAGTGCAAAAAAAAATGTAATAATAAATACACATAAAATACCCACCCCAATAAAAACGTCGCCCTCCCCCCCCCCCCCCCGCCAATCATTGTTGTAACGCTAGCGCTGACCCAATTACCCTAATATAGACATGTAATATATTAAAATTTACGGTAGACAATGACGATTACAAATAAAAGGTCTATTTTAGGGTAAAACTATGTTATTACCAAAAAAAAAAATAGCTGAAACGTAAAAAAGCTTATTTTTTTACTATTATTTTCAAACTTTATGAATAAAAATTCTAAAATAGCAAAAAAGTTGTGTATAAAAACGCTAAAAAAACGAAACCTGCATTATCTACGGAAAAAACGTCGCAAAAATCACGTCGGTTTTATTTTTTTTTAATAAAAATGTGTGTTTGGGGCAACTTTGTAATTACGTTTTATTAAAAAATATTTTAACTTTTTGAGATACAGCTGCTTTGTATCCTGTATCCGTCAGGTCAGCAGGACTGACGGGATCAGTGAAACGGGCCCTGCGCTAAATTATAATCTTAAATGTGATAGATTTGAGGTGGATCCTGCGTGTCACTGATCCTGTCAGTCCTGCTGACCTGACGGACACAGGATACAAAGCAGCTGTATCTCAAAAAGTAAAAATATTTTTTCATAAATCACACTGATACACACACATACACTATATATATATATATATATATATATATATATATATATATATATATATATAATTATAATATAAAGTTTTTAAATGTGTACATAACCTTGTGGCACTATATACAAGGGGGAGCGCTGTGAGGCACTATATACAAGGGGGAGCGCTGTGAGGCACTATATACAAGAGTGAGCGCTGTGAGGTACTATATACAAGGAGGAGCGCTGTGAGGCACTATATACAAGTGGGAGCGCTGGGAGGCACTATATACAAGGGGGAGCGCTGTGAGGCACTATATACAAGGGGGAGCGCTGTGTGGCACTATATACAAGGGGGAGAGCTGTGTGGCACTATATACAAGGGGGGCTGTGTAGTGCTATCCACAGTGGTATGTGTGTGGCGCTCTTTATAGGGGGGGCTTTTTGGTGCTATTTACAAGAGGGGGAGGGCTGTGTGGCGCTCTCTACAGGGGGGCTGTACGGCACTATCTATAGGGGGCTGTGTGTAACGCTCTCTACGAGGGGGATGTGTGATATATAGAGGGGGCTGTGTATGGCGATATCTATGGGGGTGTGTAATATCTACAGGGGCTGTGTGTGGCACTATGTACAGGGGGCTGTGTGTATGTGGTGTTTTACAGTGTGTGGTATTATTATATTCAGGCACGCAGTGTTTGGTGCTATTATATTTAGGGGCACAGTATGTGGCACCATGATAACTTTATTTTCGTTTATAGGTGTGGAAATGTTGGAAAAGTGAGGAGACGTCTGAGTGGCAAATTCTGCAGAAATGAGTCATGGCCGGGAGAAGTCGTCATGAGCTCTGGACCGGATGGAGAAGAAAAGAGGAAAAAAACTACTAGAATCTGAGACGTCGTCACCTGTGAGTCACTAGATTTATAGAGAATCTGTCACCTCTCCTGACATGTTTATTATAGGAATCCTTGTATTTCACAAAAAGTCTTTCTGCAGTCCAGGACTGATAGACAATTCCCCTTGTCAGGAGGTTGTGTCCCTGCACAGTGTGATACTCTCAGTATGTAGGGACACCGCGCTGTGACAAGGGAAATCGTAACACTGTTAATGCTTGCCCAAAAAGGTAGTGTTAAAAATAGTTACGGCGCGGCAGGGCGGCGGTGAGGAAGGGGGGCCCAAGTTTGGGTAACAGCCCAGGGCCCATGGTCTACTTAATCCGCCACTGGATAGATAGATATGAGATAGATAGATAGATAGATAGATAGATAGATAGATAGATAGATAGATAGATAGATAGATAGATAGATAGATAGATAGATAGATAGATAGATAGATAGATAGATAGATAGATAGATAGATAGATAGATAGATAGATAGATAGATGAGCGATCGGAGTAACGAGCGCTCATCCCTATACATAACTGATCATTGCTCCTTGTGACAGGAACAAACGTGCGCCGATCAACGAGCTGTTTCATTGATAGGCGCTCGTTGACACGGCCCTCGTCGAGCCGTGTAATAGGACCCTAAAGTAAGCTGTATGATATAGGGCCCTTATGACAGCTATATACCATTAGCAGAGGTTGGTTCATAGGGGCCAGAGGTCAAAAGATAAACCCTGACATTCTGTAAGACAGGCGATAAGCAATGAGCCTCTTCCTCCTATCAAAGCCTTGTGATACATAATACTAGAAGATGTTTTAGTTTAGCAATCCCATGTAAAGGGAAATACAGGTCACTTCACAATTACTGTCATTGTCATTAAGGAAATACATATATCTAGATGTAGCAGAGCTGACTTTGACATTTATGCATTGGAGCTGCATTGTTTATGCAATTTTCCAAGATAATGGAGAAGGTTCAAGCAGGTGTAACAATAAAAATATACCATGGGGGGTTCACCTCAAAACTCCATCGGATGAGTTTGCAAACAATAGGGGATAGATGGAAGGGAGTTTGACTGCGGAATCAGACCACTCAGAGTTTGTTTGCAGTCTGTAACCAAAGAGGCACATAGGTCTGCAAAGGAGCTGTATACACAAAACGGTAGAAACTTTTTAACCCAGACTTTTTGCAAAGTAGCTTAATTTTTTTCTTTGGAGCAAAAATATGTTTCCTAAAACATATTTTCAAGGCAAGTGAGGGCCAGAATAAACTGCCCTGCAACTAAAGGAGGAAAAATCATTAAAGTGGTTGCCCACTACCGGACAACTGATGACCTATCCACCTGATAGGTCATCATAATATCATAAGTGCTGGTCCGACACCAGACCCCGCACCAATCAGCTGCTTCGGCTGCATGCGGGCACTGAATGTCATAGCGCAGTATGCAATGTACGGAGCCGGAAGCAGTTGGCTCCGTACATTGTATAGCGGCTGTGCTGCCGAACTGCAGCTCTACTCCTATTCGGCCTCTGCCCAGAGGCAGCCGGAGAAGCTGATCGGTGCTGGGTCCGGGTGTTGGACCCCCACGATCATATACTGATGACCTATCCAGTGGATAGGTCATCCGTTGTCCGGTAGTGGACAACCACTTTAATGAAGCTACTTTGCCAATTTTATTTCCCAACAGTTTTAAAAAGGTTCTCCGGGTATTTTTTATTGATGGCCTATCCTCAGGATAGGTCATCAATATCAGATCGGTGGGGGACCGACTCCCGGAACCCCTGGCGATCAGCTGATTGATAGGGTCGCGGCGTTCGTCGCTGCAACCTTTTCCTAGTTTATAAGCACAGTGCCGTACACTTCTGTAGCGCCTGTGCCTGGGATTGTAGTTCCGGTCCTATTCAAGTGAATGGGACTGACCTGCAATCCCAGACACAGCCGCTACGAACATGTACGGCGCTGTGACTGTTAAACACTGAAGAGGCAACAAAAACGTTGCGGCCCCTTCAGTCAGCTGATTTGTCGGGGTCCTGGGAGTCAGTCTCCCACCGATCTGATATTGATGACCTATCCTAAGGATTGGCCATCAATATAAAATGCCTGGATAACCTCTTTAACATATTTCTCATCTGAGCAGATCCTTTTTATACCATCCCAAACCGCGTCTTACATGTACACTATAGGTGTGAAGTATTACCCGCATAGTGAAATACATGTACGGCACAGTGATGGCTTGGGCACATGGCAAGTTTGCCCGAGTCATCACCTGTGGGATTCGGCTGTAACTGACATTCTATATCCTGTGATAGCAGCCAAGATAAGAGATAACTTTGATCCTGGCCCTTAAATAATACATTCAGTAGTGACTATAGCACCTAATGTCAATAAAGAGAAGGCCTTCTTGGCTACCCAATCATGCATTTCCTTCCCCGTGCGATCACAGAGTTCTGATAAATTGTTCTGGCAACTGGAGGCCCAAAACAAAAGCCTCCCCAGTTGTGTTATCAGCAAATCACTATTATACAATGAAACTGTAAAGTCTACTAGGGGGACAAAAAAAGTTGAAAAAAGTTTAAAAAAAACGATAAAAAAATATTTCTGAAAACAAAAAAAAAACCAATATATATTTATTATACATATTTGATATTTCCACAATCATAACCACCACGAGACTAAAGTTAATGTGTCATTTGTACTAAACAGTGAATGGCGTTAATAAAAACTACAAAAACAAATGGCGGAATTACTTTTTTTTTTTTCATTCTCCCCAAAACTCATAAAATGTATAAACTAACATATTTGCATGTTAAAATAGTACCACTGAAACATACAACTCAACCCGTAAAAAACAAGCCCTTACACAGCAACGTTAATGAAACAATAAAAAAAATAATAATTACAGCTCTCGAAAAGAAAAAATACACTACGTCTTGAACGCCAAAATTAACCACGTCCTTAAGGGGTTAAGTCACGCCTTAGTGACACCATTTTAACTAGGCAAAACAGTCACATAGTTTAATTTTGGATAGAAGCAACTTTGCAAAACCACATCACAACTTGAAGAATAACTTTCTGAATCTCATTAGTTCTACGTCCTGAAGGTTCAATGGCATGGACTGTGGCACAATCAAGACGTTGGTGGCCTCCAGAAAGCAAATTATAAGAAATAACAGTAAGCAATTAGTTTAAGTAAAAATAAACAAGAGGTCTGATTGTCCGAAGCCGAAGTCTGATGGCACCGGGGTCCGCCACATACCCCAGCGCTGAAGTGAAGCTCGGAACCAGGATCAAGACATCTGTATTCACTCCTAGAAACAGTGGCCAAAAGAAAGAAAATAAACACATCTCTGGGCCCCTCCGCCCTGTAATCATTCAGTAGGACTTCCACCCTGGGAATTATAGCGACATTTCACTATTTTCCACATTCATGTCTGGGCTTCTGCTGAAACCACTTGGAAAGTTTTTCCTCTCAAGTTTATTAAGATGCAGTCAATTTGAATTCTATATTTAGGATTCACTGTGACCAGAGAGGCTTCTGAATAGTCACAGGCTGTTTTTATGGCGTTTTGCTGCATTTTTGTGCGTTTTTAATGGCATTTTTTGGTGCGTATTATTTTTGTTGTTGCGTTTTTTACTGTGGCCAGATGTTATATTAAAGTCTATGGTAAAATATCTAATGCACTACACACAACTCTGGGTATGGTGTTTTTTCAGGTGTTTTTCCCATAGACTTCTCTATAGGACTTCAAAAACGCCAGAAAAAAAAGCATGTACAAAATGACACCAAAACGCCGTAAAAAACTCATGTTACATTTTAATAACGCTGGCGGTTTTAAACGCATTTATCAATGCAATTTAAATTGCCAGAACAATTCTGTGTGTGAGGAAGGCCTAAAGGTGTTTTTTGAATTTATGTTTTATGTGGTCCCTATAGACTATTCTTCACACAAACTTTTTGATTAGCTTACGATTTCAAAAGTGCCCATTTCCTCTGCCCTCGCTGCGCGTCATGTAACATCTGATGGCACATTTCGTTCAGTCTCTGGGTGTAAGAGTGGTTAGCACCCTCCTTACATATTGCTGTAAGCACAGCGCAAGGACACAGGCACCTTAGATCGGGAGCTTGCGTCCTATGCGTGCCGGAACACTACGGCTGCCACCCCAGGGTGAGAGAGGGTTTTCCAAGAGAGGTAGCGATTAGCCTCACAAGGACCCATGGTGGTGCCTGTAGGTCAGACGTACGCTTCTCAGAGTGTACATATAAGCAGAAGTAAACAAAAATGCCTAAAGTCATGTAGTTTGTTCTTTTTACATTTTTACTACAAACTTGTGGAACAAGAGGATCTGATCCAATGTTAAGAATGAACTAACTGGCTTAGTGTCTGACCATCTGTATTTCTGGATATTAATAGAGCCATTAATCTCACACTAATAAAAAGAGTAATTGATATAAGATGACTTTCGTTTGGCTGAAATGTGCAAAATACTCACAGCTGTCGGCAGAATTCTGGTGTAATAGTTATCAACCAAACATCCCTATACTACTTGTAAGCAGAGTTTTAGGTGAGTGTATCTGTTTTTTTGGAGGGTGACACCTTCTTATAATATTCATACAAATGTTAGTATTATGTTGTGTTATAAAGACTTAAAGTTGGGGTCTAAGTCGAAGGGACTTTGTGGGTTTAAAAGAAAAGACATTACAAAGAAAAATACTTTCTAATCTACTTAACTATTCATTCCATCCATTCTCCCCATGGGCAGCATCCCAAGGTCCTGAGTTATGAGCAGGGGCAGGACAAACCCTACTGATGCCCAAGGCAGGGTTTCAGAATGTTCCCCCACCCTCAGTTTCTTAACTGTAGCATGATACATTTTAAAGAGACAATAATTAATGTAATTGCCCCCCGCCCCCCAAACCCCACCAATCACTAGCATTTTTACGTCAAATACTTACTCCCCATTTCCCTCAAATGTCATAGCGTCCGCATGTGCAGCTGGCTATGCTACCACATATGGCATCTGTTGTAGAGTCTTGCGGCTCCAACACTCACCTCTCTATGCCGGACCCTCACCAATGCACTAAAGGGTTTTTGTCAACATTATCAGCAGCATAAATTGCATAAACCCAATCTCAATGGTTTCCTTGGTGGCCGCCTACTGAATTTACCCCTTATCCTGGCCCTGGTGATAAATAAGCCATACTGATATTTTGTCCATAAGAACGTAAAGTTCTGTGTCATATTCATCTAATGGATTCCATGGGATGTTACATTAATATGGACAAAACATCACTGACTCCACAAGTCCTAAATAAATCCTAGAAAAGATAATCTGTCACCAGGTTAGACCCCCTTTTAATTTCACAGTACAGATGTGTCCACCCTTACTTTTCCTGTGGTTAAAGAGTCAAATTTATCATGAAACAAACTCAATACAAGATCGCGACATGCTAGCAAAACCTTTGACAGGCTGCAACTCACAACACAACCACTGGGTGGCCACACATAGACACATGTAGCATAGACATTTCATGACAGAGTATCGCGAAATCATGTTTTTTTTCAAAGCTGGTCATCTCGTGCCACACATCTTAGGATATGTTGAGATAAGAGGAAAATGATGTAAGGACACATCTGTATCTGCGAGATGCCATTAGAGACCTTTACCAGTGGAGGCGTTCATGAAACAGCTTTCAGGAGCCCAAGGGGAAGTGTACCCACATGAAGCGTCTTGCTCCTCCTAAAGCCCTGAACCACTTTTGGCTGTTAAATGTGCTGATATTGCTCATGTGTTGGCATTTCCTTTTCTGTTAGATGCATTGGAAGCAATAATTGTTTCTATTGGGTCAAAGGGTATCACCATCCACATCTAATTTAGGTTTATAGGATAATACAGATACCCCCATTCTAAAGGGTCGATATCTGTGATAATGAGATTGTATGTGATATCAGAATCTCCAGCATGGCCAAGATAAGGGGTAGCGAGTCAGAACGGACGGAGGTAAAGGGAAATAGGTAGTATCTATCATAAATAAGAACACTATTAAAGGGGTTGTCCCACAAAACACATGTATCCCCTATCCAAAGGGATACATGTGTGATCGCTGGGGGGTCCGACTGTTGGGACCCCCAGCGATAAGGCGAACGGGGGACTGAAAGTCCCCTGAGGTGCTCCATGAGAAGCATGGGACTTCCGGGGTCTCTGTCCGGCTTGTCTGTGTCTGTCCAGCAGCACGGAAGAAATGAATGGAGCACCGATCACGCTTGTGCGCATGCATGACCCGCGCTCCGTTCATTTCTATGGAGCTTTTGGACACACAAGCCAGACACAGACCCTGGAAGTCCCAAGCTTCTCATGGAGCACCTCAGGGGACTTTCGGTTCCCCGTTCTCCTTATTGCTGGGGGTCCCATTAATCGGACCCCCAGCGATCCCACATGTATCCCCTATCCTGTGGATAGGGGATACATGTGTTTTGTGGGAAAACCCCTTTAATTCTCATTGTGATGCCACCAAACAGAAAAATGGCGCATTGATATTTTTTTACATTTTTGTACATTTGTGGCATCAAGAATGATACAGGGGACCCATGAAGATAAATAACCACATCTGAAGCCTTGGTGGGCCGTCTGTTTAGGGTCTGTTCGCATATTGTGGTCATATCGTATATTTTGACCCTTTAGCTGGATTGGACCCGAAGAGGTAAACACATTGTAAAAAGTTTCCATGATTGAGGATATACATAATTTCGTGCTGGTGAAGGGTGGATCACAGTAATCCTCATTTGTTTGAAGTTACTTGATAAATATAATGGAATGCCTTAAGAATGTAGATAAGTAAGAAATCATTAACCAAGAAGGAAGGTTCACTCCTATGCTCTGTATGCTGAGCTGTGGGGAAGGTACAGTACAACCTTCTCAGGTGCCCAAAACCAAGTGCACCTCGTATGTAATTGTAAATCCTAATATCAGTACAGACAGGTTAGTGGTCTTTTGGATATTTCTATGTCTTTTGCCTTTTTAAAATCGCATTGTATCATATCTCTATAATATAGATACAAAGGTACAATTTAGACCTATTTTAAAAAGACAGACCCCCATTAAAGGAACACTCCTGGCAGAACTGATACACTGTCTTCTTCCTAGAGCAGGACTTAAGGGGGCGGAGCATGACACATTCCTATTTGTGACACTGTAGCAGAGAAGCATGGGATACATGCAAATTCTACAGCCCTTCTGTGATTAATGGGGGCTTTACACAGGACGATTATCGGGCAGACGAGCGTTCAGACGAGTGGTCATACAGTTTTTAAAAAGTAAAAGATTATCGTTGTCGGCAGCACATCTCCCTGTGTAAACAGGTAGAAGCGCTGCCGACATGATGATAATGGATCGGGACGAGCGATCGGAGTAACGACCGCTCGAACCCATCCTTAGCTCCGTGTGACAGGAGCGAACTAGCGCCGATCATCGATGTCTCGTTGATTGACGCTCGCTGCACCGGCCGCTTATCGGTCGGTGTAAAAGGCCCTTAACTAAGAGGGACCTTATGATTGGGACCTTATGATGGCTTGTTCAACAGATTCCTTTATTTAAAATGTCTGTGACAAACTGCAGCAAATTGCCCTAAGATCGATCTGTTGCCGTGACTCCCACGCCACCTCAATGTTTTCCTATAAGATACAAGGTTTGGAAGGACTTGCGATAATCACAAGAATTACGATCATACAACTTTTTCCTCCAAAGAAAAACATTGAGGTTGCGAAGGAGTACCGACAACGCCATGATTTTACTGCCCCTCTCGGCAACCAAACATCACCATGAAGCCCTAACCTTAATAAGTGCTGAGGCTCTGAGTCGGTGATGCATCATTGCAGTACTAGGCATATTGGCTATTCAGGAATATGGGAAAGCTACGTGACAGCCCCTGTGGGAGCTATAATTTTGGCGATATTAATTGTCACCCAGCTTTAGCGGAAACAGATACAACTAAAAAAAATATATTAATAGAATATATAAATGTGCACCTTGATGAGCAGCAGTGGCCACAACAGCATCCAGTATTTTAATGGGAATGTTTCAAATATTTAAATATTGTAGTTGTTTATTGTTTGTTTATTTGGTGTTTTTTAAATGTTGTAGATGGGTTTTATTATTTAAAAAAATAATTCTGGTTGGCCGTCTCATTGGACAGTTGTAGCTGCAATGAATGGGAGTCAATTGACATAGAAATTACAATTACAGTCTCCAGGAAGTGATGTACAGTCCCCTCCCCTAGAGGGGGAGTGACAAGAGTGATGCATACAGTGCCTTATCTGTGTAAATAGTGTACTGTGTTTATATCTAGACCTCCAGTAGTACAATAGAACTGTTATTAAATCTCTTGCCCTCTAATGATAGTGAGATGACTCTGTTTATTCTTTCCCAGTCTACACAGCAAAGCTGTAAAGGAAGCAACAGAAAGCAGTAAGTGTCAGAATATTTTGACTCCTCTGATCTAGACTTCCATTTTTTCTCAAGATTTTTTTTATATGGATACTCACATTTAAAAAAAAAAATTTAAAAAATTTTTTTTTAATAAAAAATTGATTTACACAATATGTAATTTTCTTAGTATATGTTCTTTTTAAACTTTTCCCATGGCTGTCATGGCATGTCTTCACAGATCTTCAATTCCTTTAGTAACCCTTTTCTATGTATAGAAAAGAAGCAACTGCCCAGATGGCCATCTTCTGTACCAGCTTGTCACAATGGTAATTCTACCCAATGGTATAAAACTTTCTATCAGGTCAAGTATTGTGAGCATTCTATATGTACAATGAAACCTTTTTTTGCTTGGCTACTTGTAGTTATTTATTGTGCTCATTATTTATCCAAGTGTACATGGTAGGAAATGGCATGAATGTGGAATGTGAAGAGTATTATCTGGAAGCAGGTTTCTACAAGCTAAACTAAACATTGTTCTAAAATAAGACCAATTGGACCCTGCATGTTTTCTTCCAAGTGACTAATACAATTAGCAGATGTGCCAACGTTTCAAGGAGAAGTGAAGAATGGGCACACACAATAGGCATAACTTTGGAGAACTTTGTTTGGTTCATGCAAACGCATATAATTGTTTCAAGCCTGTCTAGAAGAAGAATGGCGCACATTTTATCAGGGAAGAGATGGTCTTTTGAAAGTCTTCATTCTGTGTTTGTACAGATGTGTAACAAGTGTAACAGCTATGTCCTGTCATTATTTGCCAGACTGTTACATTTTATACGAGTTATTTCCATCTTCCATTAGTTATGCACTACTCCACATGCAGACACACAATATATCACAGATTATATCCAAGAATATGCACAGCAGCGGATAGGATGCCTAGGAAAATAACTATATAAAGGTCATACCCATAGCTCTACTCTATGTGATCTATACCTCATGCCACATACTGCACTATTCAACCATAACATTAATGAATTGTGATGGCTAAACGACTGGGTGAGAGCATCTCCAAAACAGCAGTTCTTGTGGGTTGTTCCCAGTATACAGTGGTTAGAGCCAACCAAAAGCGGTCCAAGGAAGGACAACCGGTGAACCGGCAACATGATCATGGGTGCCCAAGACTCATTTATGCGCTTGGGGTCCGATCCCACAGAAAAGCTACTGTAGCACAAATAACTGAAAAAGTTAATGCTGGCTATGATAGAAAGGCATTTAAAAACCCAGTGAAAAGCGGCTTGTTACATTTGGGACTCTGTAGCCGCAGACGGTTGAGAGTACCTATGGTGACCCCACTCAACCACCGAAAGCCCCTACAATTAGCACGTGAGCATCGGAATTGAACTATGGAGTAATGGGATAAGGTAGTCTTCTTTTTTATCTTGTGTTGACAGCCTTTAAATTTCCTAGATCTCAATCCCATTGATCATCTGTAGCATGTGCTGGAAAAACAAGTCTGATCCATGGCAGCCGCACCTTGGAACTTACAGGACATAAAGGATCTGCTAAAATCTTGGCACCAGATACTACAGGCATGTAGTAGGCATGTGGAGTCCATGCCTCGAAGGATCAGAGCTGTTTTGGTGGCACAAGGGGAACCTACATAATATTAGGCAGGTGGATTTAATGTTATGGCTGAACAGTGTATATGCTCCGGACTTGGAGCCATGTATCACAATATTGTATCACTCCAGGTTTTAAATTATCAAGAAGCCTTGAATCAGAAAAAATGTAGGATATTGTTTTTTAGTCTTGAAAAACGTACCCCTTATCACCATTTTTCAACCTCAGCTTGTCAGTTTTCCTTGTGTGTCTAGTTACTTAGTGCTACAGTCCTTGGTGCTCAGTGGTTTAGTGTCCAGTGATTTTGTTCCTCAGAATAGAGAGTCTAGTGGGTTATAGTCCATTCCCTAGTGCAGTGTTCCACAAGTGTATTTCTATTTCTTTAAAAACTACAACTCCCAGCACACCCTGATAGATGTAGTCTGTCAGGGCATCTTGGCACTTGTAGTTTTGCAACAGCTGGACAGCCACAGGTTGAAGACCACTGCCCTAATGTCTATTGTTTTGGTGTCCTGCAGGGACATACATGCCATAGAGATGGACCATAAGGCTTCTAATGGGTCTTGAAAAGAGTTTGTGTCACTCCCTTTGCTATTGGGTGGCAAACAATGTGGTGAGGTATTGGCTCAATGGTCATGGAAAGGGCATGGATGGGGAAACAAACACTAGGCCTTTCTGTCCTGGATGGCAAACGCCAGCATAAAGGGGGGGGGCATTTTTATGTTTGCTACGGTGCCCCTGCCTACCATGCAAGCCACTGCTGTCCTGTCCCTTGTTTTCTTGTCTTCCAAGTCACTGAGTTTCCTATGATAGCAACTGAAAGCGCAGCAATTTTGTGGGCTCTGCTGCCTCCAAATTAGGTGGTTATAAAAGTGCTTTACCCTATCCTCATCCTATCCCGTCTGCTTGACAAACATGAGAAGTATAATTGTCAATTTACCTCAAGGATGCAAGTTTTTGGCAGATTCCAATAATAATGTAGTATCTATAAAAGTTGTCAAAAGTCTTACAATTATCCTATGGCTATGGCCAATTTCCATGTTGAGAAAGTGTGAAGGTCCTACCATTACTGCATAGTGTGGTTTAGTGTCCCTCACCCTGTGCCCATTCAGCACCAGGTGCCAGCTCACGGCAGCCGACCATTTCAGATCTCCATGACAACTGACCTCTTTTTATGACGTCACACTCGGCGGCAGATGTAAAGGGAGATTCTTCATGTAACAACCACCTGAGTATTGATGTACATTCCTAATCAATAGTTTATTATTACTACATCTCTTTACACTGATCCTAACCTTTGCCTTGTTTCACGCCATCATTTCCCTACCACTGGTTCTGTTGCCTGGTACTTGTGGTTCGACCTCATTGTTATTGACCCCTGGCTCGTCTCCTGGTTACGTCTCTGTCTTCTCGCATCTTTGTCCACTCATCCAGTATCGACCCCTCACCTCACTGATACCACTCTGCACCCCCTCCAGACGTTTCTGAAGTGCACCCATCACCAATAGGTGACTACTCTGGGGACCGCAACATGGTAATCAGTTCGGGAAAGAGCATACCTCCTTGAGGACGTTCTAAGGTGAAGATTGGGGAGATCCTTGGACTGCATCACAGTTTAATTAGAGTAAAACTGATTGCAACATCATGAGCCACTTCTAGTCTGAACATCTAGTAGCAATCCAAAGAATAAACCTGAACGCACTCTAGTAATCCTTGATTTTCAAAATAATTTTATTGTATTTAATTCGTAAATTTCGTCATACGATTTTTGGCGATTTCGTTGTGGACGTTTCGGCCCAACCTAGGCCTTTATCACAATCGCTATAGAAAAAATAATAATCATATACTACATATACTGTACAAAGTAATGCATCAAAACACAACAAACAAATGAAAAATAACATTACGTATGAAAACAATGTAATTGCAAGATCCTTTTCTAGCAATAGTAAAAGGTACAGAAAATTGCCATAATCAACAATAAATATATGCATCATCATGGTAACGGTAAGTATTATGACAATATATATGTCAAATAAGTATTATGTAGATATCCATAATATATTCAATTAAATGTAGCTTATATATCATGTTAGGAAAAACTTCTATGAAGATAGAGACAATATAGCTCAAAGAAAACATCATGTCGCTTAATTATGACGATAGGTATTGAGAAGAGGAAATTATATCAAGAAGGGGGTATTACTACTTAGTCACTTGAGACCATACCATAAAATACCGGTGTTACAATGTGCACAGAGTCAAACAAGCAAAGCAGATGAGGAGAAAAAGGTGGGGAAAGGACAGGAACACATGAATGCATGAATGAAAAAAAGAACTAAATGATTAAATCAACAAGCGAGCATACCTGAATGTAGTGGTACTAATGGTATAGGCTATTAACTAATGGTATAGGCTATTAACTATAATAAAATTAACTATAATCTTTTTTCAATAGTTTTATAATATGCACGATCACACTGAGCTTAATCCACATATACATCGTTTATATATGTAACTCATTAGGATTTCTGTAGTTATATACCTAACTAATATACATATACTGTCCTACTATTCTATTGTACTATATTGATTATCACAGCATCGTAACATCATCTTGGCGTCATTGACTTTTAGTATCCATCTTAAATCCAGCTTGCGTCCCAAACACACACTGTTGCCAGGCAGAGTGCGCTTGCGCTGGAGTGTTACTTGCGTTCCACATACCGGATATCCGGTATCGCCGGGCTATATCTATATCTCGTGTAGGGACTCCAGCATCAGACATTACTCTGACATTAGAGCGTCTGGTAGACGCCGCTGCAGCCTATACCATTAGTACCACTACATTCAGGTATGCTCGCTTGTTGATTTAATCATTTAGTTCTTTTTTTCATTCATGCATTCATGTGTTCCTGTCCTTTCCCCACCTTTTTCTCCTCTTCTGCTTTGCTTGTTTGACTCTGTGCACATTGTAACACCGGTATTTTATGGTATGGTCTCAAGTGACTAAGTAGTAATACCCCCTTCTTGATATAATTTCCTCTTCTCAATACCTATCGTCATAATTAAGCGACATGATGTTTTCTTTGAGCTATATTGTCTCTATCTTCATAGAAGTTTTTCCTAACATGATATATAAGCTACATTTAATTGAATATATTATGGATATCTACATAATACTTATTTGACATATATATTGTCATAATACTTACCGTTACCATGATGATGCATATATTTATTGTTGATTATGGCAATTTTCTGTACCTTTTACTATTGCTAGAAAAGGATCTTGCAATTACATTGTTTTCATACGTAATGTTATTTTTCATTTGTTTGTTGTGTTTTGATGCATTACTTTGTACAGTATATGTAGTATATGATTATTATTTTTTCTATAGCGATTGTGATAAAGGCCTAGGTTGGGCCGAAACGTCCACAACGAAATCGCCAAAAATCGTATGACGAAATTTACGAATTAAATACAATAAAATTATTTTGAAAATCAAGGATTACTAGAGTGCGTTCAGGTTTATTCTTTGGATCTTCAGTGTGGGTTTTCCAGCCCGAACCTCTACAGCACCACTACAGCGCTAATTTTAGGAGTGCATCCTTACATATTGATAAATATTATCGTTTGGTCTTGATAAGGTGCACCCAGATCCAGATGACGTCTGAAACGTTTGCATATGACCAATCAACCACTACGTCCATTTTGTCGCAAGTTACTAATTCTGGTGAGTTTCTCCGAATTCCACCTCAAGAATTACGCACGAGGGACTACGAAAAGGAGTTACGCAAATTCACCTCTCAAGATCTACATTGTGTCACCTTGGCGGAGTATCACCGTCTCGGTAGAATCCCACGGGGTCTACGTAGCCATTTGAGACCCACATTGTTTTCGGAAGACCGACAATATTGCGATCAATTCCAGAAAATATTAAATAAATGTTCCCTGGATTTGATCATACTCACAGTTGAATACCTACAGAAGTCTATCAAGGAATCAACAGAGAAAATTAAAAATTTGGAAACACAACTATCGTCATCCTTGTCTACTAGTGAATGGGAATCTTTAAAGAATCGCACCGATAACGCTATCAAAGAATATACAAAGGAAGTCGAGCTGAGGAAAAGGGAGAAATTCCAAAGAGACGCTAACGATTATCAAAACAACACAGTTTATAGATGGCAGGAGTCCTCCGGATCATGGCGGTCACGCAGAGGCTTTGCGCACGGCAACAGGTCCACTTCAGGGAGCGACACATCTATAGAAAGACCTACTTATCGTTCTCAACGTTTTTTAGGGAACCGCAGGGGCAGAAGCGCCCAACCCGAAGGTCGAACAGGCGAAGGGAGAAGTCGAGAACCTGGCATACAGACAAGGTCCCAGGTAAGAACTATAACTTGGTGGTGAACATCTCTTCTCATACCTTGAATTCTGCGGAACTCTCAGTTCTTCAAAAAGGTTTATCCTTTTGTCCAACCACCTCGTGTAACTCGTTTACCTTGGAACAAGAACTTAACAGTTTTTATAGAAGTTTAAGATTGAAAACACATTTTGGTCTCTCAGATGTTAATGTTAATATTAATCCTACTGTATCCACGGTTACCCCCACACCACTATCTATCGATAAACTAGGCTTACGTAATCGCAGTCGTTTTTCTCCACCCAGAATATATCATGCTACAGAGGCATTCATAGATTTGG
Source organism: Rhinoderma darwinii (assembly GCF_050947455.1). Lineage (NCBI taxonomy): Eukaryota > Metazoa > Chordata > Amphibia > Anura > Rhinodermatidae > Rhinoderma > Rhinoderma darwinii. Next base: position 126,206,375 of record NC_134692.1, read on the forward strand.
TTAAGAGGGACACCCTATCCCTTCTGGCGGAGTACAGATTGGGACGATACCCACATAAACATAATTTATCTAGAGTTGAATCAGATGCCCTTAAATCTTTAAGTAATAACAAGGAAATCATTATTAAACCAGCTGATAAAGGCGGAGCGATAGTGGTGTGGGATAAAAAAGACTATATTACAGAGATAGAGAGACAACTGTCTGATGTTAATACCTACATTAAAATTGCTAGCGACCCAACAACCAAAATTCGTGCAAAAATTTCTGTTATCTTGGAAGATTTCAAAAAACGGGACACAATTGATGATAAGACATTTAAATTTCTATTGAACCCTCATCCTATAACACCTGTTTTTTATATCTTACCTAAAATCCACAAATCCCTGCATAATCCACCTGGCAGACCCATAGTAGCTTCAACTGACTCTATTCTTTCACCGTTGTCCATCTTTCTTGAGAAAATATTAACACCTCTAATCAAAACTACAAAATCCTTCATCTTAGATACAGGTCATTTTCTAAGCAAAATAAATGAGCTCTCAAGGGTGAATTCCACGTGTACTCTAGTTACCTTAGACGTTAATAGTCTATACACTTCAATAACCCATCAAAAGGGAATTCAAGCGGTCACACATCTCCTCAATTTAACCACGATGAATACAGATTCAATATCCCTGTGCCTTCAATTACTTTATCTGATCCTACATGAAAATTTCTTCCTATTTGGTGATGACTTTCATGTCCAGGTTTGCGGGACAGCAATGGGCTCTAATGTAGCTCCACCTTATGCTAATGCATATATGTCTCTCTTTGAGGAAGAATATATATACACAAATTCCTTATTTTTGCAACATGCCATATGCTGGCACAGATATATCGACGACATTTTCTGCATTTGGGATGGTTCCCAAGGATCTCTAGATAATTTCTGCAACTTCATCAATCAGGTTAGAGAGGAATTAAAATTTACCATGAGCTTTAGCAATGAGAGCATTAGTTTTTTGGACACCACCATCACAAAAGATAATGATGGTTTTTTGACTACTGATTTGTATTCCAAACCTACGGATAAAAACAGTCTGCTACATTATAGAAGCAGTCATCCAAGGAGCACGTTACGATCTTTACCAAGATCACAGTTCACAAGAGTCTCTAGGATTGTTTCTAACATCGACATTAGAACTACTAGACTACAAGAAATGTCTACAAAATTTGAGGAGAGAGGTTATCCTAAATCATTGTTAACACAAGAATTAGATAGATCACTTGCGACCAACAGCGCCATATCACTTATAAAAAAACCTAAACAGAATAGATTTCCGTTAGTACTCACGTATCACCCAATAATACCCAAATTATACCAGAACATTCGGAAACATTGGTCAACATTACATACTGCTTATCCTCAAATCACTGAATTTGCTAACCCAGTGATGATGTGCTCCAAAAGATCATCTAACATTCGTGACCGTCTCATTAGAGCTGATATTGGCAGTTCTATAAGGGTCCCCAGACAAACTTTTTTACAAACCAAACGTAACGGCACTTTTCCCTGTTTGCATTGCGCAAGTTGTTCTAATATTATCAAGGGGGACAAAATTCAACACCCACACAGTAATAGGACCTTTTCGATAAAAGGCTTTTTCACATGTGATTCCAATTTTGTGATCTATCTAATTAAATGTCCTTGTGGTCTTGTCTATGTGGGTGAGACCACACAACACATCAGGGATCGATTGTCTAGTCATAAATCCACTATACGATGCAAAAAAACTTGGCTACCCCTTCCGGACCATTTTGAGAAATTTAATCATAATCTTTCTCAGTTAAAATTTCAAGTTATCGAACAGGTACATAGACCCAGGAGGGGAGGCAACCATATCAATTTACTTAAAAAGAGAGAATCGTACTGGATTCATACACTAGAGACTTTGTCTCCTAAAGGTCTCAATAGAGAATATGATCTTCTTTCCTAGATATTGTTCACATTTCATTTTTGGTATTTCCGTTTATAATATATATTTAATTTTTTCCAGGCTCGCTAGAAAAACACGAGATCGATTAGATGACCAGATACAGGTACCATAAAACCGGTTCACCCTTTTTTCCCCTCTTTTTTCCCCTCTTTTCTTTTCTTTCCTCCTTTGTTTCCTTTTTTCCCCTTTCCATATGTGTCTCCTCCTTCTTTTCTGGATTATAACATTGTACTTCATATAAAGATGTTTTATTATTATTATTTCTTTCTTCCTTCACTACTAATAAAATTCATTTGAAACCACTCTACATACTATTCATATATTTATCATAATAAAATTAACTATAATAAAATTAACTATAATCTTTTTTCAATAGTTTTATAATATGCACGATCACACTGAGCTTAATCCACATATACATCGTTTATATATGTAACTCATTAGGATTTCTGTAGTTATATACCTAACTAATATACATATACTGTCCTACTATTCTATTGTACTATATTGATTATCACAGCATCGTAACATCATCTTGGCGTCATTGACTTTTAGTATCCATCTTAAATCCAGCTTGCGTCCCAAACACACACTGTTGCCAGGCAGAGTGCGCTTGCGCTGGAGTGTTACTTGCGTTCCACATACCGGATATCCGGTATCGCCGGGCTATATCTATATCTCGTGTAGGGACTCCAGCATCAGACATTACTCTGACATTAGAGCGTCTGGTAGACGCCGCTGCAGCCTATACCATTAGTACCACTACATTCAGGTATGCTCGCTTGTTGATTTAATCATTTAGTTCTTTTTTTCATTCATGCATTCATGTGTTCCTGTCCTTTCCCCACCTTTTTCTCCTCTTCTGCTTTGCTTGTTTGACTCTGTGCACATTGTAACACCGGTATTTTATGGTATGGTCTCAAGTGACTAAGTAGTAATACCCCCTTCTTGATATAATTTCCTCTTCTCAATACCTATCGTCATAATTAAGCGACATGATGTTTTCTTTGAGCTATATTGTCTCTATCTTCATAGAAGTTTTTCCTAACATGATATATAAGCTACATTTAATTGAATATATTATGGATATCTACATAATACTTATTTGACATATATATTGTCATAATACTTACCGTTACCATGATGATGCATATATTTATTGTTGATTATGGCAATTTTCTGTACCTTTTACTATTGCTAGAAAAGGATCTTGCAATTACATTGTTTTCATACGTAATGTTATTTTTCATTTGTTTGTTGTGTTTTGATGCATTACTTTGTACAGTATATGTAGTATATGATTATTATTTTTTCTATAGCGATTGTGATAAAGGCCTAGGTTGGGCCGAAACGTCCACAACGAAATCGCCAAAAATCGTATGACGAAATTTACGAATTAAATACAATAAAATTATTTTGAAAATCAAGGATTACTAGAGTGCGTTCAGGTTTATTCTTTGGATCTTCAGTGTGGGTTTTCCAGCCCGAACCTCTACAGCACCACTACAGCGCTAATTTTAGGAGTGCATCCTTACATATTGATAAATATCTAGTAGCAATCAACATGTCTGATATCATTGCAGGTATACCTAGAACTACTCAACTCAATTTGTAAAACTTCATAGCAAGTCGCCACATGATAACATGTTTCAGAAGTTTCTCAGTTGGTAATTGTACTGCAAGTTCCAAAATACATTAGATCTTGAAACAACGTTAGTTCCATAAGTTCTCTAAAAAGATGACAACATTTATTTATGAGATATGAAAGAAAAATCTCTTAAGCCTTTCTAAGAATTATAAATTATACATTATCCAACTGTAATTATCAATTTATTGTGGCTAATTATTCTTGAAACACTATTCTTCAAGCTCTCCAACAAAATGGAAACTTGTTCCCCAAAAAAGGGGATTTTCCTCTTCTTCTAGCAGGGTCAGGAAAGGTTCACAAGCATAAAATTCTCATGTGAATTATGAGATTACAACAAAGTTCTTTTAAGTTTTCAGCTTTTAACAGATGGGAGTTGAAGTGTTTATGACACCGCACAAGTTAGTACAGGCCTCTGTCCATAAAATGCTTTCTGTGTAAATAAATGGACATTGCCGTCTATTATAAACACGTTGCTCTCAAATAAGCATCTTCTTAGAACTGCAAACAGTGAACGACTTTGTATCATAGACTGAGAGGTTATGTAATTAAATGATTTAACTTAGAGTAACTATAAAATAGCAGAAGATGAATGAATGGCCGTCTTCTAGAGTTCTTATAGAGCGGCTCATCATTCTGGCATATAGAGAGAGGTCCTCTGCTGAACCATTGATGTCCTGTTGTATTAGCGGCCTTTTTTTGTGTCCGAGCTTTGTCCCACCGGAGGAGCCTTTGGTGCTATGGTAAGCTAATCGGGCCCTGACCACTGGTGGTGCCCAGGCATCCCTATGTTCTGGCTGATGAGACCCCAGTCAAAAAATGTTAAGACGACCTGCTCTAGCCAATTGTTTTGCATCGAATACAGCAGGTGGACATGTGTTGTTCATGTCCACTGATTTCATGACAACAGGAATCTGTTTTGTTCCAAAGGGTGAAACTTATTTATCGTCTTTGCGCCAGTTTTCCTACCATAGCCTTTTAACATGACTGTATTGTATAGTTATATGTTTTGCATGGAGTCTTTAGCAGGGTGTATTTCATTCCACTGACAGCCAAGGAAGATAATGTTTAAATCTATTCTAGAAAATGTTCTGCATAGCATGTGAATGAGTCAGAACATAGGGATGCCTGGGCCTCACGAGTGGTCGGGGCTCGATTATCTCCCCAGAGTACCAAAGGATCCTACGGTGGACCCAAGCTCAGACACAATAATAGGCCCCTAATACAGGAGCACTTCAATGGTCCAACAGAAGACAACCACATTTGGAGATGTCTTTGGAGCCAATCAGTTGCCACCAGGGCCTATTTTTCATAAGTTGTGTCACGATTCTTGGGTATGTGGACCCAGCTGGCCAAACAAGTCAATGCAAAAGTCTTAGCACAAGAGTACCTATGTGAGAGTCCAAAGAGACGAGATGTAGCAGTTGCTTTGGCACAGATGATTTGTGGCACATGATGAGGCTAGGCATGGCAGATGATGCTTGGCTTGGCAGATGACACTGGACATGGTAGATGACAGTGGACAAGGCAGTTAACACTGGACGTGGCAGATGACACTGGACGTGGCAGATGGAACAGACACGACTCCAACACTAGACTTCAGCTCAGGAACAAACACAGTTACAGGATACAGGAAGCAGGAAACGGGAACATTGGGAACAGGATACAACTAAGGGACCATTTGCTTAACTAACATGGGAAGACAACAACAACGCTTAGGCAAGGAGTGGAAGGGCAGAGCCCTTTATATAGTCCAGGGTGTTGTTGGTGCACGTGCTGGCCCCTTAAGGCCAGGGATGAGCACACGCGCACCCTAGACGCAGGAGTCGCAGAGTGCAGCAGCTTGTGCTGGCGTCTCCTGGGAAGGAGATGCCGACAAGCCTTCAGTGTCCCGTGGTCGCGGCTGCTGGTGAGTACAGCATGGCGGCAGTCAGCGACCGCGGGCAAAAGTTGATCCTAGACCTTACTGATTATATGTCTTGTGAGTCTATTTATAACAAAGATTTAATTAAATTAAAAGTGGACACGCAGAGGTTTTGTAAACATGGAAAGTGGGCCCCAAGTAGATTTTCTTCTGGTGGGCCTAAGGAGTAACAGTCTGACACTGATCAAAATCCATGTCAAAATAAAAAATGTTTCTTAATTTATCTTTCAATTGTCTCCTGAATCCAGTATAGCATTAGAATAAGGTTTCAAGGTCTGGAATAAGGAAAGTGTAAACCTATCTTACGTGCTATGTAAAAGTCAATGGTTCTGGTGCCATATATTTCATGATCTTCGGGTCTATTGACAGGAAATTTTTTGTTTTACCAACAGTATATACTAAGTTGGAACCTACGGGTGAGCAGAACATAGAGCAGAACAGTCACCAACAATAATTAGTAACTGTCTATAAACTGCTAAGGAAGCCGTGATAAAATTATGTAGACAAATTATAGGATTTTATGATTAGTCTTTGTCACGGACTATACGTTTGGAGATTATGCACACATTATTTCCACAGTAATCGACTACATGACCAAGCTAAGCTGGATACCTGAAGTATGTTCTCAGTTCTTATCAAGCTATAAACTTTCATGCAGTTTCTGTAGTGATATGAGTCCAGACCAGTTCCTCCCTGATTATTGGCGGCCATCCACAAGCCCTCCTATACCTAATTAATTGGATAATTGAAACTGGCAGGTCAGCATAGCAAGTCGGTGATATCTCGAACACTGGCAATTGTCCCATTCCTACTTTGCTAGAACCTGTATACTATTGTACAGTACATGGATTAAAAACTTTGTTGCAAAGGAAATTATAAATGTAATGTCATGGAATAAATAGTCAATAGTATATTCACTCCATGGTGTACGCAGGAGTTCTTTAAGGGGAGGTTAATTTTTTTTTTCCAGCAGTAGATACTTGTGTAAGGGTAACTAGAGTGGCCAGACATGGATTATATGTGGCCTTCAAGGACTAACTATTTATTATAAAAGGATGTAGCCAGTGGTTTTTAGAGAATCATATGGGTGTAGGGTCCATGATCTGGTTGGATTTTATGAGCCACTTCAAGAGAATACCACCCACACACATGTTTAGAAGGTTGGGTTTGCTGTAGGGGTACATCATCACTTGGTTGTAATAGCCATTACATGATCTGGTATTATTATTTGGTCTATCAGGAATATGTCAGACAAAACTGAAGCCTCACCCTTAAACAGGACCTGTCATCAGTTATTTTTTTGTATGCCAGTTACATACTGTTATGCCCACGGTCGCTGACCACTGGCACGTCCCACTTGCCAGCAGCCGCGACCGCAGGACTGTATCTTCATATCGGCGTCTCCCTCCTCAGAGACACCAACACACACGGCTGCAGCGCTCTCCTGTCTCCAGTAAGGTATGCGCGCACTCACTCCCAGCCTTAAAGGACCAGCGTGCGCACTTGTCTAAATTTTCCCAATCAACCCAGTGACACCCTGGACTTTAAAAAGGACTCCGCCCTTCCTCTCCTTACCTAAGCATTGTTTGTATTTCTGTGTTCGTCTATGCAAATGGTCCCTTAGTTGTATCCTGCTCCCAGTGTTCACGTATTCTGTTGCTGTGTTTGTTCGTGAACGTAAGCCTATTGTTGGAGTCATCTGTGCCTCATCTGCCACGTTTGGTGTCATCTGCCACATCTGTTGGCATCTGCCACATCCGGTGTCACCTGTTACGCCAATCTTCATTTGTGCATTTTCACCACGTGTCTGCTACTTCGAGTATCTGCCTAAACATCTACCCAGGTACTCATATCCGAGAGACTGTTATTGACTGTTGTTTGGCAAGCTGCTTCTCCGCTACGGTGGAGCGGCCTAGTGGATCCACATACCCTACAGCCGTGACACATACCCTTATTTCCCGCAGTCTCCTAATTTTTTTTCAAATTGCACCCTTTGTTGTCCTGCTTTGGCACCCAATATGCTAATTACTAGCATTGGTACATTGAGGAGGACACCTAAGCTCTTCTCAGTGGGTGTTGTTTTCTCCCTCGCTGTGACACGGTCCAATCAATGTGGACCGCTTCACAGCGATGCAGAAAACATGCTGATTATTGGAGCTGCTGCTCCAATGAACTTCCTATCTTCTGCCCGTGGCATCTGCACCACCCTTCTGAATGGTGGCGGCTCCAGAATGATCAGGCTACAGAGGCTGGTCTCGCAAGAATACTGTAGACACAGCTCGCAAGGTTAGCATGTCTTCTGCAACACTGTCAAACGATCCGCATTGATCGGACCACGTAACAGCAAGGGAGAAAATAATGCCCACTGAGGAGAGCTAAGGTCCCCCGTCCCCCCCTGTGCGGATGCTAGAAAATTGCATATTGGACGCTAAAACTGAGCGCCGGGCATAGCAAAAAGTGTGAAAATTAAGAAACCGCAGGAATATGGGTATGTAAATGGTTTACAAGAAAGAACTGATGATAGGTCCTCTTTTAACTGGCCATAGACAAGGGATTTTTTTTGGTGAAGCCTACCAATTTCAACAATCTCATCTCTGTGGGATTTCAACCTATTTAGTCCTATTTTTTTTGTTCAACATTCGGCTAACACTCATCTTATGTTTATTGGCAAATGAATCCATAACCTATAAGGTTACCTGCTACTGTTTAATACAGTAAAAAAAAAAAACAGATAATGCTGGGAAATGCAGTTCAATGGCGATGGAGATAGAGGAAGTAGCTAGCTTCTCTTCCGACTTGGCTTTTAATAGAGATCAGTAAAGCTGGAGAGCCGAGACCCCTACATTGATCTGGTCGCCGGCGTTCCCAGAGGTTGAGCCTCCCATCTCTCCAATCAAACATAAATTACATATTCCGAGGATAACTTAACGTTATGGTCATCTAAGTTCAGTTTCGTATGAAACATGCTGCAATCATATAATTTTATCCCCGTCCATTCTAAAAAGATTAAATCAATCAATAAAAAACACAACAATTGATGATATACAATTGTAATATTAAAAAAAAGCCATAAACACATTATGTAAAACGAGAAGTCATGAAACAATGAGCAGTTAATGGTTAAATGGAAATAGTCTTGTGCGAGTCTAGGTAGGTGCTAGGCAGCTTGGGTGGATAAGCAGGATGTGTCATTTGTCACTGTGCCACTGTAAATGTACCTTTGTACAGACAAAAGTATATAAAAGAAGAAAAGTTATACATCACAATGATGGCAAATAAAGGAGGACGAAAACTGCAAATACTCAGTGGTAAATCAGGTTTCTGGGGTTGTGTGGATCACCATCTTCTTCAACGTTAACACATATACACACACGATTGCCACAATTTAAGGCAGGTAGGACGTAGATATTGATGTATCTGGTGAATTGACTCAACATGATGACTGCATGACAAGACTGCACCTGGGGGAAATGTCACCAGAATGTTGTCATCAGTCGTGTGGACTCAGGCTTTGGGCCTGTAACCAAACAATCATATCTCAGCGTAGCGGCTTCAATGTCTTAAATTTACACTAAGGGGCCTATACTTCATTTCCTTTGGTAGATCTCCTTTGGCTACAATCACATGTGACAGATTTGCATATTGCAAATCCATAACGAATTGCTACATGATTCGCAACACAAATCTGAGGCATTTCTGACACGGATGTTTTGTGGATGTGCAGCAGATCTGCATGAGGATTTGCCCAATTGGACTAATGTTCAGATAATCCATGTGGAATTAGTGGAAAAATTCAGCATGCTACTTATTTTTCTGGCTGATTTTTTCCACGTTGCAAAACATAAATCCACGCGTAAATTTTTCGCATCATGTGAACAGGGTTGTGGAATCCCCATTTACTTGCATAGTCGAAATTTGTGTGAAATCAGACATGTGAACAGTAATTTAGATGCTTTATGCCAGTCTTTTACTATTACTATTATTATTAATAATATTATTTGGTATTACTCTTTAAGTATATGTTCGCATGTAGCGGAATTGCTGCAGATTTTTTGTGCAGATTTTTTGTGCAGATTTTTTGTCCAGATCTGCAGACAGAAAATCTGCGGCTTCTTGAGTAGCAGCAAAGTGGATGTGATTTCATCCTCAGACTGAGGATACATTTTCATTCAGAAATACTGGGGGTGCAGATATTTGAATCCACAGCATAACAATTTATGCTACGGCATTGCTGCGTATTTGTTGCAAATTTTCATCTTTCAGTTCAATGGAGAAGTAAAAATCGGCAAAAAATATCAGCTGTTGTGATTTTTGCTGTGGAAAAACTGCAAACTTGCAGCAAATAACGCAAGTAGGAAAATAAAAACACCTTATTTCCAGTTTTAAATAAAAAATAGCCTATACTCACCTACCTCACTGTCTGGTCTCTGTTTTGCCGGCCTCCTGAGATGGTGTTTCATCCCAAGTGACTGCTGCAGCCAATCACAGGCTGCAGTGGTCACAGGGGACGCAACAACATCCCAGGAGGCTGCATCAACATAGACCAGATGGGGGAGCAGGGATGCATCGCTATGGGTACCCCAGGGGAGGTGAGTATGGGCTTTTTTTTCTATTTCTTCTTCTTCGCAGCCGCAAATATGGCCAAACATTTTGTACCAAATCAAACACGATTTGGTGCAGACTTTCACACGAAATTCCCTGCGGTATCTGGTTGAATTTGAATCAAGTTTAATAAGGATAAGAAAGAAAAATATATCTGCATTTTTTTTACTCTCTAAAAATAGTTACACACTTGTCCATGGGTTAAATCTGAAGGAGTGACAATACTGTCCCTGGACAAGAATTGTCATGCAACTTAAATGTTTGCCTATGGGCATTCACAAGTATTCTGACTTGTTGAGAAGATGCCCTTGGCTGCTTCATCCGAAGGGAAACATTGAGATTGTGGTAACCTGCTATTTTACGGCGACTTATTACTTGTCATTTTTGCTACTACAGATGTTAAAGAGGACCTTTCACCTCTCCTGACCAGTGGCGGATCCAGTGGCGGATTAAGTAGATCATGGGCCCTGGGCTGTTCCAGAAATTTGGGCCCCCCTTCCCCACCGCCGCTCTGCCGTGTCTATAGTGAACACCACCTTCCTGTGCGAGCGACAAATGGGTGTTACGATCCCCCTTGTCAAAGGGCTGTGTGCCTACATACTGACAGTCTCCATCCATCGCTGACTGTATCACACTGTGTAGGGACACATCCTCCTGACAATGGGAAAGGTAGGAAAGGTAACACGCATTTGTCTATTAGTCCTGGGTATACAAAGACTTTATGTGGATTGCAAGGATTTCCTACAACAGACATGTCAGGAGAGGGGACAGATCCTCTATAGATCCAGTGACTCATAGGTGACATCTTCTCTGATGGGAGTTGCTCTTTTCTTCTCCATCTGACGCAGACCGTTATGGCGACTTCTCCTGATGAGACATCTTTGCCCATCACTTCTGTAGCCATTTCCAGCCTCTATAGAAACACAAAAATTCAAACACCAAGGCCCAGGCCCATACATTAAAGGGGTTGTCCAGGCACAGACCGGTTTTTCATACTGATGAACGATCAATGTGCCCGGACAACCCCTTTTACTCAAACTAATAAATTCGGACCCCCAGACCAGATCCTAGAATACATACAGACCCAGACCTTCTAAACTATTGCAGTCCCCAGACCAGACCCCCCTAAACAAATACAGACCCCAGAAGAAGCACCCTAAGTAAATACAGAGCCCAGAACAAGCACCCTAAATAAATACAGAGCCCAGAACAAGCACCCTAAATAAAGACCCCCAGACCAGACCCTTAAACACAGACCCCAGACAAGACCCCTAAATACAGAACCCAGACCACCTAAATAGAGACCCCAGACCACTTAAACTAATACAGACACCAGACCATACCCCCTAAATATACAGACCTCAGACCAGACCCCCTAAATATATAGACCCCAGACCCCCTAAATACAGACTCCAGACCTCTAAAACTAATACAGAGACCAGACCCCCTAAATACAGACCCCGGACCAGAACCCGAAAATACAGACCCCCTAAATACAGACCCCTTAACCAAATCCATTCCCTTATACCTGTGGTCATGTGACCTTATGTCTGCGGGTCCTTTTGTAAAACATACACAATGCAGTTTTGTCACGGTTTTTGCCACGTTTTGCGTAAAAAAGGGCCAAAAAAACTGCATTGTACTTTGGTCAGCCATGGGACCCCCTGGAGCCTCGGGGCCCAGACTGCCATCCATAATGCCCTAATGATTATCCGCCATTGCTCCTGTCTATTTTGATAAATACTTGTGTTCCCTATAAAATAACAATTCTGGAAATATTTTCTTAGAAATCTGTGGTGTGCCATTCATTGTTATTTCTCCTAGAAATGTATAAATACATTGATAAATGGGTGTTACCATTTTGATTGTTGAAGGGGTGTGTCTCTTCATAGTTTCACTCTGTCAGCACTGATTGGACATTGTCAGTCTGTGTAGGGACAAACCCCCAACTGCTAATACCCAATTACGTTACTAGGGAATCTGGGGTGAAGACTTTTTACAGAGGATCTGTCACCTCTCCTGCCATGTCTGTTTTATTAAATACTTATCTCCCTTGAAATAACTATTCAGGAGAATCTTTTCTTAGATCACTGAATTGGGCCATTCCTCTATTATTCCTCCTGGAAATGTATGAATATATTGACAACTGGGTGTTACCATTCCCCTTTTCAAAGGGGTGTGTTTGGCATTGTCAGCACTGATTGGACGGTGTCAGTCTGTGTAGAGACACATCCCAAACTTTTAAGCTAACTGGCCTGTAGTTACCAACTTCTTTTCTACTACCCTTCTTAAGGATGGATACAACATTGGCTTCTTCTATCATAAAGAACCTATTATTAGGGTTCGGAAAATTCCCTTAGGGACTTTAGTCTTCCGGATCGACGCAGTTACTGATCCCGCTGTCTTTTAAAGACAACTGGTCAGCAGTAGTTATTTTTTTACAGCATTAGCAATAGTTCTGCCTGATAATACTGTAATTAGAGTGACAGATGTGGTGACATTAACCCACTGTCTGATATCACCAGCAATGCCATGTGATTAGTGGTATATTTTCTTACTTCCACTGAAGCTCCGAATTATTTATGTTTGACAAGCCTAATATATAGTCTTACTGTTCCTAATAATATATTCAACATTACTATGAGCTGAAAAGAAAATTACACCCTATGTCTAACAAGAACACATTTTCCCTTTACTGTAGATTGGTAGATTGAGCTATTGTCATACACTGCTTTCAGCAAATATAAGAAAAGAAAATACAGATAGAAGGGAGATCCATAGCAAAAGCCTAAATGGATCCTTCGTCAGTTGCTGGTTTACCCTCCCCCACTATGGTTTACTATTGTGAAGCTAGGGCTCAATGACATCAATGTTTCCTTTGAGAAAGAAAGTTGCAATTGACCTTGTAAAAATGTTAAAACATATTGACATGGTCAGAGTTTTTACAATGGTCGCAAGTTTCCTTGCAACTTGTTTTCCCATAGAGAAGCATTGAAGTCACCCGAGATTTGTGGTAACGCAGGGGCTTTAATGCGAATCAGGGGGGGACTAAGTGTCACAACACCTAGCCTTACATTACCTGTAGAGACTAGGAACCATGAGGAGGTTCACACCACCGAAGAGAAGGAGGGATTGGACCAAATCCTCCTACCCAACATACCTGTAGACCAGTGGTCGCCAATCTTTTGTAGGTCGTGAGCTACTTTCAAACATGATTGATGGTGTTGAGCCGCTCTGAATAGTAAATATATGACCTAGTGAAATGGCTTTTACCCTAGTGCTAACTTAAGAGCGTCATGCACACTGATAAAGACATAACATATAGCTGCGGCAGGAGTTGCCTCTAATGTTCATACACTCTTTCTAGAATAATTATAAAATTCTAACCAGATGATACCGATATCTTCGAAATGACTTCATACCTGTCTGTCCCGGACACCTGTTGATGCTCTGGAACCAAGAGAGGCACAATACTTCATATTTAGTGGGAATGCCCTAAGATAAAACCTTTCTGGGATAAAATTCTACCTAATTAATGGGAAAAGAATCAACAATTCCTCACAAATCTCTACTCTCCATACTCTCCTAAAATTCTGCTTAAGCGCAGCGTGTTTTGTTATACTAAATCACTGTTTGAGGGGCTATTGAGGGACTATATACAGGATTATGTGACAATAAATAGCATTATAAGTGACAGCCAGCACGGTTTTACTAAGGACAGAAGTTGTCAAACTAACCTGATCTGGTTTTATGAAGAGGTAAGCAGAAGCCTAGACAGAGGGGCCGCTGTGGATTTAGTGTTTTTGGACTTTGCAAAGGCATTTGACACTGTCCCCCATAGACGCCTAATGTGTAAATTAAGGACTATAAGTTTAGAAAATATAGTTTGTAATTGGATTGAGAATTGGCTCAAGGACCGTATCCAGAGGGTTGTGGTCAATGATTCCTTCTCTGAATGGTCCCCAGTTATAAGTGGTGTACCCCAGGGTTCAGTGCTGGGACCACTATTATTCAACTTATTTATTAATGATATAGAGGATGGGATTAATAGCACTATTTCTATTTTTGCAGATGACACCAAGCTATGTAATATAGTTCAGTCTATGGAAGATGTTCATGAATTGCAGGCAGTGTTTGGGCGTCCACTTGGCAGATGAAGTTTAATGTAGATAAATGTAAAGTTATGCATCTGGGTACCAACAACCTGCATGCATCATATGTCCTAGGGGGAGCTACACTGGAGGATTCACTTGTTGAGAAGGATCTTGGTGTACTTGTAGATCATAAACTAAATAACAGCATGCAGTGTCAATCAGCTGCTTCAAAGGCCAGCAGGATATTGTCGTGTATTAAAAGAGGCATGGACTCACGGGACAGGGATGTAATATTGCCACTTTACAAAGCATTAGTGAGGCCTCATCTAGAATATGCAGTTCAGTTCTGGGCTCCAGTTCATAGAAAGGATGCCCTGCCTGGATTTTGAAAAAATACAAAGAAGAGCAACAAAGCTAATTAGGGGCATGGAGAATTTAAGTTATGAGGAAAGATTAAAAGAATTAAACCTATTTAGCCTTGAAAAAAGACGACTAAGGGGGGACATGATTAACTTATATAACTATATTAATGGCACATACAAAAAATATGGTGAAATCCTATTCCTTGTAAAACCCCCTCAAAAAACAAGGGGGCACTCCCTCCGTCTGGAGAAAAAAAGGTTCAACCTGCAGAGGCGACAAGCCTTCTTTACCGTGAGAACTGTGAATCTATGGAATAGCCGACCGCAGGAGCCGTCACAGCAGGGACAGTAGATGGCTTTAAAAAGGGTTAGATAATTTCCTAGAACAAAAAAGTATTAGCTCCTATGTGTAGAAATTTTTCCTTCCCTTTTCCCGTCCCTTGGTTGAACTTGATGGACATGTGTCTTTTTTCAGTCCTGGTGTGAAAAAAGCGAGGGGGTGATGTCCTCAGAGCCTACGCGTTTCGGACGGCTTCGGCGTCCTTAGACTTGGCTGTGGTAAAAAAAGTTGGACCTATAAGTATGTGAAAACTAGAAGTCATTTTTACTAGACAATATTTTTTAGTTTATAATCAAAATGGCATAAAATGGCTTTTTTGAGATATCAACCTCCTTCACTGGAAGTCCTCCACAAGTCATCTCTAGAACTTCTAAAGGAGTGATAGCATTTCAACGCATTGGGAAGATGTTTTTTCTTATACATAAGTTTCATAAAATGTTAGACTACTTAATCTAGACCAATGTTTCTCAAATTTGGCATCAAGGATCCCAATAAGTCATGTTTTGATGATTTCCATATAGAAATCCCTGATACACTGGATATACAAAAGAAAAATTTTAAGATTCATCTGATGCCAGGAGTGGGCAAAGAATGACATCTAATCTGGTAAAAGGTTCACTTTGACCTCTTTGTTTTTCAAAAAGGACCTGAGACATCTTGGCATGCCGCTCAGTGGCTAGGACTTTTGGAATTTGTAGAATATTGCTTTTCTCAGTATCTCCCTGTTATAGCAGATTCCAGTTAGGGAGGACGTTTATGGGTTATTCTTTTTTCAACTAATTAGGGTCCAGTAGAAGGCGTTAAGCTGCCAAAGTGTCTTGAGTCAATTTTGGTGAAAAACCTGGATGTTAAAGTTAACCTTCAACCAGACAGTACACAAAGTAAGCAAATCCTTGTCCATTCCTGGTGCCAGACGCATCTCATCATTTTTTTTTTCTTTAAATATTCTTATTTGCATAATTGGTCTATTGGAAGGCAGCCTCAGGGAGATACAGAATACATCTATCAAAAGAAACCTTAAGTAGAGTTATACCTATACCGAAAACACAACTTCTTTCGCAATTTCCCCCTTTGTTTACCAGGCACGACCGCTCTTTTTTTTTTTTTTTTTTAAATGATGTACAGTAATACTGGATGTACTGGTTAAGTCTTTGGATCAGACATATACTGTATAATATGAGTGCAGGTCTTTTATAGTAAAGGGTTTACTTCTAGGACAGGGAGTTACAAGACTGCAATATTATATATAATAAATGTCCTTGTCCACAGGAAATATCCCTTAAAACATAACCATTGTGTATGTAGGATTTGTCCAGCTACAACCTCCGATGTCTTCTTATAAAATTTAGACTAGTAGCAGCCAGTAAATTGTGGACTGGCCAGGCCTGAAAGGAGGTGATCGTACTTTCAGCAGCTTCTTGCCCTGCATATTACAATACAAATCTTCTGTCCAGCAACCAAAAAAAGCGTTTGGGGTTTGGCAAGGAAGGGATCTATTTTTTTCATTCTTACGGGAAAACCACTTTTTCACATCGGACGCTTGATTTTCGAAACATAATATTATAGACTATTATGGATGAATCACCAACAATAATATTCATTATCTAAACCTATAGTTAAGCAGATTTTACTTTAGAATAAAGAATAAAGCCATTTAATAGTAGTTCAGATCAGCAGGCACAGATTCAGGCAATTTCACGGAAGGAGAAACAACTGGAGAACAGAACATTTTGAGAAAAGGGCTGAGTCTCGCCCTTATTTTAAAGCCAAATCTTTCCAAAGCAACATTTACATATATGCTACACTCAAAGTATTGGTCAAAAGCCTCATACCAAAGAGGTTCTCCGCTTTGCACAGTCCCTTGACAATAAGCAGATCACAAGCAGCACCATGCTGGCAGGGGCATAGCTAAAGGCTCATGGGCCCCGATGCAAAAGCTTTTCTTGCCCCCCCCCCCCCACAAACTTCTCATGGCCGACTGCCCGCAGCTTTCAGCTGCATCGTTGGGTCTCCTAAGTGACCCAACAATGCAGCACTAGCAGCCAGGGGCGTCACTAAGGTCTTGAAACTTCAGGGGAAATAGCCCCAATACATATGTCCCCCCAAGAAAATGTGTGTGTGCGTGTATGTATATGTGTATATAGGAGACAGCATATCTATAGCACTACGACCCCATAGCTATGGATAGGATTAGATACAGTGGCTCAGCAGACAGTATCACACATGGTAGGATTAGATACAGTGGCTCAGAAGACAGTATCACGCATGATAGGATAGATATAAGGCCCAGCAGACAGTATCACACATGATGGTATTAGATACAGTAGCTCAGCAGACAGTATCACACATTATAGTATTAAATACAGTGGCTCAGCAGACAGTATCACACATGATAGGATTAGATACAGCGGCTCAGCGGACAGTATCACACACAGTGGCGTAACTACCGCCGTAGCAGCAGTAGCGGCTGCTACGGGGCCCGCGGCATGAGGGGGCCCGTGTCGCCCGCCGGCACGGGCCCCCACCATGGCCGGAGGCTCCGCTAGCAGCCACTATGGCTGCTACAGTGCGACGCCACTGAACACTACGGCAGAGCAGGGAGGTATCTCCCCGCTCTGCCATTAAACAAAATACATGTATCCCCTCTCCACAGGATAGGGGATACATGTGTGATCGCTGGCAGCGATAAGGAGAACGGGGGACTGAAAGTCCCCTGAAGTTCTCCATTACAAACCTCGGACTTAGTTCCGGGGTCTGTGTCGGCAGCTCCGGAGAAATGAATGGAGCGCCGGGCCCGCTTGTGCGCATGCGTGACCAGCGCTCCTTTCATTTTTAGTGAGCTGCGCAGACGCCGGAAGTCAGAGGTTAGTCATGGAAAACTTCAGGGGGACTTTCAGTCCCCCGTTCTCCCTATCGCTGCCAGTGATCACACATGTCTCCCCTATCCTGTGGATAGGGGATACATGTCTTTTATTAGGACACACTATAGGTCGCATTTTTTTGGGAGGGGGGACGCTGTATGGCGTTCCCTACGGGGGGGACGCTGTATGGCGTTCCCTACAGGGGGGGGATGCTGTATGGCGTTCTCTACAGGGAGGGGACACTGTATGGCGTTCCCTACAGGGGGGGACGCTGTATGGCGTTCCCTACAGGGGGGGGGCTGTATGGCGTTCCCTACAGGGGGGGATGTATGGCGTTCCCTACAGACCCCTGTAGGGAATGCCATACAGACTCCCTGTAGGTAACGCCATACAGTCCCCCCTGTAGATAGCGCCATACAGCCCCCCTGTAGATAGCGCCATACAGCCCCCCCCCCCCCCCCGCTGTAGATAGTGCCATACAGCCCCCCCTGTAGGGAACGCCATACAGTCCCCCCCTGTAGGGAACGCCATACAGTCCCCCCGTAGATAATGCCATACAGCCCCCCCCGTATATAACGCCATACAGCCCCCTCTGTAGATAGCGCCATACAGCCCCCTCTGTAGATATCTACAAAGAGGGCTGTATGGCGTTATCTACAGGGGGGCTGTATGGCGTTATCAAAAGGGGGGGTTTGTAAAAAAGGCACTATCTACAAGGGGGGGCGGGTTGTGTGACACCCGGGGGAGGGGGGCCCCAGTCAAAAGTTTGCTATGGGGCCCAGTCTTTCCTAGTTACGCCCCTGATCACACATGATAGGATTATATACAGTGGCTCAGCAGACAGTATCACAAATTATGGGATTAGAAATAGGACCCAGTTCGCTGATATTCCGGCTCCAACGCTGGACCCAGGAAAGGTAAGTATAATAAATGTTTTCCTTTTTTATGTGTTACTAATTATTTTTGTGTGTTTGTGATTTTTTACAAGTTCGGTTGTTGGACTACTTTGGATTCGAGGACGGCATTTTTTTTATTCTCAATAAAACGGATAACGAGGGTTGTGTGGGATTTTTATTTAAATAAAATATTTTTGCTATGTCTTTGTATTTTTTTACGTTTTCTAAACTTTTATTACTATCACCTTATTAATAGCTGCTGGCAGATTGACAATGTCTATTAGTAAGGCGAGGCTTAATGTTAGACATGAAGAGGTTAACACAAACACCCATAATTACCACGGCACCCACCGCCACCAGGGGTACCGGGAAGAGCCGGGTACGATCTAGTACCCGACCATCTGTAGTGATGGTTGGGCATTGGCACAGCCGCAGGCTGGTATTATTAGGCTGGGAAAGCCCAAAAACAGTGGCCCTTCCCTCTCTGGTATGCTAGGCTGCTGCTGTGTTGTATCTGGCTGGTTATAAAAAAAAAATAGGGGAACCCCACATCGTTCTCTCCAATTTTTTTTACATTTTTTTAAAATGACGTGGGGTCCTCCCCCAGTTTTCATAACCATCCAGATACAACACAGCAGCAGCAGGCTATCATTACCAGGGTGGAAGGGCCACTGTGTTTGGCCTTTTCCAGCCTAATAATACAAGCCTGCATCATTACAGATGGTTGGGTACTGGATCGTACCTGTCTCTTCCCGGCACCCCTGGTGGCGGTGGGTACCAGGGTAATAATGAGGGTTAGTATTAAGCCCCGCCTTAGTAATGGACGCTGTCAATCAGGCATAGAAAAAATATTTGATTGAAATAAAAAATCCTACACACAACCCTCATTAACCATTTTATTGATAATAAAAAAAAGCCGTCATCGAAGTAGTCCTCGAATCCGAGATAGTCCAATGACGAAACTTTTTTAAAAACACAAACACAAAAAAAAAAATCATTAGTAAGGGCCTGTTCACATCACCGCTGCCCTCCCGTTGAGGGGTTCTGTCTGAGGTTTCTGTCGGCTAACCCCTCAACGGAACGGCAAACTAAAACCTCAGCTTGCGTTTCCCTCACCATTGATCTCCATGGTGATGGAAACGTTGCTAAAGGTTTCCGTTTGTCACCGTTGCGACAGGGTTCCGTTGTTTTGACTGAATCAATAGCGCTATTGGTTGCGTCAAGAACAATGGAACCCTGTCACAACGGTGACAAACGGAAACCGTTAGCAACGTTTCCTTCACCATGTAGATCAATGGTGAGGGAAACGGAAGTGGAGGTTTCAGTTTGCCGTTCCGTTGAGGGTTACCCGACAGAAACCTCAGACGGAACCCCTCAACGGAAGGGCAAAGCTGATTCGAACACAGCGTAGCACATACGGTAGGCTTAGATACAGGGCCCAAGTGCATATGTGATACTGTTTGTTGGATCCTGTATCTAAGCCTAAGGTAGGCATAGATACAGGGTCCAGCAGACAGTAATCTTATACTGTATCTAAGCCTACCACATTGATGGCCTATCCTCAGGATAGGCCATCAATAGCTGATGGATCAGGGTCCGACTCCCGGGACCCCCGACAATCGGCTGTTTTGAAGGGGGTGCAGCGCCCTCCATTTTCCTTACTTGTTCACACTGTGAATCGCTGACACGTCCGTGAGGGTAATGAAAGTGTGAGAAAGCGACCAGAATGAAGGGGAAGTAGCGCTCGTACGAGCGTTGCACCCCCTTCAAAACAGCTGATTGGCGGGGGTCCAGGGAGTCGGACCCCGACCCATAAGCTCCAGCAGACAGTGGTATTAAACTTACCCTCCTCTTCAGCCACAGCGGAGGTCCTGACTCCATCCAGGGTCGGGATGTTGTGCGCAACGCATATCGTTGCCACGTCAGGACCGCCGCTGCGCTCCGGAAGGAGGAATGTAGGTACTGTCAGTTACTATAGTAATGGGGCCCGTGTAGTTTATTACATAGGCCCCAGTTACTATAGTAACTTTTCATTGATGTGGTGCAGGGGACAGTGGGGCATGGTCGCAATTGCGACTGCTGCGACCCCTATACTTACGCCACTGACTTGGAGTTCAATGTGTGCTGAATGACCAAAGGGCTGTGAACCCTCTCTGGCCATGGGCACTGCCCTAATGGCAGAATGTTTAGCCTGACCCTGGTCCTTAGACAAATATACTGAAACGGTCTCTTCATTGCTGATTGGCCAAGATCAGGGGGGGGGGAGGTTTCTATCTACAAGGGGGCTGTGTGGCACTACCTAGAAAAAAGGACAACTGTGCAGGAGAACACAAAATACCCAGCTGTCCCGGCTATCAAATAAATGTGTGGAAATAAACTAAGATATAACTTTTATTTAATCCTTTTAGCTAGACTAAATAAAAGTTATATCTTAGTTTATTTCCACACATTTATTTGATAGCTGGGAAAGCTGGGTATTTTGTGTGCTCCTGCACAGTTGTCCTTTTTTTGAATGTCTATTGCCCGCCAGCTACCAGGGTCATTTCGTAGTCCTTGCACTACCTACAAGGGGGCTGTGGGCAGTGTGGCACTACCTACCAGGGGGCTGCGTGGCACTACCAACCAGGGGGCTGCGTGGCACTACCAACCAGGGGGCTGCGTGGCACTACCAACCAGGGGGCTGTGGGCTGTGTGGCACTACCAACCAGGGGGCTGTGTGGCACTCCCTACAGAGGGCTGTGCGGCGCACTCTACAGGGGGCTGTGTGGCGCTACCTACAAGGGGGCTTTGTAGTGCTACCCACACAAGGGGGCTTTGTGACGCTACCCACACAAGGGGGCTGTGTGGCGCACTCTACAGGGGGCTGTGTGGTGCTATCTACAAGAGGGCTGTGTGGCGCTACCTACAAGGAGGCTGTCTGGTGCTACCCACAAGGGGGCTGTGTGGCGCTACTCACAAGGGGGCTGTGTGGCGCTGCCAACAAGGGGGCTGTGTGGCACTGCCAACAAGGGGGCTGTGTGGCGCTACCTACAAGGGGGCTGTGTGGCGCCACCTACAAGGAGCTGTGTGGCACTACCTAAGGGTGGAATCTGTGAGTGGTGGGCTGATGGTCATTTTACTGTAAGTGGGGGGCTGATGGTCATTTTACTGTGAGTGGGGGGCTGATGGTCTTCAAGTGGTTTCCGCCTCTTACCTCCAATTGAAATTAACAGGAGGTAGAAAATACCTGTGGCTCCCGTTTGGAGCTTTTTTTCCTGTGTCTTTTGCATTCGCTTCAACGGCTTAAGAAAAAACACAAAAAAAAAAGGAAGGTCACACAACGCGGTCAATTCCTGAAGGAATTTTGAGGCAGATTTTTTTTTCCTTACAAAAAAAAGTGTGAACATACCCTACGAGTGTAGTGCTTGTTCTTAGCCGTTTTCGGTCTCTCGAAACTATTTTGGTAGGGGTGCCCTGAGGAAATTTTATATTTCCAGTGCTGCCTCGAGTTCGAAAAGGTTGGGAAACTCTGTACTAGGCTACAGGATCATGCCGTGGAGCAGCTCAGTTCGTCATGGGAACGGGGCCTAGGTGAATACAATTTTTGTTTTTGTTTGGCGGCACAGTCTACAAGGGGGAGGTGAGAGACTGTATGGCACGGTCTACAAGGGGGAGATGGGGGGCTGTATGGCACGATCTACAAAAAGGAGGTGGGGGATTATGGCACTGTCTACAGGTAGGCTGTATGGCAAAATCTACAGGGGGCACTATACTGTGTGGGGGCCACTATGCAGACATTATACTGTGTAGGGGTACTACAGGTGGCATAATACTGTGGGCACAATTAAAGGACAAAATACTGTGTCCTTGAAGGGGTTGTAATATATTATTAAATATTATTATTATACTGTATGGGGGCACTAAAGGTGCATTATAATTTTTTATGGGGTGGGGTGCCGAAAGATCATTTTGCACAGGGCGCCATCTATCCTAAGGCCGGCCCTGCGAACACATGATGAAAGACTCACAAATATCACACAGCATGTACTACTGTGGTAAATTTTACGCAATCTAACTATTGTACGGCATTAGAAATGTGGGCCAAAAGTCCCGTTGTCATAATTTATATTACTGTTTTGTGTAAAAAATGTATGGCAAAAAGTTCCCATATGAGGATTTAGTCACATTTATTAGGCTTCTTTTTTTCCTCCAAAGTAAGAAGACGCAGTAGCTCCTGGAAACAGTAGGTTTGTGAATAAGCCATCATTCTTCATTTTACCTGGTTATATTACAATATTCATTTGCGTTGCTTTTCAACAGCATACCCATCCCCGCTTACAACAGGATGTCAAAATTGACAAGAAACGTTCTCCACAGCAACACAACACTAAATTGCAAAGACTTAGATTAAAACTCGATCACCGTTCTTTATAATAGTTTATTTTTTAAATACTTTTTGATAACAGATTCCCTTTAATGGTCTTCTTTACTTGACCTTCAATATGTAAGCACTTTGGGAGCGGATTAAGATGATCTCCAAGCACTCCCAACACCATAACCACGCTTCAGTTGTGATTTATTGAACCATTTAGACTATTGAACAAATCTATTTTGGTTTTCAATTTAATCATTTACTTTCAGAAACTGGTTTAGCTAAGGACGATGCATTAAAAAATATACATATTTTGTTTTTTCAGAGCATTGGGTAAGGATTACCATTGTTCTTTTTCAACAGAATGCATCCGAGCTAAGAAAAGGCGGCCTAAAAAGTGCTGCCAGCCTGGAATTTGTTGATAAACCTTTCCTGACCTAAATTATCCTGGCTTCATTCTCATGGGAAAATGCCCTCTTTCATGCTTGGTAACCATAAGCGATTTGCAAGCCCAAGACAGGTGACCCTGGATATTACACAGATGTTTTATTTGAAGATTAAATTTTCTAAACCATTTAAAAATTATTAAGGTATTCAAGCATGACCGCCCAAAAGCACGCACGTCTGGGAAAACGACAGAGTAAGTAGATATGTTTTACACACAAGAATCACGGCTGGAAGTCAGGGGCATCCATTCCCAGTCTAGGAACAGGTTGCATTGTGTGGTCAACCAATCCACAAAGGGAAGCTAATCATTTGCGCTACAAAATTAAATGTACACCAGATGTGAAGTGTATTCACCGGTGACCTTGTCACCAGCCCAGGATATTTATGAAATATTTCCTCCCTTTGATCACGCAGCCGTCTATACCAAATACACTTTATGCATTAGGGAGATTTCCGCACACCTACCACAAATGATAGGATTGTATCTATAGACTCTGAACAGTATTCATTTAGTTACGTTCTGCTTCATTTATTCATATAATCGCTGCAGTGGTCTACAACACAGTACTCTGTATGACCTAGTGTCGAAGTCATTTAGTAGAAGCAAAAAAAAAGTTCAGGCACTAAATGAGAATCGGGCAGAAAATCAGCCTTTTCATGTAACTGAGAAATAACATTTCTAAAGGAAAGTTGTGATCCCAGAAGATGCCCCAGAGTTACGCCTTCTTGTCACATCTCTGTCCAAAATCCAAGTAAAAATGCATTTTTCGGTCATAAGATCTCTAATGGGACTTCCAAAAGGAGTGGAAATAACTTAATCTTCTCCCTGGACTTGACTTATTCTTGGCACATGTAGACACACCAAATCCCTAAGCTATGGCTTGTTTGTCTGCATCTGAAACACTACTAGATTTCTCACTCAAGCCAAAGCCATCATTTCACCCCTTCATAGACCTTTCGGTTGAAGACATATTAAATCCATATGAGGACTGCAGCCATACCGGAAACCGCCATGCCTATTAAATTAGCCATTTTCGAGAAAAGGGGGCGGGAGAATGTCA
The DNA here is from genome assembly GCF_050947455.1 of Rhinoderma darwinii. Classification (NCBI taxonomy): domain Eukaryota; kingdom Metazoa; phylum Chordata; class Amphibia; order Anura; family Rhinodermatidae; genus Rhinoderma; species Rhinoderma darwinii. Next base: position 126,230,934 of record NC_134692.1, read on the forward strand.
CCTTTATTTGACCTTAGAGAGTAAAAAAAAAAAATATATAGACTTCACAAAAAGCTTTACCAATATTTATTCTGATGTACCTGCCTCATCTGAATCCAGGGAACAAGTAATATTCAACCACGGCAGGAAGTGGCCAAGTTTAGAAGGCTCTAAAACCAGCCATAGACATGACAATTTTTTTACATGACAGCCAATAAAACATTTGTGGACAAAGCACTCCCATGAAAATTTTTATTGCTTTGTCTGATTGTATTGGGCATCTTGTACATGTATATAATAATTATTTGCTCACCGAGCGTCTAATTTTCAAAACACAGCCTCCGTTCAGCTCCCCCGTGTGGTCATGTGATCTCTAATCTGACTCGCCAATTCACATATCGTCTTTTGTGTGGACCAGAAGCCAGTTTCTCTATGTAAGTCTAGGAGACTCACATTCTCAGTCTTACATAGAGAAACTGGCTTCCAGTCCACACAAAAGACGATATGTGAATTGGCGAGTCAGATTAGAGATCACCTGACCGCACGGGGGAGCCTGTGTTTTGTAAACTAGATGCTCGGTGAGCAAACAAATTTGTGGTGTGCTTTCGAATGCCATTTTATGAAAAAGCAATTCTTTTAGGGGGAGAATATGAGGTCTCAGAAAAGAGAAATCTTTACCTTAAAAAGCGGTGGGGGTGCAGAGAGTCGGACCCCTGCCGATCTGATTTTGACGACCTATCCTAAGGATAGGCCATCAATATGAAAGTACCGGAAATCCCCTGTAAGGGCACATGAACACAGATGCTTTATAGATCTACGAGTTCATACTGTGCCGCCGATTTTACACAGGGGCACAAAGACGTTTATTCCTCACAGATTCAGGAAACTCCCACATGAAAATAAGTCCACCATCAAATGCTAATTTATGGAGCGGCAACTCTTATTTAAAATAAATAAATAAAAAAAATACAAAATGAAAAAAAAGGGAGAATACAGTGCCTCACAGCCGCAGCAAATGGTGTCCCTACGGGGCTAGAATACAAACAGACTGTTCATGAAAATAGCACAAGACTTAATCATGTTAACTATACAATGGTTAACTGTTTCATAGTAAAATGACAAGCAACAAACTGGTTTGGTCCACAAATTAAAAAAAAAAAAAAAAAAAAGGGGACCTTATCCATCACTTGTACTTCCGTTCATACTTTAAAAAAAAGCAGCTGTCGACTTTGAATAATCCCTTTTTTTGGTAGAAAGCTCCCCAACAATACGTTTTTCTCAGGTTGAGCCACTGTTGAGGGCCCCAGAAATTATCTGTCTCCTGTGGAGAAACTTCCCATGCGTTAGATTCCCCTGCAGCTCCACCACAGGGGCAACTAAGCATTACACACTTCTCATTAAAATCAATGTTTTTGGGTCCTCCAGTAGCAACTATGTGCTCTGGCTAATAGATGATGGTCCTGAACAGGAGAACTCCTAACATGGCATCTGAAAACAGTTGTTTTTTTTAAACCAGACTCAAAGTAACCCAAATATGTGTAATTATCAAAAAATATACATCTCCTTTTAATAAATTACTATAAGATTTCATATATTCTAATGTATTGGAGCCAGTAAAAAATTCACTTATAGGATATTTTATTTTTGCTGTTTAAAACCTGTGCAATGTCATAGAACGCACTTGTACGGACATTATGCAGAAATAGGAATATCGCATAGGAGGTGTCCAAAATGCTACAACCATACATTCCATCTACATCATTTTAATGGATATACAAAGCCTTTGTTTCATTAGATACTTTAGGCAACAAAACAAAAATGAGCATTATTATTGGCATCCCACCAAAACATAAATATATAAATTACACTTTTATACAGGGTTTTCATTTTTTTTTTTTCTGTTTACGCAGACACATACATTCATGTGCATTACATTATGAATTGTACACTTTTTTTGCAAAGGAGCAAACACACAATTTAATACATGTATTTCCAGTTTTGGCGCTGAATGCATCTTGGTGGATAAATCACAAGGTGCGTTCCGAACAATTTAAAAAAAAAAAAAAAAAAAAAAAGTTTAACTTTTCGGCCAGGAAAATCTAAAACATGGCATGAATTAATGGGAATGTATTCAAAATATATGTATTTTCCTTCCAATTCCATAATACAATTTCCCCAATGTTATAAATTATTAGAAATGGTATGAAATGGCCAACTGAAAAACTGCTTTTTTTCGGTGCTATAGATCAAGGATGAGGCAACCATTTTGAATTCATGCTAGGGTCGTTTTCCCACTTGATAAATTAAGTCTGTGCCAATCTTTTCCAACCAGGGTTCAATGGAACCTAACTAGGGGCTTCCTGCGAGATAGCAAGAGCGATTACTTTAACAAAAAGTGTGGGATTGCTGTAGGCATTCCCTTGGAGGGCAACGATTTTTTTTTGAGAGATAACCCCATGGTGTAAATGTTGGGAATAACTGGTCTATGCTATTCAGCCATAAAATGTACCTGAAAATATAAGATTGTGCCTCAGCAGGAAAAGCTTACTTCAAAGTGATTTTTCTATCAGACGAAGTCTAACGTCTATATGGGGGCAACCAGCGTACCTGCAGCTCCGTACTACGGAGCCATAAGCACTACATGTGCCTCCGTATTAAGACAAGGGAGAATTTCTCCATAACACGGCATCTGATGGAGAATGCCAAAACCAACTCAGGTACTAACCCAACGTATGAAATCTGAGGCATATGAAAGTACAATAGGGCCCCACAGACTTCTATGGGTGACGTATTACAACTCCGCACAGCTCGGTGGCAGTATGGAGCCATAATACAGATGTATGCATGAGCTCTAAGGTCTTATTATGGAGTACAAGTTTACGACTGATTAGTATATTATTCACAAGGCAGATGCCCACTGAAGGCCTTCGGTTGGAGAATTTTTTTATTTTACACCAATTTAAGGAAATGGAAAGCTTATAAATAGATTCTTCTAAATATTAGCTGATGTATTAAATAGGGCTTTCCATTTAATAAAACAGAAGATCCCAGGCTAAATACATTTAATACTTTAACTTTTGGTATTATTACAACTTTTTTAATGTTGGTCGATTGTAATGATTTGGGTACAGGCACTGCCAGGATGTAATAAGCAACGGATTAATACATATAGAGTAGCACTAACTCATTTAAAAAAGGAGAACTAATGTTAAAAAAAAACAAAAAAACACATGTATAGGAAACAGTTGCATGGTGGGAAAGGTCAGATATATGGATTTTAAAAAAAATTAGAAAAAAAAATAAAAATGTAGGTTCAAAATATAAATACTAAAGTTATGTCCAAATGGGTAATAACTTGGCAGCCCCTTTAAGAATTTTTTTTTTAGCCACTCAACAGATTGACATTTGGGGGAATGGACTCACTAGATATACATTTACTTTAAACAGCAGCAGTATAATATAGGATATCGTAAACCAAGTGCTAGAAACACTTCTATGCAACAGATATAGCTAATTATTTGTATGATATGGTGCTACAAAAATATGACCACACAATGCATTTTTTGGTTCAAGAAAACATAGTAGGCTTTTCGTACTCATATAAAAATGTTAATTTTAGATAAAAATACAAACTTCAACTTTACAAAAAAAGAACACATTTCTCTTGAATACACATAAGCATACATATATTTTTTTACCAAAAATAAAGAATTTAGGATTTGTTCAAATACACGTAGCAAATATTTCTCCTGCTACTGTGAAACTGTACAATGCAGTTACAAGAATAAAATGTCCATTTCACATTGACAAATGTGAAAATGTTGTGTATGATAAAATAAATTGCAAAACAATAGAAAAATAAAAAAATAAAATATTAGCATTAATAGGCAACTGGCACAATTCTAACGTTGCACAGATATCCCATGATTTATTAATATACAATATTTTAAAATTTAAATTATGCAGACACAATGGAAAAGAAATCTGACGAGGCATGGACTAGTAGGATTTTTTTTTTTTCCTTTTGGAATTGAATCTACAGGGTGGGCCATTTATATGGATACACCTAAATAAAATGGGAATGGTTGGTGATATTAAATTCCTGTTTGTGGCACATTAGTATATGGGAGGGGGGAAACTTTTCAAGCTGGGTGTTGACCATGGTGGCCATTTTGAAGTCGGCCATTTTGTATCCAACTTTAGTTTTTTCAATGGAAAGAGGGTCATGTGACACATCAAACTTATCGAGAATTTCACAAGAAAAACAATGGTGTGCTTGGTTTTTACATTACTTTATTCTTTCATTAGTTGTTTACAAATTTCTGACCACTTATAAAATGTGTTCAAAGTGCTGCCCATTGTGTTGGATTGTCAATGCAACCCTCTGCTCTCACTCTTCACACACTGAAAGCAACACCTCAGAAGAAATGCTAGCACAGGCTTCCAGTATCCGTAGTTTCAGTTGCTGCACATCTTGTATCTTCACAGCATAGACAATTGCCTTCAGATGACCCCAAAGATAAAAGTCTAAGGGGTCAGATCGGGAGGCATTTCTTCTGCGGTGTTGCGATCAGTGTGTGAAGAGTGAGAGCAGAGGGTTTCATTGACAATCCAACACAATGGGCAGCACTTTGAACACATTTTATAAGTGGTCAGAAACTTGTAAATATCTAATGAAAGAATAAAGTAACGTTAAAACCAAGCACACCATTGTTTTTCTTGTGAAATTCTCGATAAGTTTGATGTGTCACATGACCCTCTTTCCATTGAAAAAACTAAAGTTGGATACAAAATGGCCGACTTCAAAATGGCCGCCATGGTCAACACCCAGCTTGAAAAGTTTCCCCGCTCCCATATACTAATCTGCCACAAACAGGAAGTTAATATCACCAACCATTCCCATTTTCTTTAAGTGTATCCATATAAATGGCCCACCCTGTAGTTCATTAGCTTGAATCCAAGGGTAGGAAACACTATGAGAAACCATAGAAGCGGGGTAGGTTTAGTATTTTTGTCTTTTAGTTGCTTTTCATTTAAAAATACATTAAAAATGCCAAACAAAAAGATCAATTGGAACGGGCATTGAAAAAAAATAAAAATATATATATATATATATATTTATCGATCACCATACTTGGGCAGATACTTTCAGTGTTTGTAACTACATCTACAACGTACCAAAAATTCATGTCAAAGTAAGGATACAGTTATATAAATACATGCATTTAAAATGTAGTTGGCTGTAATAAGTGTGTGTGTTTGCTCCTGCAACAGATCTGATTTGTCCTATGTGGGCCTACCATGGTTATCCACCTCCCCGATCATTAACTATAGAGAATTTCTCATCCTTCTATGGTTATTTCCAGGATACCTTTCTTTTTCCTTCCTACAGTAGTAAACGCCAATTTGACATAATTGCTGGGCATTTTTGCATTTTAAAGGCCAGCTGGAAAACGCAAGCTTCAAACAAAATTGGGCCCTGTGACCACTTTAAAATAGTTTTTAAAATCTCTCCACAATGGAGAAAAAACAAAAAGGTGTTTCAAAATTGCTGAATAAAAGGAGAATAAGATTATCTAACCACTGGAGGGGTGTACATCGAAAGTTTAAAAAAAAAAAATTAAAATGGCAAAATTTTACTCCGTTTTATGAATAGAAAATATTTAGAACAAAATATAAATACTGAACAAAAAAAAAAAAAAAAAAATTACCTTGATATACAGAGCCCCCCCAGAAAATTATTTCGATTGCAAATGCTTTTTTTTTTTTTCCAAGAGGTAGCCATTTAGTGGGTCAGTCGTGAGAATACATGCGGTAAAAGTGGTTTAGGTAAAATACTAATTTTTCATGAACATTGGCACCAAGTTCATGGAGAATTGGTAGGTTGTATTCTCATGAGAACAAGTTCAGTCCCCAAAATGGCAGCTTCCATTGTAGATGGTTCTTACCGAGAGGCAGGATATGGGGTAAATGGCTATGAGACACTTCACTCACTTCGAGATCATATTAGGTTGGTAAAGTGAGTGAATATTTCGGGCAAGCAAGAGCAAATACGCAAACACACAAAATTCAACACTTTGAAGATCAACTGCTGTAAAATGACACAAATAGATATGAGAATCATTAACTGACCAATATAAGAGCAGGTGAGTTCCTAGTGGTAGGACTTTGCTGCCATAATTAAATTACCCCCGTGGTATAATAATTACTCTATAGAGTAAAAAAAAAAAAAAAAAAGTCCTCTTAAGGCTTCCCAGGTTTTTGTGTGAAGACTAACATCATGGAGCAAGGATTTATTATAATCAACAGCTTCTGCGTAGACACTTGTTCGTTTGATACATTCCTGGCCTTTTCCCGTGCCAGTGGTCTGTCAGTGACCATCCATCTTCATCAGTATTAGCAGGCACATCACTTGACATAAAGCACCGCTGCTTTGATATAAAGTCCCTATTCACTTGCTATGTTCACTGTATTTTTTTTTTTTTTAAGCATATCCTTCTTTCAACCAACCCGCCATCTTGTTTTGTTGCCGCAGTTTGACAGGGGAAGCGTCTCTTCGCTGTAAGAGTGCTACAATACTTGCTTTGATGTCACATTAAAACAAATGTACATTGTTCTTTTGTTCTCACAGAGTGTCCTTTGAACCCTTTTTTTTTTTCCTTATTTTTTTGTTTTTAATCCTCTTTCTACATAAGAGAACAAAAAGGAAAAAAAAACAAAGAAAAAAAACAAAACAAAAAACAAACAAAGTCTATAAAAGCACCATACGTCGAAGATTCAGGAATGTAACAAAGTGTGTACATCCAAGTCCCAGATGAAAGTTTCTAGCTTATTTCACCTTACATCTGTGGAAAAGAAAAAAATATATATATATTATTCTACAAATCGGTGAAAAGACAGCAGTTTTGTAAATTAAAAAAAAAACAATCTGTCCACAAAATATAAGAATTTATTTTTCACCTTTACATTGGTTATACGTTGAATTTTTCTTCATTCATCGCTTACAAACTTAAATTTAAAAAAAAAATTGAGAGCACAACATTTAGGTTGCAAAAACAAAATAGTCTATTTTTTATTTTATGTAAAAAGAAATAAGATAGTGCTTTATTTCTATTCTAACAAAGTTATGGCGTTTACACATGTACAGTCGGGGATCCTCTGGTTATGTCAATGGGTTTATGGGAAGTAATTTTCACACAGGAGGACTAATAAGGCAAGGTGCGTAAATTGGTCTATGTACACAGCTCAGCCTGTGGGCTGCATAAATGGGCAAAGCCATGAACATCCTTGGCCTTGTGACCACATTCAGAAAGGGTTAAATTTTTGGAGAGCAGTCCAACAGGCTCTAAGGGAATGTGCACACACACTAATTACGTCCGTAATTGACGGACGTATTTCAGCCGCAAGTCCCGGACCGAACACAGTGCAGGGAGCCGGGACTTGCTAGGAGTCCCTGCCTTGCTGCAGGACAACGGTCCCGTACTGAAAACATGATTACAGTACGGGACAGTTGTCCTGCAGCGAGGCAGGGACTCCTAGCATCGTACATAAGTATGATGCTAGGAGTCCGGCTCTTGCACTGTGTTCGGTCCGGGACTTGCGGCCTAAATACGTCCGTCAATTACGGACGTAATTAGTGTGTGTGCACATATCCTAAGTGTTAAAGTTAATATGCCCTGAGCTGGCATAAATGCCTTCCTATTTTTACAAATTCTAATACAGTAAAAAAAAAAACGACAAGAACTAGGACAAGAACTCTATACCCCCAACATCTCAATGGAAACAGCTTTTTAATCCTAAGCAAATATTTAATCATTGTAGTAGAAAAAAAAATGAATTATTTTTGAGGTTTGCAAATCCATTCAAAAAGAGGAGTTCCGCTAAGGCTCATGGATACACAAAAGATGAAAAGCCCACTAACTCCTAAACAACACAAAACCAAAAAGTCTTTGTTCATAACACAAATGTATACTCAAATATTTGTTTATGCCATACATAGAGAACTTTTTCCTCACGCAAAGCTAAACACGCAAATATACTATAGTATCTCCATTGCAAAATATTGGGAATTTTTGAAAAATCTCAGGATTGTCAACTTATCCGTACCAAATTTTTTATAAAATTACAAAAAAGATAGGACACAATTCACATAGTCAGACTATATGAGGGTAAGGTGGCCCTATACCTCTTGAGTAGCAAAGCTAAGTAAAATGAAATTTAGAAAAAACATTTTAAAAAAAAACTCCAAATAATTCCATTTGCTTTGCGTGCAAGTTATATTTCACCTAAAGACAATGGACACGGCCATGTTGTAGGTTGAACGTTTACTTGGCTTTTTTCTGCTACTTCAGAATCACTGAGGTTACCTAATTATACAACGAAAACGTAGACCATTATATCACGCAGTTAATTCAGCTCACAAAAGGACTACCACTTAATATAAATCGGGAGCAGGTACTTTAAAAACAGAGCTGTGGGGAAATGGAGCCTCTCCAGTCACATACCTCTTCACTTTCCCTCAGTTGAAGGGAAGATGTAGCTTAATGGAGCTGGTCACGGCATTATCCCACACCCTGATACAGAAAAATAAAGTCTTTTAAAAAGGGCTTTTAAACCTAACATTCAAAAATAAAATTTCAATATGAAAAGTCCTTTCCTTAAATAAAACTCCTTATACCCAGACACCATTCTGTCTAGACACTTTTGGCTATGAATGGCTCCTTGCACATGGATTCCCACAAAAACACATAGATTTCAGTGGAGGGAAGGTCAAGTGCTCGTATTGATCCAAAATGCCTGTCCCTCTTCCATCAATAATGTAGATACAGAAGGACCGGTGCGATGGTTTGGGGAATATAGCAGGTAAGGCACATCAAGGTGGACAAATGGCCTTGACCATTTGAGATTTAATATGGGATCCAGATTATTTCATATCAAATTAGTCTTTCAAAAATATCCAAAACTAAAAATAACAGTAAAGGTGAGTTTCATAAGATATATTTTGTGGACTGATAAGGCGGAATACAAAACATTTTTTCCAATTTCCATCTGTAACATGGGAAATCAATCTCCCGCAAGAACATTTTTAGACAATTCTTTCATGCATGGTGACCCCAAAAATCATCGAAAATGACGTATTTGCAGAACAATTCAGATCATTAAAGCAGCATAAGAAATGTAAAAAAAAAAAAACACCAACCACACACAATACAAAAAGTGAGAAAGGAAGACAGCCAGGGAATGCAAGATTTTACAGTGATGTGTAGCTTGAAAAAAAATAAAAAATAAAAAAAATCCAGCAGGTAGAATTATCAAAGCCAAATCATATTATAATCTCTTTGCAGCCTTAAGGTAATGGTGTCAAGATTGGAACAAGCGATTGTGTTGACGTGATTAAAAGGTTGGGAAGTCTTTTCATTGCTGGTGCTGTTATTGTCAGTTTGGGGTTCCTACCTGCCGAGGAAAATTATTTCCAGCTGGGTATTAGGCAGGCTTTAGTTTTTTTCGCTTCCGTTTTTTACCCGTTTCCTTAGGCCTTCCTGTTAATACAAGGGCAGGATTGGTGAAAAGGCCTAAGGAAACGTATTTTTTGTTCAATAATGAGACAAACAGATTGATTTTAAAGTGCATTCCTGAAAGAGAAACTGGTTAGCCGCCTCGTGTACTCCTAGCATTGTTGATTCTCCACTTTTTTTATGCGCACGCTTGTATGCTTTGTTTAACAGCTGGTGTGCTTTCTTAAAATTTGTGTTTCCTTTGTTAAGTTTGGTGAATTAAATTAGTATTTTATTTTTAAAAAATTGCCTAAGGATCAGTATAGAGGGGTGAGAATATTTATTAAATTGGTTTCACATCTGCGTTCGGGGATTCCGATGTTCTGCTCCTCGCCGAGCAATGAAAATACCGGGAGCGCCAGATCTGTTGCATGACGAACACCTTCGGCGCCCGATGGAACCCATTGACTAAAATGGGTTCAGTCAGGTCATGCTGTCTGTCGTTTTACCAGAACCAACAGTAAGTTTTTTTGTGGCATTTTTTTACCAGATCTGTGACGGAGGCCGCAAACGGAGCCTTCAAACGCAGATGTGCGGTAGGATACCCCGCAAATAAATCTGAGCTAATCAAGTCAATAGGTTTTATTTAATAATACGGTCAGGTTTTGGAGTGACCCAAAGATATTAATCATACACATTTTGCTTAGGGCTGGGCTTACACCTAGACATTACGGTCATGATCCCACAGAAAAGTTTAGATTGTAGCGATATAGTTCGCTTTGATAGTTAAAACAGTAGTCTATATGTCTGGAAAATTATCCGGATGTATGTTGGAATCTATAAGTACTCCAAATCAACTTCTTAAACATAGCCCAAAAAAAAATAAAAATGGATGGATACAGTAGGTTACTGTGACTTCGCTCAGCTAATCGCAGTCTTTGCAAATGTTCAACTGAGGATCTTAAAGGGGTTGTCCACGATTAGAAAAGAACGGCTGAGATTTTTTTTTTTCCACCCGAAACAGTGCCACTCTTGCCCATGGGTTGTATTTAGTACTGCAGCTGAGCTGAATGGGGTTGAGCTGCAAAACTAGACACAGCCTATAAAACAAGTGTGGCGCTGTTGCTGGGAAAAAAAAAAAAAGAAGGCCCATTTTATATAATTCTAGAATTTTGTTTATTTACTTTTAATGCTTCAGGTCAGAGTTTTTCTTTTTAGAAGCAAGGTGTCTGTAGATTATTGCTTCAACAAAAAGATATGGGATGTGTACGAGTGACAGCTGTCAAAGAATACAAATATTAAACATGACCGAGCAACTTTTCCCCAGCTGCGTGCTAAAAGACGATCGTAATCAGCGCTGCTAAAATAAACGACCTTGACGCTGTAGAAAACCGGTACCGTACAACGTGGGCTATTGTGTTCCAGAAGGTTACAGATCAAATATCATAAGAATGTACACAGCAAAATATAAAATAAAATATTATGCAAGAGAGGTTAAACCGGGGATTTTATACAAAACGTCATGGGAAATTGCAGTGCTGAGTCTAGTATATTGAATTATTTGAAACCATCCATTTATTTGCAAGAATTAGAATATTTAAGTTGAAGGGATTTTCTTATTCAATTCCCTCTGAGAGCTTAGTTTGCCTTCAGAGATTCTTTTTTTTTTTTGACCCATAATCATAAAATATTTTAGCTTGGAGGGATAATCTGTCAACATTCTGGGAGGGATATCAGTGGGGGCCAGTGGGGCATGAAGGCCTGGAGATATGGGAGAAAAAAATAAATCACAGATAAGATCTATAAAATATAAAAAAAAGTTTTTACTCAATAGAAATTGCTTTGAATGTCACTTTTTGTGGATTAAGACCAGCTGTTCCAAGTCATATTATTGAGACACAAAATTTAGAGATGGACCTCTTAAAGGAGCATGATGACATTACTCCAGTAGACATATAACGGATTGCATTTACCAGTAGTGAGGCCTGGGAGGGCAATAACCAAGGTCCAAGAGAGGGGACATTTTTTTTTTTATATATATAGATCATTTTTTTTTTAAGCTCTGATTTTAAACAGGTATACACTTACCAAGAACCAATGACCTCAAAGTGGGAAAATACTACAAAAAGTAAATATACATAAATGTCGAATAGATGCAGGTCCAAGCCTGTGGGATTCATATCTAATACCTGGATGGGGGTTACTCGACCCCTGCCTTGCCTGGTGAGGCACCCTCCGCATCCATGCAGAGACTCCAAAAGCAAACCACCACCCTGAATGCTAAATTTCAGGGACTGAGGGGGCGAATTTGTGTCGTGGGCACCAAGAGAGCTTGTCCCAGCTCTGAATGAGAGGCCGATAATTCACAACATTAGTAGTTACTGGGTAGCTGGGATAGAGGGAATGTAGCAGCAATAAATCAAGACCTACTAAATATTTAAGAAGTAGGAATAAGATTAAGGCTATTTACCAGTTTCTTCTTCTCGATAATCTGAATTAGAATTTGCTGTACAAGTGCATTCCATGTGCTCCTCTAATCTCACCAGGACTTCTTTTAATTTGGGTTTTTTCCTTACATATTCTACTTTCGCCACCTGAAAAATAAAATATTTATATATAAAACTTAACATTACGTGAAAAGGGAAAAATAAAAGGCTATCAAACAAACAAAAAATAAATTTAAAAAAAAAAAAGCCACCTTAATATCTCCTTAGATACCAAACATAAATTCCACTAATCTATTAACATATTAATGAAACATTTAGATTGATGATCTTCTTAAAGGTTACCCCAGTGCATTCTCAATAGGACGACAACTTTAGGCGGAAAAAAAATCAAATGAAGGTCCACCCTACTTTGTGCTCAACACGGTTGAAAAAGCTTTCAATAAATGTGAAAGGTACATTTTAAAAAGGTTCAAAACCAGTATAAGAAAATAAAATATAGAATCAATTCAATTAGTCAAAAAGTGGGGACTATCCAAGAGAACTATGCCATTCTACCACCACCCGATCTTGGTATTGGCTTGTGATTGACAGCCTTAACTTAAAATGCCCCATTAGACAAGAAACATAGGATTTCACATTCGATTACAAATACCCAATCCGCCAGATTCATTCTCATTAATGCTCAGTAACTTTTTTAGATCATAGTCATTAACAATCTACCGGCCATCTAGACCCAACGGATGTCAACTATAAAACAAGCCTTCAGTGTTAAGGTGAACTCACTGGCTCTATTGTGTATAGTCAATTGATTAAAACATTTTGGTTTTTTTTAATTGGTTTTTTTTTCCTTAAAAGCCAATGACATCATTTTATGATAAGAAAATTGGCAGCAAGAATAAAAAAATAAAAAAAATCTGAAAGCAATGATATTCCCTCATTGTTGTTCTTTTCAAATGTTGGTTGTAGAATAATATTGACTATGTGCTATGCCAGAATCAGCTTGTAATCTGTAGATAAACATTATCGGAAGAAACATTTTCCAACAAAGCTCTGACCACACCAAGAAGAACAAGTATACCATTAGTGAAATGGTGCTAGAGGAAGGATGATTCACTAATGGACCACAGATATTCGGTACATGTACTCAACATGACGGGACTGCAACACGCAAATCAAGTACATTATGGCGTTCAAGATATTGAATAGTGAGCCACAAACATAACCTTTTTTCTTTCCAGTATAAAAGCTCCCCTTACACTAGGTAAAAGTGTAGCTCCACCGAAGAACACAGGCGGTCCCACCCGAAGTTTAGAAATCACGGTGGGAGGGACTGTATAGGAGGAAGAGTAAGACGATTGTTAAGGCAGCCATTGACTGCCGAAGCATCACCGGAAAAAAAGCTCCAATTCTAAACTGTAGGCAATTCTAAAAAGTTTAGGCAAGAGAAATGAACCCTTCCAATTTCGTAGCATCCACCAACAATCAAATGTTTAATGGGCGAAGCTAGGCTGTCCCTGAACAGGCATGCTGGATTTCAACATTACCTATCCTTTGTTCCCCTGATAGTTAAAGCACTGCCAGGATTCCATAGAAATATGGGTTGTTGAGGCCCTCCACTGATATACGAGCCAGAGTTGCATCTAAACATTTGTCCTCTAAAGCCCATGTGCAAAATACTGAAGTTTTCCCAAGCATCCCTGTAACTGCAGACAAAATAAAAAACTGCAAGGAATTTTGATTTTTATTTACTACCATGTCCACCCCTAGAATGGAGGCGTTTAGTCCCTGTTCCAGACAGAGAAATGATCACACATGTGCAGTTACTCTTTTTAAGTGGAAGTGAGATAAAGAGATCAGCGTGGGTTTCAAAATACTTCTATAAGCAATCTGCTAATAAGTTAATCTAAATAGCTCCACAAAGCTACAGCCAGCACACAATGGAAAGCTAAAAAAAATAAAATAAAAAACTCATAGTATACAATTTATCTGCATCATTCGATAGCTTGCAAAAATGTGCAATCAATTATTCCCACCAACTCACTTGATCAAAACCACCTAATGTACAAAAACACACTTCACAAAAAAAAATAAAAAAAAAAAATGTACATTTGGCGCACACAGAAAAAAATAATTCAGCACACAAGGTTTCCACGGTAGTCTGACTGAAAGTATCTGAAACTCAGCTTTGAGTCACTGCCCTTTTTGTCAACAGGACATGGAGCCTGCTTTCATTAGCCCTGCAAAACAAAAAAGTCTTCTAGTCAGACAGTAGCAAAGAAAGAAGGAAAGAAAAAAAGAAAAGAAAAAAAATTAAAAAAAAGACATTTTCCAGGGCTGTCAGATTTCTATTGAACAAGTCAAAGTTGCACGTGACAAGTATGAATGCTTTGCAAGAAGGTCAACTTTGGGTCGAAGCAATATGTTTTAGTTTCTTTTATGGTGAGCTCCCTCTGTTAATGCTTTTCAAGACGCTGGATAAATTTGACTCATCCGGCATGAAAGAACGGCTAATCTGCAAAACTTTCGAAGATCAAATGATTAAGGCCTAAGAGTGAAGATCTAGACAGCAATTCCAGCAAATCTGTAATTATCCAGCCAAGCGGTGTCTGAATTAAGAGCAGATCTTGGAAAGTCCCTTTTCTGCAAAGTTGTGCCTTTGCATAGGAAAATTTATCAATGTACAGTTTAAAAAATTCACGATCATCATTGAGAAGTAGCTTAGTTTTACAAGCCCTTAATCTCTCTAAGGACCGTTATTCCCAAACGCAAGACAAACCTATGACTCATCTTTTTACTTACCGGCCAAGTTCAACCGATCACCATAAAAGGTGTTTTCTTGGAAAGTTCTAATAACTCAATGTTGTTTGATTTAGGAATAGATAGGATTTATTTTTTTTCCTAGCCTTATGAAATCAATTTCTCTTTTATCTCTGAATTCTTTCACCCTCGAAGCTAAAAAGGAAAAAAATCTGGAAACCCAAATATGTACACACTGCCTTTTCAATCATACTTGAGTATTTGTCAAGAAGAGAAAAGACGAACAAAAACTACAGGTCCAGCTGATAAATAGAGCTGCTAACCTACCATGCCCTCTTATGTACCCTCTAACCTCATCCAAATACCAATAGATAAAGCCCTTTTGTAGAAAGTTAGTCTGCTGTTGGTAACTCCGAAGGGTAGCAGGGTGGGCACAACAATATCAACACAGGAGATCTGGAGAGGTTCTTTGTGCAACTTCTTTTGACAGTTTCATTTTCCTTTAAGAAGTTTTTGTTTTATTTGTTTAGCTATGCACGTAAAAATTCACAAAGCCGGTCAGTCCTTTACCTCCAACTTTATAGATGTTCTTTGGACATCAGCTGTTGCTCTGGTATAAACTAACCATCCAGGATTTCAGCACAGAAGATAAACCTTGTACAGCTTCTTATATTGTTGTTGATCACAGATTAGAATATAACATTTATCAAATTCTCCCGTAAAACAGCTGTCAAGTGACAGAAGACCTCATTTTGCCGACTTCTAAATGATACGGCACTTGGTTTGCAATCAGTACGTTGAATTTGGCTTCTGTTGCAGAAAGCCATAATGATTAAATTGAAAGAGGCCTCGCGACTTCACTCAGGACTCCCTCCGTTAAAAATACGGCAGTACAACCAGCCTAGTTACTGAGGTTTTGCTGGCAGCAACCAATTGCTTAAAATTACACAGGACGGCAGCCAATAAAGAGTAGAGATTAGTACCGGGAGTTAGATAATCTGCAGCTATTACAAGGGGAAACAAGCTACTCATGGCATAATGATCCTCTTGTGTATAATAGGAGTATCAGTGCGAGTCTCTTCCAAGATTAACCCTGAGTTATGGCACAACCAGATTCCTACTAGGCTTGCTCTAAGCAGAGAAGGCTTCTTCCATTGCTCGAAGTACAAGTTAAAGAATTGGCGTACCCTATAACTTGTGTATTGAAAAATAAAAAAAAGTTTTAGAAGGCAATAGTATGGCCACATTTAACCGTCCATATTATGGCCCTTACATCCAGAATACAGGTGCTAAAATACGGCTCTATTATAGCCATCTAAAGCCGGCCTAAAAGTTATTCAGCCAGACTTCGATTTATACATGGAACTTGATATCATGAAGATAAATAAAAAGTTAAATAAAATGGTCCTTCTATGCCTTTTTTGTCGTCCTGAAAAGTCAAAACCATGATGCGGTTCAGAAAGCCACTAAGTTCTTGGCACATCTACCACCCTTGGTGGGTTTCAACACAGCCCAATAGATCTTCTTGCCACTACACTGCAGTTTAAAAGCCCTAAATGTCGTTTTACAGATAAACTGCCCATAGTGAGCGCCTATATAGAAAGCATATCGACACTCGTTTACTTTTATTTTCATGTAACAATCCTTCATGCTATGGTTTGTTCGAACCTCCTATAATACACTTTACATTATCGTCAGCAGTACATCCTGTTTACACGAGGGGATGTGCTGCCGGCAAATGATAATTTTTATGACCCATAAGGCTTGCGATCAACATTAAATGATCTTTTGTCCACTGGGCATTTTTACACTGGGCAATGATCGGGAACGAACGTTCAACTCATAGCATCAAGGTCCTTTTGATCGATTGTCTGAAGTACAAGCCTAGAAACCACAAACCAATGGCATATATCTTTCATGCTAACATTTTTCAGTCAATTTCAAAGAATAGCGGAATCACTCCCTAGATTGCAACTTAACTTGGCTTAAAGAGGACCTGTCACTAGGTCATATTAATTGAACTACTTTACGGTCCTAAAAATAGTGCGGTTTCCCCGATTCCAGTGCAGTTTTTCTTTTTTTTCTGGACCCCCGATTTCAGAGATATGGCCCACTGTTTTTTCGGCTCCCTCGATGCCAATTTGCCTTAATTACATAACAGGGCATGAACTACTCCCCCAGGCTGCCACACGCTGATGCACGGGATCAGAGGCAGGGAAGCTAGCTCCACCCATTGGATAAATACAGCAAATTAGCATACAGGGTGCCAACAAAACAGTGGGCCATATCTCTGGAATGAGAAAGTCCATGGAAAAAAATAAAAAAAATAAATAAAAATTGCGCTGGAATCAGGGAGACCGCGCTGTTCAGGTCAGTTAACCAGTTCAACTTCTATGCCCTAGTGACAGGTCCTCTTTATTGAGGTTATAGGACACTACCTCTCACTGGTTCTTGGCACCAGCCATTACAATGGATCAGGCAAGACCTGAAGGGCAATTCTCCCCATCAAGCAATGTTTTCAGAGCAAAGAGGCAGAAGAAGGGAAAAGGTTAGTACTCACAAGTCACAGTTCGGAAGAAAAGCCACGAGTTAGAGGTGGGCTGACTCCTACCAGCCAACGACTGTAAATCGGATTAGTAAATTATAGTGTGCTTACTGGTTTTAGAAACATCAAAATTACAACTGATTCAATTAAAGAGGTTTTCCCATGAGGGACATTTATGACATGTCCACAGGATATGTCATAAATGTCAGATAAATGCTGGTCCCACCTCTGCGACCCGCACATTTCTCTAGACCGGGGTACCCTAAGCCCCGTTCTAGCTTTTTGTGCTCATGCGAACTCCTGCCCATTTCCTGATTACATGGTCAGGAGTTATGAAAACACAAACAGCGTAGATCAGTGCGTTACCCGGTTCCCATAACTTCAATAGTAGTGAATGGCAGTTACAGAAGCAACGTAGCATGCGGGCTACGCCGTTTCCATAACTGCTATTCAGTTATATGGGAGTTACGGAAACAGCGTAGCTCAGCGAGTTACGCTGTTCCCATAACTACCAACCATGTAATCTGTAAGTGGCCGAATGGTGTTTAGGGGACCCCGGTCTACAGATATGTGCGGGTCCCAGAGGTAGGAGCAGCATCTGAAATTTATGACATATCCTGTGGATGTGTCAAAAATGTCCTTCATGGGAAAACCCCAATTAAATGATCTAGAGTTTCTTCTATAAACATTATGGCTGCCAATATGATCAATGAAGAACAATCCATTACAGATCACAGCATGTAAGATCCTCTACCTGTTTAGGTCTCGCTCAAACATATTCCAGACTTTTCTACTCAGTGAGGTCATTTTTGAACAGATTGGACTAGAATTATACCCTAGATCACAAAACACCTTCTTCCTCTACTCAGATTCCAGATGTGGTTGATCTCCTTCGTGGTTCCAGTCTTTTGAAACTTCTTATCCCATATATTATGAAATACCTTACGACACACTACCCAATAACCTGAAAGAACCTTTTTGCACAAAAGAATACTATAGATCGAAAACTCAAAATATTCACTCCAAGAATAATTAGGACAGTTCTTTAGGGGAAAATATTTCTTCATACATCAAGCATCCTCATTTTATCTTAAAGAAACGAGTAACGCATCTACATAATAGTGATTTTAAGCAAATGTTTTAAGTCTTCTCAAGATTACAATTTGAAATAAATTGTTCATCAGATTGTAATCACCGCCTATATGTATCAGTCTGTCTTTTAAGCTAGGGCTACATCTGGTCACTTGGTGTATTCAGGGTTGACACAAAAAAACAACAACAACTACCATAACTTAAATGTGTCCCTATGGGAATCAACGTCACTGGCAACCTTGCGACCAACGCAAAAAGGTCAACCCGGTCTGATTTTATGCAACATTTACAAGGTGTCCTGAAACCTTGCGGCTACCAACATCACTGTGGGCTCTGCTGGCAAACAATTAATTGAATCACTAGTGTGAATTCACTTGTTCTTCAGTCTACACAAGAAAAAAATAAATAAAAATGAAGAAGATGTTGATGATCGAGGGGGGGGGGGGATTAACACCACATCACATAGGCCCATATAGATCCAATGTTAACATTCAACAGCTCTACCATGATGCTGCTAGACAAGAAGGCAAAAACTCAACATATTGAGAATAGACAACAAAAGGTGGTATCATAGCATAATGGTAATGATTAGCATTCATTTAGGAAGGTTGGGTTTCCACCAGAGTTGACCTTTAAAACAGCATACAATGACTATTGCTTTCCTAATGGAATATAATAAGGATGTTGAAGATCAAACTCTAAAAATTACAAAAGCTACAATACAACATAAAAGTATTACAATACATCACAAGTCTTTTGATAGAATATCGTAAATCCAAAACAATTTTGATTGCCAACCCTATAAATATGGGTTGTCTTTAAATGCTGAACTCATGCTGGGTTCTGGAACCCACATCTACAAACCAGCAACCATCAGAGGTCCAAATTCTAAGAACAAGGCAACTATTTCAATAACCAAAAACGCCTCTCTGAAGTTAATCATAACCCATGAATGCACAATATGATGTGGTATTCTGACTCTATTAGACCCAACTGATGTGGAAATGATGCAGTACCATAAATATAATTCAGGACATCTCAAACATTAATCATCTCCAGCAAACCTCCAGAATAAAAATCGGCATCAAAAGAGCAAGTTTGGCATCATCTGTTCATTAGATGCAGGGAGTCACAGACAGGGCATTTACAGAATGATTCATCGCTATGCGAGGTGGTGGGCTGTGCAGAGTACATGAAGAACGAAAGAAATATTCAGGCGACAGAAGAGTCTGGAAAGGTCAAGGAGCTAAGTTTGGGTGGCATGTAGACTATTTGTGGGAGTGGATTAGGAAGCACAAAATCTCTCTTAATAAGCACAATATTAGGCTCTGTTCATAGCTGCGCCATGGTTTCCGTTATAAATGGAAACCACCGCAGTGCCAGATCCGTCACATGTCTGACACCAGCAGCACCCGACAGACCCCATTGACTTGCAATAGGGTCCGTCGTGGTGTCGTCCGTTGTTTTGACGGGAATAATAGTGCTGCATGCTGCACTATACTTCCAGTCAAATATGAAGGAATGTGTGACGGAGATGTGAACATAGCCTAAAGTTCCTCTTACACGGCCCAATATTGTCCGTAAAAACGAGCGCCGAACGGCACTCATTTTCTCCTTTCGAAAGGTTACACAGGGCAATGATTGGGAACGAGAGGTCATTGGCCCATGTAAAAGGGCCCTAAGGTGATACAGCAGAGAAGACTATGATATCAACATATGCAACATTTTGGAAGTACAAAACTACACAATTTGAGCCTCATGCACATGGAAGTAGAACATGAATCCCGAATACGGTGTGCAAAGCAAGGAGTTCCTATTGTAAATCTATGCGTCTCCGATTTCACAGAGGCGGACCGTTCATTTTTCTCATAGCTGTAACGCATGCAATATTAAACAGGTATTTTCTAGAGTAGAATACGACATCTCATTGACCACAGAGTGCATTACGGGTCTGTACTGCAGGCTTATAGTATATTTCTATGTGAATGAGGCCTAAGGGTATGTTCACAGAGTATTTTGGCACTGCTTTTGATGCGGGAACTGTCGAGGAGTTTTTTTCCCACGAGCGGTAGAAACCACTCGCAGGAAAAAGCAGCAACATGCCCTTTCTTTGGGTGTTTCCGTCTCTGAGCACCCATTGACATCAATGGGAGGCAGAGATTGCATTTTTCACTGCGTTTTTTGCCAGCGGCGCTCAATGGCCACGGCCGGAAAAAGACATGTAAAACGCCATGAACAGCGCAACAGATGTTCGGCCAGCAGGTCAAAATCTGCCTCAAAATTCCTGAAGGAATGGAGGCAGATTTTTCCGACCTGCAAAAAACTCTGTGTGAACAGGGCCTAAGGGTCACTTACACATGGTCAACATTTTTTCCTGAAAGTCAATTTATAAGGATTTTTTACCATGAGATCAATTTAGGTTCGAAAAATAGTTGGCTTCTAGTAAATACAGAAAGAGATTTGGATTTTTCATAAGCCAAGAATTTCTAGTAGATAAGTTATATATTCATTCAAGGGACCTCAAATTCTACAACTCCAGGTTCATTTGTTGCCTACAGGTAGCACATCTTGTTGAACACAGATAGACATTAGTTTTGATCAATCTATAAACATTTTTATACACGCCATGGATTTAGCAGACGCAATCAGAATGAAGACAACCATCCAATAACGTAATTTCTACTTTCATTGCTCCAGTCTTGTACAATAGGTAGCCATCCGGATAAGACCCTTACAAAGATGACAACCCCTTTTATATTATACATCTTGCAATAGTCCTTTAAATGCATTTCACAAACTTTCCAAAGACATTAGCAGTTATAGAATAGACCGGTTTAGTTATTTAAAGTTTCGGAGCCACTCTATAATTACACTTTGAAGGAAAAGGTAAGGTTGCCAACTCAATGTGAAAGATGCAGCCAGATGCCCTTGTCGGAACAGCCGGCGTTATCATTTATTGATCTTTGGATGTGTCTGTGTACTCAGTCAGCATTCAGTCCTATGATCTCAGTACCTTGTCCCGGTCATATAATAAAGACCTCTATTTTAATAAAAGAGGAAGTCTTCATAAAACTAGACCCTGTGCAAACAGTTGAAAGTTAAAAAAACATTCCAGAAACACGCGGCAATCCAGTAATGTGTAACACTTTCCACCACGTCCTGCGTGACTCTCCTGCACAATTTACTAGAGGACGCCACACAAAGCCATTCAAGTACCAAGTCTCGAATTAGAAAACTCTGCTTGTCAACTGCATAAAGCCCCAGGAACGAGGCGTGTGTTGCGGCGTACACTGTGCTCCATTGTCTACATTAGGAGGTGAAGGGGTGAGCTTCCAGTTTCAAGTATTAAACACCCATTCTCCTAACATGCTCTTTGAACTTCTGTCCTTTAACTTCAGTCGGATAAATTAGCTGCAGTGTGTTCCAATTCTACATATCCGCTATACCACACAGACAATGATGGATATTACGTGGATGGTTATCAGAAGTTTGTAATTAGACCAAGGTTTTGACATTTTGCCGAAAGAAATGAAAAAAAAAAAAGTTTTTTTGAGTAAATTCATAGACAGTTGAAAAACTATAAAATATATCATTTTGCCAAAACCACAAGGATAAGAAAACACAGAGCTAAAATAGTAATATCTAGAAAACCACAGCAGATCAGTATATTTATGTGGAAGATATGACTTCTCCAATATTATGGTTGACCGATCTGAAGCCTGCATGTAGTTCCTAATAGAACTTTGCTTTTTTCCATTCTGTATAGAACTTTAATACACTCCACTGCTCACATTGGCCCTTATCCCCATGGGCTTCTCAAATCCCGCATACAGTAAAGAACCAGTTTCATAGGACACCAGATAACCCAAGAATGTTCATGCCGTGTCGTAGGGAAAAAGCACACAAAAACAACATACAAACTTCATGCCAGTGTTGCCCTCGGGTTTAAGACAGTGTCCAAAGTAAGCACTTGGAACCGAAAGGTAATAGAATACTACAGAATAGACTACATCTGAAAATAGACCTACAACTTTATTTTTAACTAACTGGAGCGGATATCGTATGGATCCTTTTTTAATCACCAGACGTTTAGAATGAAGCATCCATCAATGCAACTGCAAGTTAATGGTTTATTCTTATATGAATCCTGATTAGATAGTGGATATATGAAGCATCCAGCAATGCAACCGCAAGTTAATGGTTTATTCTTATAGGAATCCCGATTAGATAGTGGATTTATACCTTTAAAAATCAATTTAAAAAAAAAAGGGAGCTATGACAAGTTACTTATTCAACATACATGGATAGTGCCAATATAACTATAAATGTAACCAGCAAGAAAACGTCATCAATATACCAGAAGAACACGGCAACAAATAGAGAAAAGCTATTCCAGAATGCATCTCTAAGGGCATCGGCCACCAGATAGACCTAAATGAGAGCAATTCAACCCATCTTGGTACCTAGCTTAGCTACGCCATCTCTTAAAATCTGGGTAGGACTTGCCCATCAGAGGAGACTCCAGTGGATCCAGACTGACACCATAATGGGCAACAAAAGTCCAGCAGAAGATAACCACATTCAAATACAATTTTGGAGCCAATCACTTGCTACCAGGACCAATTCACAAATAACCAATATGACCTAACTTATGATACGTCCTGCATGTGCAAAGATAGCAACAAGTTTTATGACGCAATTAAGAGTGGAATAGTACATGTTCTTTATAGCTAGAGGGTTTGTCTTCAATCATTTCCTCTGGTGGGCCCACTGAGCTGTAGGCCAACACTGCTCAAAATATAGGTGATGCCAACATCACTCACCATGTGAAACAAACAAATAACTCAGGTTACTTTCAACAAGCCATCATAGATTTTGGGCTACCCACAAGAGCATCAAGCCAATAGTAGGGCACCGAAATAGGACTGGATCTGTATCAACACCCCAAGTCAATATTGATACACGCCATATTTCAAGAACAGGTTGATATAATCTGCTTACCCTGACACTCCGATGGTGTATTCTTGATGGTTGGCATTTAACACTGCTGGTATTACAGCAGCCTGTGCAACGTTTCACCTCCACGCAAGGCGGCCATATCAGAAAGTTTGCAGATGTTGGGTCAATTTGGCTACGAGGTATCTCGTATATAACAGTCCTTGTTTTGCAGGCTGCAGGGACAGCTTCCTCTGTTGAAAAATACAAACGAGTATAGTTTATTTGCACCTTTAATACCTCTCATACAACTAAAGCACCACACAAAGTTATGAGTCAGCAAAACACCTGCTGCAATCCCAGTCATACAATCACCTACGTCTTGCTAAATATATACTCTCGTAAGCGTGAAAGTTGAGTCTATGTGCGGTGTAATAATCATTCTTACTGAATCATCCAAGGCCATCACTCCATACACCCTCCGCAATGAATTGTAGCTGGTAGAAATGCTTATGTTCAGCAATAAATGCTTTTGAAGGGCAGAACTAGGAAATGACGACAGTCATTTTGTCAGCTAATACTACAGTATATCCAGCCGTCATTTAACTGGCTGTCCTAAAGGCTCCCGGCACATATTGTGTATTTGCTGTAGAATTTCGGTCCACTGGTCAACTTCTCCAGATTTTTCTGCAGCGTGCGGATGACCGTTGTTCAAATCTCGTCAAATTTGCCGCTACCGTATTACACCGTGTGCTGGAGGCCTCAAAGAGCAAATCCACTAAAACTTTTAAAGGAAGCTTCAACATAAAAACCAAAAATATTAATGAGTGTTTATTAGGTGCTAAATTTAATAGACCGCAACTAAATATGAATGGGGGGGGGGGGTGTCACAAGGGGTGGTAGAAGGGACCAAAATCACTGCACTTTCTTAGGAAAATTACTAGGTCCAAGGGCTAAAAAAGGTTATAAAATGGGTGCCAACCACTGGAGCACCTAAGGGTCGGTAGTCTGCTAAAGATAATAAGGACGCAGAGCACTTCCTGCCTAAGCAAGTGGTATTTTAAATTCGGTGAGGAGCTGAATAGCTTTAAAAATAGGGACCCAATCCAGGACCAACTTTCACGTCATGCAGAACGTATGTTACACAAATTCACAAAAAGTTTCCTTAATATCATTTCTTACTGGAGGACAATTACCGAGATAAGACATGACTAAGAAGCACAATGCCAATATAACATTATCTTCAATGGATCATATTTAATAAAAAAAATACAAATCTATAATAAGATGTTGATTAATTATTAAACTTGGCATAAAAAAATAAATAAATATATTATTATCTCACCAATGCTTCGCTTCCTGCGAATAGGCACAGACCTCTTCTCTTGGGCATGTTTATTGTGATGGAAGTTGTGTGTCTGCGTTTTTAGGTTTCCTCCTGATAAGTCATCAGGCCCTAAAGGAAATTAAAAAATGTTAGACCGAAATGATAAAGATAGCATAGAGCAATGTATAGGATATGCAGTATAACATATTTCCACATAGAAAGGGTAATGAATTAAACAATAAAATAGGGGTTTGTACGTTTCATACGACAACTAAATACAAAGCAGGTAATGTGGGCAGCACAGCCACACGGACAAGAGTGTTTTGTAGATGCCCTGCTGTACGACCGCGCACTAGATAAGAGGCGTTAGGAGTGCAGTATCTGATCACAAGAGCTTAAAGAGGTTGTCCAGGATTAGGAAAACATGGCTGCTTTCTTAAAAAAACAAAAGCAAGCTCCACAAGTGTCCATAGGTTGTGCGTGGTATTACAGCTCGGCACCAAGTCAATGGACAAGAGCTGCAATACCAGACACAAACCATGAACAAGTGTGGCGCTGTTTTTCAAATCCTTAACAACCCCTTTAAAAGAACAACATATAGAGTACGGCTCACAGACTATGGGGCAGTTGTACTAATGCGATCTAAGATTTAGACAGCGTAAGCTTAAACCAAGCAGTCGGAAGATGCGCTAGACTTTTCACAGTGGTGCGCGCGGTCTGACAAATTTGGCGCATGTTGCTTGAGCGGTTAGACACTTTTCTCTTCCTTATACCACCTTTGATTTTCAGACAGCATTGTATACCAGATTTCTGGCGCACTTTACGCCACAGCCCCTTACCGAATTCCCACACACACAACTTGAAAAGCCTATTGAGAGTAGGAACACACTAGACAGATATACTGCAGATTCTCCGCTACGGATTGCATGGTGGAAATAAAAATAAAAAGTTCATAAACCGTTCATGCTGCGGAATCACTGCTCTCCTGGTGCGGGTTTTCCCAATTAAATTGCAAATTTTGCGGCAGAATCGTTAATAAAACAGCTCATACTTACGCCAACCGTATTCCTAGCAATGCGATCCTCTCTTCAAAACGCAGCCCGGCCTCCTGGGATGATGTTTCATCCCACGTGACTGCTGCAGCCAATCAAAATCTGCAGCAGTCACATGGACTATAGCGTCATCCCAGGAGCTGGGCTCAGAACAGAGGTATGCGACACCACGAATATGGCGGGGTAAGTCTGAACTTTTTTTAGACTGAAACATCCTTATTCCTCTTCTCGATTCACTGCACACAGACCAGAAGAACGTGTCTTGAGTGGGTTGAACCTGTAAGTTTTTGGATAAAGTCCCATGGACATGCTGGTCCCATAACTTAAGACCTTTCATTGAAAATTTATGAAAGAAATAGTGACTGCTGAAAGGTTCATTTCTTGGTCCATTGGCCAAAAGTTTAGGCACAAAAATCGCACAACTCTTCAATGATACACGATTTGCATTTATGCACATCCAAAAGGGCAACCAAGCTGGGAAACCAAGATAAAAAGTGTCCACCACTACCAAAGGTCAAAAATAAGCCAATTTTGATACCCATATTAAAAAATAAAACACCATAGTAAGGTATTGTATAGTATAGAATAATTAACAAAGCAGCCAAATCTCTACCCACATCAGAACCTTCTCCCGAACCATCAGATCTTGGCTAAAGAGGTCATCTAGGACTAGAAAAACATGACTGCTTTCTTACAAAATTAGCGCCACACCTGTCCATTGGCTGTGCATGGTATTGCAGCACAGCTCCATTGAAGAAAAATAGGGCTGTGTTGTAATATCACACCACCCATGGACAGGTGTAGCGCTGTTTTTTGGAAAAAAGTAGCCATGTTTTCGTAACCCTACACATCCTCTTTGTAACTAAAAAGAGCAAGACATGAAAGAACAACTTCAGACCTTTTAGTACTGGATATGCAAATAACTCCTTATATTTATATTTGGATCTTTTTGCCACTAGGTAAAAATAAGCAACACCTGACATAAAAAGCTGGCAATTTTCGAAGCCGGTGCCAAAAAAAAGGTCCGCTTCTCTCTCTCCCTGCGCTAGTTGCCTGTACTGGCAGTAGGAGCTGGTGCCTCTTTTGCTAAGGTAAAACATACATGGTTAAATTTGATCTATGAATAAAAAAAAATATTAAAATATGTGTTTATTCTATAATATTGAAGAAGGATATTTTACTAAAACAAGTCACATCTGGCTTCAAAGAAAAGGTTGTAAAATCCGCTCAACAACAACTGCCTAGACATAATGCAAAGAGATGGTATGAGACTAGAAAAACATGGCTGCTTTCTTCCAGAACTAGTGCCACCCTTGTCCGTGAGCTCTGTCTGATATTGTACGAGTTGCAATACCAGACAGAGCCCATAGTCAAGAGTGGCGATGTTACTGGAAGAAAGCCGCCATGTTTCTCTAATCTCACACAACCGCTTTAAAAGGGTTATTCTTGTCTCATGAAATGACGACATATCGATTGCCGGCCGTTCCATAGGTCAGACCACCACCAATTCGTATAATGAAGGGGCCGCAGCGCTAGATCAGCTGTACCGCGGTGTCACCTAAATTTTCCCTGCACACTTCCACTCGAGGCTACCTGACTGCGCAGGGCACTGCAGCTGGCTCCATTCACTTGAATGTGGCAGCGAGGTAGCACCCTCCACAGTGGGTGCCGGTGCGGCACTGTGCAGGAAAAAGTTAGGGATACCACTTTAACTTCTCTGGTTATTTCTACTATGAAACTTGCACGCGATTCAACATACAATTTTTTATAACCTAATCACACACATGATCGCCATTTTTCTTAACCAGCTGTGAACACCGCAGATTTTCAACCCGTGTCTTTCCAGCTGCTGCAAAACTACAACTCAGTCACAGGTTGTAGACATTTTTTTTTTAGTATGACCAAAACACGTAACAGCTTTAGTATTTTTTTTTTTACTTGTTTACGATTCTCTCATTATAACGTCTAGTAAAATTCTAGATCCATGACCATTACTACCATTTTACATTCTTTGCTGTCTGTAACCTGCTATTACTGCAGGCAACATATGTCTCCGTCATTACCCCGACATAAAAAGCTTTGATCCTGCATTCATTGTTTCCATATTCTACATATCTGATTCTCGTCTACGCTCTCTGGGCGAGGGGAGACGTTGCCAGCAGTTCATTTAGAATAGTTTTGTGGCGAGGAACCAAATAGTTTCACTTAAATTTTTTATGCCCTGACATACTGACAATGTTTAGAGAATGGATAAAATATACGACAATTGGTTCGGTCTTGTTCCGTAATGTATCTGAAAAATGCAACTTGATCATTACCGACAAAATGGAGGAGCGCCAAGTAAACTCACGAAAAAAAAAAGGGGAATAAGGTGAGCCTACGTGGAATGACTCGGTATTGGCATTCGTTTTAACATCTGCCAAAAAAGGCAATTACATTTTCAGAAGCGCAGAATGGAGTCGCCTTGCATTGATCTATGGGCCTGGGTAGACAAAACAGGATTGAATTAACAATAACTCATGTAGACCAACTGGGAACAAAAAAAAAATAAAAAAATAAAAAATTAATCATCACATAATATTCATATTAATCTAATCTACCGGCGGCCAAGACATTTTTTTTTTTTTTATAAATTCTATTTCTGCTACTAGTTACAATCAGCTTCAAAATGTAAATACAAATCTAAATTAACATAAAGTAACTATATAATGATGTGAAAAAGGAACATGGTTAAGCCTAAAGGGGGCGGTGCATGACACCAAAGAGAATCCCTCAGGCCCTGCAATAGGCATAGCACGATAGGCCTCAAATCTGGCCCATAGCAACCAATCAGAGCTCAGCTTTCATTTCTTAAACTACTCTGGAAAAATGAAAGCTGCACAGTGATTGTTTGCTATTGACAAGGCCATTTTTACTGATAAATGGGGTGCATTGTACCAATTTGGCCCACAGATGTTCCATAGCCAGAAGCTTAGAACATCCTATTCCACATGATTTACAATAGCATTCGTAATCGACGCAATTAAAGTGCCCTCAGCACAAACCACCCCTGAATGCTGTTCAGGTGATCTCCACTGGCCCGAATCCTAGCCCCCCCCCCCCCCCCCTGGCAAATAGCTTATTTTGCGGTGGTCGGCCTGTCATCTCCCCTCCAGCGCCAATTGCAGGGCAAATGTAGTATTACATTCATCAGACGAAGGGCCGCCCATGTAACACATGGACAGCTCGAGCCTGCCAGAGCAGCAGCCACTTCTACAGAGCGGCTCTCTGTTCTAGCTCATATGATGTGCCTCTAGGATGCTCATATATCCTAATACGGCATTTGTGTGTCAGTCTTAAATGAAATTCTGACATTCTGTTCATGTTCTCTTAATCAAGGATAAACGCTGCAATAAGCATCACCCGGATAGAATTTGATATTATGCTCAGAATTTATACAGTTAGCAATAGATTATCATCAAAAAAGGAAATGTCTATTCAGAGCTACGATCGGTCCCAGGGGGAGGGTTCATGTAATACCTCATAAGAAGTCAGGATGTGCCAAAATTATGCAATTTAGTGGTCAAAAGCAGCTTTGATGGCCAATGGACTCGCATATCTGCCAGGCTTAAAGTTATTTTAGGTAGTCCTCACTTCTCTTGTGCAATTATGTGCTGCATATAGCACGAACAAACCGAATCTCTTCCTGTCCGGCTCTTATTTTATTTTAGCAGCGGATAAAAGTGTCACTTGCTTCCTCGGCTCCAGTCCAAATTACGCCATGATAAGGTTTTAATACCACATTGCAAGTTATGACAAACTTTGGAAGGTCGGGCCTTATTCAGAGCTATTCAAGGCCAAAATATGCCCCAGAATAGAATATATATAAAAAATATAAAACATTATTTTTATTTGCAGAAAATGTTATGATCAGTATATGGTGCATCACTGCACTGGTCCTATAAGTGCCATTGTAGCGTATTTTTTTTTTATATAGTTTATAGCTGGTAAACGCAACGTTATATGAAGCAATCTAAGAAGTAGTTTTATTCTTCTCCACTAGGAGGCGACACAGAAACCTGCAGTGTGTATTCTGTTATACAAGGTGCGAGCACATGTGGCATTCATAGAATGGGGTCTACAATGCTGTATAGGGGCGGACACAACAAATCTATGTATAGAATATAGACCACTGGTAATGCGGCATCAGTGGTCCTAATATCACTGGATTAGAAGAATTATTCTTTTTTTTTTTTTAATTAGGTGAACAAGCTTTGGCGGTTGCAGGCAAGACTAAATATTTAATATATTGCCATTGCATACACTAACCCACAGAGTAAGGTTACTCTCAGACAGGATCCATC
The DNA here is from genome assembly GCF_050947455.1 of Rhinoderma darwinii. Classification (NCBI taxonomy): domain Eukaryota; kingdom Metazoa; phylum Chordata; class Amphibia; order Anura; family Rhinodermatidae; genus Rhinoderma; species Rhinoderma darwinii. The sequence continues at coordinate 126,260,905 of NC_134692.1, forward strand.
TTCATGAATAATTCAAGTGATGAGGCTGAAGATCGGAAACGTGACTCAAGATTACGGAGGTTTCCTGTGGCTTTCCATTTTTCGAATAACATATAATCCAACAGCACCGTAATGGTCAAACTCCAGGTTTTATTATATTTACGTGAACACGCTGGGAGGCTATTTTTTTTTTCTCTGAATTTGGGTTTTTGATCACTTGACAGTAGCTCTAACCATGGTGTGTAGGCTCAGGGCTGGTTTTATAGAAAAAGGGGGCCCTGGGCAACAAGACCCATCCCCCCCCCCCCCCCCCCACACACACACACTCCAAGATGCCATTTTCAAACAATTTTAGCCTAAATAAAACAGTGCCAAGCCGATACGACCATATACATAGTCTTTGATTTCAATAGGTCTATAAAGCGCCACCTATTGGAAAATTTATCAGCAATGTAGTACAATTGCCAGAGTGACTTATTCTGAGAACACGGGCTACATAAATGGTAATCGTATTACATGGGGTATCACCAGTTATCAGTCATTTTTATGTATGTAAATTTTATCAAGCTTTATCTACACTACATGCTGGTGAAGTTATAGCAGTTGCTTAGCACAATCTGTGTGTGACTAGTTTTATCTCCATGCTCCTGTGAAGACCACCGCAGTCACTCACCGCGTTGTAGAAGCACAGGTTATTTGTAGCCATCATCACCTTTGTACTCTACATCTCATATGTAAAAAGACAGTTACCAGGACATACGCAGCGGCTTTATCTGGCCAAAAAAAAAAACGTGTTGTTTTTATGGAATTTTTTGCTAATAGCACGTTTTACTACCTCAGATTCCACTTTGCAACACATGCTTTTTTTCAGAAAAAAAACACCAACAAAACACACAGAAATTGACACGTGTGTTTTTTGGGGGTTTTTTTTAAAGAGGAAAAAAAACAAAACAAAAAACAAAGCCAGGCTGCGATTTTTGAAAAATACCACTGACTAAAAACAAAAGGCAAAAGTCAATAAAATCCATCACCTTCCTAAAAACTGTGTGTAAATGCCCCCTAAAGGGACTGTTTGAGATAAGAAAGAAAGGACCTGCTTTTTTTTCCCCCCCAGAAACAGCACTACTCTTGTCCATGAGCGGTGTCTGGTATTATATTTATCTACATGGTAAAATATTTGCCAAGATGCAATACCAGACACAGCCCATGGACGTGAGTGGCGCTGTTTGTTGGAAAAAAAAAAAAAAAAAAAGTATTTTTACAGGATTGGTTAGAAAACCGACAAGAAAGATTATCTTTTAGCCAAAATGAAGAGTGGATTCTAATGAAAAAGTATAAAAAGGAAGAAGAACCTATAAGGCTGGGTTCACACATAGTGTATTTGTTTCAAATTTTTGCGCAGATTTTTTTTAACCAAAGCCAGAAGTGGATCAAGGAGGAGAAGTAGAAAGTTTTTTTCATTCCTTTAGAAATCACTTCTGGCTTTGGTTAAAAAAAAAAAACTGCATCCAAATCTGCAACACACACATGATGTGTGAATCCAGCCTAAGGGTATGTTCCCAAAGGCAGGATTTACTGGAATTTCAGCAATGGAATTTTGTGCACAAATTCCCCCATAATTTACAGTAGTAGCAAAGTGGTTGAGATTTCTACACTGCAGGCGGGGGACGACAAAACGCAGAAAAGTCACGTGGAAAGTGATCTGCAGTACAGCCTTAAAATCCATAGCAGGTCAATTGATGCTGCGGGTTCTGTTCGGAGATGCTGCATGTTTGGCCCATAGACTTTAATGGAGTGCGTAGATTATGCAAGATTAGTCTTGCAGAGTTAACGCAGCGCAAACACTAAAAACCGCTGCAAATCCGTAGGTGCACATAAAGTTTGCTACAATCAATAGTTCACACTAATTCCGCAGGTAAAACCGCTACGGAAAACCAGCAATGATTTCTGCAGCTACATTGCGTTTCCGCAGCAACATGAACTAATTGCTGCGGATTTCAGTGACAGATTTACCTGCATTTTTTTTTTTTTTTTTTTTTTAGATTCCCCTGCAGAAAATCTGCAGCATGTTCTACCTATGGCAACATACCCCAAGGCCGGGTTCCCACGGGTCAGATGCCCGGTGTCAAAATCACGCAGCACGTCCAACCTAGAACCCGCAGTAAATTTAGTCAGGAAAAAACCCTCATACTTACCTAGGCCGTTGTTAGGGTATGTGCACACGAGGGCATTACGTCCGTAATTGACGGACGTATTTTGGCCGTAAGTACCGGACCAAACACAGTGCAGGGAGCCGGGCTCCTAGCATCATACTTATGTACGACGCTAGGAGTCCCTGCCTCACAACTGTCCCGTACTGAAAACATGATTACAGTACGGGACAGTAGTTCCACGGAGAGGCAGGGACTCCTAGCGTCGTACATAACTATGATGTTAGGAGCCCGGCTCCCTGCACTGTGTTCGGTCTGGTACTTGCGGCCGAAATACGTCCGTCAATTACGGACGTAATGCCCTCGTGTGCACATACCCTTATGGTGACACGTCTCTCCTGGGTAGTTTGGTCCGGCCTCCCTGGAGGACGCTGCATCTCATGTGACTGCCGCTACAGCGGTCATATGGAATGCAACGTCATCCCAGGAGGCCGGACTGGACAAAAACAAAACAAAAAAAAAAAAAAACAGACTTCTGGGCAAGTTGTTTTTTTTTCCCGTAGTGGAGACTTGCGCCACAACACTTGGCTTTCTGTTGTGGGATTTGTATCTCTATTGAATTAAATGGGGAAAACCCGCAATGGACAATCAACTAAAATGCAGCATAAATGGACATGCTGCGGATTTACATTCTGCACCGCAGGTCAATTTATTAACATTTATGCTGCGAGTTTAGTCTCATCCACTTTGCTGCTACTGTAAATGCTGTGGAATTTTCGCACAGAATTCCTTTGCGGAAACTCTGCAGCGTTTACGCTACATGGGAACCCGGTCTAAAAGTTCTCCTACTCATTCACGGGTTTGGCTAGAAAATGGAAAAAAAAAAAAAAAAACCTTAGATGATTTCCTATATTCAAATTGAACGTCTCAGATGACAGCGCACAAGGCCTCGGACACGTAGACCTCTTTCCACGTTCGGTCCATAGCTCTGCACGTTTTCACCATATGTACTGAGAAATGTTGCCATGTTTAATTGGAAGTTCAACATTATTTTCCTCCTTTCAAGATAAAAGCTCCTTTTATGTTAAACCCGCACAATCAGCTGTCTGGGACCGCGGTGCTTCATTACCTGCTCAACGGCAAAAGGGAGGTCGTGGAGCAGAAATCCTGGACTATATAAATAGACCCGCAATTATGTCTTCAGTAAAGGATGTGTGACTGAGGCGAGGAGCGCTCTGTGTCCTACAACGCCAATACACAATTGTTTGGATCCAAGGGAAATTAGCCTTGCAGTCTTGTTACAACAAAGCTCTCTGATCCTCTACCACCGATGTGTTTAATACCCTACAAATAATTGCTTTTTATTATTTATGACTACGGCCAAAGTTAGGAGGTCCCAACACGACTTCAAAAGCAACGGAGACTAAATCGCTAAAGGCATGCACTCAACAGAAGCTACCACCCCGACGTTATCAAAGAGTCTTCCCTATTCATTAGAGACACCATCATAACACGGCTATTGTCAACTAGCTTTTCACCACCAGGCATGATCTTCCGCAATGGTTTATAGCTCACAAAGAAAAAAAAACAAAAAACCCACACACAACACAACACACATTCCTGTCAACAGGTAGAAAACGACAAAAATATCTGGTGCCACATAACCCCGGATAATTGAAATAAATTATTGCACATCTTCCCCAAGGCTTTCTACAGGATATTTGGTAACTATGTTACAGTAGCAGTGGGTGTATTTCAACATGTAACTCATAATTAGAAAACACAATTTTGCAACACATCAGGTGCACAGAAGTTACTAAAAAGCATTAGGGTAAATTCACACACAGAGTTTTGATGCAATTTTTTGGTGCAGTTTTTTGAACCAAAGTCAGAATTGGATGTAAAGGTAAGAAAAGGTGGATAGTAAAGACTGATGCATCTCCATTCTTTGGTATCCACTCCGGTGTTTGGCTAAAAAAAACGGAGCCAAAAACTGCATCAAAACATCGTGTGGTCGTGGAGTACCTGTGTCAAACCTGTGGCCCTCCAGCTGTTGCAAAACTACAACTCCCAACATGCAGGAACCAGGGAATGCTTGGGAGTTGTAGTTTTGCAATAGCTAGAGGGTCACCTGTTTGACACCACTGCCCTAGAGGGCACATTTATAAAAAAACACGAATCAGTTTATAAAATCTTTCCTCTTATCTTACATAACATTGATAGGCAAGGCTGCACACGTAAAAAATGCTGCAAAGCCGTCATAGGACCGGTTCACACAGTGCGGTTTGCTGCAAGTTTTTTTTTCCCTTTTGTTTGTTTATTTAATGACAAAATTTGGGAAAAGCCAAATCTCTGCCTTATACTTTCCCTCTCAATGGGCCCCCCTCAATCTGGGCAAAAAAATAAAAATAAATGCATCAAAAACTGTACTGTCTGAACATGGCCTACGGGCTGGGATCGGTTTCTAGAATTGGCAACTATGTAACATCCCGATTTCAAACAGAGTAGTAAAATGCAAAGCGGATAAACGTCCCAGAAAATTGTGTCATCCATTCATAAGTATGGCACAAATCACCCGCAGCAATTTGTTCCATTGACATTTTTTTCATCTGTGACACATTTATACATTCACTCGTTTACTTGTATCAAACAAGAGAATATTTATTGTAACGCCCAATTGTTACACGTTGATAGCAACAGATGGTCCTGTAAATACACAGCTACCGGCGAAATCATCATCACGACACCCTCTTTCATCAATGTCTTTTCTTCTGGGACCAGGCAATGAACGTGAACACAGGTCACCTTTTATACTACTATCTCCCAATGCGCAGGCCTCCTTTCCCAAGAGAGTAAAATCACACCCACTCATTATAAGCCCTGTTAGTTTATCAATAGCTCAGCTGCTGTTTATTGGCCTGGAATCTGACCTTTCTTGTTCTGGTTTAACCATTTGTGCTCCACGGAGAGGAAAGCGATAGGGAAAACATAGGGTAACAAAATCCATAAAATCAGAAGGTGAGCAGGAAAAGGTAAAAAGGAAATTGAATTTACCTACGGAATCAATCTCCAGGAGGCGCTGTAGGTCGCTGATGCTGTGGATTTCACTGTGAGCCAGTCTCTCGATCAGCTCCTGAGGGATCTCTGCTTCCTTAATGCAGCCAGGGAAGAAACACATTTAAAAATACAGTTCATAGACACTTCCCAATGATAATCCACTCCCACTATATAATGTACACCTCACATGTTGGATCCTCCCTTAGTACTGAGCATGTAATGGGATAAAATGCCTGCAAGATGGAAAACCTCCAGCACAGAGATTTGGCCATACAATTCATACAAGAGGGTCTTGCCTCAATTTCAAGTACATGGAGCAGGCCTAACTAAAAAAAAAATTTTTTCCAATGTCAAAGGGGAAAGTGGTGCACGTTTCCTTCCGGAATCACCATGAAAAGCAAACGTCACTATTGCGTCCTACTCCTTATTCGTTCCTTATCAGAGACTTTGCACCCATACATTCTCCAAGTTGTCACAGTGTCATTTCCCTGCCCATAGTACCAGCAGGAGACTGGAGGACTTTAACTCATTCAGCCAGTTGTATAACTAGACTTGCAAAAGGAGTCTGTATGTTCTCTATGGGAGCAGGTCAGCAGTCTGGAAACCAAGAGATGGAAAATCAGCTCATTGTGTCCTACTCTATGGCTAAAGAGCAAGCAGAAAAGACAGATATCCAGTCCACGGCCTAATCAAATACAACGAACGATATGGATCTACGACCTGTATAGGTTTGCAGACCCAGCTGATTGTAAGCTCTTTGGTCAAGACCATCAATATTGGTATGTTAACCCTTTAATGGGTCACATTCTAATTTTTCCTTTATACAGTTAATCTTTTGCATACGCGAAGTCAGAGCAGACTTTTTTTTTTCTCCTACGCGCGCGCGCCCCCCTGTTCTTAACCACAGTTCTGAAGTGGTTGCATGGGTTTATTTAGTTCAACCTGCAGTAGCATTATATCATATGAAAGAAACAACTAGTGGCTTTGAAGATCACCCCATGCACCGGGTACATGAAACAAAACTCTTTGAGGAAAGCCCCCTGGCAGGTAACTGCTCCCATTTACCCATGAAGTCAACAACAGGAGATTTTTATTTTAATTTTTTTTTGTATTGGAGGGGGTAGTTCTAGACAAGTAACCACAACCTGCGCTTTAGTCTGCAGTCTTCTCTCTCGACAGGACTGTCAGGAAGGTGGGCACAAATAAGTCATAAATCCCTGCCATTCTACAGAATGCCAATAAAGCCCAGGGATATATTACACTATATACAACAGAGGCTTGAAACTTTACCAGCTATGCCCCAGTTCTCACATGCTATGGGGCATGGTTTATTGTGCAAACCCAAGGAGGCTACAGTCTGTGCTGGAGTGCACCCATCCTAGAAGTACTTACACCTTTCCAAAACTGCTCAGAAGACCTGCTTTAATTTATACAAATGTAACTCTTCTATAAACTGTATCATAATGAAAAACAACAAAAACAAAATGTATCTTTGAACTTGATCTTCATAAGTCGCCTGCAAGGGGCTTTCTTACGCCCTAAGATGCCAACAAGGGCGCACACATTGCCAATATTCCCCCTACACATGCTAAAAACTGCAATGCGATTGACATTTAGTTTAATTTTTTTCCACCAGCTCTAAAGGATCCAACAAATCGCCATTAGTTAGAGCTTAGTAACTTTTGTACTAGAAGACAGATGTGCTGAGCGAGAATGTATAACATTAGAGCACATGTCTAGGGCCTCCGACATAGTAGCGTATGGGAAGGAAGGGAGTAAAATAGCATTTAGAAGTCCAATGTGCTTGAACATGTCCTAATCTTGTCTAGGCATGGACTGGGAGAATGTGGTTCACTGCACAAGTCAATGGTGGATACTATAATATATGAATATAGGACTTCTGGGAGGCCAATGCAGAAAAGCCTGCACCAGAACCTCTTGGAAGGCAGCTGTCATCTACTGCAGAACCTCAGAACGGTTATAGTCTTAAAAGGTGCCCATACACAAGATGAAAATTCTGAAAAATTTACCAAAACCTTGGGTCATCAATACCCAAATAATTCAAAATTGAGATTTTGAAAGCCATCACTAAAAAGGGTGGAAAATCTTTGCCCAACTGGCACGCTCGCGCGCCTATGGCGACACTGGACACATTGAACGTAAAATGCAGTTTAATACAGGAATGGGGGGGTGTTGGCTGTCATATGAACCCTCTAGCCTTTAGTCTGCAACTTGCTCAAGTGCAGGTGACTTGCAGCATGGTCAAAGCCAGAAGCTCCTTGGGATCTGAGGCTTCTGTGGGTACATGGATTAGCAATGTAGGTTTTTCCAGCCCTGCCCTTAGTGCAAGTGTGAAGGCTGATAATGTATGGGAGGCAATGTAGGATTTGCACACAATGCTGATCATCTAAGGATCTCCACACACAGAACATAGAGAATATGAAGAGAAGCCAAGACCTACCTCGCAGAATGAAGGAGACAGGTAGCAGACGCCTAGAAGCAAAATCCAAGCCCAGCTCTTCATTGCGTTCTGCTGCACTTATCACTGAATGACAATGCAATGTCTTGATGTAGGAGCTGCAGATCTGCTCCTGTGTCTGGGGGAGTCAGTACCATCCCTTAGAGGGGGATCAACACCCCACCAAATGTGTTGGATCTGCTGGACGTTTTGGGGGGTTGGGTGGGTTCTCCAGCACCAACCTGTGGTCTCTCTCCCCTTCCTTTTTTTTTTTATTTTTGCAGATGGGTTGATCTTTAGCAGGCAATGAGGCTCAGGGTCTGCATGTTGTGCACTGATCAGACCAACATAAAGCCCAAGGAGGCAGCTCTAGATCTCCACTGAAACGCCCATCACCTGTCTGCATGGAGCTCCTATGTCCCCCCCTCCTCTCCCAATCATTAAATGCACAAAGGCAGCGAGCAATGTGTCTGTCTCAGAGGAAGAAGCAAAAGAAACCAAGTTTCCAAACACTGGGATCTTGTCAGGTCTTCTGCACAGTGATCAATAAGGGGAGCAGCTCCCTGGAGTTCCACCTGGATGGAAAATGGTTTAAATCCCTGGGAGGAAGCAGCAGCATCAGGGTGGACGAGTAACTCCTGGGGGATGTCAGCTGCTCGCAGCTCTCTGCTGTTGGGAGAGTGAAATAATCTGGAGCAAGAGATTATAGCATTGCCAACCTCCTATGCACCGCCCCCTCTGCTGTACTAAGCAACACAACCACAAACAGCCAAGTAGTGGGCAGGATCTGTGAGCCAACACTGCCTGCCTGCTAGTCACTGACACCGGGAGATGAGGGGTGCAGCTACACTGCTTATCACTGACACTGGGGAGATGAGGGGTGCAGCCTCACTGCTTATCACTGACACTGGGGGGGATGAGGGGTGCAGCTATACTGCTTATCACTGACACTGGGGAGATGAGGGGCGCAGCTATACTGCTTATCACTGACACTGGGGAGATGAGGGGTGCAGCTATACTGCTTATCACTGACACTGGGGAGATGAGGGGTGCAGCTATACTGCTTATCACTGACACTGGGGAGATGAGGGGTGCAGCTATACTGCTGATCACTGACACTGGGGAGATGAGGGGTGCAGCTATACTGCTGATCACTGACACTGGGGAGATGAGGGGTGCAGCTATACTGCTGATCACTGACACTGGGGAGATGAGGGGTGCAGCTATACTGCTGATCACTGACACTGGGGAGATGAGGGGTGCAGCTATACTGCTTATCACTGACACTGGGGAGATGAGGGGTGCAGCTATACTGCTTATCACTGACACTGGGGAGATGAGGGGTGCAGCTATACTGCTTATCACTGACACTGGGGAGATGAGGGGTGCAGCTATACTGCTTATCACTGACACTGGGGAGATGAGGGGTGCAGCTATACTGCTGATCACTGACACTGGGGAGATGAGGGGTGCAGCTATATATTGAGCGGATCAGGTCAGGAGTACTTGAGGGCATCAGTATACAACCTCTGCATATATGGTCCACCAGTAATAGAATTGATGCTGTTTTTATGGCTGTTCTTTAACATCACAGCTATTTATATTGTGGGTTCACCTTTTGGTCACTCTACACTTATATATTATGGAATTGCATACATTTCACGAATATCTTATTATTATTATTAGTTATACCTATGCACCCCTGTCATACAAATCCTATAATCTCCAGCTTCCCTGCTGTATTATCAGATCCCTGTGTAAAGCAGCTCCAGTAAATTGTATATATTAGGGAACCGCTACTTAAGCAATTCCCTAACATATAATTAGAGGTAAAAAAAAAAATTTTGATTTCGCAGGCAGTGGTAGTGAGTCTTGGGTAGTTGGAGCATTGCCCTCCAGTAGTAGTAGCGCTAATAGGCACCATCACTTCTATTTGTCAGGGGAATGATAGGGTATGAATTAATGAATGAATTTAGCCTGGAAAGTCCAATCCTTTAGACTCTGAGGCAGGATTCACACGAGCATGTTACGTCTGTAAAGGACGGAACGTATTTCGGCCGCAAGTCCCGGGCCGAACACACTGCAGGGAGCCGGGCTCCTAGCATCATACAGTGGAGGAAATAAGTATTTGATCCCTTGCTGATTTTGTAAGTTTGCCCACTGTCAAAGTCATGAACAGTCTAGAATTTTTAGGCTAAGTTAATTTTACCAGTGAGAGATAGATTATATTAAAAAAAAAACAGAAAATCACATTGTCAAAATGATATATATTTATTTGCATTGTGCACAGAGAAATAAGTATTTGATCCCCTACCAACCACTAAGAGTTCAGCCTCCTCCAGACCAGTTACACGCTCCAAATCAACTTGGTGCCTGCATTATAGACAGCTCTTACATGGTCACCTGTATAAAAGACTCCTGTCCACAGACTCAATGAATCAGTCTGACTCTAACCTCTACAACATGGGCAAGACCAAAGAGCTTTCTAAGGATGTCAGGGACAAGATCATAGACCTGCACAAGGCTGGAATGGGCTACAAAACCATAAGTAAGACGCTGGGTGAGAAGGAGACAACTGTTGGTGCAATAGTAAGAAAATGGAAGACATACAAAATGACTGTCAATCGACATCGATCTGGGGCTCCATGCAAAATCTCACCTCGTGGGGTATCCTTGATCCTGAGGAAGGTGAGAGCTCAGCCGAAAACTACACGGGGGGAACTTGTTAATGATCTCAAGGCAGCTGGGACCACAGTCACCAAGAAAACCATTGGTAACACATTACGCCGTAATGGATTAAAATCCTGCAGTGCCCGCAAGGTCCCCCTGCTCAAGAAGGCACATGTACAGGCCCGTCTGAAGTTTGCAAATGAACATCTGGATGATTCTGAGAGTGATTGGGAGAAGGTGCTGTGGTCAGATGAGACTAAAATTGAGCTCTTTGGCATTAACTCAACTCGCCGTGTTTGGAGGAAGAGAAATGCTGCCTATGACCCAAAGAACACCGTCCCCACTGTCAAGCATGGAGGTGGAAACATTATGTTTTGGGGGTGTTTCTCTGCTAAGGGCACAGGACTACTTCACCGCATCAATGGGAGAATGGATGGAGCCATGTACCATCAAATCCTGAGTGACAACCTCCTTCCCTCCACCAGAACATTAAAAATGGCTCGTGGCTGGGTCTTCCAGCACGACAATTACCCGAAACATACAGCCAAGGCAACAAAGGAGTGGCTCAAAAAGAAGCACATTAAGGTCATGGAGTGGCCTAGCCAGTCTCCAGACCTTAATCCCATCGAAAACTTATGGAGGGAGCTGAAGATCTGAGTTGCCAAGCGACAGCCTCGAAATCTTAATGATTTACAGATGATCTGCAAAGAGGAGTGGGCCAAAATTCCATCTAACATGTGTGCAAACCTCATCATCAACTACAAAAAAACGTCTGACTGCTGTGCTTGCCAACAAGGGTTTTGCCACCAAGTATTAAGTCTTGTTTGCCAAAGGGATCAAATACTTATTTCTCTGTGCACAATGCAAATAAATATATATAATTTTGACAATGTTATTTTTTTAATTTTTTTTTATATAATCTATCTCTCACTGGTAAAATTAACCTAGCCTAAAAATTCTAGACTGTTCATGTCTTTGACAGTGGGCAAACTTACAAAATCAGCAAGGGAACAAATACTTATTTCTCTGTGCACAATGCAAATAAATATATATCATTTTGACAATGTGATTTTTTTTATTTTTTTTTTATATAATCTATCTCTCACTGGTAAAATTAACCTAGCCTAAAAATTCTAGACTGTTCATGACTTTGACAGTGGGCAAACTTACAAAATCAGCAAGGGATCAAATACTTATTTCCTTCACTGTAGTTATGTACGATGCTAGGAGTCCCTGCCTCTCCGTGGTACTACTGTCCCATACTCAGGGACTCCTAGCATCGTACATAACTATGATGCTAGGAGCCCGGCTCCCTACAGTGTGTTCGGTCCGGGACTTGCGGCCGAAATACGTTCCGTCCTTTACGGACGTAACATGCTCGTGTGAACCCAGCCTAAGGGTATGTTCACACGCAGTGGTTTTTATGCGTAATTCGGGCGTTTTACGCCTATAATTAAGCCTGAAAAAACGGCTCCATTACGCCTACAAACATCTGCCCATTGCTTGCAATGGGTTTTACGATGTTCTGTTCCCACGAGCCTTTATTTTACGCGTCGCTGTCAAAATACGGCTCGTAAAATGACGGGTCGTCGAAAGAAGTGCAGGACACTTCTTGGGACGTTTTTGGAGGCGTTTTTCATTGACTCCATTGAAAAACAGCTCCAAAAACGGCCAAAAAAACCCAGCGAAAAGTTGTTAAAAAACGTCTGAAAATCAGGAGCTCTTTTCCCTTAGGGTATGTTCACACGCAAACGCAAAATACGTCTGAAAATACAGAGCTGTTTTCAGGCGAAAACAGCTCCTGATTTTCAGACGTTTTTTTAACAACTCGCGATTTTCGCTACGTTTTTTACAGCCGTTTTTGGAGCTGTTTTTCAATGGAGTCAATGAAAAACGCCTCCAAAAACGTCCCAAGAAGTGTCCTGCACTTATTTTGACGAGCCAGCATTTTACGCGCCGTATTTTGACAGCGACGCGTAAAATAAAGGCTCGTGGGAACGGAACATCGAGCCTGCGTGTGAATATAACACTAGAGTAGTAAACAAGTAGTACAGTGCTTAATAAATGGGCATTCAAGACACAAAGGTCATATAACCAGTAAGGCCTGGTTCACATTGCGTTTTAGCTCTATGTATAGTGAGTATGTTGGGAAAGCTCCCGACGTACAGGCTAAATGGTTCCATAGGGCTCCGTTATCCCAACAGAGGCCTAAAGAGTGTACTTTTGGCCTCCGTTGGTCTGGTATACGTCAATATATCTTTTTTTTTGGAGGATGGAATAGCAAAGTAGACTACACTTCAATCCTCAGGGATCCTGCAAAAAAAGCATACACTCCGCAAGATCCTATAGCTGATGGATGCCACTGTATGACATCCATTGCAGGTATACATTTAACGTATACCTTAGGGAGCTTCCCCAGGGCCAGAGTTCCCGAGTAGAGCATCATGTAGTGCTCTGGCTGGGGACTTCGGAATTGGAGAAGCCCCTGACGTCACTGTCCATATATGGACAGTGATGTCAGGAGTTCCCAAGACACAGCGCTTCGGTTAGGGCTCTACCTGTGGGGTTCTCGTGACGTATCCCACTGTATGCCTACACAGTAGCAGACGTCGCTACCTCCATCGGAAGTATACGTGAAGACTCCTCCCAAAGTATACCTCTCACGAAAGAAAAAAAACATGGCGTGAACAGGGCCTATGGTGTCCTAAATGTATAGAACTGGGTCTGGTATTTGTGAAAATATTAATATTAAGTGTTAATTTATGTAATTTAGTTCATATCTGAATAATCTTTACTCCGTTCCAAAGTCTACCACTTAGTAAAAGGCCCACACAGCGATTCATGCCAGATCTGTGTTTACTTAAAGGGGTTGTCTTAGGACAGATATTGGTGGCACATCGCTAGAATATGCTATCAATGTCCAATTGACGGGGGTCCGACCACTATGACCGATGCCGAGCGCTTAAACAACGTACCAGTGGTGCTAGGAAAGGAACAGTGCCACTTTGTCTCCCGTCTGCTCCACTTGCTCGGCCATTGACATACAGTCACCAGAAAAAGCTAAGCGGAGCTTACAGTTGTTAAAGTGGCACTGTTCCTTTCCTAGCACCACTGACACTTTTTTCTAGCGATCCTCAGACGGCACAGCAGTCGGCCCTCCACCGACCAGAATTAGATATTTATGGCAGAATAGAACAACCCCTTTAAGAGCATTGCCCCTAAAAAAGTATATACCTGGAAATATAAGGGTATGTTCACACGGCCGACTTTCGGCCGTTGTTCGGGCCGTAAAGGCCCGAAAAACGGCCAAAAAATCGGAAACAGAACACCTTCAAACATCTGCCCATTGAGTTCTGTTCCGATGGGCCGTTTTTTTATGTGGCCGTTGCGTAAAAAGACAGCCACGAAAAAGAAATGCAGGACACTTTTTGGGACGTTTTTGGAGCCGATTTTCATTGACTCTATAGAAAACAGCTCCAAATACGGCCGTAAAAAACGCTGCGAAAAATCATACATCTTACGGCAACTTTCTTTCTATTAAAACTATTATTCTATTATGAAACCCCAGTCTCAATAAACTCCCCGTAATCTTCGATTCCTATCGCTTGAAGTCTTTTAATATAATATTCAGCTGTTTTTGAGTTATCTTGTTTTTTTACACGGGTAACTGATCCTGGTAACAACTACTATCGATGGCAGCCGTGACCGCGTCCATAGAGGTCGTCACCCAACTTCACACAATCCCTGTTTGACATATAGATCAGTATTGTTGTGCAAATCCTCCTTATCCCTCTAGTTATCTGTGTTGCCTGTGTCAGTCGTCACTGTAGCTTTGGCATTTTACTCATTATGAACCGTGTTGCATGATGGGAAATTATGAAAGGACAGATGCAATCTATGGGGGGTTTCTGTATTAGCTCTTAATGTGCCGTCACATGTGGGGTATGAGTTTCCGTTTTTAGCAAAGGTTGAAGCAGAGTTTTTGTATGTAGGTTTAGACTTAAAGATCATTTAAAATTAACGCATTAACAAAGCTGTCTATAAATATTTTGTTTTTGATAGCAGGACCCATCCATATGTTGCCACTAGAAGTATAGATCATTACAGATGTATATAAAATGTGGTATGATGTGCAAAATAATTTCATAACGATTATATAGAACGTGGCTATTGAATATGCAATGAGTTTTCAGTTTAGGCATATAAATATTTTATTATCCTTAAAGGGGACATGTCCCCTCTCCTGACATGTCTATTTTACTTGTATTTCCCCTGTAATAACAATTCTGGAGCATCTTTTCTTAGAACTCTGCGTTGGGCCGTTCCTTTGTTATTCCTCCTAGAAATGTATGAATAAGTTGACAACTGGGTGTTGCCATTCTCCGTTTTAAGGGGGTGTGACCCTACACAGTCTCACTCTGTCATCCCTGATTGGACATTGCCAGTCTCTATAAGGACACACCCCCAATTGGTAACACTTAGTTGTCAACTTATTCATAAATTTCTAGGAGGAGTAACAGAGAAACAGCACAATGAGGTTGAGATGACAGGTCCACTTTAACGGGTTGTTAGAAAAAAGGGGCTGCTTTTTGACCAGAAACCGCACCACTGTAGTCCATGGGCTGTACAACACTTGAATGGTTGCTGAGCTTCAATACCAGGCACAGCCCAATGGGCTGTGTCTAGAAGAACGCAGACCCTCATACAACCCCTTCAATTACACTAGCGGTCTACATCTCATTTTCTGTGGGAGACAGTCTTGGCCTTGATGAAAGGTAGAGAAACCATTCGAGAGGGCTCAAATCTTTACTCATCCAAGGCTAAGGGTAAATGTACACATGGGCAGCTCATGCACCCACTATGGGGCCTGTTGATAGAGTGGCCCAACCTTCTGGTTAGCCCCTTCCGATATAAGTGGCATAAAGTAGCACTCTCGACAGGACCTTCAAAGTTAGCAAACTAGGCAGAAGGGAACCCACCCGTGGGTGATGTCACTCTTCAATATTACAGGTCATGAGACTTTCCCATGTTCGGAGCTTAGTGACTTGTTGAACCAACACCAGGAATGGGTCCGTTCTAATGGCCTATGAGACCTTGTATGCCTCTTTGGAAAGTCCTACTTTAGACTACTGCCTATGTGTAATAAAAATGTCTAACCATGACATCATCAGTAAAGCAGACACCACAATTACCGGGCAGGGTCTACACAAGGGGTTGAGACATTTCAGAAGACACATTCCACTATGTGTAAACTGTGCCCGGAGGCCGGTACTATATATTTTCTACAGTGAAATAAAGTTGTATTGTGTTAATGTCCCGGGAAATCAATCCCCTGTCTCGGGAAAGGCCATTAGGTCATACTCAGCAGAGTTACCGGGAGCCAGCTCTTATCTGTATGGGCTTTTTTCCAAATGATATTAAAGTTCAGATTTTTTGAATGGGATTCTATTTCCAGCTAGACACATGTAAACATATACCGAGTATAGAGCAAAGAGCCTGAGACCGTCCAGAAAAATGGAAATAACTGCAATGGAAAATTGTTATTCAGTCAATGGCAAATTTATCAGTACTGCGGCGGGTATATGTGGTAATTCCCTGGCACACTTTTTACACCCAAAACCTACCTGCAGGAGCGTAGCTATATGGGGTCCAGTCGCTCCTGGCCGTTGTGCTTGTGGGGGACCCAGAAATCACTCGGTTATATGTATTGGGGGCCCTGGTGCAGATTTGGCATTGGGACCCAGAAGCTTCAAGTTAAGCCTCTGCCTACCTGACTGGTAATCTGTCGCTTATTGTCTGCTAGAAAAACTTGTGTCCATGCCAATGACAAGATTTTAATCTATGCCACTCCGGCCGGTTCTTCATCCTACTCCTCGGGGTATTGGGTAGGCAGGTTAGGTGTCTGCCTATGGTGATAAGAAGTGTTGGGGGGGGGGGGTACTAAAAGTACACTGAAACCTTATACATTTAGCTGCCAGGAGGTGTAGCCTGATGCTCAACAATACAAACCTCTGAAGCCACTCAGAGATGATAGTCTATTATGTTAGCAGTCGCTGGGGCCCCATTATAGAAGAATTAACATGAGAGGGGGTAACCAGAAGACAAGGAAATATACCCATTGCTGCATATTTTTGCAGCAAGTACATAATAAATGCTATTTATGCCCAGGTCAAGAGTCTATACCTTTATATATCTCCACTCCTTGGCTTATTATTAGTCTTTCTTTAAATACATAGATATCCATATATTGCAATGGATTTAGCTGCATGGTCCAAGCTTACAGTATCTCTTCATAGCACATTGCGCAGAAAGTTATGTCACGATTCTCCGGCACGATATTCTACACTTCATGCATTATGTAGAATTTTAATGGAATTAAATTATTTTTAATAGGAAAAAAAAGTTCACAATGAAATGGGCTAAAAATAAAAACTTATCAGGAATCCTGTAGGAGTTTGATGTACTTGATCGCCCTCTACTGGGATGATGTGGAAGCACAATCTATTTTACCAATGCATATTTGATATTTGTGTGTTCCTTTCATTTGTTCTTTCATAGATATAACATGTGATCTAATGATGGCCCTATGTTAATGTTGGGGTTACACAAAGCAATAATGGGCAAGTTGCATCCATAGAGGAGAATGCGGTTGGAAGATTGACTGCAACTTTGGCATAACAGGAAATCATGGTGGCTAACATTGCAGCTTCTCCTGACGTTGTCACTCAGCTTTTCCACGGGATCTACTTTGACAATCAGAACTGAGCTTAGAAGATCGCTCAGGAGAAGGCAGGAGCCACTGTAGAAGGAGCCGACAGTGCATCGCTCTATCGGATTCGGCTTAGAACGGGATTCTGCAGCTTCTATGCACTGTGATATATAGAAGCTGCAGAAGAGAAATGGTGCATTTTTAAAAAAAATAAAAGTTAACTACAAAAGTTTTTTTAACACAAAATATTGCGGCATTACCAGGAAACTTTGGTATTCAGGACTATAAGAAAGATAAGTGACAGTCCATTTAAAGGGAACGTCACCCAGCTTTTTCTGAAACAGATATAACTCACATGATTGATGATCATTTTAAGGGAGCAATTTAAGAGCCCACATTTTCAAGTATTTTATTTCACTTCTGCTCAGAGTAAAGTTGGAAATATATTTTTCTAGTCTTGAATGTGTAATGCTACCCACAGACATAAGAACAGGCCGGCCGAACAGGCATATGATGTCTATGATGAGACCAGGGATGGGTTTTTGGGGTTGACTCACTGGGCAACTGCCCGGGACCCCTGTATCCTAGGGGGCTGCCAAGGACATAAACTCTAGGAGCAATTGAAAAGATAGTTTAAAGGGGTTATCCAGAGAGACAAAATTGATAGCCTATCCTTAGGACAGGCCATCAACATGTAATCGATGGGGGTCTGACTCTCGGCACCCTGGCCGATTAGCTGTTTGAAGGATCCGCTGTGCTCATTAATAGGAGAATATGTGTAATACTGTGAAGCGCTGCTACAACTTTGTTGGCGTTTCACAGTACGAAGCAGTGAAAGGCATGAAGGGGAAGCCGCACTCGCAGTAGCACCGTGGCTCCTTTAAACAGCTAATCGGCGGGGGTGCCGAGAGTCAGACCTCCATCAATCAGCTATTGATAGCCTATCAATTATATCTCCTTGGATAACCCTTACTGTGTATAGTGGTATTATTTGCTTTTTTAACTGCAGTATTATGTGGTCTCTATATGGCAGTACTACATGAGCTCATATTAATTGAATGTCGCATATTATCTGGGCGGTATATACGTATGGTGGTATTATGCGGGCTAAAATTCTGAGAAAAAACTGGCTAAACATGGCAAGCGCAGGAAAGCACCTTTATATAACCGGCCTTGGGTGGGAGCAAGAATAAGCAGCCGCCAGACAGTTCTGCTAATGCATATTGGGAGAAGAATAGAATCGGACTGGTTATATACCAAGAATCCCAATCTGTCTGTTGTCCCGTTGACGTCTGTGGTTTTCACTATGCCTCCTATAATATAATCCTATACCACAGTCTGCAGTCTGCAAAAGTCACTAATTCACCTCCAATTATACAGTAACCGGTTTCATTGAGAAGGAGATAAAACCCGCAGACAGAATTTTAGCCCCTTATCTATTTAATCATTCCAATTACGAATGTTCGGATTACCCCATTACAGAGTAACGCTCCTGCAAATTCAGATGTAACAAGGGGTATATTCATTCCCAAATAAAGTGATATCCCACAGAGGAGGGGACAAGGGCCCTGCTAAGTTTAGATCACCCCGGGCTATAGACGTAGCTACCTGACAAGCCATTGACCACGTTGTGATTAACAATAAAGTCACCCAACAATGAGCGGCAATCACCAGATCACTGAATGTAACTCAAATGCAAAATTCCGTATCATTTAAGTAGATTAAGCACATAACACAAAACTATCACCCAGGTAGACAATGGGTCATAAATGCACAGCCAAGAAGCACCGGCCTTTCATCTCGGCTTCACCTCCATTCTGAAGGAGCATTTCAAAAGAGAATGGGAGCCCTGGAGGGCTGAGATCTAGCTGGCTGGGGCATGCTCCGAGAAGAACCTGTGCTTTTAATGTGCACTCCTCAAATGCATACAAGTTCTCACAAACGCAGACATAGTCTTTCAACCATGTGTGATGTCACTTCGACTTGCAGGGTGGTCTTGGAGGAGGAAAAAAAAAAACCTGATGATTTTTGGAAAGGCATAAAAGGCCGGTTAGGATGAGAGCTGGTAATGAAGGATTAAAAGCACAATGTTTTATCATAAGTGATGTTATTGGGTAATGGCTCGTCCCATTTCTGTTTAGATGATGTTAGAGCTGGGCACCGTAGGCTGGCATTAAGAAGGTGGCTAAATGTACAGAAATGTGGGGTTCTGTGGCAAGGTGTAAAAATATTTGCATGGTGGTTTTTTAATATAGGAAAAACACACATAGATTGTATGCATTAAAGTGGATTCAGCATATATACTGAGCAAATATTTATCAGATTGTCAGGGTCAGGGACGGGACAAGCTCTTATGTTGCCCGAGGCAGGGGTTTCAGAATGCCCCCAACTTTCTCTATTCTATCAGTTGAATTCCCTCTACAGGAGAGTGCAAATTGTTTACAGTAGTCACCTGACTAACAGCAAATGTCTATTCCGTGGGACTAGCATCGGCCCCACACCAATGAGCGCTTATCTATAGCACAATAAAAAATACTCATTGGACCAATATACCTACAGCATCATCAGCCACTTTTTTAAATTCCATAAATTGCACCCGCTCTACAATGGTGCCCTAGGTGGCTGCCTACCTTGTCCCACCCTTGGTCAGGGTGTATATACCAAATAGGCATCTCATGCAACTCCCATGGGAAAGCTAGGCCCAAGATGAGGTTGACCACATATCTATCTCCTATGGGTGATGAGAAGCTAAACTAAGAAATGACTAGACCGCCATTAGATGGAATGAGGTGGGGGGCAAACAAGTACCAGACCCAATATGCCCTGGATGGGGGATGTCTGTATATGTGAAACAGCACCAGGAGTGATGAGGAGGAGGACAATTTTAAGTTAATTTTTTGGGGGGGTTGTCAAACCTCTTTACGGAGGAAACAGCCAAAACTCTCATTGTTGCTCTGATTCACTCGGGTCTTGACTACTGTAACTCATTACTAGTCGGTCTTCCCCTCACCAAACTCTCCCCTCTCCAAT
The DNA here is from genome assembly GCF_050947455.1 of Rhinoderma darwinii. Classification (NCBI taxonomy): domain Eukaryota; kingdom Metazoa; phylum Chordata; class Amphibia; order Anura; family Rhinodermatidae; genus Rhinoderma; species Rhinoderma darwinii. Next base: position 126,280,958 of record NC_134692.1, read on the forward strand.
ATATCCTCAATGCTGCAGCCAGGCTCATATTTATGACCAACCGCTACACCAACGCCTCTACTCTGTGCCAGTCACTGCACTGGTTGCCCATCCCCTTCAGAATAAAATTCAAACTTATTACTCTCACCCACAAAGCTCTCCACAGTGCTGCACCTCCTTACATCTCCTCCCTCATCTCTGTCTACCACCCTACTCGGGCTCTACGTTCTGCCAACGACCTTAGATTAAAATCCTCCATAATCCGCACCTCCCACTCCCGTCTCCAAGATTTTTGCTGCACCCGTCCTCTGGAATGCGCTACCCCAGACAATCAGATTAATTCCCAATATCCACAGTTTTAAACATGACCTGAAAACACATCTATTTAGACAGGCCTATAACATTCCCTAATCTGACTCCTTTCCATGGCTCCCCTTTTAGATTAGTCATCAGAATAAGATTCCCTCACACTCCTTCTCTTCATGTCCGTCATACACGGATACTGGCTAGTGACCGGCTCATGCAGCTTTATGTTACCAGTCCATGTGTATAAAAAATGGCTGGACTATTGTACAGAACAAACACTGTTACACTTTGTGTCTCCCTTGTTTCCTCATAGATTGTAAGCTCTTGCGAGCAGGGTCCTCACTCCTCAGGTTTGAATTGTAAATTAACTTTGTCACTATGAAATGTCTGATATTGTCTGTACATGTTCCCTCTAAATTGTAAAGTGCTGCGTAATATGTTGGCACTATATAAAGATTATTATTATTATTATTATTATTATTATTTACTCTATTTAGACCTCTGCACAGTGATTTTCCTTATTCCTATTGAATAGCCATGTCGAGTAATACTTCTGCATGGACTGTCCACAGGGGCTTTATTAAAACTGCCTTAGTTGATATTTTATAATAGTCCACCCTATAAATTATAATAATTCTTCATGAAACAACCCCTTTAAAAACTGTGACATGACAGTACAGGTACTGTATAATAAAAACAGTTAACTCTGCACAGGCAATATGAAGACAGTGATGTCACAGCTAACGGATAGTGCACAGGGTGATGTCACCGAACCGTGGTAATGACCAATGGGAGGTTGCAGCGAATACGATGATGTCACAGTACAGGAACAATAGTCATGGCGACATCACAGTACAAGGATAATGCACAAAATGATGTCACAGAAGACTGTGTTTCGTTTCTTCTTGAAAATTGCTTGTAAAACGAACTATATGCCCCATTTTTATGATTATTTGTAAAGTCCTGAAAATGGTATCCAAAAGAAGGCATCAATTTTTGTATTTTCACCTGGTGACAGGAATTTAGTTTTTTTTTTTTTAAATTCTGTTTGTCTTATCCAATAGCCTTGAAACCTTTTAACTGTAACCATAACTTTTCTTCTCTGTTGCAGTCATAATTCCATATTGTGGCATGTGAATACAATGGCCTGGAAGCAGGGTCAACATTGACTAGAGTCTATGGTACTCCACCACTGTGTAACCAGGGACTGGACGCGTCACCACTACTTCACCAGGGACTGAACACTGGACCAATAGATCTCCAAGAACTGAGGCTGGAAGCAGGGTCAACATTGACTAGAGTCTATGGTACTCCACCACTGTGTAACCAGGGACTGGACGCGTCACCGCTACTTCACCAGGGACTGAACACTGGACCAATAGATCTCCAAGGACTGAGCATGTCACCACTAGGTTAACAGACACTGAGTACTACACCATTATATCACTGAGGACTGAGCATTATGCCACTTGGTCATAAAGGACAGGAAACAGCATACCAAAAGGGTCACCAAAAGGGAGAAGTAAATCGCTATATCAAAATGGACTGGGCGCTGCACCTGTGTGCCACCGGAGACTGGAAACAGCCTGCGAGATAACTGGAACTAGGCATTGAGCTTGCCACTACATCATCAGAGACTAATCACCCACAACACAATATGATCAGCAGACAATAAGCACAAAATATACCATTGGGTCTCTATTCAATGGGTATAACATAGATCCCTGGGACTGCAGGGACTATGAGAACCTCTGGTTCTCTGAGGACTGAGTGTATCATATGGTGTCAGGGAAATTTGCCTGTCTCCCTGTGTTGTATAATATGTGAACATAACTTGCAAATGTACTGTTTTTTTATGTCCACCTCAGGGCGGATGAGTCTATTCTAGAATAATCTAGAGCATGCGGAGGGCCCCGTAGTGCCACTGAGGGTGTTGCTGTTTTGGCAAGGGGTTAAGAGCAGTCTACTGTGTTAAGTGTAATTTTCTTTTCAGATTCTTGCTACTGAGCTGCATGCAATTACTTGTAAGTAAATTTAAGTGGTAATTTAGTGAGACTGATTAGTGCAATGATTAGTAGATTTGCATATTGTAAATAGCAAAGCAATTTGCTACAATCTGGTGACAATTCTTTCTCCAGGCGCACAAAGTGAGCTGTAGGGTTTGTTAAAGTTGTAACACAGGTTCTCAAACAAGAAATGAGAGGGTAGTTGCGCACCCTGGACGTTATCTAAGGGGCTTAAATCCAGATTAGTTTAGTCCCTGTGGGTAAATTTTCCAGAGACACCAAGTAAAGCTGCGTACATTTAGAAATACGCAAAATGCACTTGCAGTTTTTTTAATTGTATCAGATTCTAGGAAAGTTGGGTGCAAAATAAATATGGGTGCTGTCATAACTCCATAGATGTTACCCTAATATTGGTGTGGCGGAAGAATTGAAGCCAAGCTCGGCAGATTTATCATTCAGAAATCTGGAAAAGCGCCATGTTTGTTGTCAACCAGCTTTCCCAGAAACACAAAACTAGGAAGAAGAGTAATAGAATTTGTAACATCTTGATAGACTCTTTTTTTAAATTTTTTATTTAATATGTAATATGGATGTTATATTTTGTCTATGGGGACGTAATCTGTTTCATCAGTTCAGCATCAAATATTTAATAGTACTGATAGAAGTCGTCTTGTGTAGATCATGAAAAATTCCACTTTACATCAACAGTTTACATAAAAAAATGACATAAAATGACTCAAAATTGGTATAAAAAGTAAAACAAATTACTTACAAAGTTACTCCACTTTTTATGTAGGTTTAAGATGGGACATGTCCAATGGGGGTCAAGATTATTTCGACAGAGTAGATGACCTCAACCCAGTGAAGAACCAGGAGCCAAGTGCCAGTGATGGGTTTTAGTTTGTTGTCAGCTGCCAGACTTGTGGTTTTGACTCTGTTGCCAAGGTTCAGTAATGGTGGTGTCATTGGTGCTCAATAATATCTGCAGATGCCAACATTAAGGGACATGAAGGGACCTGAAGGTCATGTATGGAGCCAGACACACTATTAGATGGACTATATGGCATTCTGAGATCTTGACTACTGTATGTTGTGCCTGTAATAGTCACATCTGGGCATAACCGAAGCAATGTTGGGTTGGCCACCAAGGAAACTACCGCTGAAACTCCATACAGGTTTGCCATGCCATGCCCTAGCTAAAACAGTTCATACACATGAAGGTGATGGCAGATTTCCTCAGAGCTAGGACGTCTCATGGACATTGCCTCTTGGTGGAAAAATTAATAAAAAATGTTGGATTTTTTACAATATTTCTATTATATCTGTAATACGGCCGTATACGCTGACGTACGAGCCCTGATCCCTGATGTACGCGTTCAAGAAAAGGTCGAAAAATGATGTTCCTGCTATCTTATGTGTATGGCCAGTTTAAGGCCATAAGCAAAACCAGCCAATATTTACAGCTTATTTCAGATTTCTCCCGCAGATTTGCAGCTTGATGTGTGGTGGATCCATTATCGATGGAGCATTCTCATTTGGCACACAGCATACAGAGAAAAGAACTAGTAAGTAATATATATATAATTAATATGTGTATGTGTATATATATATATATATATATATATATATATATATATATACAACTATCAGCGCTGCTTTTTGTTTTGGCACGCAGGCTGTGCCGACATGTTCAGACTCCTTTCCCTTCTCACCAGTTCTGCATAGAGTCCGGTGACAGTGCATATATTGCTGTACTCCGAATAGAAACCCTACACTGAGTGTAACAGATGGGAACAGTACCTCACAGGTCTCTGCATTATGAAAACAAATAAAACCAGATGCACTCATTTATCAAAATTCATTCATGTGAGTTGTGTGTATGGATATCATTTTGGCGTTTTAGGAAATGTGAAAGAAATATTACATTTAAATATGTATATATATATATATATATTTATATATGTAACAGGTATTATAACCCCCTTTATTATTGCAGTTAGCCATATGACTTCCAATATTCTATAATATTCAGTTGGTAGTACATTATCATATATATATATATATATATATATACACAACAGTGTTTTTTGTTTATTGTTTTTTTCATTTTATCGAAAAATGCTATTTAATTAAGTCAGGGTCCTACACACGTTAAAGTATCATTGCACCTTTTCGCTCCCTCCCAATGTAACAGCAGGCACGTTCCGCGCTATACAGTTCTAACGACGCCTGAAGAGTCACATGCATGAGACTCCTTGGGCCTCAATTGGTTGGCAAATGTAACGCCCAGAGTGCACTAGCTTCTCTCCATGCCCGATGTAATATTGAGGATGAGAGCAAAAGTGCAGTGATACTTTATAACTAGTCATACACATAAGAAAAAAGTTGTCAAACGTTTTGGTTTCAGTGGGATCGGACAATGATCTGATGTTTATTGCGGCCTCCTGACTCTCCTACAGTGGAAGAGGTCAAGGAAAATGGGGACTCATTTTGTCCCACAGGAGATAAGCCGCTGACTGAGGGAGTATTTATTCTCTTCGGCTGAGCGTGCATGTTTATGGTGGAGTCGGGACAAACAGTTTGGCTAACTTCTATCTTATGTATATGGCAGGCTTTAGCTGTTCATAAACATTAGACTTCATGCACACTGCTGTATTACGGATTCGTATTACGGCCCCCATAGAAATCTATGGGCCCATACTGTACCTCCGTGTGCCTCCGATTTTAAATGATTCAGGCATGACCACTATAGAAACTATATCCTATGTAATTTGACATCACTGTACATAGAGTGTATTCAAATTGGTGCCGGCTCCCCATGGAGTTTACAGCCTACAGTCGTCTCCTTACCACAAGTACACAACACATACCCCAGGGGCAATAGGACAGAAAGCCTAATTAACTATCAATACGTTGTTTGGAGCAGTGCCTACAGCCAACCCTTACGAACACAAAGTTTGTCTATCTAGTGTTGGACTGGCCCACCATAGGAGAAGATTTTAACATGATATTGAGGCTCAAAATAGGGTCCCCAAGATCCAAGCAGACAACCCTATCGAAAGCTCAAATGTGGAGCTGACCAATTGCTAATGGGGTTTATTTATATATATTTTAGGGTTTTTTCCACAAATAACCATCAGGGGTGTAGCTAGAGGAGGTCAGAGGTAGCAGTCGGTGTCCCCTCTCTGGTGCCTGTGGTGGCCCAAAGGAAGGCCCTTCTGCCACATAGGAAGACATCATTATTATAAGGCTGGGTTCACACAACCTATTTTCAGACGTAAACGAGGCGTATTATGCCTCGTTTTACGTCTCAAAATAAGGCTACAATACGTCGGCAAACATCTGCCCATTCATTTGAATGGGTTTGCCGACGTATTGTGCAGACGACCTGTCATTTACGCGTCGTCGTTTGACAGCTGTCAAACGACGACGCGTAAAATGACTGTCTCGGCAAAGAAGTGCTGGACACTTCTTTGCAACGTGATTTGAGCCGTTCTTCATTGAAGTCAATGAAGAGCAGCTCAAGATTTACGAGCGTCAAAGACTCCTCACATAATGCGAGGAGGAGCTTTTATGTCTGAAACGACGCAGCTGTTTTCTCCTGAAAACAGTCTGTATTTTCAGACGTAAAAGGTAGCTAGCGTGTGCACATACCCTAAATAGTACATGATAGGTTTGGGGCCTTGTTGCAGATTTTGCATTGGGGCCCAGATGCTTCAAGTTACACCTCTGGTATTCATTGATGATATGACAAATGTGGACATGCACTTGTCATAGCTGGAGGATGGACCCTCAGAATTTTGGTAGGCACAAGAAACCCCAGTCCGACACTGTGTCTATCCTGGATAAGAGGGAGAAAACCTATAAGGGTAAGTTCACATGGAGTTTTTGGCCAAGCAGAAAACATCTGCCTTGAAATTTCTTCAGGGTTTTTGAGCATGTTTTGACACTTTTTGAGGAATTTTTTTTTCAGCGTTTTTTTTTTTTAGGATTTTTATATTAAACAAATACAATAACTGTGTCGAAAAATGCTCAAACGGCGTGTTTTTGTTCTGACTTCCATTCATTTTCATAGTGGTTTAGAGTCGGAAACCACTCCAAGCTAGGGCATGATCCCCGGGGAAAGAAACGCCTCTACCTCCCATTAAATCGATGGAAGGACATTTAGGGCGTTTTTGGGTGCTGATTCCAACGCGTTTTCCGTGTTAACGTCAGTGCCAAAAATGATGTGTGAACTGGGTCTAACTCAGCAGCTGTTGTCAAATACCAGATTATTTATTGATATGAAAGACCATGAGCCTGCCTTTTCCAATTCAAGTTTCACTCATCCTCTAATCTCCACAGTAATATATATTATTTTATGTTTCGTTAGAGAAAGGGAGCTATAAAATATTCACCAGAGACTTTATCATTTGCTGCAAGCCATTCATTAAGTAGAAGCTGTTATTATGTATGTGGCTGGTCACCCAGCATTGCAGCTCAGTAATTATATTCACTTTCCTGATCCTGCAGTGAAGGAGTTAAATAATTCATGCAGACTGCATTATCATGATAACATTTGTCTTATGGATATGGATAAGGGCCCATACCTACAATTGCCTCAAGTCGGCTTTATAACCTACAATTGGATTTAAATATTATGTTTTTACTTTTTCGCTTCTCTTCCACATTCAGGGACATACAGAAAGTGGGATTTTGACCTTACAAGCAAAATGAATAATAATATATAACCATACGACCGGTTATCCATATCGCAGTGTGGAAAAGCCACCACACTTTAAAGGGGGTGTCTGACTGACACCGAACACTGTAGTACGCTATCTCTGACAGTCCTATAGACATTCAATGGAGCGGTAATGCGCAGTCGTAAATGCTACTCCATTCCAACGGGGGGAACGGGATCCTCGTTCTCATGATCGGTGGTGGAACCTCCAGCGATCATACAGGTATCATCTATCCTATCAATAGGTTATAAATGTTTTATGTAGGACAACCCCTTTAAAGGGCTTTTTCTACCATAACCATACAGTAGATGACATTGATTAGCTTAGTGGGGGTCTGAATGCTAAGACCTCCACCAATGTCAAGAACGAAGGGAGTTTGTGGACCCTCTATCTTTTTTTGTAAAACAGCATCATCCTATTCCGGCGCTGTTTTGGGCATTCAGGTTATGTTGCAAGTCTAGCGTGATCAGGAGTGCTGCTGTTTCAGAACAAAACTGTGGTTTACAGTACACCCATCTTATATATCTTATAATATGTCATCAATGTGTATAGTGAAAAAATTCCCCTAAAAGGTAGATATGTCATGCCCTAAAAAAAGAGATCTTAGCGGATACGTTACACCCACAAAAAAGACCCTCAAGATTTGTTATAGTAAAGAAGATGAAATACCGACTAAGATCTCTTTGATAAGGCTTAAAAGGGTTGTCCACTTTGGACAATCCTTTTTTGTTACAAGGTTCCCCCAACAATAAGCTGATCACAGGTTGTTTCACTGCTGTGATCCCCCAGCGATCAGCTGTAATCTGCTTGAAAACTCGGCAGTAAGTGTTCAATTCCTCTGTAGCGCCACCACAGGGTAAATTAGGTATTGCACAGTTCCCACTGTAATCGATGAGCCATCTGTGTAAGGGCTCATTTAGACGAGCGTAATACTCGTAGTGTGCTGTGTGTTGGAATCACTCACAGCACACGGACCAATGCAATTCAATGGGGCCATTCACAAGTTATTTTTCATGCAGCGAGTGTCCGAAACTCACTGCATGTCGTATATTGGTGCGTTTTCTCACACCTAGTCGCCCATTGAAGTCTTTGGGTGCGTGAAAACCACGGACAGCACAAGGACGACATCCGTGTGCTGTCCATGTGCTGTCCGTGTTTCACGCATCAAATACATAGAAAAGCAGAGAAATACGTTGTTTTTTTTAATTAATTGCTTGCACGGACGTGAAAAAATCATGCCACACGCAAAGCCCACTGATGGCAATACGCAACGCATACGGACAAAATATGCAGGAAAAACGCTGTGTTTTTTACTTGCGCAAATCGGACACGCTCGTCTGAATGTAGCCTTATGCATAGACGTACTAGGTGCTCCAGACAGAGAGAAGTTCTTTGTAATTGCACTTTGCTCTGCTAATAGATGATGGTCCTAAACGTAGAAAGCACTCTATTAACTCCAAACGCCCCATGCACATGTACGTCGGCCGATTCATTTCTATGGCTGACAGACACCTTCCCCGTATGTCTTACGGGAAGGTGTCCATGCCGTAGAAACCTGCCGAAAAAAATAGGACATGTCCTATTTTTTTATTTTATGGACCGTGCTCCTATACTTTATAATGGCTATCCGCCGCCGGCCGTGCCCGTAATATTGGGCACGGTCGTGTGCATGAAGCCTAATATAGTATTCCAAATTGTTTTATTAAGCCAGACAACCCTTTTTAATGCTTTGACATTAATAAAGGGGTTGACCAGGATTAAAAAAAACACGTCTGCTTTCTTCCAAAAACAGAACCACACCTGTAAATGGGATGTGACTAGTATTGCACCTTAGTTCCATTGAAGTGTACAAGGCTGAGCTGCAATACCAAAAACAACCTGTAGACAGGTGTGGCGCTGTTTTTGGAAGACCGCAGCCATGTTTTTCTAATTGTGGACAATCCCATTAAGGAATCTGTCTGGTGACTGTTGCTCTTGGGGTAATCTTGGGGTGACAACCCCTGCTATATTATTTATGGTAGACATGATCGTTGTCACCCAGTTATCCTAGAAACAGATACAGTATAATCGAGAAACAGCTTAATAGAATTTGTAATAACTTGCCAAAGGAGGACAACTTTATGGGCATGGCCAGTTTTACGGGGTGGGAAACTGGGCAAATCCCCCAGACCTTGTTACCTATGGAGTTCCTAGGGTGGGAATTCTAGGAGAAACCTTAATCTCCCCAGTATTATTTATTGTATATTTTGGTTTTATTTGTTAATTGAATTCCAATATTTTATCACAACTATATGGCAGTATTATGTGGGCTCTTTAAGGCTATGTTCACAAGGTGGATTTTGCTTGGCGGGTCCCGCCGCAAGATCCACCACAGAATTATTCCTGCGTCAGCAAGAAGATACCTACTCCCGTTCACTTCAAGGGGTGGTTTGGGCGGCATCCACCTGAAGATCGGGCAGAACGCATCTTTTGTCCACTAGCTGAAAAAAATCAGGTAGCAGGAAGAAGACGTGTCTTCTTCCCATTGAAATGAACGGGAGGTGAAATTTTGTGGTGGAATCCGCAGCAGATTCCGCCACAAAAATTATGCCGGGTGAACATAACCTAAGGGTGTATTGTTTGACTACCGCAGATATTTTTGGCACTATATGGTGGTATTTTGTGTGCTTTTTATGGCAAAATAAAGCAGTGAAGGAAGCAATCTAATTGGTTTCTACGACAATTCCTTCTATTCCTTTTCCAATTCACAAGTTTTGCTAAATCTCCCTCATTGACGTATAGTTGCTGGTGATTCTTTTATTTTAAAGAGCACCTGTCTACTATCTGTTTTCCCATAAAATAAGGACTCTGTAGCATCTTTTTTTATTTAGAAATCTGCGTTGTACCGTTCCTCTGTTATTCCTCCTACAAATTTATAACTAAATTGACAACTGGGTGTTATTAATTGGGGGTGTGTCCCTGCACAGTCTGACACTGTCCAATCAGTGCTCACAGTTTCAGACTGTGTAGGGACACACCCGTTTGACAAAGTGAACGTTAATACCTAGTTGTCAATTTATTTATAAATTTCTAGGAGGGGTAACAGAGGAAGGGCACATTGCAGAGTACTAAGATGCTCCAGAATTGTTTTATTATGGGGAATACCACTAAAACTGACATGTCGGCAGAGCTGACAGGTCCTTTATAAGAGAAAGGGTTCTTTAAGGCAATAATGACTGTAAAGATGGTTACAGTGGGAAAAATAAGAAGTGATTTTGCTTATTTCTGAGGACGTGATAAGGGTCATGGTTGTCTCTTAGTGTCTAAATAATGAACTCTGAGATTCCTATCTATCCACTTACCCATGACATTAATGGCTCATCTTCTACCAAGCACTGAACTCATGACACACATTAATCCTTTCCCTACACAGACCTCTTGTATCATATTACCACAGCCTCAAACTATTCTGAAGATTAGCAGCACATATTCTATTGCCATTTGTAGGCAAAGTATATTATCTCTATCTGTACACATGCTTCCATTTGTGGATAGGCCATATAGGCACAAGCCTAGGGTGGCAATATCTCAAGGGCAGCAAAATTATAAAACAGCGAAAAATGGAATGAAGATATATTACATTTTATGACAATGTTAACCCCTTCCTGCCGCGGCCATTTTTCAGATTTCCAATTTAATTTTTTCCTCCCCACCTTCCAAAAGCTATAACTTTTCTGCGATATAGTCCTATGAGGGCATGATTTTTGCGGGTCGAGCTGTAGATTTTCATGGCACCCTTTATTATACCAGATAATGTACTAGGGAACATAAAAAATTATTTGTGGGGTAGAAAATGAAAAAAACAGTGACTCCTGCATTGTTTTTTGTACTTCATTTTTACGCAATTCACCGTGCAATTAAAACGACATGTACACTTTATTCTGCGGGTCAATACGATTACGGCGATACCAATTTTATATTGTTTTTTATATATTTTGCTACTTTTACCAGTCAAAAACTAACTATGAAATATACATTTTATTTTGTGTCGCCAAATTCTGAGAGACATAACTTTTTTATTTTTCCATCGATTAAGTGGTGTGAGGGCTTATGTTTTGCAGGATAAGCTGTAGTTTTTAATGGTACTATTTTGGGGTACATGCAATGTTTTGATCACTTTTTATTACATTTTTTGTGTGATGAGGTGACCAAAAAACAGAGATTCTGGCGTTTTACTTTCTTTTTTTTTGTACGCCGTTCACCGTGCAGGTTAAATAATGATATATTGTATATTGTAATAGTTCAGACTTTTACAGACGAGGCAACACCAATTATGTTTATTATTTTTACAATGCTTTAGGGGGCTAATGGGAAAAGGTGTTTTTTTTTTAACTTTTAATATTTATTTTTTTTACAGAAAAATAAACTTTATTTAACTGATTTTTACAGTCCCCTAGGGGACTTGAACCAGCGATCATTGGATCACTCGCACTATATACTGCAATACTATTGCAGTACATCGCCTTTCTGACAGGCTTTCTATTGAGCCCTACCTGAGGCAGGTCTTAATAGGAGCACAAAGACGGCAGACCTGGAGTTCTTCATTAGGCCCCCAGGCTGCCATAGCAACCATCGGCACCCCGCGATGAGCTGTTAGAGAGGGTCCGCACCCCTCTTTCTAACGATTTAAATGCCGCGGTCGCTATTGACCGTGTCATTAAATGGGTTAAACGAGTGGGGGTCACGATCGATCGCAATCCCGCTCGTTACTTTGAAGTGTCGGCTGTAACATACAGCCGACACGTGCATTGTATGGAGAGGGCTCAGACCGTCAGCCCACTCCATACTTCCCCCTACCCGGCTATGACGTAGGCATAAGTCAAATGCCGGGAAGGGGTTAATAATAACTGGAGCTTTATTATCAATTTAAGATACACTTTAGTGATTGATAAATGCTGAATAATGTGTCGCCACTCATCTCTGTATAATCAGCTCACTCTGATGTCAGAACGATCCGATTATACATTTATTTTTACTGTTATTCATTATTTCAATAGAGAAAGTACATTTGTATTGTATAATATAATCTACATACAGGGTTCCGATTTTTTGGCCGTTTTTCAGGCGTTTACGGCCCGAAAAACGGACGAAAATAGGTCGTGTGAACATACCCTAAATGTGCAAATCTCCAGCACGAGCTCTGTAAAGACACTGAACAAGCAGAGGGATTCTGGTGTTTCAACAGGAGTTCAATACCCTGCAACATTCGGAATGCAGCTCTGGATTACAATGGGCTATAATACAGAATATATACGAGATGTACAGTATTTCAGGATCAGTACAACATACCCAAAACATATATATATTTCCAAAATAGTCATCTTTTTTTGTAGAATAACTCTATATATAAACTGTAAAATGGTGCTCAATGAGAAACATTGGGAATCACTCCATAACTAGACAGATGTTTCAATAAAGGGTAATTGGGAAATTTGGATAATAACCCCCACTGTCAGGGCTCGTGTCAGCATCATGTAAACCTGGGAAGAAACCAGGACCTACTGGGCTTGAGTGGGCCCATGATGGTCTTGGAAAAAATGGTAACGCTTGGTGGGAAAAAAGGCCTATATACACCTGGAGCCAACCCTGCCTGTGCTTATTGTCATGGTGGTTATAATGTTAACCATTCAGCTTCCTCAGAAACACATATAATTGAAGAACAAAGGAATTTTTACTCTTATGGTTACTATATATTTATGTATATTTTTTCTTTTTTTGTTTAATTTTATTTTAAAGTTAAAGTTTCTTCAATAAACTAAATGCATTTAACACTTTCTGTAGAAATGTGTATTATTTTCTGAATGTGTTGCTGCGACCATCACTGCATATACATGAATGGGACAGGGGATTTAAACCAGATCATAACTTCAAACAATTTCACATGCAGCCTCCAGACATAGCTAAAAAAATAAATAAAATGTAATCAGGCGAGCAAGCCGAAGCTTGCTCCCAAAACCAAAACACGTGACCCTGGGGCAATTCTAATCCACTGGCAATTAGAGAAAGCTCCATTATTATAACATGAATTCTTGGAAAGGGATTCAAGGGGTCTTCAGTTCTTTCATTTATGGCCTTGGAGTTCAGTAGTAAGAAATAATTACAGGACAAAATGCACTAACTAAAATCACTAGTAAATATATAATGGAGTCGTCCTCTACTACCAAATTATTAAAAAAATTCTATGCAGCGGTTTCTCAGTTTTATCTGTTTCCCGTAAATCTGGGTGGCGACCAAAATCCCTGACATTGAAGTTCCTATAGGGTTTGTCTATGTCCTGATGGGCATTTTGTATTGATGGGCTATACTTAGGTGAGGTCATCAATATCAGAATGGTGGGGGTCTGACTCCTGGAACCCCCGCTGATCAGCTGATTGACGGGGTCATAACATTCATCATCACAGCCTTTTTCCAGTTTACAGTCACAGCGCCGTACACATCTGTAGTGGCTGTGTCTGAAATGTCAAATATTACCATACCCACCTTTTAAATCCCCTGTCGATACAGTGCTGACGGTCCCGTAGGACTCCTGCAGCCAATCACTAGTCACAATGGTGATGCCAGTATTTCCGGTGCGTGACCATTGCAGCCAGTGTGTAATGGAATCACTAGTTGAGCAATTTCCCCAGAGTGAAAGTTATGGAATTGCTCTGTAAGCGATTCCCCAAATGCAAGTGGAAACTGTCAGGAATAAGCATGCAAATAATCTACTACCTCAAGTCCGTCACTACTCTGATCTGCAGTCTAAGGCTACTATATGGTCTTCACCAGAGCCCACCACAAGGCAGGTTGGATTTGGCTGCATAGAACCCAGGTTGCATTAACAGAATACGACGTAGGACAGGAGGTGCAATTCAGGCAATACTAGAATGGAAAACCAGACAGCCAGAGGGTAAACACAAACAGAGTTCACAAGCAGGATAGTGTGTAAGTCCAAATCAGAAAACAGAAGAATGCCAGGAGTAGCCGAAGTCAAAACCAGCCGAGAGCAGAATGTCCAAATCAGTGAGCAAAAGGGTTAATCTAAAGACAGAGCCGAGGTTCAATTCCAAGAATCCTTATAGTCAGGTGATACAGGGTGTAGCCAGGAGCTTGATCAGATACTTGCATACACAAAGAAAGTCACAAGCAACAATGAAAGAACTGACCAGAATTAAATACTCCACCCTAGAATCTGATAGGATGAAACAGAGAAATGAGATTGGCTCTGCAACTCAACCCAGAGCCGCCCAGAAGCTAGGCTAGTAGTCATGACAACCTTAAAGAAACGGACGTTTCATAACAGTGTTGCAGCGGTCCTTTGTCTGTAGATTTCATGACACTGAGGTCAAAGTGATGGGAGATTTAAAAAGTAGGTATGGCTACCATTTTTTTTTAACCTGCAACCCATTCATTTTTAATGATGATTTATATTATTTTAGATGGAAGTCTTGTAAATATTGGATGGGAAAAATAGAAAAAGAACTTTACTTTTTAGTCTCAAAGTCCTATGATAAATGTAGATGGGAGTGGATGACTATAGAAGAAGTGAGCGGGAATGTCATGATATTGGTTTCTAGATATCTGTGGGATTCAGATCTTCAATGCCACTTTCACTCATAATAGCACTTATGTTGTTTCTGGTAGACCGTAGAGTACGGGGGTGTCATGTTTCATACCAGTCAACAAGCAAAATGATAGACACTTTCTGTGGCATAGAGTGACAGGTGCAGGCAGTTGAGATATCTCTTCGAGATGACTTAAAGAGGTGTCAAACCTGCTCCTACATGTCCTCATCTCATAGACCACCATAACGGAAATTAGCTCCTTATCCCTAGACCTTAAGGCAGGAATCGAATAAGTATCTGAGAACACTGTCCCTGTCCAGGATGTCCCATTTCCTCATTCTAAAGAAAGGTTTCCAGTATCTAAGTCTATAACATCAGTGTCCTTTCTTTAAATTTTATTTTGCATGGACTTCTTCTGGTGATCGCATATCAATATCATTCTCCCAAGGAGAACCCTAAAAAACAGTCTTATAGCAGTAACAGAAGCTGCCTCTATGGCGTGTAACCTCTTAATGCACTAATGTGAACGCAAACACCATTGATCTCTACGGGATCAGTTATTTTATTTTTCTTCATTTTTCCACTGGTAGAATGGGATATTTAAGAAATTAAAATGTCAACTCTTTAATCCAGAATTTGGCACTGAAACTCATGGTGGTAGTCCAATATTTAATACTAAATGCTAGGCAAGGGTTACACTGTTATGCTCCATTCACACCACATTTATAGGCTATGTTAGAAGGGTACATTTAATTCTGTAATGTATGCATAGGCCTTTCGTTTTTGGAACATAAAAGTAGCTATGTGACATGTAACAATGTCAGCCATATAGTCTTCTGTCATCCGGTAAGCCTGAGAGTCCTCCGCCTCCCTCTCGTAGCTCTCCCTGGTAGCCAAACACAGTGAAATAACTTTCCCTTGCATTCTCACAGTGCAGAGACATTCCCATGATTGTAGTTATCAGACATATGAGTTGAAAAGGAAAGTGTGAAGTGTAGTTCAATAGTGACATCAGGGATAAGGAAGTAGCTAGCTTCTCCTCCTATTTCAATAGAGATCAATACAATGTTCAGACTAAGATGTATCGGTATGAAATAAAGGTAAAACGTGGATTTTTCAATAAACAAATAGAGCCATTTTATTGTACATCCTGAGGCATTTTTTAATAATCACAATGGCAGGATATGTGTTACGGTCACTTACTGGAAATGTGGCTTCTCTAAGCCGTAATCCGTTTGGCACTGACTAGACTGTGGTGCAGAGTCTAAGAAAGCCCCTGGTTTTCACCCTCAACACCCACAAAGAGGTATCGGGTTTGCTGCAAGGAGATACTCAGGTAGCGATCCCCAGAATAGTCACGTATTAGCAACCGTAGCGCTGATGAAAAAGTAGCGTAGTCAGGAACTGAGCCAAGGGTCGTCAATCGGATGACGGTTAGGATGCAACAGGCCAGAGAATAAGACGGGAGCGTAGTCAGACGAGTAGCCAGGGTTCAGAGTCAGAAGTAGAACAACAGGCGCCAGACAGACAACCCAAAGGACAAGGCAGGAGCGTGGTCAGGAACAAAATGGAGGTCAGGATTAGGATCAAACACAGTAGTCAATAGCAACGCACAGGAACAAGAGCAAGGATAATAATGAACCTCAATTACCAGGCAGTGCAAGGCAGGACGATTGGACAGTAGTACCCCGAAGTTGGCTATATAATTCAACATACAATCCTATTAGATAAGTAGCTGTCATGAGGTCTCCCAGATCCTTTCTTTGTGTGGCTTCAAAGACATGGCCACTAAACTTGTTGACATTTGTGCTCCTGAACTTCAGCAGCACTGTCAAGTTTACATCACCGTTGGATTGAGGCCCATTATCTCCGTACTTCTCCTCTCTCTCTCTCTGTACACACAAATAATTGTTTCCTACCACAGTATGAATGTGAAATCTTATCCTAATCTTCAAAAATAATACACTGCTCCAACCAACTTTCAATTCCCAGAAGGACCAGGCAGCTCAGGCCGTATCTTAACTGACATCATAGTTTAGTCTACTCAATAAAACAATCATGTCAACAAAGAGTAAGACCTCTCCGGGTTCACAAAACTATAATCCTCTAAGAAATTATCAGCTTTGCCCGGTAAATCTAAACACACAAAGAAAAACTTCTTTTTATATTTTCTAACCCTTCCCAGCAGGGATCTCAAGGATATTAACGCAATGATTAATTGGCCCCCTTATAGATTACAGTAAATTTAGACTTATTAGGACTTCATACAATTAACCCATTCTGGGCGCCGGTGACTGAGTATAGGTCAACATCTAGTTTATACAAAGTTCCCAGGGGATTATAGTTGGGAGTGGCACTCAACAAAATAATTCTGCAATAGTGTCCCATCCAGTGTCGGAGTAGGGTATCTTGGGTCGACCAGAGGAAAGGATTATGATTGCCCACTATCTATTTATACAGAACACATGCATGTCCACTATTAACTGTAACCAAAACTATGCTTAAATGGGTTGTACCCACAATGGACATTTATCACTTATCCACAGGATAGGTGATAAATGTCTGATCGCTGCGGACCTTAGCGCAGGGACCCCCACCGATCACTAGAACGGGGGTCCTGAGCCCCCCTATTCCTCCTCACTGTTCGACCGCAGTGAAGAGGAATTTGAATGGATCGGCACTAGAGCATGCGTGGTACTGTTCCATTCAATGTTTAGGGGAATGATGGAAACAGCCAAGCTCTGTACTCCAACAGTTCTATACACAATAAAATGGAGCATGCTCAGCCTCTGCTCTAATTAAACTCCTCACTGTGGTCGTTAATTGAGGAAGAACGGGGGCTCAGGGCTCCTGTTTTAGTGATCGGTGGGGTGCCCAACAATCAGACATTTATCATCTATCCCAATGATAAGTTATAAAATTCCATTGTGGCAAAACCCCTTTAAACACACAGTATATATAATTGTACACATAGGGTGATATCTGTAGGGTGTTTGCTTTATGGCAACTGCAATAATTAGGAATTACTGGCGGGGCATGTGCCCTGGGTGCTGGGTGCCAGGGGAGGGCACCAGCAAGCCACTCTGCCTTGGCGAGGGTATTTAAATACAGAGCTAGGGCAACAAACTGAACCTTTGCCCTAGGTAAATACAACTCTGGAGAAACGTCATAGTCTATTTCAGTCACCAGGAAGTGATGAAGTACAGCCCCTCCCCCAGAGACCAGGGATTGGTAGGGGACATGCGTACAGAGCCTTATCTGCATGTATAGTGTCCTGCCTAATCTACTCCACCAGCAGTACAATAGAACTGTCATTAAATCCCACGCATTCCGATGAGAATATGATTCTGCTCTTCCTATCCCAGTGTTTACAGCAGAGCTGCCAAGTGAGCTACAGAAAACAGGAAGCCCCAGCCTATTGCGACTGCTCTAGTGGCCAGTGCTAAAACTGCAATATTTCAAGAACTATTTTTATGTGGATAGTCACAAAAAAAAAATCAATAAAAAAATAAATGTAAAAAATGTGTTAACATAAAATGATTTAAATAAAACGTCATTTTCTGCTGATACATTGTGCTAGGTAAACATTTTTAAATTGTAAGAATTACCCCTAGTAGAAAGTGATTGGCTATAAAACAGCTTTAATGAGGTTTCCTTCTGCAGTGCCTTTGGGACTTATTATTGTGCCAGAACCTGGGACCCATAGATACGCCCTCCAGTACTTTGGTGGACCAATCTGCCCGTGGTCCCATATAATTAATCACTTTTTGGATAATGATTATAAAGAAAAAGTATAGGTTCCAAAATCAATTCATTTTGTGGTGAAAATGGGGCACGGAAGAAGCGAAAGTCCAGTCGTTCTGTTTTAATGGTCAATGATACGTTCAATTTGTGAGTATAATAAACCCCCTTTGGATATTTTACATGCTGTGAATGTGTTATTGCACTATCCCTATATTTTATATTCCATAATCTTGTGGATAAATTATATTCAACATTGTGGATTGAAAATGCTTTGAAAACGCAGCAACCAGCTGGTGGGGATTGTCCTTGTTCCTGGGATTAAAGGATGGGAATACTGCTATATCCCTCTTCACGTCAAACTGGTAGAGCGCAATCTATGTTTTAAATTTTCAATAATTTTTCTTATTGGCAAGAATCGTTTGGCGCCAATTGTTCTTTTTTGTTTTTTTCTCTGCAGATGGCGATTATAATTTACATGGTGGGCATGATAATCGGTCAATAACATTTTGGGTAAACAATTCAAGTGTACAGTAGTGATTCTAAAATGAGAAAAATCATTCTGCTCAGAACAAAAATATATGTCTTCAATGATCTAAGGTTTAAAGTACCATCTGGATAAATCAGTAGTTCATGTGAATACATTAAGATTCATAATAAATCTTAGTAGGGGATAGTGGCATCTTCAGCTTCCAGATATAGTTTCCTACAGCCAACAGGTTCCCTGTAAATGTTCAGGAACCTGCTCAGACATGAAAAAGTCTATCTGATGTAAAACAGTATATAGAAGAGAAGGAGAAGGGGGATGCAGCTGCAGCTTTAGGCAGGACACTATACATGCAGATAAGGCTCTGTACGCATGTCCCCTACCAATCCCTGGTCTCTGGGGGAGGGGCTGTATTACATCACTTCCTGGTGACTGAAATAGACTATGACGTTTCTCCAGAGTTGTATTTACCTAGGGCAAAGGTTCAGTTTGTTGCCCTAGCTCTGTATTTAAATACCCTCGCCAAGGCAGAGTGGCTTGCTGGTGCCCTCCCCTGGCACATGCCCCGCCAGTAATTCCTAATTATTGCAGTTGCCATAAAGCAAACACCCTACAGATATTACCCTATGTGTGTTACACTCTCTCACCCCAACCTTAGTTGATTGTGGGGTTTTTTCTGTAATGCGTGTCTGGTGGACTTTCACTGAACAAACAGCACTGGGTGAATTAACCTGCTATAAAATTGGCTATAGTTGATCACGAGATCTACTGGGAATAGTCACCGATGTAAATCTGTCTAAAATGCTCCAAAAATTTTTTGGTTTTTTTCCAAGATTTTTTTTATCTCTAAAATCAAGTAATACAACTCAGTAAAAATTACAAAATTGTATTCATTCACACGGTAAGAATTTATTATGTATTCATTTAATTTATCACTAATATATTTACTAGATGGAAGAAATTCAAAAGACAATTTATACATAAAATACCTCTTACTTATTATTTTCACGAGATTGCACAATTCATGTGTTGTGCTGCTTGGTTTAGGAAGTCTGCATAGTGACTCCGAGGAACAGACTACATCCTCTGTGAATAAATCATTAACTATTCACCTAGAATGCCGTCTATCACTAAGACAGATAATAAAATTAGCAACACTTCATAAAAACAAAGTATCACACGCAAGAAACCAAAAATTTACTTCAAAGTGTATCGAGTGTGTAAAAAATGCTTATTATATAGTGGTAATGTTGTTGCCCATATATAACTTTAGGCTTTAGACCTCATGCATTCCAAGATTTGCGTCGTCAGAGGACCCTTATTCTCCCGATAAGTGGAGTCTCAGAGGTGGGACCCCCGCTTATCCTGTGGATATTCAATAAATGTCTAAGATAAGATAACCACTTTAAATATGCCCAATACGTATATAAAAACATACAAAAAAAATATCTCAGCTTAAAGTGAATGTCCACGATTGCGTTTTTAAGTCTAAAATTCTTTGCTAATGAACCTTTCATTATATCTTTATAGCCGTCGGAGCTCCATTTTTCTGAAAAAGGCCTCCAAATCCCCTGTATTGACAGATTAGAACATAACTTTGAAAATCTGCAGCCTGCAGTCACCACTAGAGGGAGCTTAAGAGCTTACAGCATATAGTGCCATTATTGAGATCAATGTATGCGATATGCGTCTAAGCTCTCCATAGTGGGAGGAGATTTGAATGCAGGGGATTTGGAGCTTTGTATCAGAAAAGCAAAGCTCTGACCACTATGAAGATATATTAAGAAATTAATCAGCACAGAATTTTGTACCTAATTAGATTAAAAAAACAAGATGGCGTTTAAGGGTGGACATTTATTTAAAGTTCTATATACACACACATACACACAGAGTGCACTTTTTTGCTGCTGTATGGTGCCTCCACATACGTAACGCTTTTAAGGGAGAATAATACATAATACAGCATTCACTGGAGCATGTCATATTTTTTTTTCTTTAATTTATTATACAGAAAACCAAAAGTAAAATAAATCTCTGAATGTCTCTTTAAAATCGGAAATCAGAGGCACACGGAGGTACAATAGGGCCCTATAGAGTGCTATAGGTGCCGTTTTATGGCTCCGTAGAAATCATGAGGTCTTATACATAAGCATAGAAGTGCCGATAATTATTCACAAATAGATGACACTTCTTTCCTATCACAGTATTTGACGTGTGATTTATTGCAGGAGTCTTATAAATCTCCTAAATTCACAGGTAGCTATACAGGGTGCAGAGGTAACAGTTACACCCGGGTACTTGTGCCCAAGTCAGCCCAAAGGCTCACTGCCACATAAAAAGACGCCTGTATTATAAAAGGCACATGGTGCGGGGGGCCTGTTACACGTTTTGTATTGGGGTCCAGAAGCTTCAAGTTAGGCATAGGGTACAGTACCCTAATAAAAAGCAAAGAGACACCTCAGTGCCAGAATTATGTCTTCCAGAAAGAAGACTTTTTTTTAAATAACTAAAAAAGGATTAAAAAAAAACCTCAGCAACTCAGCGATGTGATATTGTATGTATTTTAATCACTTTCCTTATGTGCCACTATTACACTATTTCAGTTTTGTGTTTACGGGAACAAAAAGAAATGGATTTTCCCACTGTCCCAAAAAATCTGAACTCTCAGTAGACATAGTAAAGGATGGAAAATCAGCAGTTATATTTTGGTCTATGGCAGAACTTACTCCAACCTCTTGCCCAATTTACCACTTCCTGCTGTGGCTTAAAATGTTGTTATTTTAATAAATTCCACAGTTAGCCAAAAATGTTGTCTGAACGAAGGTATGCTTATAAAAATAACTGAGATTGTGGTGATAACTCCTAATCAGATGTGTGTAGAACTTTCCCGTAAAACTGAAAATTAATTTGTCAAAATTGGCCAATACACAATACATTATTATGGCCAATTTTGGCATGTTGGCTCGAAATGACCCTATATGTCAGTGATGATCCTGACAACATTGAGGCTACCACTTCTGGCCGGGATATGGGTTGGGATTTATCAAACCTAGTGCAAAGAAAAAGTGGAGTAGTTGCCTCTAACAACCATTGAGGTCATTGCTTCCATTCATCAAAGAAGCTCTGACGGGTGTAATTAGAATTTCCTCGTCCCAATATCAAATGTTTGAATCCCCCCCCCCCCAAGAATTTACCATCTCCATGTGAAAGTAAGGGTGAGGGCCGAGTAATGGTAGAAAAAAAAACAACTCCCTGCATAATCTAACAAATGATCATCAACAGATTATATCCCAGAGATATACTGTACCGCCATATGTTCCCCCAGAGATATAGTGTGCTGCCATATGTGCCTGATATACTGAGCAGACAAGACCTCAAAATAAATTCAGACCCCAAAATAAATTCATATCCCAGACAAGACCCCAAAATAAATTCATATCCCAGACCAGACCCCAAAATTAATTCAGACCCTTAAATAAATTCAGACCCCGAAATTCAATATCAGATATGAGAACAGTTCGCCACGATCACTATTTAATGTAGGATATAGACAATGTTGCCCTTATGGGTCCTATGGCTCCCAAGGAAAGAAGGGCTTCAGCTAATGTTGGCCACATACAGGGCCAGTTTTAAGGAGTGGCAAACTAGTCAAAAGCCCCAGGTACTGGACCCCCAGGAGCAACCTAAGGATGGAGCATACAAACTTTCACTACCCTGGACCACCAGGGACTTTACCATCAAGCCAAAACTATTTTTGCATTGTATGGCGGTATTATTTAGACACTAAATTTCACTTTAATTTGGTTATTAAATGGCAGTTGTAGTGTCCATGGGCGCGGACCGTGGGGATTACTCACCCCCCGACAGCCGCAGCCATGGATCTGTGAGCGCTGGCCCGTATCTCCTCCCCAGGAGACGCCAGCGCTCACTTCCAGTCCACTGTGTCCCCTAGGGTGTGCACGCATGCACGTGCCCGGCCTTAAAGTGCCAGCGCGCGCACATGGGAATTATCATTAATTAGCTCATGATCACTCTGGACTATAAGAAGGGCACTGCCCCTCTGCTCATTGCCTGAGCGTTGTTGTGTTTTCCTATGTTAGTCTGCAAATGGTCCAATGGCCCTTCTCTCCATGGGAGCCTTAGTGTTATCCTGTTCCCGTGCCCTGCTACCTGTGTACCCTGTATCCCATGCTATTTGTTCCTGTGCCTTAAACCTGTTGGAGTCGTGTTGTGCCACCGGTTCTGCCTGCTGTGTTAAACCACGTCTGGTGTCTGCTGTCAAGGTCCCGTCTGTGCCTAGCCGTTGCTACTGTCTGAACCACTACAGGTACCCTTGTGCTTGGACTATTTATATATTGACTTGGTACTCTGTTGGCCAGCTGCTATCCCGCTATGGCGGTACGGCCCGGTGGGTCCACATACCCACAGATCGTGACAGCAGTGTTGTATAAGAAATATACAACAGGCTTATAAGGGCACAATATGGTAGTAATATTTGGATACTGTATGTGTACTGTGTGGTGTTGTATGAAAGTATTATTTAGCATTGTATGGCAGTATTTAGATATAAACGTTCTGGCTTATTACTGTGTGTCTTAACCAATGGAGTGGACGGTTGATGCACATAATCTATCAGTTCCCAAGCTTCAGTGGTTAATTTATAATAACGTTCTGTGTATTAATACTGAAAAATTCACTATATGACGTTAAACAGTGGCACGCTTAGAGAGTAATACATCTTTACACAAGCTGTTTCTGCATGAAGCGCACTCAAGATGGTGGAAAGTGTTACCATAGAGTCACAAAGCAAACAAACATCTTCCAAGGCAACTTGTTACAGTCAATTTAAAAATTAGCTGGAAAATAAACCCTAATGAAAACATGAGGGATGAAAAAACTGAATTGCAATGGTTCGCTTGTCATTGATTCATTTGGCCTGTGTGATTGGAAGACTTCGGAGCCAGGAGTCTACTATTATTTTCACGAGCAATTTCTGTCACAGACAAAGACGCACTGTTCTGGTGCCCAACTGTATAACATCATTTTCACTATTCTTCCCTTTGTTTCATATAAAATATGTTGTACTCTAAATGCTTCCCTGATATTTTGTGGTTAACCACTTGCTGACTGCAGTATGCATTGAGTATTGCACAGATAGACATTCATGGCATATCCATAGGGTAGTGGTCCCCAATTAGTGACTCCGGAGCCACATATGGGCCTCTGGCCGCCTGCATGTGGCACTCCATCTGTTAACAGCACCAGATACTATTGTACATTAGTGGTACCAAGGATGTCATAGCATTAATAGGTACTAGGGTGAAAACCATTTAATAGGCAAGTTGGGTAAGAGACATATCACTTGATCGTATCTTTTAGAGGCTGTTTCCCTTTTAATATTTTTAATATCCACTGTAGTTCAATACCATATACTGTATTTGAAAGTGGTTAAAGACCTTCAAAATGTTGTGGACCTCTGCCCTAGGGTATCCTATAAATATAAACATGTAGGTTCCCAATTATGTCACAATATATATAGGAAAAATAAACATGGTGATGTCACAATACAGATATAATAAATACAGTGATGTCACAGTACGTAATTAATAATAAATAAGGATATCTCTGCACAGGTATAGTAAACATAGTGATGTCACAGCACAAGGGAAATGACCAAAGTGGACACAGGAATAATAGTTACGGTGATTTCACAGAGCAGGGATACTACACACAGTACATGGATAATAAACACTGAAGTCATAGGAAAAGGTATTCACACATTGATGTAATAAAATTGGAATAACAAATATTGTCAAGTCACAGTGAATGGATAATAAACACTGTCAAGCCGTAGGGAAACGTTATTGCACACAGTGATGTCACAGTATTGGAACAATGTGCACAGTGATGTCACAAAACATCGACAATAAACCTAGTTGCAGCTAGGTTCTGCTAAGCTCAAAGGTACATCAGGGAACACAGGATTCCCGTTCTCGAACGGGACCCCCACCTATCAGGCATGATGTATATAATCAGAATAACCCTTTAAATGGGAATTCTACGAGTAAAGGGGCCAGAACTAAAAGGGTCTGATGCTGGTTGGAAATATTAGTAACTTGGAAACTGACACATCACCTTTTTGAAAATGCCAATGACTTCCATGGCACCATGTAGAACATTCATGGTGTCTCCAGGAAAAAATGTGACTTAGTGTAAAGGATCTGCCAGGCACTACTTCTGTGGATACTCCCAGGATTAATCAATCGACACATGAGGCCGGGACTCTTAGACTGACTCCGGCTCCCACCAATCAGGGTGGCAGGCTCAGGAGTGGGAGAGCCTATCGCGGCCTGGTCAGTCGGAGTTAGCTCCGCCCCCTGTCCATTTATACCTGCCGTTTTCTCTTCCTCATTGCTTGTGATTCTTCCTGGTTTCCTGGCCCTGCTACAGCCTTGCTCCAGCCTGCTACTGCCTTGCTTCAGCCTTGCTACAGCTTCCGCTTATCCTGCTTCGCTCTGACCCCGGCTTGCTTCCTGCTCCTTGCTCTGCGTTTGTATACTTCGTGACATCCTTATTCTACTGGCTCGTTGACCACTCTGGTTTCCTCACGGTGTTCCGTGGGCTACTGCCCCTTCCCTTGCTTGTTCCCTGTTTGTATTCCCTTGCACTTAGTCAGCGTAGGGACCGCCGCCCAGTTGTACCCCGTCGCCTAGGGCGGGTCGTTGCAAGTAGGCAGGGACAGGGCGGTGGGTAGATTAGGGCTCACTTATCCCCTTCCCCTTCTTCCAGCCATAACACTTAGATTATGAGTTATAAAAATCTCTGACCAGCACTCGAGGTGTTGGGGCCCTTTAGCCTTGATTTTTTTTTTTTTATTATTGTTCCTCATTTTGGGCAAGAGGTACCTAAACCCGGGCTTCAGCATGTCTGTGGCTTAAACTTCTTAGGTCTCCTATAGCCTAAAATGGGCACAAATTTAAGAAACAAATCCTTAAACAGAATATCCGCCTTTTAACACAAAGTAATTACTAAATCCTGTGCTAATTTATTTAACAATATATCCTCATAAGGGATCCAAATTTAGTGTTTATGTTACAGAGCTCCAAATCCTCTGTTTCTCCTCAAACAGCCAAAACTTTAAATTATAACATTCTGCCTGCCTGTAGGTGAAGGAGGATGTTCAGTGGGAGCTGTATAAATAATTAGCAAGCTCCCTCTAGTGGCAGCTGAAATCAACCAAAATTGTATCATTTCACTCTATTCCTGTGCATGGCATTTGGAAATCTGTATAAAAAAAAAATTAGACTTCCGACCCTTAGGCTGGGTTCACACGACCTATTTTCAGATGTAAACGAGGCGTTTTAAGGCTCGATTTACGTCTCAAAATACGGCTCCAATACGTCGGCAAACATCTGCCCATTCATTTGAATGGGTTTGCCGACGTACTGTGCCGACGACCTGTCATTTATGCGTCGCTGTCAAACGACGACGTGTAAAAAAGACGGCTCGTCAAAAGAAGTGCAGGACACTTCTTGAGACGTAATTTGAGCCGTTTTTCATTGATTCCAATGAAGAACAGCTCCAAATTACGGCCGTAATTGACGCCTCGCAAAACGCGAGTACATGCAATTACGTCTGAAATTACGGAGCTGTTTTCTCCTGAAAACAGCTCCGTAATTTCAGACGTAATGGTCGTTATCGTGTGCACATACCCTTATAAAGATATATTATCAAATAAATCAGCACAAAATTGTGCACCTGTTTAGAATAAAAAAAATCATAATGGTGTTCACCTTTAAACCCTGGGACTGTCTGACATTTAATGAAAATTATTAGTGTATACATTTCACCAGTTTGTGAATATACTCATAGTTTCGGATTAGTGGAGACCAAAACATTCAGACCATATTTTGGGGTTCACACAATTATTAACGGTATATACATCAAATACCCTCAATTCTTAAGTAGAGACATTTACATACAGTTTGGGTTTGAGACTTATTGCATCATCATATATTTCAGATTTAGTCGTCCTTTAAGTGACTGCAATGGAACTGCCATAAAGCGCAGCTCTCTATGGCTGTATTCCAGGAAGCACAGCTGCTGTCAGCGTTCCAGCTCTATTGCCTTGAGGAATCGCATCTATAATGTAAATCTAGTGTTTTTTCCAAGTAAAAAGAGGCTACGTCTGAGGGATTTCATGACAGTAACCACAGGTGCTGGTGTCTGACACTTCACGCTTTCTCCATTTTTTATATTATAGAAAATAAAAATATTTCAACTGGTTCCTTGAAAATTGATGCTGACAACTCTCTTTGCATATATTAAGCCTCTTGAAGGCCAAGAAAAATTTAGTGGATTTTCAAGGAGGCTGCAGATACTATGTAGAGGCCTCTGACACTTAATCATTAATGAGGATCATATCCGCATACAGATAAAAGAGGTGGTGGGCAATTCCCCCGATTTTGCTTACATGACCCTGTGTCAGTGGGCAGATGAATAAATTAATTTTGGTGACAGACAGGGAATGCATAATAAATATATATATATATATATATATATATATATATATATAAAATTCTTAAGTATTTATAGGTAGACTTCCCAAGAAATACTTGGAAGATGTGTAAAGACACATGAACTCCCAATATGAATTGTACTATATGTTCAGTATAACAGAGCATATGGGGGATACAAGGATGACATGTTGACGTATGGCATGATTTTTTTTGACAAAATTTAATTCTGTATCACAAAATGGTATTGCCTGTAATGTGTTAATGGCAAGAGGACGTTAATCTTTAAACATCTGCTGACATGTTATTGGGTTCTGTACCGTGACACCCCCCCCCCCCCCATCGATGGAAAGAACGAACGAAGGGGCCTCAGTTTTTCTCTGATTATATTTTCACCTTCAAATTCAGAGATTTCAGAGTCTGTTGTCAAATCTTTCATTTACTGAAATGGGACTGTAATGGCCATGCAGACCCACTGCTGGGAATGGGAGACTCTGACTTCAGATTTGCAGATCTGAATGCAAATCTATGGCCCGTCACTCATGAATATATTTGTTTTGGGGGGAGAGACAGATATTTGGCCACATTGGGAGTCCTCATAGACATTCGGCAGTGCAGAAAGAGCTCAACTGCCACACTTCCACTAAGCCCCAACTCCGTCATAACAGCACCCTAGGACTCTCAGGGCATGACACGTCTGGACCACCGATTGTCACTTCAGATTGCTAGTTAATGACAGCTAGTTCAGCAGGACATCAGATGGCTTTTTTTTTTTTTTTTTAAGGCAACCAAATCTTCAGGAGAAAAATATAATGTATTTCCATACATGTCCCTACAACATATGCCTGCCCGACATATCTGCAATATGTCTAGTCCTGAAGTGCTTTGTTTGTTTATAGCAATGGTCCATTCAGCAGCTACAAGAGACCACCCAGGTTAAACCCGTGCCTGGAATACAGCAGACCTCTTATCATATTTTAAACAGAGTTTAACACAATGCACTCAGCAAATATACACTAATCTGTATTAGGCTTCGTTCACATCTGCGTCGGGACTCTGTTCATGGGTTCCGTCTGAGCCTTCTGTCAGGGGAACCCATGAACGGAGTCCAAACTGAAACCATAGGTTTCCATTTGCATCACTATTAATTTCAATGGTGACGGATTGTCACCGTTATGTAAGGGTTCCGTTGTTTTAACGGAATCAATACCATAATTGTTGGCTTGATAAAGATCCTGAGCGACCAAAATGTTTCCATTGTTGGCTAAATAAAGACATCACAATGTGCTACTCTCATCTAGCACTGCTGGTTCTTTAGACCCCTAAAAAGTCTGTCTCCTGGTAAGGTCTTCCTCAACAAAACATTTGTAATCCTATTGTCAAAATGAAATTTACTTTCAGCTATAGCGGGAGATCTCAGTTTACCTGATGATAACTTATTGGTGTGAAAATTACAGGTCTCTGTCTCGGCAGTATTGTCCAGGTTAGGCTACTACTTGATTGAACTCCTCATCGTCTGGACTTTTCTCCTTGACTTCTGATTGGGCAGTAATGTGAATCAGCACAAAAACCTACTTGGTAGATGTTCTTCCAGCTCTCCAGCCAATTCTAGTTTTCCTGCTCCTTCTTCTGGACTTGACCTGGTGCTAGGTCTTCCTCCAGTGGACAGTAATCGACCCAGTTATCTTCTCCAAGAATCGCTGTACTTGATTTCTTGATGAAGTACTTGATGTTTCCATAGGTTCTCAACTAGTTTGACCCTATTATTATATCTACCATTATTGATGGGTTAAAGTGTTATAACACCTTTTTTTTTATTGCTTGATGTTGGTGTCATATGTGTACATATTGTCAACCCCTTTACATTTTTTCATATTTACATCTACATCCATTTGCAGAAGAAAATTGGGTCAAACAAAATTAAAGTGTAAAATGGTCTTCTAGACGGTGGTACCTCAAAGAAGAAGACCAATATACATAGAATATAAGGGTATTAAAAACACATCTGGTCCACATCAAGGATGGTCTTCTCAAAGAAGTTTGTCGTGAGGATATATATTTGTTTCTTTAGTTATTTTTACTCTTTGGTCAACTCATAGAACAAAATACACAAACTCATCTTACATTGTAGAGTAGACATTTATTGTCAAATATATAATTGTCTTGAGCATCAGCACAAGGCAGTAAAGTCTTCCAAACGTGATTTTTTTTTAGGAATAATTCCACCTTGAGTTACTTGCCCAGCCCTTCACCTTTATGACTACAATATAATTAAATTAAGGCATCCACCCTATTCTTTACTTGATCAAGCACAGCCACCAAGAGCTACCTTACGAGGATTCCTGTTTGGTTGCGGTATCTCTTGGTTGCAAGAGAAAACAACTGCATGTCTACCGGACAAGAGCTATAAAAGTGTGATTATCCTTGAAAGTATGTCGATGGGACATATATGTATATATACGGAATGTATCATGATGCTGGTCGGCATTGTGCCTTGCATGCTCGCAGCAAAATCTTTCCAATTTAGCCAAGCCAATGTACAAAAAGCTGTAACGGCTGATAATAGACATTATAAAACGTATACAAAAGCACTACTTGAGAGGTCCGTGAGGGGGGCATCTACTTCAGACACTTTTAAATTGAACAAGAGACCACACCGAAGAGTTTCAATTACAAAACAGGGTTCATAAGCAGCCGATACAGTACAGTAAAATAAAAGGTATGCTGGCCATTGCAATCTTTTATTTTGCATTGTTCTACCAGGCGGAAATCATTACGGATGACGGATATTTTTGTAAATCATAAAAAAAAATTCTATGAATAATTTTTTTAGCACATTTATTTAAAAAAAGTGTCCAGAATGTATAATAAACAGAGCTAGATCTATGAAAGACGCTTAGAGGTATATGCAAGAAAAGAGATGGTTAGGGCTACATATCCCATCAACTCACCAAGTCCCACCAAGAAGTATATATCAGCACGTACTGCCTAAGGGCTCATGAACACAACCATTTGCACAAATCGGTATGGCGGCACATGGAGTTCCTAAGATTTTATACTACAGAGCTGTATGCACTCCATATGCTGCCATATTGTGCCTGTGTACGGAGGTATCTATTTAATATGGCATCCGATGGAACATGGCATTTTATTTTGGGGATCTAGACAGAAAAAAAAACGTTGTATGTCTCTGTATGGAATTGAAGGCATACGGAGGTACAGTAGAACCCCATAGATTTCTATGGGTGCCGTATTACAACTCCGTAGCGTGTACAGATCCGTAATACAGCTATGTGTATGCGGCCATATAGGAACTGCCATTAATCATAGTATTATCCACTGATGATAGCAACAGTCATAGTTTTTTTTATTTTTTTATTTACCCAAAATATAAATCTAGTCTAGACCTGAAAAGATTTCTATAAGTTGATCTGACATGGATCTACATTTCACCCATTTCTCAACGAATTCTCCACATATGTATCATGGATTGATTGACAGAAGCATCTTTGGATTGAAAATGTGTTAAAAGCAAACCACATTATATCTTATAGAAGGAGTGTACATTCAGATAACTGTGGTCCCATAATGCTCATCTGCTCCCTGGTATCTACTAAGAGCAACATTTTGAGGGGGGGGGGGGAAATAAGATATGTGGAATCTATATTAACCAAATACACACTAACATTACTTTATCTGGCCAAAAACATTAGATTTTGACAGCTGTTGACAATCTATATCATGGGGGCTATCAGATAATTTGCTGCGGGACAGAGGTTAAACTTGGACAGGTTGGATGCACTATGTCCAATTCTATTGTCTTCCATCAAGATAACTCTCCATCAAGATTAAAACACATGTAAAAGGGGATGTCTCATGATAGGCAATCCCTTTAATACAAGAGTCCGGCTCCTAAAATTCAGAAAAGATTTGGCCAGCTATACATTTCATGGTCACTGCAGGAAAAATGTTATATTCAGATGAATTGCCACCATATAATACATGGTCAGCTCGAGTCCGTCAGATCAAGAGCCACGGACGTTCTCCCCTATGACGTTGATATGCCCTAATCATAATAAATGTAGAATTAAAGGTATAGGATATAAGCTGATGTCCCGGTGAATGGAATCAGCAAAGAGATTACGGTCAATCACCGGAAGCCATATGGAACAATTACACTGCATGGGAAAACTTTTTAAAAAGTTTCAAAGGAAATTTTTAAATCTGTATGAATGGAACTTTGATATTAGTTATAAGTTTGCCCCTAGTTTAAGTAAGATTTTCTGTTACATTTTTTTTTTACTTTGCCTTCTTTTCGCTAAGATTATAAAGATAGTGACCCATAAGCTGCGTGAAAATTTCTGGTAATAAAACACACCCCAAATCAAGTGCTGTACGTATGTGTCATTACTCAAACGAATGAAAAGTTAATGTCTGGTTCAGCAGACACGATGACCATAAAAATTCACATTAAAATGCACAACTTCCTTTGTTTTATAAAGCTATGGAACTACACGTGTCAGACTTGAGTGCACATGGTAACACAGAGATAGTTTTGCCATAGGCCGGTTTCAGACGGCAATAATACAGCCGAATTTTGGTGTCCATATTACGATCGCAAGGCCCAAGCCCTCTGCAGTTCTACTAAGCAAAACTTAGATCGATATAGAACCCTATGGTGATGTAAGTTTAGTTCAAGAGAACCACTTGTGGCAGGATACAGGTGTTACATTCTCTATACAGACTCTAAAATGCAGCCAAATTACGGCAATCGGTAACCGGCCTTAGTGCAATATATTAAACAGTGAGGCTGATGAAGCTGTTGTATCTTTGAATATTTCTCTTTAGAATTTCTGAGCATGGTCCAAGAACTCGTTCAAAGCGTGGACGGTCCAGCTTGACACATTTAAGTGGACCCCGTGCGACAACTGTTGCGGCTCTGGGACGATTCAGTAACAATGCTATCTCACCTGGAAAAAAAATAAAGGGAGGAGTGAGAAGTGAACAATGTAGTCCAGTAAGAGATGCATAGCTCGAAAATATTTGATAGTTGGTTGTGGTGGCCCTTTTACACGTGCCAATGATCAGGCAAACAAGCTTGTTCCCGATCATTACCCTCTGCAATCAGGACAACAATCACCCGATGAACAAGCAAACGCTCGATCATCGACTGATCGAATTGTTTATGCTGCACTAAATATTATCGTTGTGGGTAGCACATCTCCCTGTGTAAACAGGGACATCTGCTGCCGACATGATGGAAATGTATGGGGAGGAGCGATAGTAGTAACGATCACTCGTCCCCAAAGATAGCTCCTTGTGAAAGGAGCAAAAGTGTCTCGTTGATCAGCGCTCGTTTTTATGGCCCAAATTGGTCGGTGTAAAAGGACTCTCAGAGGTAAGACCAAAATGACACTACTGTTTATCTGAGCCTCACATTGGTATCACTAATCATTTATTGAAGACCTACACAGTTATTGTCTGTACTGCAGAAGTGTACCATGGCAGGAAGTATCCAATAGTATTTAATTGATCGTCATCTGATCTTAAAGAGGTTGTCTCATGGAGTGCCGCTCTGGCGGACACGAGCCGTCCATGAATTACATGGATGGCCATTCATTAGGTGATCACTGCTCCAGTTCCCATATAAAAGGGGTAGCTATTTTTAAGGTTTAGGTGGAAATTATCTTTAAAATTGACAATGCCCCAATCTAGCTAGAGTCACTCTGTTGTTGGACCACCTAAATGTAGGTCAGCTGCAATACCACATACAGCCCATGGACATAGAGTGGTGTTGTTTCTGGAAAGAAAATATCCTTTTTTTCTAATGCCGAACAACCCCTTTAGGCCAGAATCACACGCAGAATTTTGATGCAGTTTTTGACTTCGTTTTTTAAGCCAAATACAGAAGTGGACACAAAAGAAAGGAGCTGCATTCGTTTTTTCTTAATACCTTTCCTCCCTTTGAAACCACTTCTGGCTTTGGCTCAAAAAACGAAGATAAAAACGGCATCAAAAGTTTGTGTGCGATTCTGTCCTTAAAGAGGCTCTGTCACTGGTTTATCAATTCCCTATCTCCTAACTAATCTAATAGGCACTATGATGCTGATAACTACAGTGTCATTTGTTTCTTTTTCGAAATATGCTAATTTGACTATACTTGCCAAATGGGAGGTGACTCTTTCTTTTTCACTCTGGGCGGAGTAATGTTTTCTGTATGACGCTGTCCAATCAGCATACAGCTTCTTCCCCTTCCCTGCCCAGCAACTCAGCGTGATCATATAGTATACAACTTCCATTCCCGACTGTGTATTCAACTGGTGATATTTCCGGTTGTGTCACAGCTAGAACTGCGATCCTGGTGTCATATGAAAGATTAGAATCTCCGAGATATGGCTGTTTTAAGTGATCCCCCTTCCCTCCAGCCTCAGTCTCTCCCACTGTGTGAAGCAGCTTCATGCTGATAGGACAGCGTCAGAGGCTGTGAGGAGGCTCCACCTCAGGAGAATCGCTGCTGTTGACACCCACTTGTCTAGTATAGCCTCATACACATTTAGGATATGTTCACACAGAGTTTTTTGCAGGCAGAAATAAATCTGCCTCAAAATTGCATATTTTGACCTGCCTTCAGTTTCTTGCCACGTTTTTTGTGGCATTGAGCCTCGCGGCGAGGGGAAAAACGCAGCAAAATACACTTTCTCTACCTTCCATTGATATCAATGAGAGGTCAGAAACGTGAGAAGAAAGAGGATGACGCTTCTTTTTTTCCTGCGAGCGTTTTTTCCGCTCGTGGGAAAAAAACTACCTTTGCCTCCCATTGAAATTAATGGGAGGCGCTTTCAGCCATTTTTTGGTGCTATTTTCGCTGTTTTTTACAATACACTCAGTGTGAACTAGCCCTTAGGAAAAAAGCTCATAACTTTTAAAATAATAAACTTTTTGGGACACAATTTTCACTAGTATTATCAGTGTGACAGCGCCTATTCGACTAGCCAGGAGATTGGGCATTACTAAACTAGTGACAGAGCCACTCTAAGCTGACCACAAGCCATTGACAGCTTCTTAGTCTTTTCCACAATAATAAAAGATTGGTTGTCACCATTAATAGGTAAAATAGTTAAACTGCAATGTGGTAAAAATGCTGCAAAGGTAATTCAAGCATAAGAGAACAGAATATTAGAGATCTGTGTATTTTGAATAGAAAAAAACTTCTAGGGCACTGTCTCCAACCTGTGGCTGCCCAGCTGTTGCAAAACTATATCTCCCAACAAGCTCTGACAGCCAAAGGCTATCAGGGCCTGCTGGGAATTGTAGTTTCGCAAAAACAGCGGGAGAGTCATAGGTTTATTTTCACTGTTCTGGGGTATATAATTGGCATTGAGTTAAATAAGATATTTGCATCTTTTAGAGTTTGTTTGAAACTGTAACATTTTGTAATTCCATCAATACATACAAATATAAACTCTAATTTTTGAAAAGGTATTTTGCCATATTTCTAAGGTTGAAACAACTTTTCATAAAACTATTCATCAAGTATCCATGTAATTGTGAATCCATCTTACCAAAGTAGTCTGAGGGTCCCAGTCGGCCCACTTCCACATACTCTTCATTGTCTGATCTACGCTGCAGAACAGATGCTGTGCCCTGCGAGAAACAACACATGATGAAGATAAATATGGGCATATGTCAAGTACTATCTGACTAAATTATATGCATACGTCCGACTAAAAGTTGGAATTTATCTTGCATGAAATATGATGTATTCTGGCTTTTAATTTATTTACTTATTTTCTGTGGATCTTGATGGCTATGAAACCTTCAATACAAAGCAGGATGAAGGAAACTTTTTAAAGTATTTTGGACTTGGGTGTTTGAGAATATTTTTGAGAATAACGTGGATGGACAGGAAAGCAAGTAAATCCTTGATCACATCAAGCCAGTTATTCCACAAATGACTTTGAAGACCAAATCATGTTTTCAGGACATATTACTTGCAATACCAAGAAGACCCAATTACTTGCAAAAAAAATTATGGTTTGAAGTGTCAAGAGGAGAGTAAGAAGAAGACAAACATCAACCAGGCTGACGGGAACAATGATGGATGTGCCATTGAGAGTCTGAAGACCCATATAGTAGACAGGACTTTCACCGTTCACATTATTTCTAGTAGTCCAAAAATTTTTTAAATCCAATAATTATAATAATAATCAGGTCCAGTTAAAACCCAACAGATGAAGTACCTCACAAGTGGCAAAAATAGGGTTAATCACAAATATTAGTTATAAAATCAGGAAAAAGATGGGAAACTTTAGAGATTCAGTTGTTGCTGAAAATCCTCTGGCCGACTGAGCACAATGCTTGATTTAGTTCAATTATAGTTCATCATTGTCAGTGGCCGATGTCCGTGGCCGTATAGTCGGCCTCCGAAAAAGCCTGAGAGGCGCGGACATTTAATTTTGTTACTGGTTTTGTTACTGCTACTCTGGTGGTATTTCTAGAGGCAGTTTAAAGTTGATGTCTGGTGAAATAAAATTAATGGCCTATCCTCAGTATAAGACATCAATATCTGATTGGTGGGGATCTTACGCTCAGCACCCCCGCCGATCAGCTGTTTAAAGTGGTCGCGGCACTGGATGGAGCTGTGTAAGAAATTAAGTGGAAGTAGTGCTTGATGAAGTGACACAGCCCTGTCAAACAGCTGATTGGCAGGGGTGCCGAGAGTAAGACTTCCACCGATCAGATATTAATTGCCCATCCTGTTGATAGGCCATCAGTTTTATTTCACTGGACAACCCATTTAAGGAAGACCCCTCACATTTCTTTAAACATTATATAATATATACAAATAATAGATTTTCACCCTTTTTATGCATCCTCATATTATATTTGCTTTTGCAACTGCAGCTTGGCATTGAGTGTAGCCATTTAGCTCATTGTTAACCACCAAACTCAAGTCCTTCTGCTTTGGTTCCCAAGCTGCATTCAAAATAATGTAATAGCAGTAGCCTATGTGCATAATTGCGTATAGGCACCTTACATGTCCATGCTTCAAACTAATGTACTACTTCTGTCTGTATAACTTCAGTAACATTCCAGTTTCTAGTTAATTAATCTGGCTGAAATGTAATAGTAGCGACTGCCAATCATTTACCTAAATTTAATTACTGCAGTCTCTGATCTACCTTGATGGATCTTCGAAATGATGGGAAAATACGAGGGCTGTCTTATGGTGCTGTGTGCTGGCCTGTAACTATTATGTCCATTACTGATTTGTAGTAACTGAGAAGTTTCATCCACGGACCGTCCGCAATCATGGACTGTGCACACAAAAGAGTGCATTGAGTTTAATTAGCCCGGACTGCAAATGCGGCCTGTAAAATGACATGTCCTATTTTTTTGCGGTCCGGGCTCCGGGCAATGCATAGACCATGGAAACCACGGTCGTGTGCATTGGTCCATAGGATATAATGTGCTCTATACTATCCGGAATTGCAGCTCCGCAATTGCGGATAGTATGCAGATGCAAATACACAGTCATGTGCATGAGGCCTTAGTTTTAAGTATCCAACCAGCCAATCATATATTTTCCCTTGTTCAAAGATCTGGGGATATAGTGGGTATTGGCTCTAGAAAAGGCTAGATCCGTCAATACATTTTATAGCAAAGTTTTCGAGTTTACAGCCCAAGGGTTAAATTTGTCCTTTTGAGGCATTTTCAGTGGGCCTGTAACATATACATGAAGTATTCATGTCCTTATCTCATATGACAAAATGGTTTGATCTCAGCCTCTTATAACAAAGCTCTTCAAGATTTGGTCCATAATGTTTCATTTACTTGGTATTAGCAATGACACCGTTTATTTTTATTATAGTTATAGTCTACTAACTGCCTGTCAATATGCCCTATTACGACATATGGACATAATAGAGTGGGTCCTACTTCACAGAACTTCCCTCAATGAGTGGACTCGAGCCGTTCATGTATAACCGGACAAGACTTCCCCCAGGGGTGCCGGGTGTCAGACTTCAATCTGAAATAACTTTTTAAGTACTAAGAATCCAGTAACATCACAAGAAACTTCAGTAGAACCTCTATAGAATTACCTAATAACGTTTCCCCAATAAATGTATCGAAAAGTTGCAAGACAGTGGGGGTTAAAGCTTCCTCAATGCATGGTCTCAGGTATTTTTACTGGCCTGCTACAAAGATTTGATCATTTGCCCAGATTAATGTGAACCCTGCTAGACTTGGTATGGGCATCTGAAAACTTACTGCTATTTAACACGTTAGATGACACAGTCAGGAGGTTGTGCTGGGAAATGTTCACATGTTCCATTCAATACTATGACTGGCAGCCAGAGGCGTAGCTTAAAGCTCCTGGGCCCCAGGGCAAGATCTGTAACAGGGCCCCCACCATGTGCTCTTTATAGTACTAATATCTTGTTATAAGGTAGAGGGTCAGAGGTGCGACTGCTACCTCTGCCCAGCCTATAGCTACGGCTCTGATAGCAGCCTTACAGTGGTTTTCCAGCACAACATAATGGACATTATTTATACCTATGTGTAGCAGTGGTGTATATAGTTAGTACGGTTGAAAAAAGACATATAGGATGTCCATCAAGTTTACCTACGGAAGGGCGTGGATGAAAAAAAAGCTGCTGGGGTAAAAACATAGTATTTAATTTCCTATTGATCCTTCCCACATAGGGATTCTATATATTTACATAGAACCATGAAAACTAGTTCCTGAGATGACTATTCCACAGCTTTACAGCTCTTACAGTAAAGAAGCCATTGTCGCCTCTGGAGATTAAATCCATTTACATGCTTGTACAAATTTATCATGTCCCCTACACCCTTCGACATCTCTTCGAAAGACTAAATATATTGAATATTTTAATATTTTCAAATAACTGAGGTTCTTTGTGTCCTTATCAGTTTTGTTGCTCTTCTTCGTACTTTTTCCAAGTCCAGAACTGAACCACATATTCCAGAGGTCACACTGATGTTTTGTAAAGCAGTAAGAGTATGTACATTTCTGATGAGTCTCCTGTTGGCTTTAGTAGCAACTGATTGACATTGTAGCAATAAATGTTGCAGTAGAAGGGGAATCATAAATATCTGTATCCACTAAAGTCAGAAAATATATATTTAACAAAACAAACCTAGTAATAACCTAATTTTTATAGTGGATGATTTTACTGGTATGTAAAAAAAAGATTTGTGTGCTCCTGTTGAAAGCCTGCAGAAATCTTTATCTTAGATAGTGTCATTTTCGTTACAGTGAAAATGTATGCCCGCCAAGGTCAGTCTTTCATGTTAACCTATTACTCAAGGTCATGTGTCAGTGTCCATCCTGCCTTGGTATTATCTTCCGCTATTTCTATATGCTTAACCACCAACAAATCAGTCTATTGTTTAAAGGCAAGTTTGAGCCATCCTGTTTAGTACATACCATGTGTATTACAGACAGTTCCCTCTGTTGGGGCCTCCAGCGATCAGCTTTAATCGGTGACAAAACCCAACAGCAAAAGTGTTAAATTCCCCTGCAGCACCACCACAGGGCAAAGGAAGCATTACAGTGTGCCCATGAAAATCAATGGGCTGTCCATGCTTGATCCTCCAAAATGAGAGACACTTTTTGTAGCTGCTCTAGCTAATAGATGAGGATCCTGAATGGGGACCCCCCCCCCCTATATTAACTCAGGATTCCCTTATAGGGTATTTAAAAATGTTTCTCTAAACCAGCCAACCCCTTTAACCAAACTACACCAATCACACGAATCTAACCATAAGGTTCCTGTGACTTGTATGAGTGAAAACGTGACCCTTTATATGATCTGCATGGAATTTGAATGTTCTTAATTCCAAAAAAATTATAGATTAATGGTCCCTAGTGTATGTGTTTGGCATAATGAAATGAAGGCCTGTGACTGTCGCAGGTTGGAGACCTGTGATCTATGGGAAACAATTGGCAGGGGTTGTTGAAGGTTGTAACGTACACTTGAAAAATTAATGATGTGTAAGTAACCCACCCCCTCTAACATAACTGTAAGGAAAGAATATGAAACCATATTTCCCAGTTGCCAACTTTGTGGACAATACATTTACATCCCAGCTTCCTACTCCTTGTACATTGTTTATTGTCTGCTACATTGGTCATGTTTGCCTTGGATGTAATATAACACCACAAAATCCTCCGCTATTAATCCTCCCTAGCTGTTACTGATAATGAAAGGGTTACCTTGTATTGTATGTTTCACTATACCATGGGAAGGTTATGCCACAGGTTATTTGCAGGTGTCTCATGTATAAAGCTTCATTTTAAAGATTGCTGGCATTCATCGAAGAACGAGCTATGGACTTGTGTGGGAAAACAATCAAGTCAGCATCTCCTCCTAAGCCAGGTTTTACAGTCAACGTGCCAACTTCAGAGCCCTGTGGCACGGTGCCAGGCCTGCCCTCCTATTCCTCCTTCAGACATATCCATATACAAGCCAGGAAAAAGGCAGAAATGAAAAAAAATTGTTGCATTTTAAGAATTCCTTCCCCACACAAAGCTGGTCATTATCTTCCTATTCTCATCAGCCAAGCCAAAAATGTCTTCTGAGGCAAAGAAAAAAGCAAATATAATGGATTATTATTCGCGAAATGCCCGTGTCTGTGATAAGGCTAAAAAGATGAACAAAACAGCGTCACCAAGGAAATAATCACTACTTAAAAAATAAACAGACCTCTACTATGAGGTCTCCTCAAGTAGAGATTCAACGTCAAGTGTAAACCGTAAAATAAGAAATTACAAACCAAACAGACTCATTACATTACACAAAAAAGCATTGAAACAACACCCTGCAAACACTAAGACTACCTAATACACTGTATATAGATACATTTGCATTACTGCTACGTTTACTTGTAAAATTGAGGTTCTTGGCGCACATTTTAATCAAATTGTGTGAGCCCACCTGCCACGACAAGGCGACCTCATTTAAGTGGGTCCCTTCCTAAAAATACACCTCTGTTCAGGGTCTAAGCCTGCAGAATATACTCGGGGTTGGTAGGAACCAGCTTTACTCAAATTAAAAGCACCGTTGGGGAGAATGGAGTGCACAACCAAAAATGGAAGCAGTCACCACCCCACATATAAGCACATCCTAGCAAAATGAAAAATGTACAGGTGCACGTAGGCTGTGACTGCCAACAATACATGTAGAGGAAAAAACATTGCAACAGCATTCTGCAAACGCTGAGACGACATAATACACTGTATATAGATAAATTTACATTAAAATGACTTTGCCTCCTGATATTGATTTCTGAACCCGACCTTGCCCACCTGTTACTGAGTCGGATCCCCTTGTCCACGATACTGATTAAACCCACCATCTGCAACCTGAATATCTATTATAGACTATCCTTGGGAACTGGGAATCCTATTGGAAAAGTCCAATCCTCCCTGTGGGGGTTAAGGGTGAAGAATAAGGGATCCATTAAACTCTGCACCCCGGGTTAGCCTGCACCAACTCAATAATGGCCTCTCCCAATAATCTTCCTTGCCTGCTGCCAAACTTCTCCTACGCAATTTTCCTACGCTAGTGTCCGACATTTCACATAGTGTCACTGAAGTCTGTTCCCAATCCTTTGTGCTACTCTGTATCATCACTCACCACCCAAGTTCTAACTTACACTAGCCCGGGACTAAAACTTAGGTACGCTCTTTTG
Source organism: Rhinoderma darwinii (assembly GCF_050947455.1). NCBI lineage: Eukaryota > Metazoa > Chordata > Amphibia > Anura > Rhinodermatidae > Rhinoderma > Rhinoderma darwinii. The sequence continues at coordinate 126,322,022 of NC_134692.1, forward strand.
CTTATAGTCGAATACGAAGTGTTACACATAAGCTTTGTTTGGTATTGCCACTCATTCACTTGAATGGGGAAGGGCTGCAATACCACATACAGTCTATGGACAGGAGTAGCACTGTTCCAAGAAAAAACAAAACCTTTTAAATATGCGTCTGACTGGCCAAGAAACTATACTCAAATTCCTGTAAATGTCACCTCCCAATGTCACATGGCCTAACGATGGCTCCATCTATTGGGAATAAAGTGGATCACTATTGGATTTGTTAGTAAAGATGATCTGTAATACGCAGGACATCCAGTAGGCCAAGAATTAGCTATGCAACCAATATGGTAACTGTGCGACATAATTAGACTGATGCCTTCTTATGGAGCATTAGAGGTATTCCCATCTCTGACATTTATGGGCTATAAACAGGATATACCATATATGCCCAGTTTTGTTTGTTTTTTTGTAAACTGCTAAAAAAAAAATAGCAAAAGGTGGCGAGCAACAAATGTGCAGTAAAATTTGCGACTTTTCTTGTTACTTGCCAAATTTAAAAAAGTTACGAGAAAAATGGCAGTGCTCACCACGGAGACGTAGTCTGGCTTACATTTTTGCAGGGATACAGCAGTCTAGCAATTGGCTGTCCAATTAAAAGTGATTATTAATTTGTGTTTTTTGCCGGGATTTTCTGAAATGTATTGTTTATGTTCTCTTGTCCTCATTACCTATCACTTTATATGTTTGGCACTTCATAAATAAAGGGTATTAGTATTTTTATTACCACCAAGTGACTACCCGGGCATCTGTATAATAAAAAAATCTTCTGCTATCTTTATTAATAACTACTTTTTGGGAGTCTTGCCTAATTTTACTTGTAAATGTAAGGTAGTATAATATTCTGTGAATAACCAATCATATTCTATTATTATAGTTAAATTAGGACCAGACAGGTGCCGGATTATCAAATATTCTGGACTATTAGAAAAGTATATTAAATTGATTCGAGAACCTTCAGGAAAAAAAACCAAATTAAAATGTTAACACAAAATATTTGACTATAACAATTTTTTAATTCGAGAAATTTCCTGTAAAATTGCAATCTATTCAATTCAATCTATAAATGCAAAAATGTATCTGGGTGTTTTTGTTCTGTACCCTTTCTATAAAGTAGAGCATAAGGCCAGTTTACCTTGAGTATAATATGTATTATGGCCATAAATCCAGAACCAACCATAGGTCTGATGACCCGCTTTAATACCATCATAGGTCCCTATGACGTTGTAAGTCATCAGACCCACAGTCAGGACAGGATTTGCAGCTATAATATGGGTGCAGAAATGCGCCCATATTGTGCTTGTGTATAACTGGCCTTAGCAGTAGGACCATTATGTTCCTTCCTGTGCCACGTGTGTGCCTTTAATCACCTGCCTTGATTAGATACTGAAGACAATACAAGGGTACGGGGTTAAATTCATCTTTAATCGTCAGTCTCCTACATGCGTCTCACCCCCTGACAGTGGGAGCTGCGGCTTGTGAGTAATTTAAGGGTCTTCCTTCTTGACAGCATTTATCTTGCTAATTAATAATTAATCATTCGGAGTGTTTTAAGGAGATTATCAGTGTGATAGCAGAGTGTGCCTAAGGCCGTGCCTTCATTAATCAGGACAGAAAATACTTGTGTGTGTATATCCCGGTTGGCGCGGCCAGTGCCGAGGGGTCCTCTCCAGGTTACAGAAGAGTAGAGATGCAGTAAACAATCACACAATGTAACTGTTCGGAAAGCTATAAACTTTTTATGGGCAAATTCTGCCATGAGATGAAGACAGCTGATCGGCCAAGTGCTCGTAACAAATGGGCTTTATTCAGAAGTTGTGCCCTGGGGATACGCTTGTGGGGGAATCCTTATTGGAAAAGACCACAGTACACTGATTTTCTGCCGTGAACATGGAGACACACATAATTACACCAACTTACTACATTTGCCAGACTGCAAAACAAATACATAGTAACATGACTTGTTTAGGCCGCGTGCCATGCTCTAAAATATATCGACAGTGTTAATCTTTATATAGTATAAACTACGGGGGTGTTTTGTTAATTTTTTGGCTGCCACTGAGGTCACATACAGCCAATGACAAACATTCACATCAATAACAACTGTTTCCAATAGATGGAAAACTGGTTCACTGGTTGTCCGGTTTAGAAAATCAGTTTTCCAATACCCTACCGGGGAATTCTGGGGATCTGTTCACAACCCTCACCTACTGCCAAAGCAGAGACCGGACCTAGCGTTTCCGTGTATTACACAGACAGCCATTGATTTCAATAGAAACAGTGTAATACTTAAGTTCCCCTGTGGTGGCGCTGTAGTAAAACTGAACACTTTTTGCATAGTCTGGAAATCGGAGGTAAAATTGCCATGGTTTCAGCCACGGATTTTACTTTTTGCACTGCAATGGGGATATCCGTGGCAAAATTCTGTGACAAATAGGACATTCTGCAGACGCTATATCATAATACCCCCGGACGAAGGCAGTTGCCGAAACGCGCGTCGGGTACAGACGTCTCATCTACGCCTCCATTATGTCCACCGGTATGTTCCATACTTTTTTCTTGCTTAGCAGCCGTGATTAAGTCTCATTTGTCATTTTTCGGTCATTCTTTGACCCAAAGTGTAATTAGCATTTCAGCACTGTCCTATAATGTCCATATTACTGGTTGCGGTTCGTATTACCTTTTTACACCTATCCATTAATCGCTACGCCTATATTTGACATCCCCATACACTTGACATTTGCTTGTCGGATCACACATCTCTGTCGGATTTTGTTGGATACTTTTCTGTTATAATCTGCCTTGGCTCTATTGGACACAGCTCTGTATGTGACTAAATATATCCTCCTTTGCTGCTTCAAGAACATGCTGTCTGTATATCTATGTAACATTAATCCGGTCTCTGACCAATTTGACGTCTTTTTATTGAGTGACTCATTCCCTATTCCATTTTTTAATTGTTTCATGTTTTTATTTAATAAAATTTGTATATTTCTCTAACTTCATGTGCATTAGTCGATCATACTTTCTCGGTTTAATCTTGTGTCAATTGTTGATCGATACACCAAGTATATCTTGGTCACTACTCAGGATTCAACATAGTGCAACAGTGCTTTACAGTTTGAGCATTATTTTATGTTGGTATCCTGTCTGTTGGTATCTCATTGGTGTATATCTTAATACGCTGCAGATTATGAACAATGGGGCAGATTTATCAAAAGAATCTAACAGATAAACTGGCCTTGTTGCCCATGCAACAAATCACAGTGAAGATTTAATTTTTTCAGGGCAGTTTAAGAAATAAAAAGCTGAGCTCTGATTGGGCAGCAAGACCAGTTTTTTTCATAGACAGTAATGATAAATGACTGATAAATGACTTTGTCAATGTAAAGTGCAAAAACTTAACTTTTATTGCTAATAATTTAGAGTACCTGAACTTTCTCAAAACTTGTGTTATGCCATCAAAGTTACCAGAAGTTTGATTGGTAGTGGTTCAGGTGCTGAGACCCCCAACATAACGGAAATGAAGAGGCCGAAGCGCTCAGACAAGCGGCTGTAATTTGCGTTCCTCGTTGGGCTAAAGGAGCTCAGCTAAAGGTGCAGAGCGCTTGTGTGAGCACATCTGCCCCTTCATTTCAATGATGGTGGAGGTCTCAGCACCCGGATCCTCACTGATGAAAACTTCTGATGTCTCTATGGTGTATTAAAAGTCAGGTACTCTTTATCAATTAAGAGTTTCAGAGGTTAGCCGGGTTATCAAAATTGATGGCCTATCTTTCGGCTAGGCCATCAATATTAGATTGGTGGGGGTTCTTCTGAAGTGCCGCCTTTTCACGCCGGCACTTCAGAAGAAGACGTTTTCCCACATCGGTTGCTAATAGCCTCAGGCTTCAAGGCAACGATCGGAGACCACTAGCATTAGTCTCCGATCATATTTAACCCCTCAGATGCGGCAGTCAATATCGACCGCCGCGTCTGAGTGGTTTTAGAGGAAGGGGGCTCCCTCTCACCCCGCATGCACCGCGGAGTGCCGATGGTTTCTATGGCAGTCTGGCGGCCTAACAAAGTCCCCCAGGTCTGCATTTAGTGATTGTCTGTTAAGCCATGCCAGAGGTATGGCCTAATAACAGATGCCTGTCAGTTTTACACTGACAGGCAATAATACACTGCAATACAGAAGTATTGCAGCGTATGATAAAAGCGATCAAAAGATCACATAGTGAAGTCCCCTAGTGGGACTACAAAAAAAGTTAAATAAGGTTTGAAATAAATAAATAAAAGTCCCATTAAAAAAAATTAAAAACCCACTTTTTCCACTTACAAAATACTTTATTATGAAAAAAAGTTACTCATATTTGGTATCGCCGCGTCCATAACGACCCCAACTATAAAACGATTACATTATTTAGCCCGCACGGTGAACGCCGTAAAAAATAAAAAATAAAGAACAATGCCAGAATTGCCGTTTTCTGTTCATCTTACCTTCAAAAAAATTTGATAAAAAGTGATTAAGAAATCGCATGTACTCCAAAATGGTACCAATAAAAACTACAAGTCGTCCCGCAAACAAAAAAGCTCTCATACAGCTGCATCGGCAGAAAATTAAAAAGTTATGGCTCTTAAAATATAGTGACACAAAACAAATAATTTTCAAGAAAAAAAAGTGTTTTTACTGTGTAAAATTAGTAAAACATAAAAAAAAAACTATATAAATATGGAATTGCCGCAATCGTAACGACCCATTGAATAAAGTTATTATGTTATTTATACCACACGGTAAATGGCGTAAAATTAAGACGTAAAAAAAAATGGCGACATTTCTGTTTTTTTCCAGTACCCCACTAAAAAAGTTTATAAAAAGTTAATCAATAAATTATAAGTACCCCAAAATGGTGCTATTAAAAAATACAACTTGTCCTGCAATAAGGTTTAAAATACCGTCAGTATTAAAGGGTTAATACTACCTCTCAATATCAATTACACCCCAACCCTGTTGTGGCGAATGGGGGCGCTATTTCTCTGTTCACCCCAGGCAGCAGAAGGGCTTGGTGCACCTCTGCACTCATACTTATGCTACTATTATTTATATTTGGAAACTTTCCATTGACGTGTATTATATATAAGTAATACAAATCATATAAACAATACAAATGACTGTAAATCTCAATAATTAATATAACGTAAAGATCTGTAGTGAGATTATGTTGTGGTTGTTTATCATTGGTACATTACATTGGTGCCTATGCGGGTTTGTCAATTACCTAAAAACTTGAGAAGCAACTTACTGTATAGCGACGAAAGGCTAAACCATCTCACGAGATAACAAAAATATAAATATAGTAAAAATAAAACAAAGAGTAATGTAAACTATTCATTTATTTGTTGGGGACTGTACATCTGTTGTGGCTGCAGCCTGCCAGAAAGTAATTCTTTATGACAATACCCATTGCATGGCTCTTAAAAGTTTTTCCTACTTGTGCCAGGAAGCTCATATGGGATAATACCGTGACCCTGGACTCGGATACATTCCACATCTGTCCAGTCTGGGAAAGAAGGAGCTGCTTGTGTGAACTTCACTGGGAAACCAGATCTAGAACGGTCTGAAATTTCCTCTCCCCTCTCGGTTCTTGCAAGTTTTATACACTCAGGACTAATTGAAGGCTGAAATAAGTAGAATATAGTAAGAAGCAAATGCTAAAAGATATATCTAGATATAGAATATCAGATCTATACGGCCCTGTGTCTGCTGCGGGGATGAATAATTCATTGCAGTTATATACTGGAGTGGACCCCATAGCAAATCTCAAAATGGGGCCCCCTGCTGGTGCTGGTTCATGGCATCACAACCTGCCCTCTCAGGACAGCAGGACAGCCTTCTGGTTGTTGCTTCTCTACCCAACTTGTAGGAAACATGGATGGAATGGCTCTTTGGCCCTTTCCCCATCATAATGTTGACCCGTAGCCAAGTAAATAGTACAGGTGGATAGAGTTAGGCCTCATGCACACGACCGTGTTTTTGCGGCCGCAATTCCCCCGAAAATCCACGGGAGAATTGCGGCCCCATTCTTTTCTATGGGGCCGTGCACACGACCGTAGTTTTTGCGGTCCGTGCACGGCCCGGGAGCCCAGACCGCAGAAAGAACGAGCATGTCTTATTACGGCCCGGTTCTGCGGTCCGGGCTCATTGAAAACAATGGCCGCCGCCATGTGCATGTCCCACGATTTGCGGGCGGCCTGCGGCTGACAGTCCGCAGCCGGCCGACCCGAAAATCACGTCCGTGCACACGGCTACGGTCGTGTGCATGAGGCCTAAGTCCTCTCTTCTCATGGACTCTATAGCTCTTGTAGGGTTTACCTCAGTGGCTTATAATGAGAAGTGAAAAGCTGCACCACTTATGACAACCAATCACATTTCATCTCACATTTTGGGGTGAGTCCACTCGTAGCGTAAACACTGCAGATTTTCCACAATGGTTTTTATGGCGCAAAATCCGCAGCGTAATAGAGTAGCAGCAGAGTGGATAAGATTTGAACAAATCTCATTTACATGCTGCGTAAAAATTCAGTTGAAAAACGTTCATAAATTGACCTGCGTTGCGTTTTTTTAATCCCCAGAATGTCAATTTATGCTTCGGAATTGCTGCTTTTCTGTTGCAGGTTTTCCCCATGGAATTCAATGGGGAGGTAAAACCCAAAACAAATAGCACATGTTGCTATTTTTGCGGCGGAAAATCTGCGATTCCGCCGCAAAAATCGCAACTCTTATACTTACTCCACTTTCTATATTTCTCCATTCAGGCCAGCCTCTTGGGATAACGTTTCAACTATGTGACTGCTGCAGCCAATCACAGGCTGCAGCGGTCACATGGGATAAAATGTCATCCCAGGAGGCCGAACTTCTCGGACAACGGGGATAAGTATGAAAGTTTGTTTTTTTTCTCTAGCACTGCTCTCTGCAGTAGAAAATTCTGCTAGAGAAACTGCACCACAATTGTTGCGGTTTTTGAGCCGGAATTCCCTGTGGGGTCCGGGGCGGATACGCGGTGTACTTTTACGCTATGGTCTTTAGGAATTAATAGAAAAATGATAGGATCCAACTGGTTGCTATTTTTCTTTGCACCCTATAAACTACTATGAACCATATGTGAAACATGCGCTTTACTTATCATAATTAATCTTATGTATATACGTTTTTACAAGGTTCAATGGAACGGATTGTTCAAAGAACGCAGTTGTAGCAGGACTAAGTGCATCAGATGTAGCTGAGCTAAGCAGGTGTTGTAGACCTAAGTTTGATAGTGAGCACATTTTTTCATATCACGATGTGCTAGCCATGTCTTTATTCAGAGCACAGCACAAACAAAATACACAAAGGAGGGAGTTTGAAAGCCTTAAAATGTTTTTCAGGTAAAAAAAAATTTATGGTAGTTTCTTATCGTCTAAAATAACAAATATCCACCTGATAAATTCCTCGCCACTCCAAAGCCAGTGGTTCCCAGTGGCCTCTGTGTACATTGCTGCAGCAACATATGACTGCTAGAGCCAAAGTCAGTATGTACTGCACAGGCTTAACATTCATAGTTGACTATAGCAGAAAGAGCACTGGGGGAGGGCTCCTGCTATATTCAGTTGCCTTACAGCCAGAAACAGGTCTGAGCTATGGTTTGTCAGGAGAAATATAAATGGCTGATCATCCGGGACAGATATAGAATTCTTTATATATTTCTCACAGCTTTGACTACAATATGAAACAGGGTATGACTAAAAAAGAGAACACTATAACGCAGGAATAGCTGCTGTTACTTTAAGCTGGGAAAACCCCTTACAATGTTAATTAAAATCTCATCTATTTCTATTAAATTATTTAAAGGAGTTGCCTCATGAAGAAAAACCCTGACCATATGCTGTATTAGGGCATCTAAATGTCACAGAGAGGTGTCCCTTGCTCAGAATCCCCCTTTATGAGCCAAAACTGGGAGCCACTATGAAAGAGAGGCTCCCGCTCTGGCAGACCTGGTATGTCTATGCATTACATGGACGGCCAAATGTATAGCCAGACACGGCTTCCTCCGGTCATAACACTTGATCGCTAGGGTTTAGAGAAACAAGACCCGTAGCGATCAGATGATCACATGACCAGCTTCCATTAAAAAAGGGTTGTCTTCAAGTCATCCCCGTAATATCAATAAAAATGAAATAAAAGCGTATACTAAAAAAAAAAAAAAGTGTTACAAATATACTAGTAAATGCAAAAATATAAGTGATAAAGGAAAGATTATAGACCAAGGCGAAAGTTTAATCTCTTGGGCCCCAATGAAAAATCTGAAAAAGGGCCCCTCAACTATCAGCAAGTACTGGTATCCTCATAGTGGGGCAGAGGGACCTCTTGGGGTGCGATCCCTCTGCATCTCCTATAGTTCCTCCTCTGACATTGTAATCCACATCTGATAATATCTAGAATTGCTTGAGCCCAGTTTTATCTGTCTACTTAATCTCTAGTATTTACCACCTACTGAAACACTTCTTTGATTTGTTGAAATATCCATATAGTCGTGTTCAAATAAATAATCTCTGCCTGAAATAAATATTACATTTTACACCCTGACTGATGTTCCTGCCAACTAAGCTGAAGGAATCCAATGTTCTTCCCTGACATTGTCAAACCATGATACCCTGTGTGTGACTGGCACTCAAGACTTTTAATCTTCATTCAAACACAGGATTCTACCGACGATGAACCCCGGAGACTCCCGTTTCTTTTAATACAGAAGTCTGCAAGCGATTAGCTTCAGAAAGACTCATGATCTAAGAATGCTCTTGTATCAACATCTTTCCGCAAGCTTTAACATGTTTCTTATTACAACTTCAACTGTTATGAGATCATCTTTATCAGGTACTCGGGTCATTTGCTTGATCAAAATCTCCTTCGGCCTTCGTTGATCGTTAACTTCACCGTTCTGCAAAGGACGTACAAGTGTTCACAGATTTCTTTCCCTTTCCTTAACACAGGCGCCTCATCAAGAGATAAAGCAGCGTGGAAAATTGGCAACTTACATAAATAGTTACCAACTTTTTTTTTTTAATGGAACAGCTGTTGAAAGTTGGAGCAGTGCCACATCAGTGCTTTCTTTGCCAGCCTGTGTTGCTCTTATATCCATGGAAATGGGGTGGATCGCGAGAACCTCTAAAGTTGGTGAGGGAACGGTTTCTCTAAAACCTGGCAGTGACTGCCAAATCACATCATAATCATTCATATTGCGGCCATTAAGTCCCCCCCCCCCTTACCCCCCAAGACAATTCAACACTTGGAACGGTTTAAGAAGAAATGCCTACCTTAGGCTACGTACATGGGTCTTAGTCATTTCTATATTTATAGTCGTAGGCAACCGCAATGGTTAGAAGTGAGCACCTTGTGACCCAAGAGCTAATACAAAAATGGAGGCATTTCATATTGTAGCGTGTGACAGATTTTCATTAAACCCAGATTCTTGTAATCTATTGAAATCTAGCAAATAAATATATAACAGGTCATCATCTCGCGTATTGGCATTACAATAAATGGCTATCGCAGCTGCCTATTAGGTGTATTTAAGTCCTCTATGTCCCGCTCATGCCAAATATCCCCTATTATATTATATATTAAAGGCCAAAAATACACGTAAAACTACCCCTGGGAAACAGTCATACATCCACAGATCTACACAGAAATTTCATATGACCGAAACCTGTAATCCAAGAAAATGGGGAAAGTAAATGTCAAGTTGGTTCTTGACATCAGCACAGAAAAATATTCAGTTTTAATGATTTCACTGTCCATGGTTCTGACATGAATATTTATTATCAATTTTATAATAACACCTACTCCCACATCACAACTATGATATCATTACTAGAGGAGTTGGTCATGTAAGTATACTCGGGTTGAAAGGGTTATCTGATTCTTTAAAATTGATGGCTTATCCTTAGGACAGGTCATCACTATTAATTGATGGGGGTCCAACTCTCGGCACTCCCGCCGATCAGCTGCTTAAAGGGCCCGCGGTCAGAGTTGCATCTCCTTCATTGTTTATGACACAGTTCTGTTAAGCAGCGTTTAGTCCTTTTAATTTCAGTACAAATGAATGGGACTGAGGTGCAATATCAGGCACAGACGCAACTAAAAGTTGTACCGGGTTAAACAATTAAGTGGATGCGGCACTCGCTGGAATGCTGCAGCCCCTTCAGACAGCTGATTGGGTCCCCAATGATCTAATATTTATGACCTATTCTAAAGATAGGATATCCATTTTAAAGAACCGGATCATTAACTATTCATTCTAAAAATGAGACAAGGTAATATTGTTTTCCTAAAAGTCCAGCAAGAGATTAGAGTTTATTGGGACTTTGCATTATAAGTGGTGGTCTGCTGCACATGTATAGAATTTCAAGGACTGTTTTGGCCAACCACAACAATGTCCCCAAGCACATTTCTATAACATATGTATGGCAATTCTTAGATGTGACACATAATAATGTCACATAAATAAAGGTGGAGTAAACTTTAATGGTCCAGGTGGTACTACTGTTACTCACCACCATAACATTAAAACCACCTGCCTAATATTGTGTAGATTCCCCTCGTGCCACTAAAACAGCTCTGACCCATCAAGGCATGGACGCCACAAGATCTCTGAAGGTTCCTGTGGTATCTGGGACCAAGACGTTAGCAGCGGATCTGTAAGATGTGAGGTGGGGTCTCCATGGATTGGACTTGATTTTCCAGCACATACCACAGATTGATCGGATTGAGATCTGGGGAATTTGGAGGCCAAGCCAACACCTTGAACTATTTGTCATGTTCCTGAACAAGTTTTGCAGTGTGGCAGGTGTATTATACTGCTGAGAGATACCACTGCCATTCGGGAATACTGTCGTTATGAAGGATATGAATGGGGTATATACAATATATTTGCATGTTCCCAGGTTTTCTATTGATTTTTCTTAGCTGCTGATTACAAGGATAAGGCTGGCCATACACATTAGATAATAGTCGGAGGATTCTGTTGTTTTCGGATGCATCCCTTGACAATTTGCGGTCTATGGGTTCAGCATGACACTTCCCGGACAAACGGAATTGATTTTTATAGGTCACACTCTTTACACATGGTTGTTCGGCAGACACTTATCTCTCTCCCTCTATGTAATTGTCTCTTTCCAGCCTCCTGTGGCCACGCTTCCCCTCCTGCTTGCGACTGCATGTTCCTTAGGGGGCACACACTCTCCCTGGCCGTGTCTTACACCTCCCTAACCAATCCCTTTTGCTCCCGGCCTATTTAAGGCAGCTCCTCTGATCACATGCACCTGAAACTTTGGTGCAACATAGTTGTTTGCAACCTGATACCAGTCCGCACCTCGCTACCTGCTATCAGTCTGTATCCAGCTACCCGCTACCAGTCTGCATCCTGCTACCAGTCCATATTCTGTTACCTGCTACCAGTCTGCATCCTGCCATCTACTTCCAGTCCCTATCCTGCTACCCGCTACCAGTCGGCATCACGTAACTCGCTACCAGTCTATCTCCTGCAACCGGAGACGAGTCTATGGCTTAGTACCTGTTACGAACTGTGACTTCAGATCCACACCTGTCTTCCAAGGTATAATTTGCCAGTGCCTGTACCCTCGGTGTACTACACCACTGTCTGCTGGGCCAGCTGCTACTCACACCGGGACCACCTCAAGAGGAAGGGACCTGGTAGTGTCCCCGCAGCGAAGTCCAGATCCCCATATGGGGTTTGAAGGGTAAAGACCTGGCAGCCTACTTAGATAACGCCATTAGAGGTCACATACAAATGTCCTGAGTGCTGTGTCACATACAACTTCCTGATGCTGTCCGATCTCGGGACCTTGTATGAGCCACAACATGCTGAGGGAGCCTGAGGAGACCAGGAGAAGCGAAGAAGAGCGAGGAGGTGGGTATACATTTTTTTTTTATTGTCCAATAGGGATAAGCAAATGGAGGGGGGTAGTCTAAACAGTGTAGAGGACAAGGTACGGGGCTCGGCACTGGCTTATACCCTGCTATGGCACACAGAGTGAAATCTACGCCAGTTAGGAACTGGTGTAGATATCCACTTTAATTTACCACAGTTTTATGGCATAAATTAAAATAAATTTGTCAGGCCACAGTGGCTTTGCCCTCTTTTGATAAGCCATGCTACCTTTTTCCAAAAGTGTCGAGGGTGATGTGAAATGCCAAAAATTCCAAATTTCCCACGCAAATTGCAAGTTTTGGGCCTTTTGCGAGTTTTCTACGCCAGAAAATTGGTGTAGAGCAGTTGATAAATTCCCCCCACATTATGTGTACACTGACCTCAGTAATGATGAAGAAGTCATCCCCGGGCTCTCCCTGAACCACTATTTTTTCTCCATCTTCAAACTGAACCGGTTCCAGTGCATCGGCCACAGTCAGACGCTCCCATTTATCGAGGGATTCTGCAAGGAAAGTATGTAAGAAACAAGGATGACTATAGGAATACAGGAGAAAGCATCAAGTTCAATGAACCCTTTACAGAACAGATACAGGAGAATCAAGGTATCAATAGAGTGCAATTGATTACAGCAGTGGTCTTGTGATTGTTATGACATGCTGGGAGTTGTAGTTGTAGCCAGAGTTTGGAGACGACTGCGCTAAAAGATCAAGTCTGTCAGCTCACACAGTGATTATACATCGAGCAGCCAAATTTTAAATGCAGCTTTAAAAGTGACTGGAGAACAGAACATGATGTAACTCAAGATCAGTACAAGATAACTAAAGCAAAGTATTTGCCCTGTAGTAATAAGTAAATGTTAGGTAGAAAAAAGTCCTCTTGCGGAGGAGAACCTAAAATAGAAATATAGGGCCTGGGCTTCATGGCGATCTTATGTGCCGTTAATACTTTCGTGGCAATAAGGTTCTTCTAAAAAGTGCTACTATACTAAAAGTATATTAATGTATCGGGACTTGGCAAATGTTAAACATATCAGAACATTTTCAGTAGAGTAGTTGTCCTTGGCACACTTTCAACAGTTTTGAAGACGAACATTTTTGCTGCAAGACAGTCCATTTTCCATACTTAATACGATTTTATAAGGAGTTTCCCTTTCACTCCTGCAGCTGTTCGGGGAAATTATAAGTTAATTATCACCTCTTACTTGTTTTGAGATTTGGTAAATATTGTTTGACCATGGGAATATGCAAGACATTCTGCAAGAGACGTTAAAGGGGTTGTCCGGTTTCAGCAAATGAATGTTATTTTTTGTACAATTAAGCTGTACAATTTTCCAATATGTTTTCTGTATTAATTCCTCACAGTTTTGAAGATCTCTGCTTGTTGTTATTCAGTAGGAACCTTCATTGTTTACTTCCAGCGGATCTATTGTTGTCAATGGTCATGTGATGGACACACAGGTGCTGGGATCGTTAGAAGACGCAGCTCTGATACACATACTGTAACGAGCCGTGCACCTGTGTCCATCACATGACCATGGACAGCAACATATGTTCCTACTGAATAACAACAAGCAGAGATCTTGAAATCCATGATGAATCAATACAGAAACTATATTGGAAAATTGTATGACTTTAAGTTATACAAACAGACAACATTAATTTGCTGTAACTGGACAACCCCTTTAAGTTACCCCACTCTTTATATTTGGCCTAACTAGGTACAGGATCCACACTAAGCAACCCAGGGTATTGCCTAGACATTCATGGCCATAAGATACCCAAAACCCAGTCACATGCACTTAAATCAACAACATTAATTACATCGATCTTTTGGGAATTACCTGGGCACATTCTAGTATGTAGCTATAGATGAACAGAAGATATGATTTAGATGAGTTGTATGAGATTAGAAAATAAAGGGACTTATTTTCAGAAACAGCGACACTCTTCTCCATGGGTTGTGTCTGGTATTGCAGCTTTATTCCATTTAAGTGAATAAGGCTGAGCTTTTTTTACAGCCTTTTTTTCTTTACTTCAATGGGAGAAGGCTGTAATACTGTGAACCTCCGCTACAAGTATGTCGGAGATTCACAGTGTGAGCAGTAAAGGAAATGAAGGGGAAACAGCACTCGTACGAGCGCTGCGGCCCCTTCAAAATAGCTGATCGTTGGGGGTGCCGGGAGTCGGACCCCAACTGATCAGATATTAATGGCCTGTCCTGCACAGGTTCTCACCACCTAATAGCAATGGGGAAGTTTCATACCAGGGGCAGGCCTCCTCTCTCCAAGGGCCCCTATGGTATTTACGCCCTCGCTTGCTAGACACAATCCTTGCAATTAGATGTTGAGCCTTTGTTGGCATCACAATCATATATATAGCAAATAGGCATCCATATTGTTTTCGGCAAGTAGTCCATAGGGAATGGAGCGCTATCTCAAGCAGTCCCATAGAAAGTACAAGAATGCACAGTCCCGCTCCATTCACATAGGACACTCCCGTTCTTGGGATTGGTGGTGGTTCCAGCGGTCAGACCCCCACCGATCTGACATTTATCACCTATCCTGTGTATAGGTGATCAATTATGATAATAAGAAAACCCCTTCAATTCCATGGCGGTCTAGACCAGTGTAGGGGCTATTGGTAAAGTCTCTAGTGGTCCTGGGTAGTAAATGATTACAGGCATCACCTTTAGGTTCCTTTTTAGGATCCAGTCCTTGGTGCCCCCTAGGAAACTGGGGCCCTGGGTAAAAGCCTAGTTTGTCACCCCCTAGAGTGTTTTTTCCTTCGCACCCCATTCCGAGAGATGCCTGTGCCCGATCTAGTACATGAATGATATATTGCCATTACTCACTAAATACATTCTCCAGGAAATTTCCAGTGATAGTTTAATAAACACAGGTGCAATTTCTTGAACCAAGGTGGAGACATATTCTGACATTTCCAGGAGACTGGCGTTGTCCTGGTATTTTGGTTGGTGTTTAGACAAGTAATAGAAAAGTTCTATCTTACAACTTCCAGCAGCAGAACATAATAATGATTTATTAGCCATTAGTCAAAACATGAAAAGTTTTTGTAGGGATTTTTTTTTTGCTTGAACCATTTGAGAAGTTCAAGAATATATTCTTTGAATTATTCATGTCAGCCAGCATGACGGAGAATGGAGAATAATTGTTTGCTTCCTAAGCAGCAGATGCATTGATGTTTTGTTAAACCGGCCACGGCTATTTGCTCTGACGTATTTAGTAACATGTAATATAATGTAATCAGCAATGCAAATCCTTCCGAGGAGCAAATAGATCTTTGTGGTAATGTCTGGGGCTCTGCCACTTATCAGGTAGTTGTCTTTGGCTAATGGTGATTGATCAGTGAGCGAGGGGGGAGGGGTGCGGAGTCACAGGGGGTATTGAAAATAATTAGGACAGAGGCCATTGCAACACAGAAAAGGCAAAAATGTAAAGGATGAAAACGAATATTAGTAAGGGTAGACGTTTCTTGGAAAATCATATTCACAAAAATGTACTGAACTGAACACAGGATTAACTTGACTTCGCTCAGGCAGCTTCCCGTTTTCACGTTATATTTAGGCAATTCATGGGGAGTTACAACATTCTGTTCATATAATCTACTTTTCTGTGTAAATATATTTCATAATATTAAAGGGGTTACTAGGTTTCTTGATCGGCCAAGTTGCAAATAAATATTAGGCTTAGATTTCACTGAGCCCCACTGGAAAACCAAAGACAATTAACGCTTAAAGTGTAACTAAACTTTCATAAAACTTTTGACCTGTCATAGTGACATGCCAGAAGTTTTGATCGCTGGGGGTCCAAGCACTGAGAACCCCCACCAAGCGCTAAAACTAAGCAGCAGAAATGCCCAGGTGAGTGCTGTGCCGCTTCATTTCATGATCGTCTATGCTCGACTTTCTTCGTAAAGCCTAGTGAGCGGTGTACAGACTGATAGACTTTCTATTGAGACCGTACACAGATCGCTTGGCTTTCCGAGGAAAGGCAAGCAGAGCCGATCAGAAACAAAGCGGCACATCGCTCACTTGAGTGCTTCTGCCGCTTTGTTTTAACAATCGATGAGGTCTCAGTGCTCGGACCACCACTGATCAAAACTTCTGACATGTCACTATGACATGTCAAAAGTTTTATTAAAGTTTAGTTATACTTTGAATAACAAATTTGAAACAGCTTTTCTTAGAACTCTGCGATGTGCAGTTCCTCTGCTACACTTCCTGGAAATTTAGGAATGAAAATGGACAATTCTCCGTTACCATTCCCCTTGTCAATGTGGTGTTTCCTTCTGACACTATCTGTACAGATTGTACAATATCAGACTGTGAAAAGAAACACCCTGATACCGATATCGATGATGGAATGGTAACAGCCAGATGTCTACATTTCCTGGAGGAATAACAGAGGAACAGCACAACAGAGCGTTCTAAGAAAAGTTGCTCCAGAAATGTTATGTTTCATGGGGATTACAATTACTTACTAAAACAGACATGTCAGGAGAGCTGATCAGTCCTCTTTGAAGCAGGTTCTTGGTTCCAGGTGCAAGGTTATTATTAATTGTACAATGAAAAGTTATCAAATTCTCTTATATACTTTGTGTTTCAATTCTTTACAAATCTCAAGATCTCTGCTTACAGTGATTGAACGGAAATATTTATGGTATACTTTCAGAGAATGAAAATGTGTCCTGGTCATGTGATGCTTACACAGGCGCAGGGCTCGTTACATTACAGTTATCAGAGTTCTTCACCTGTGTGATCATCACATGACCATATTTTTAACCTCTGGAAGTAAACAATGAAGGTTCCCATTTAATAAAAGCAAGCAGAGATCTTGATAGCCAAAAGGCATTGATAAACAAAGTATATTAGAAAATGTTCTAACATTGAATTAGACAATGTATAAGATTTATTTCCTAAAATTGGAATACTCCTTTAATGTGGATCTGTCAGGTCACCTTTGCTATCGTATCGTATCGGAAAGAAGCATAGGATGGGTATACAGGGAAAGCTGTCGATCACTGAGAGGTGGGAAGGGGACACTGGACACACAGGCTCACTCTGTGTCTGGTCAGCAGTCACACAGCTTTTCCTCTCTACTAGAGTACTATCAGTGGCGGATTATCATTAGGGCGTTTCGGGCGGTTGCCCGGGGCCCAAGACTGCCAGGGGGCCCAAGGAGCCTATGACCGCCCGAACCCCCTCATGCCCAGTGGCGTCGCTAGCACCGGAGGGAGCCCCGGTGCCAGGACCGCACCTGTCAGGCGAGGGGAGCTTTGCTTCTACTTAGCAGCCGTGGTCTGTGCTGCTTTAGAAGCTCCCCCTCCAGCCCCCCTTCCCTGCTCTAAAGATCTCTGCTGCTAGCTGTCGGGACATGGGGGAGGGGAGACTGTCGGCGGGCTCTGTGCTGTGAGCAGGAGAAGAGCTGCAGTGAAGACATAAAAGGTAAGTGCATGTGTGTTTAATATCCATATTCATGTGTGTTTAATGTCCATATTCATGTATGTTTAATGTCCATATTCATGTATGTTTAATGTCCATATTCATGTGTTTACAAGGTGTACTTTGTGTATAATGTGCATACTCGTGTATAATGTGCCTACTTAGTGTATAATGTGCATACTCGTGTGTACTTTGTGTACTATGCATACTTTGTGTATAATGTGCCTACTTTGTGTACTTTGTGTACTGTGCGTACTTTGTGCATAATGTGCGTACTTTGTACTGTGCGTACTTTGTGCATAATGTGCGTACTTTGTGCGTACTTTGTGCATAATGTGCGTACTTTGTGCGTACTTTGTGCATAATGTGCGTACTTTGTGCATAATGTGCGTACTTTGTGCATAATGTGCGTACTTTGTGTACTGTGCATACTTTGTGCATAATGTGCCTACTTTGTGCATAATGTGCGTACTTTGTGCATAATGTGCGTACTTTGTGCATAATGTGCGTACTTTGTGCATAATGTGCGTACTTTGTGCATAATGTGGTACTTTGTGTACTGTGCATACTTTGTGCATAATGTGCATACTTTGTGCATAATGTGCATAATGTGCGTACTTTGTGCATAATGTGCGTACTTTGTGCATAATTTGCGTACTTTGTGCATAATGTGGTACTTTGTGTACTGTGCGTACTTTGTGCATAATGTGCCTACTTTGTGTACTTTGTGCATAATGTGGTACTTTGTGTACTGTGCGTACTTTGTGCATAATGTGCGTACTTTGTGCATAATGTGCCTACTTTGTGTACTGTGTGTACTTTGTGCATAATGTGCGTACTTTGTGCATAATGTGCGTACTTTGTGCATAATGTGCGTACTGTGTGTACTTTGTGCATAATGTGCCTACTTTGTGTACTAGTGTTTAGGTAGTGTTAGCAATAGTTACGGCGCGGCAGGGTGGTGGTGGAGAAGGGGGGCCCAAGTTTGGGTAACAGCCCAGGGCCCATGGTCTTCTTAATCCGCCACTGAGTACTATGAGAAAGCAATGTTAATATTTCAACACCAATTTTATTCAGCAGAAGCTGACCTAGAAAGCATATACTGGTCTTTAAATACGTTATAATTGACTATATGCCTTTTAAAGATTGTCACTCAGCTTTTCTAGACCTCTGAATGGCAAATCTAACTAGTTATGTGGTAGTATGGGGCATATATATATAAGCATTACTAACCAGGTTTGCCATTCAGCAGTCCAGAAAAGCTGAATGACAACCCCCTAGGACCTATAATGGTGGCCATAGTTGCTGAACAATGTGACAAATGAGAACAACTCTTTGACAAAAAAAAAAAATTATATATATATATATGTATATATTTACTAATATATATATATATATATATATATATATATATATATATATATATATATATATATATATAAAATTAAATATTAATAATCTTTTTATATAGTTATAATATTATTAATAATAATAATTATTATTAATAATATAACAATAATTTTATTTTGTATTTTATTGGTAATAATTAGAAATATTTTATTTATTTACTTAGCTTATTTTTCTATCTTTCAGCAATTTATATTATTAAACAATACATCTGATACTTATTTTAAAGACATAAAATAAAATAACAAAACCAAAATAAGATAAAATAATAAGTTAAAAATAATATAAAAAATGTAGTAGGAAAAGCACCTGACAAGTTTTGCTACATACTACAAATAAAGTGTTGCGGATTATGTCCACTCCGACTTTAAAGCCTCAGGATTTAGACCCGAGCTCCTCACACATGTACATTCAGTTAGGTTTGGTGCATCAGATCAGATGGCTACTAAGAAAAACCTCAGAAACAGATGTGAGCTTACACGAACCAATAAAATGATTAGCGTGCAGGACCCCCATGCCAGTTTATGTGGCTCCTGTGTGGTCTGTTGTAACTGAGCTTTGTGTGTTCCTAGAGCCTGAAAGTGATTCGTGCAGCTGGTGACGTCACGGAGGACTACTGACCCAAAATGGAGACTTTGCTCAGGAATTCTTCATACATCTTCCGCTTCCTCAGTGTGCTGCCCTGTGATGACGAATAGAGGGAAAATATATTACAAAAGTGCCTCCAATACAGGAGCTGGTGCTTTGATATAGTAATATAGTAAATACAGTAAAAACTAAGATACATTGCCAAAGACCTACTAAGTAAATTGTTAAAATAAAATGGTGCACATGGCATGCACAAAACGTACACTTTTTATGACTATCTAGATGGGACGTGGCTAAGAGGAGTCATAAAATGTGCCAACATAATTAAAGTGTAACTAAACTTTTAAAAAAACGTTTCACGTGTCATAATAACATATCAGAAGTTTATTATCTGTGGGCGTCCGAGCACTGAGACTCCCACCGATCGCTAAAACGAAGCGGCAGAAGCGCCCGTGTGAGTGCTGTCCTGCTAAGTTTCTGATCAGCCTTCCTCAGAAAGCCAAGCGAGCGGTGTAGAAAGTCTATGAGTCGATCAGAAACGAAGCGGCACAGAACTCCCTCGAGCGATTTTGCTGCTTTGTTTTAGTGATTGGTGGGGGTCTAGGTGCTCGGTCCGCCACCGATCAAAACTTCTGATATGTCACTATGACACGTCCAAAGTTTTTTAAAAGTTTACTTACAAAAAAAGACATGCGCCATTTTAACATGTACACCAGTCACGAGTTGGCATAAGGAAAAGTGTATCTAACATGACTAGCGGAGTCGTGCCAAATATATAATGCCATTTTTTTTCAATTTGGCGCAATACTCACCAATTTTTCTGACTCCAAAACTCATGCATCTTATGACACTGTTAATAAATCTCCCATATTAGAGCAGATTTATTAATACTGGTGCACCATGAACGGCGTGCCAGTCTCTCCAAGTGCAGCATGCCAAGATTTATTAACAGGGTGCTATTTTCTGACACCCTCTGGGTAACATATACAGTGAAGGAAATAAGTATTTGATCCCTTGCTGATTTTGTAAGTTTGCCCACTGTCAAAGACATGAACAGTTTAGAATTTTTAGGCTAGGTTAATTTTACCAGTGAGAGATAGATTATATTAAAAAAAAAGAAAATCACATTGTCAAAATTATATATATTTATTTGCATTGTGCACAGAGAAATAAGTATTTGATCCCCTACCAACCATTAAGAGTTCAACCCCCTCCAGACCAGTTACACGCTCCAACTCAACTTGGTGCCTGCATTAAAGACAGCTCTTACATGGTCACCTGTATAAAAGACTCCTGTCCACAGACTCAATTAATCAGTCTGACTCTAACCTCTACAACATGGGCAAGACCAAAGAGCTTTCTAAGGATGTCAGGGACAAGATCATAGACCTGCACAAGGCTGGAATGGGCTACAAAACCATAAGTAAGACGCTGGGTGAGAAGGAGACAACTGTTGGTGCAATAGTAAGAAAATGGAAGACATACAAAATGACTGTCAATCGACATCGATCTGGGGCTCCATGCAAAATCTCACCTCGTGGGGTATCCTTGATCCTGAGGAAGGTGAGAGCTCAGCCGAAAACTACACGGGGGGAACTTGTTAATGATCTCAAGGCAGCTGGGACCACAGTCACCAAGAAAACCATTGGTAACACATTACGCCGTAATGGATTAAAATCCTGCAGTGCCCGCAAGGTCTCCCTGCTCAAGAAGGCACATGTACAGGCCCGTCTGAAGTTTGCAAATGAACATCTGGATGATTCTGAGAGTGATTGGGAGAAGCTGCTGTGGTCAGATGAGACTAAAATTGAGCTCTTTGTCATTAACTCTACTCGCCGTGTTTGGAGGAAGAGAAATGCTGCCTATGACCCAAAGAACACCGTCCCCACTGTCAAGCATGGAGGTGGAAACATTATGTTTTGGGGGTGTTTCTCTGCTAAGGGCACAGGACTACTTCACCGCATCAATGGGAGAATGGATGGAGCCATGTACCGTCAAATCGTGAGTGACAACCTCCTTCCCTCCACCAGGACATTAAAAATGGCTTGTGGCTGGGTCTTCCAGCACGACAATGACCCGAAACATACAGCCAAGGCAACAAAGCACGACAATGACCCGAAACATACAGCCAAGGCAACAAAGGAATGGCTCAAAAAGAAGCACATTAAGGTCATGGAGTGGCCTAGCCAGTCTCCAGACCTTAATCCCATCGAAAACTTATGGAGGGAGCTGAAGATCCGAGTTGCCAAGCGACAGCCTCGAAATCTTAATGATTTACAGATGATCTGCAAAGAGGAGTGGGCCAAAATTCCATCTAACATGTGTGCAAACCTCATCATCAACTACAAAAAAAGTCTGACCGCTGTGCTTGCCAACAAGGGTTTTGCCACCAAGTATTAAGTCTTGTTTGCCAAAGGGATCAAATACTTATTTCTCTGTGCACAATGCAAATAAATATATATAATTTTGACAATGTGATTTTCTTTTTTTTTATATATATATAATCTATCTCTCACTGGTAAAATTAACCTATCCTAAAAATTCTAGACTGTTCATGTCTTTGACAGTGGGCAAACTTACAAAATCAGCAAGGGATCAAATACTTATTTCCTTCACTGTATGTCCCGCTCATTTTTCAATGAATTAGTGCCAGAAAACGAGTGTAAACACATTGATCAATCTACCCACAAAAAGTTGTATTTCATTAGTGAAATTGTAGAAATGTAATTGGATGTGCACCATATTAAAAAAAAAAAATTGCAAAACTAATTTATTGAACTATAATACAATATTGTATGTAATAAGGGGCATCAGTAATAAGGAAAGCCGTCAATACGACAAGTATGTGCACCATTTTCTTCTCTGCATCTCCTTTATACGTCTATGCCAGTTTTTATATATGTGCCCTATAGATGCCAATTAGAACTGGGAGCAAGAATAAGCCCAAGACTATCTTTAAAACCAGTCTAGGACATCTTTCACACAGTCCCAATAAGGCTTCATATAATCTGTGTTGTAGAACAGAGCCAAGCAGTGTTTATTTTGGCAAAAATTGGTGCTGATACTCCCCACTGTTGTCTGGACATAGGAGGCAAGTGACCCGACTATAAATAGGGCAGGAATGCTTTTAGATTTTAAGAGGCTTAAGACAACTGGATCTCTCAAGACCCCCTGTACTAAGCTTCTTAAAAGTCCTTCGGGGCAAAAAAAAAGCTTCAATGTATCAATTCAGATTTGGAAAGCTGAATTAATTGGTCAGGAAGGTGACACTCACGAGAAAGAAAACAATGGAAAGATGCATTAAGTAGTAGAAAAGCCAAAAAAAGCAAATAACGAGAAAGGTAATGGTGTAATAGTTAAATAAATAATTTTGCACTATTAATCAAGTAATACTAAGAAGTATCAAGATATAATGTATAAATATAATCCCCTATATTAAGCTTGACTATACACTAGAGATTTTAATCGGCCAAAAACTCCTCTTAGACCATTTTCTGCCAACAATCGGCGGCTTTTTGTAACACGAGCGAGAATGACAGACGCCAACAGAAGGAAGATATCTGGAGAATTTGATGTTTGGATTTTTCCGGTCGTTGTTTGGTGCAGTCTTGTAAAATTGTTCATGTCAAACAACAGATCTGCATCCAATCAATAGAAGCTTAAAACAGTCCACAGATCAAGAGGGACATCGAGCAGCGATTCCCGACCAAATGGGAATTCCTTAATGTGTGGCCAGCCAACATTGGCCGATTTTACAAAATGACTGCTATGTAACACAAGGTTTTTCAGACTACAGTATATTGGCCTGTGTTTCATCTTGAGACCGAAAGCACCATGATAGATAATGAACTTAGTACAGATAGGCTGACTTAAAGGGGTTGTCCAGTCTGGGTCAGTTGATGGTCAGAAGGGACCCAATGTAATAAAGCTCTCCTTTCTGGCTAATATAAAAGAGTCATGGAAAGGGGCACCAATTATTATATCCATAAGTCCTAATTGGGCATATGTTTAGGGGTTGTAACAAACAGACCACACCTTTAAAAGATATTAATATGAGGAAAATTGTGGCAGCACTCAACTCCTGTGAAAAAAGGGATTTTTATTAACACACTATTTTTGGGTTTAGTTAGGATCCGAAATGTTGAATGGGAGAATAGAAGATCCTTTACGTCAATGAAATGGAGTTCTGCCCCAGTTTTCTTCATATGTATATCAGAAGTGAGGCTTTTATCTAAAGGAATGGTCTGGTTTTTACAACCCCTATCCATATGCCCTGTTGATGAAAAACAATTGGATCCAATGTGCACCAAACATTTGAGATTTCTCTCTGCCTAACAAAATCAGCTAACATTTCATGTATATTTAAAACTGCTCAGTCAGATCTCCTACGCTATCCTATCTGAGAAGCTGAGCTCAGGAATATATAGTTTTCTGTGATTTTATTTAGTATTTTTATGTTAAAAGGTGTTTAACTGCTGCCAGAAAGTAAGACCGGCTTCCCCCACCCACAGACAATCTCTCTCTGTATATAAACTCATACAGGAAAAGCTGTCACTCTATGTGGGTGGAGGCAGAACTTCAGGAACCCCAGCGATCAACTGTAATCTGCTTAGGAACCTGGTAGCAAGTATTCAATTCTCCTACAGCGCCACTACAGGTGAAATGAAGCATTACACAGTGCCCAAAGTCTGTATAATGCATGGACCAGCCGGGACCTCCTTAATGAGAGACCCTTTTTGTATCTGCTCTCCGCTTTGGATAATAAATGGGATCCTGAATGGGGGACCCCCTTCTATTAACTCAAAATTCCCTCATAGGGTATTTAAAAATTGTTTTTCTAACCTGGACAATCCATTTAAGTAAAGTAGCTCCTACACTTTAATCCTTTAGGTATTAAAATACAGTAAACATAGCATTTCAGCCCTTTTAAAAGGTTTCAGCAGGCCAGAAAATAATTACACCCCCCCATTTCACCATTTTTCTAATGCACAGCACTTGTAGTGTTAACACATGCACTCTCTTAGAGGATGCAGTGTGAAGAACTTGTACTAAATATGGCTTAGGCCAGCAATCCCATGCAATGAGGACAAGTCATATGGCACAGTGTGAATGTATCTATGAAATAGAGATTGCGAGGTTAGATTATCTTCAAAGCTTCGCCGCAATGTGGGATAAGCTCTTCAGAAACGATGCCAAGAAAAAAATACCAAGTATCCAACTTTCCTTGCCAAGTGTCAGTCAATCAGGCCCATACCCAGAGGCGGACCAGTCCTTTACCTCACCCTGTTTATTCAGAAAAAAGCTTGTCAAATGTTAATATTTTTGGTTTGAACCAACTATTTTTGTCTCAATCAATTAACACTAATGAACAAAAAAGAAATATGAATTGGTTGAAATAGCAAAATTTATGTCTTCTTTTGAAGCGTACCATGTAACCATATAGTAAATCCATCAAAACAGTCATGTGGCAAGCTGGAAATTCCAAGTCGACTCTTTTGGGAAAATAATTGCGAATTGGTGAGACCATGAAGACGACGTGTAATTTTCCAACCACACATCTTAAAACAAAGGAAAGAGTATATGCACGAATATCCAGAAATAGATGCGATTTGTTATAATTTGCATGGAATTAGCATCTCATTATAGTCTGTAGATGGAAAGTCTAGACCTCTACCACTACGGTATTGAAAGTCAATTAAAATGTAAAGAAACCAGTACATACACCCTTTCTGGTTCCATATGAGGAAAGACTGGAAAATGAGTCATGGGGTAGGATAACACATAATAACTTCGTCTGAAGAACAGAATTCTAGAACTTAGATCTCCGAACGTCCAACCCAAGGACGGAATTTGAAGAGATAAGACTAATATCAGATGTTTCCACATTTCGAGAATGAAGTATATAATGTGGCCATATTCAGCTTCTGACCTTGAAATCATGAATAAACCATTAGGTCAACTCCATGAGTGGGTGAAGTCTGAAAATGTGTGATTATTTTTACATTTCCACCTGTGTAACCACATTTTGCATTTCCAGACAAGGAATGGGAATGCAGATATTTTTCCGGGAGGAATTGAGGGTGTGAAAACCCCTGCTAATCAGTGGTGAGAGACCCACAACCATTTTTACTGCATACAGTGCTGTGATTGAGCGTAAAATGAGGCCATGAAGAGCTTTGCTCAGTGGTAAGACCGAGAGAAGTTGGGTTTCTGATTACCGGTGAGTTTTCATGGCGGGTTGATGAATAGGACCCTCTGTCCTGGTTCAAGAAGGGGCCAACAGCAGAGGTAGACGAGTATGACAAGTGAACTGCCTACTTGTTTGCTGTGGATTTAATGTAGTAATCCTGTGACATATTTTTGCTGCTATTTGCAGATTCAGAGCACGCTAGAAGTCGGGGCTCCGAATTGACTCAAGCGTCTCAGAATTCTTCTCCTGTCTACTGATAATCCTGCTCTGATTTGCTGTGCCAACCACAAGGCTTGAAAACTTGCAGGTTATTTATAACGCAAATCATTTAGCATCTTATATTCATGGGCTATTACAACATTGTGATCGTGCTAAGTAGAACAGATCTTGACAGATTGCCTTACAACATGTGACATATATCTAAATCAACAATTTTATGCCGCAAACAAATATTACAAATCAAAATTCTCCATTGTAATATTTTACTAGGGTTTTATTCAGACGGATCTCCATGTTCCTGCTATTCGGTAGCAGACTTGGAGCAATGGATTGATATGTGCAACCCGAACTTCTCCAAGGCAAGTACATTAACCTGTTCACATCGTTACAGTTTCGTACTGTAATATTGCCCTGGTTTCTTTTTATTATGTCTTGTATATTACCGTGAATACACTCCGTGACCACGAGTGGGCCGTAAGGCTTTGTTTACATTTGCGTCAAGGTTCCGTTCATGCATTCAGTCAGAATGGAACCCTGACTGAAACAAACGGAAACCATAGGTATCAGTTTGCATCATCAGTGATTTTAATGGTGACGGATCCGGTGAAAATGGTTTCCGTTTGTCCCCGTTGTGTAAGGGTTCCGTCTTTTTGACGGAATGAATAGCACAATCGACTACGGTATTGTTTCCGTCAAATCAACGGAACCCTTACACAACGGAGACAAACGGAAACCATTTGCCCCGGATCCGTCACCATTGAAATCAATGGTGATGCAAACAGAAGCCTATGATTTACGTTTGTTTCAGTCAGGGTTCCGTTCTGACAGAAAGCTCTGATGGAACGCCTGAACGGAGACCTGACGCAAATGTGAACGAAGCCTTAGGAGTTTACGAACAGGGAGCTAGTCTCTATTACATTGGGCTTAAATTATCCTATGGCACACTGCAGACGAGACCTAATCATTTCCAGCAATTTGAGATTTGACATATCCTCATTTTACATCTACTGATGTTAGCATATTTCAACCCTATATTGCCTTCATTATATGGGACTACTACACAATTAGCGCCCATCTTGTCCTTTTCCTATCTCCCCACTCTCTGATATTGGGATTTTCAAGTTCTTTAGGACTTTGCACGAACACCAGTCCCTTAACCAGTACTTGGAGGATTATTTAGTTGGTGCCAGTATTCCCAATAGCTCATGGTTATTTTCAAGATTCTGCTACCCTATAGTTCCCTGTCCTGCTTCCCTATAGTTTTTGAGACATATAATGCTGCAGATTAACAGGCTGACGAATTTGACAGGATTTGCCAACAATCTATGGGGAAAGCCTGAGTGATCTGGATTTTAACCTATCTCATTAGCCCCAAGATAAGTATGGCACCAGACTATGTTTACAACCTTAAGGTGGTCTTACATGGCCGAACATGGGCTGTGTAAACGAGCGGCAATCAACAAGACAGCTCATTGATCAGCGCTCGTTTGCTCCTTTCACAAGGAGCTATGTATGGGGACGAGCGCTCATTTGTCACGAGGGGTCTGTGGAGCCACTAGGCCGTACCGCCTCGGCGGTCAGGCAGCTGGCCGACAGGGCGCCGGTGAATGTCTATAGTTCGTATAGGTACATGTGGCAGCTCAGACAGCAGCAAGGCAGGCTCGGCTAGGACTAGGCAGCAGGTAGGCGTCAGGCGAGGTGAAGCAGGTCAGACGTGGATACAGCACGACATGACTTTGGCAGAGCACAGTGCTCGACCAGGATGGTATGGAAAACTAGGGACAGGAACAGGAACAGGTACAGGAACAGGTACAGGAAAAGGTAACACACTAGGAGACCATCACATAGACAAGCTAGGGAACAACAACAACGCTCAGGCATTGAAGCAGGGGGCTGGACCCCTCTTATAGTCCAGGGTACTCAGAGGTCAAAGTCCGTCAAAAGGTCCGGTGCGCGCGCTGCCCCTTTAAGAGTGGGCACGAGTGTGAGTGGCTGAGGTGAGTGGACGTGAGTGCTGGCGTCTCCTGAGGAGGAGGCTTGGGCCAGCGCTTGCCGACTCGTGGCTGCGGCTGTCAGGAGGGGACCGGAGGTGACGGACCCGCAACCACGAACATTACAGTATCCCCCCTCTTACGCCCCCTCTTCTTGGGACCAGAGCGAGAGAGAAACTTCTTCAGAAGAGCAGGAGCATTGAGGTTCTCCTCTGGCTCCCAGGACCTCTCTTCAGGACCAAACCACCTCCAATCCACCAAATAAAAGGTATTTCCTCTCACTTTTTTGGTGTCCAGGATCTCTTGAACCTCAAAGGTGTCAGAAGGGCCGCTGGAGGCAACCACAAGGCTAGGAGTCTTGGTGTAGCGGTTCAGGACCAACAGCTTCAAGAGGGAGACATGGAAGGAGTTGGGGATCTTGAGGGTAGGAGGCAGCCGAAGCTTATAGGCGACAGGGTTGATCTGCTGCAGGATCTCGAAGGGTCCGGGGAACCTGGGAGAAAATTTGCATGATGGCACCCTTAGTCGGATATTCCTGGTAGACAGTCAGACCCTCGTGCCAGGAAGAAACCGAGGAGGTTCTCTTCTCCTTGTGTCAGCCTTCCGTTTCATGCGGTCGACTGCCATCAGGATGGAGGATCGAGTTTGCTGCCAGATCTGTAGGAAGTCTCTAAAGGTGGCGTCAGCCGCTGGAACCTCGGAAGAATCGGGAACCGGGAGAAGAATTCGTGGGTGCTGGCCGTAGACAATGAAGAACGGTGTATTCCTTGTAGACTCGCTGGTGTGATTATTGTAGGAGAATTCTGCCCATGGGAGCAACTGCATCCAGTCATCATGCTGCTTGGAAATTAAGTGGCGTAGGTAGTTCTCCAAGATCTGATTGATCCTCTCAACCTGACCATTGGACTGAGGATGGTAGGCTGATGAAAAGTCCAATTTCACACCGAGGAGTCCGCAGAGGGCTCTCCAGAACTTCGAGGTAAACTGAACCCCCCGATCAGACACAATATGCTGCGGCAAGCCATGCAGGCGGAAGATGTGCTGGATGAACAGCTTGGCCAGCTGAGGAGAAGAAGGAAAACCGGTCAAGGAACGAAGTGGGCCATCTTCGAAAATTGGTTCACCACCACCCACAGCACTGTATCCAGCAGAGAGAGGCAGATCCGTAATAAAGTCCATAGCTATATGCTGGCAGGAAGCATTGGGCACAGGCAATGGCTGGAGCAGACCAGCAGGTCTGGAGTGAGTGGCCTTGTTGGCTGCACATACAGAACAGGAAGAAACGAAGTCCATAATGTCCTTGGGCAGCGTGGGCCACCAGAAATGACGAGCAATCAGATCCCGGGTCTTACGGACCCCCGCGTGACCTGCCAGTCTAGAGGAGTGTCCCCAGCGGAGGATTCTTCCACGATCAGCCAGGTGCACAAAAGTCCTCCCTGTAGGGAATGTCCCCAACTTGCAGGGGATTGACAGAGACAATGCAAGATGGATCAAGAATGTTCTGTGGACTCTCTATGGCGTCTTCCGCCTCGAAAGACCTGGACAAGGCATCGGCCCTCAGATTCTTGTCGGCCGGGCGATAATGGAGCTCAAACTGGAACCTTGTAAAGAACAGTGACCACCTGGACTGACGAGGGTTCAGCCGTTGGGCCGTCTGGAGGTAGGTCAGATTCTTGTGGTCTGTAAAAATCAGGATCGGATGAGCTGCGCCCTCTAGTAGATGTCTCCATTCTTCCAGGGCCAATTTGATGGCCAGTAACTGCCGATCCCCGATCGAATAGTTGCGTTCTGCGGAAGAGAAGAGCTTAGAAAAATATCGACATACCCTTGACTTGCCCTTGGGACCTCTCTGGAACAGGAGTGCCCCAGCACCGACAGAGGATGCGGCCACCTCCAACGAGAACTGCAGAGAGACATCTGGATGATGGAGGATAGAGGCTGACGTGAAGGCACTCTTCAGGCTATTGAATGCGGACTCTGCCTCGGGGGTCCACACCTTGGCGTTCATACCCTTCTTAGTAAGGTTAGAGATGGGAGAAGTCAGTGAGGAGAAATTTGGAATAAACTGCCTGTAAAAATTAGCAAATCCCAGAAAGCGCTGTATGGCCCTCAAGCTTTGCGGACGTGGCCATTCCAGAACAGACTTTACCTTCTCAGGATCCATCTCGGGACCTCGATTCGAGACGATGTAGCCCAGGAAGGGTAGAGCATCTTTGTCAAACACGCACTTCTCTAGCTTAGCGTACAGACGATTCTCCCTTAACCGTAGCAGAACTACTACACAAACATAGAGGAGGTCACGGAAAATGTCATTCACAAACTCCTGGAAGACCGCGGGAGCATTACACAAGCCGAAGGGCATTACTAGATACTCATAGTGTCCATCACAGGTGTTAAATGCAGTCTTCCATCCATCACCCTGGCAAATCCGGACTAGGTTGTAAGCCCCATGCAGGTCTAGTTTAGAAAAAATCCTGGCACCACATATACGATCAAACAGTTCAGAGATCAGTGGCATTGGATATTTATTCTTCACCGTGATCTGGTTGAGACCTTGGTAGTCGATACAAGGACGACGAGAGGCATCTTTCTTTTTGGCAAAGAAGAACCCGGCTCCTGCCGGGGAGGAAGATTTTCGTATGAAGCCCCTCTCCAAGTTCTCTTTCAAATAGGCAGACATGGACATAGTCTCTGGCAAGGAGAGAGGATATACCCTATCACGGGGAAGGGATGCACCAAGAATCAGCTCGATAGGACAGTAATATGCCCGATGTGGAGGCAATGTCTCTGCCTCCCTCTTGCTGAAGACGTCCGAAAATACTGCATAATGACTCGGCAATCCTGCCAATGACCGAGGCAGCGAAGGCTGAGCCGACTGAATCTGCACCAGGCAACGACCTTGACACTCAGGGCCCCACTGGAGAACCTCTCCAGAATTCCAGTCCTGAACTGGGGCATGCAGTCGGAGCCAAGGCAGACCCAGCAACACAGGATTAACAGCTTTGGATAGCACATAGAAAGGTAGAAGTTCGGAGTGAAGGGCTCCCACTTGGAGCCTCAGCGGCTTGGTCACAGCTATAACTGGGTCTGGCAGAGGTAGTCCATTCACTGAAGCAACTGTCAACGGGTTCTCCAGAGGGGTGGTGGGTAATTGCAGAAGATCCAGCAGGTCTCTACGGATGAAATTAGCAGCGGATCCAGAGTCTAGATACACAGAAACCTGATGTGTTTTCCCGTCAGACACTATGGTTACAGGTATGGACAACTAGATGGAAGTCCATTCTTACCCAAGGTTGTCACTCCTAGCAACCCTAGGTTTTGGGATCTTTGGGGACACAGGCACACAAGATGGCCGCCGAGGCCACAATAAAGACAGAGTCCAGATGTGCGTCTGCGTTGCCTCTCCTGGGTGGATAACTTATACTGGTCCCTTATCACAGACTCCTTAGGATGATCGACATCTGAGGACAGCAGGGGTTGCTGCAAAGTAGAGGCCAGACTAGGAAGGGCTCCCTCCCGTCTAACCTCTTGGAGGCGTTCTCCATCATAGCGGTCAGGAAGTGGCAAAGAAACACGCGGGTCAGCACTGCCAAGAGGTGTAGTCTGAGGATCAACACTGCCAGGAGGTGTAATAGGAGGAACAGCAGCTTGTGACTCCTGCCAACGTGCAAAGATGTTTAACGCCTGGAGGAGTTGGTCCTGTCGAGACCGGAGGTCCAGCATATCCGCTCGCATCCCCTGTGACGTCGTCATGGTCTTGAATCGGCCTGCGGGGTGCATGGCCTGAGCGTACTGTCACGAGGGGTCTGTGGACCCACTGGGCCGTACCGCCTCGGCGGTCAGGCAGCTGGCCGACAGGGCGCCGGTGAATGTCTATAGTTCGTATAGGTACCTGTGGCAGCTCAGACAGCAGCAAGGCAGGCTCGGCTAGGACTAGGCAGCATGTAGGCGCCAGGCGAGATGAAACAGGTCAGACGTGGATACAGCACGACACGACTTTGGCACAGCACAGTGCTCGACCAGGATGGTATGGAATGCTAGGGACAGGAACTGGAACAGGTACAGGAACAGGTAACACACTAGGAGGCCAACACATAGAGAAACTAGGGAACAACAACAACAACGCTGAGGCATCGAAGCAGGGGGCTGGACCCCTTTTATAGTCCAGGGTACTCACAAGTCAATGTTCGTCAAGAGTGGGCACGAGCGTGCGTGCGCACCCTATGGGATCCGGCTGAGGTGAGTGGACGCGAGCGCTGGCGTCTCCTGAGGAGGAGGCTTGGGCCAGCGCTTGCCGACTTTACAGGGATATGTGCTGCCGACAACGATAATATTTTGGGCATTTAAAATGATACAACCAGCCGATAAACGAGCGTTTACACAGGGCAATTATCGGGAACGAGCGCTCTTGAACGCTCGCTTGCCCGATAATTACGGTGTAAAAGGGCCCTTAGGCTGCCCATACTGTACATAATAGATAGATGTTGGCTGAACGATCGTTTACCCGACCGATATTCCTCCTGATCCCCTCATACAAATGTACTTTTGGTCAAGCGTACATGTGTTCTGAATAGGGAAAGGGGAGTAAATCGCTGCCAGACATGTTGAAATCCACCAGCCCGATTCTTCTCTGATATCTATCGTCGGGGGGGGGGAGTCAGGAGGCACCAATACACATTAATGGTCGGCTGATTCGTTTGGCTGACATTAAATGTAATGTGTATGGCTACCTTAACTCATACATAGCTCAGCAGTAACATTGTTTTTGGATTTTAAGCTGGCCATACACTTGAGATATCGGTCGGCCAAACGATCGTTCGGCCGAAATCTATTCCTCCCGACTCTTGTCTACGCTAAGCGTGCATGTGTTTGCAAATAGATTAGCTGCTGCCAGAGGTGCCTTGCAGCGGCTTTCACTCTTCTCCATGTTGAAAAGAACAAAAAAATTCAACATGCCCAATCCTTTTCTCCTCCGACACCTACCGCCGGGTGAGAGTCGTGACGCGATCATATACATTAGATGGTTTCTGGGTTTTCTAAATGGGTTATACTAAAATATAATTTGCATTATAAAAAAAATTACTCCACTGTTTGCAAGGTCCTCTTGACAAATATGTTTGAATCATATTAATAGCTATGTATATGAGCCAACTTCCTTGGTCCTGTAATATATGAACATAATCAGAAGGGTTATTGCCATCAGCGCTCATTTCCTAAAATACTCGGTCCTGAGAGGATGATCACAATAGAAAGGTGACTGGTGTGAAAGGTATTATAGGAACAGGACTCTAAGGGTCAATGCACACGATGCGTATTACGTGCTGTTTTGCCGCGCGGATTTGCGTACGTAATACAGTACCAGCATAGTCAATGAGATTCCAGGAAAAAATGTCATGTACATGCTGCTGTATTTTTCGGGACCGAAATTGACCTGTGGTGCGTTCTTTAGAATCCGCAGCATGTCAATTTATCTTGCATTTTTGCTTGCGAATTCTATCTGCCTAGTGCAGAGGAAAATCGCACCAAAATCCACAGCATGAAAACGCACCGAAAAACGCATGAAAATGGAAAAACCGCACCGAAAACCGCATAAAAAAACGCACAAAAAAAACTAATTATGCAACGTGTGCATTCAGCCTACTAATAAAAAAGGGCCAAGAACCAAGATGTCAATTCACAGTGAGTGTCTAAAATCCGATCAAATTTTTTTCCTCTTGGTCAGAAACAATCCCTGTTTCTGACCACTTCTGCTCATGAGGTTACATAACATGACCGAATAGGATTTTTCAATTTAATAGTGAGCAGTATATTGTGGAGGTTACCAGCGGACAAAGATTGTTTCAATGATATAGTAGTAAAACCCAACTTACCATAAGAATACGTCTATAGCTATCCCGATCAATGCCCCATAATTTAAGGTCGGTTTTGGCCTTGACGGTTGCAGCTCTTGGGGTGCCATAGATTAATGCAAGTTCTCCAAAGCTTCCTCCTTCTCCAATGCTGGTGACCCACTCTCCATTCACGTAGACCTGAACAAAGGAAACATGAAAGGGTTAACTAGCAGGAAATTGTTTGCTTTTAGCTGATGTCTTCAGTTATCCCTAAACCTATTAATAATCTTTTTCTAATGAATTGAGGAAAAGAATAGGGGCACAAACAATAGCCTAATAGTTTCCTCACTTGGTCACAAAAGCTTGACAACCTACTTTGAGGATCGAGTTTCAGGACTTGCTGCTATACTACAATGGTTGTATTTACCCTAGGGAATTTGCAGCTCCTGTGGCTCACTGGGCCTAGGTTATTTTTGCTCTGGAGTTGGACACTCACAGAATTGACAAGCAGAACTGTCACAACTCTGACCTTTTATTACACCTGTCAAACCTGAAAGCAAGGAGACGTGTTGATAGCACTAATGAGGGTGGCAGGGGAAATGCAACCTTGTGAATTGAAGAAGAGAGACTTTTAGGTGGCCTTTGATGAGACCTGTTCTTTGTTCCTCCAAGTCCATTTCGTTCTCCTAAACCGATTAACCTCAAAATAGTTGGGCTTCCAGACTAATTTTTTAAAAGTGAACCATCCTGGGAAAATTCTTGGGAAACAAGCTATCACTCAATTTATTTTTACAAAAGAGCCAATGAAACCCAGGGAGTTTTTATTAAAAGAGAACGGTTCCCACCCAAAAAAAAAAATCTGGAAAAATTAGTCCCTGATTTTACTTGCGTGAAATCCTTTAATATTCTAGAACAATAGGGTTAAGAGAATGATACGGTGCATGGAGTTGTGTGAGGACACACAAAAAGAAGAATTTATTAATTTTTTAGAAAAAATAATCATTATCCATAGTTATTGCTTTATCTGAGGCTGTCGAAACTTTTGGCCATCATGAAATAGTAATTTTTTCCCGACAACTAAAATATATTAAATAAACCTGCACCGCACCTCAAGATGTAGATATTTGGGACTTTTTTTGCACAAACTGAGGTTTCGGGGTTGTTTTAAATAAAGGGTGGCATTGTCAGACTGGGGTTCCTTGGGCCTACAGGGCAAGATTGTCAGACTAGGGTAGCTTGGACCACCATAGTAAATCTTTCTGAGGGTCCACCCTCTATCCATACAGAACATGCACAATACACTTTTAAGTACACAACACTCTCTAGTGATCATCACACACATCATATCATTAAAAGGGAATTGCTACTAGATTATTTTTGAAACAACCGACAGCTGTGAGGTTCCTCTGTTGGGCCAGTCAGATACCAAAGGAGGGTCAAGTATTAATGAGAACATGGATGACCTGGGCATACAACAACCTGTTCTGTCAGTAGATGTTGCGTTACGGAAACCCTGCTCAGCGCTTGAATTTCACCGGGTCCATCACTATGTAGGTTGGCTTTGGAACTCTTCCTTGGCACCGGTAGTCAATGCCAATTACATTATACCTCCTCATAAGTCAGGCTATGAATAGACCGAGAAAGCATGCCACGCAGTTAGCTATCGCTCCTATGTAACATCGTGCCAGTTCATTGTACCGTACCAAACATATGATTACATTCCCACCCATAGCCCCTAGAACGTGACGAGAATGACTAACATAGTACAGAAAATGGCTATGCCAGGTGGTCTGCCTCGTGTTAGGAAGATTAGTTATTTGTATATGAAATTATGTTTTTGCTAATGAAAATGCAATAGTCCATTCAGCCATTTTGTCTTGGTCTTCTACATACATTTGAAATGTTTTGAGAGTCAACTACGTTGCCAAGATTGGATGGATATATTTCCATCACATACATCCTGTTGGCTACTAGTTTTAACTCTGAATTTTCGTTCACCTTGCAGCTGGTGTTAAACTCAATAGTCCCTGCTCATAGTCCATCCTTGGATACAAGTCGTTTTCTGCTGTTAGAACTCAGCCCATTAGGACTAAAGTTGTCGGAAGTGGAGCAACTCAACACTCAACAAATACATCAACAGTTTTGGTAAAAGTTTCCCTTTTCACGGTCATAGAACTTATATTACTATTTACATGCCAAGATTAGAGTTCACTGTTACTAAACATTAAGTCTAAGTGGAGGCGCCCATAGGGCAATGTGTACATAAAAACAAAAATTTGTATAACAAGATATGCTAGGATTTCACATAAAACATCACAAAATGTATCGGACAACCACTAATCTCAATGACACCCAAAATATGTGGATACAGGCAGAAGGATGCCCCAGGCTTTGACACATACCAGGAGTTCCAAGTAAGGATAACAGAGAAAAATGAAATTTAGGAAATGACAGTTAGTTATTTTGGGCACAAGGAAGTCTATTGTGCTCTCATCAAGTCAAGCACAAAAGCTGTCTCAGGTTAGTGTACGCAGTTCCAAGTCGGAGCTGGGAATTTTGTCTCTTTTTGAACATCAGACGAGTCAATGAATCTTCCCTTTCATGCAAGTTGCAAAAGAAATACATGAAAAGTAAATTCCTAAACTAACGTAATGTTGAAGGACTGAAAGGCAGTCCCTGGGGTCTGAACTTCATGAAATCGCTTACCCAACTTGACCACCAACAGGAATAGTGAAAAACAAAACAAAAACAACCTCCCCCCATAGCACTACATTAGCGGGAAGCCATGGTTTGCTATCTGCTTGCTGAAGATTACTTTAGTGTTGTAACATGTAAGTGTTAAAACACACACATTACATTGTGCGAATTCTCCAGAATGTTCGCGGACCATGTGCAATGGAATCTCAAGTAACGGCAACTGCAATGGATGGTCATTTTAATCATCTATAGGAGTTGTAACTTTACTTACCCCTTATATGAGTGGATAGGGGAAGCAGAGCCCAAAGCCTGGCAGATAACCCATGAAGATAGGGAATATTTTAATATTTGTATTTCTTTATGTTGAACCAATGCTAGATATACATTATGTTTAACTGTTTCACTGTAAAGAACATGTGTAATACGTCATGGTTTTAAATTTAGAATATCACGGCTAGAAACGTAACTTTTAAATGATATGAGGGTCATTGCTCTACGTGCAATATTCGGGGGGCGGTGCTCGTTTGAACTTGGGGAGAAGGCTGAAAAGTTTTACTTCCTGGTTCTGTGTCTCTGTAAGGGAAAGGTGGGAGGGGGAGCTGTAAGTGAGAGCAGGAAGAGAAAATTCCAGCCTATTACCATCTCTCCCGCTAGTACAGACATCCAGTGACCCAGAAGGGTGATACAGGGTCTTTTCTTTACGTTATTACCCCCTCAGCAATTATCTAGGATTTGTACTCTTAGGGGGGATTCACACGAGCGTGTATTCGGTCCGTGCGGGCCGCGTGGTTTTCACGCGGCACGCATGGACCAATACAAGTCTATGGGACAGTACAGACAATCCGTGCTTTTTGCGCAGCGTTTGTCTGCTGCGCAAAAAGCGCGACAGGTTCAATAACTCTGCGTATTTCGCGCATCACGCACCCATTGAAGTCAATGTGTGCGTGAAAACCACGCAGGTTGCACGGAAGCACTTCCGTGCGAACCGACTGAAACAGCGCACCAGCTGTCAAAAGGATGAATGTAAACAGAAAAGCACCACGTGCTTTTCTGTTTCCGAACATCCAAACGGAGTGTCTTTGCGATGAGCGAAGCCGGACAAGCGAACCGAACTTCACCGGGTTCGGCCGAACTCGTTTTGGCCGAACCCGGCAAAAAAATTATCGGTACGCGACGTCAGGAGATAGTCACTGTCCATGGTGCTGAAAGAGTTAAACTGTTTCAGCACCATGGACAGTGACTTCCGATCCCAATATACATGAACCTGTAGAAAAAAAAAAGAAGTTCTGACTTACCGATAACTCCCGGCTTCTTCCTCCAGTCTGACCTCCCGGGATGACAATTCAGTCCAAGTGACAGCTCCAGCCAATCACAGGCCAGGCACAGGCACAGGCTGCAGCGGTCACATGGACTGGCGCGTCATCCAGG
Source organism: Rhinoderma darwinii (assembly GCF_050947455.1). NCBI lineage: Eukaryota > Metazoa > Chordata > Amphibia > Anura > Rhinodermatidae > Rhinoderma > Rhinoderma darwinii. Next base: position 126,359,838 of record NC_134692.1, read on the forward strand.
GAGGTGGGGCCCGATGTCGAGAGGCGCGTCACCAAGGACGCGTCACCAAGGCAACGGCCCGGAAGTTCTCGGTAAGTACGAACTTTTTCTTTTTTTTCAACAGGTTTTTCGATATTGTGTTCGGCATTCACCTCGGACAGTTACGGGCGTCGACTAGCCTCATCTCTATGATGGCGGCTGCGTGAAAATCACGCAGCCGCGCATCATACACGGATGACACACGCAGCTGTCAAATGTTTTTTGCGCGCGCAAAACGCCGCGTTGTTTGCGCGCGCAAAAACGCAACGTCCGTCTGTATCTGCCCTTATTGTCACATTTGTACTACAGAGGTGAGAATTGTATTCATTTTTTACACATTATACTTTAATGCAAATTATATGAGGGTACCCATGAATATAAAGTGTTGGGCAGGATTTTTACAATGTGTAAGGTGTGTCCGTACGCAGTCTGACACTCTCAGCACTGATTGAACAATGTCAGAGTGTGTAGGGATACGCCCAATTAAGAAGGGGAATGGTAACATCTAGTTGTCAATTTGTTCATACATTTCCAGGAGGAATAACAGAGGAACGCACAATTCAGAGTTAAAAGTAAATATGTTCCAGAATTATTATTTCATGGAAAATATTTACTAAAACAGACATGTCAGGAGCAATGACATCTAATCTTTAAGAGTATTTTATACATTTACAAAATTGTAGACTTATTTTGAGATTTAAAGGAGTTTTCTAGTTCTATAAAATTTATGGCCTATCCATTAATATTAGATTGGTGGTGAGTCTGACTCTTGGCACCCCTGTCAATCAGCTGTTTGAAGGGACCGCGTCTACCAGATACGGCTTTGTACCTTTAGTCGCGGCTATGCCTGGTATTACAATTCGCTTTGTCCTATGCAAGTGAATAGGACTGAGCTGTAATATTAGGCACAGGAACTGCTTAAAGTACAAAGGTGTGCAGTATGAAGCAGCGTAAATAATGAAGAGCCCGCGGCCCTTTCAAACACCTGATTGGCGAGAGTCGGATTCCTGCCAAAAGGCCATCAATTTTAAGGAACCGGAAAATCCATTTAATGGTTGATGGTGACAATTCTAAGTAAAAAAAATTTTTTTTTTAATAGAGCTTATCTGATTTGTTGCTATTGGCAACAACAACTTTTTGTTCTAACAGCTTTTAACCATGTGGTTCACAGATTCTTGTGGGGGGGGGGGGGAGCAGAACAGTCACGGCACAGCCGGTAGTCTGTAGTCTTCAAGCTGGAACAATGATGACTGATAAAACATGTCAAGCTAGAAGAGAAAGTGATAGCGAGCACTATGTGCGTTTTCTTATAGGATATTGTGCGAAGCATTTTATGAGGAGACTGTGGAGGTCTTTATGAGGGGACTGTGGCTGGCTCTGTTAGAGGGGCATTGTGAACATCATTATGAGGTCATTAGCCAGGAATTATGGGGCATGGTTGGAATATTTGAGGGTCGAGCTTGTATATGAAAAATATTGCAATAGCACGCTATATCTACTTTGTCCCTGAAGTCATTTCTTAAAGGGATTTTCATTCTTTTTTATGCTACAATTCAACTTACTAATTGGACGTTATTAAAAATTATCCTGCAGTTTCCAGCACTGGCCCCCTTCCATAGAGGCTAGTGTAGTCCATCAGTGCTAACATCAGAAGTATCTGGCCCAGACAAATAGTAAGGGCCCATCACACAAACAGTGGCCCATGGATCTGACAATTTCTGATATATGACATACAACATATTTAGAGTCACTGAGGAAGGGGGAAGTATAACTAATTAGGGGTTGTTCAGTTTCTGTTGCGTTTTACACCTCGATTTACGTCTGAAAATACGGCTCCAATACGTCGGCAAACATCTGCCCATTCATTTTAATGGGTTTGCCGATGTACTGTGCCGACGTACTGTCATTTACGCGTCGCTGTCAAACGACGACGCGTAAAAAAGACGGCTCGTCAAAAGAAGTGCAGGACACTTCTTGAAACGTAATTTGAGCCATTTTTCATTGATTCCAATGAAGAACAGCTCCAAATTATGGCCGTAATTGACGCCTCGCAAAACGCGAGTACATGCAATTACGTCTGAAATTACGGAGCTGTTTTCTCCTGAAAACATCTCCGTAATTTCAGACGTAAATGCAGTTATCGTGTGCACATACCCTAATACTGTCCCTATGTATGATCCTGGGATACCTCTGATGTGCCCATCCTGTTGTGGGCAGCCACATGAAGGCCAGTGCTGGCTGTAGATAGGGCTTCCCGTCCTCTCATGCACTTTGTATCAGAACTGCTACCATCTAGGCTTTGATGTGCTCTGTTCTCACAGATCTTATCGTCCCTGACTGTTTGTATCAGCAACCAATGTGTGTATCACTGTAGAGCAAGCGGCTCTTAAAATTGAGTAATAAACCAATGTAAACCGAGAGGAAAAGTGATGTTTGCACTGTAAATGGCTTTCACTTTTAGCCCAAGGTTTGGGTTTCTGCATGGCGACCTTCATGTGGCTAAGGCCATTCCTGAGGTTACAAGTAAGGCAGAATTACGCAGAAAAAGTCCCAGGCATGATTCTACATTCAAGTTCCTCTTTCAAGTGGTTGAGGAAGCACGCACTCATCCCACTAACACATCTCCTTCACACGTACTTTCATACAGATGTGCAAAAAGACACAAGAAAGCAAATGTCACTTAAGGCTGTGACATTTCTAGGACTGGATCAGGAGGACTGCAGTGTTCCAGCCGCTGTGGAACTACAATTCCCAGCCGGATCTTTAATGCATCAATTGTCAATTTCTCTTGAAAAGGATCCGTCATCTCTCCTGGCATGTCTATTTTTAGTAAATACATGTATTCTTCATGACATAACAATTTTGAAAATCTTTTCCCTGTGATGTGCCATTCCTCTGTTATTACTCTAGAAATTTATGGGTAAATTGATAACTGGGTGTTACTATTTCCTTTGTCAAAGGGGCGTGTCAAACGGCCTACACTGAGCACTGATTGGATAGTTTTAGTCTGTGTAGGGACACACCCCCAACTGGTAACACCCAGTGGTCAATATATTCATACATTTCTAGGAGGAATAACAGAGGAATGGCACAACGTAGAGTTCTAAGAAAAGATGCTCCAGAATAGATTTTTTTCTTCTCATGGAAAATACAACGATTTACTAAAACAGACAGGAGAGGTGACAGATCCTCTTTAAAGTACATTTCAAATGGAAACGTTTTTCACCAGACTGATAAGTGATCGCAAATTTAGGTTGAACTAGATGAACTCCTTTTTCACCTTACTGACTATATAGCTATGTGCGTTATAAGTCATTAATAATCAGGGACCACCGTTTTTGTAAGATGCACATTGCACAAAAGACTCTTTTTGTGTAACTGGGCATTCACAGACAATGGCATCTTTAAAGGGGTTGTGCTTTTTTTTCCCAGACACAGTGACACTCCTGTTCATGGGCTTTGTTTGGTATTGCAGCTCATCCCTACTGTAGTAATTGGGTTGAGCTGCAATACCAGACACGGCCCATGGCAAGAGTGGTGCTGTGTCTGGATAAAGCAGAGGTTTTTTTTCTATTTCTGGACAACCCCTTTAGTCATTGTACCAGGACAATGACAGGCCATATGCCCTATTAGAGGGTATCCCTGCTCAGGTTTCCTCTTTACTAGGCAGAGCCAAGAGCAGCTGCAAAGAGCGGACGCACTGCGACCATATATTACATGTCGCAAATTCAGTTAAATGGGAGCCATGTAATACTGCAGCTTCCTCTAGAAGATTTTCAGAGGTTTCAGCTGCCGGACCCATGGTAGATAACTGATCGCCAACAGGTCCAAATGAAACAATATCTTTAAATAGGAGTTTTGTGTTTCGTGATTCCAAGTTGCGTGTCACTGTTGCAGGTGTGACTTTGGCGAAGCATTCATGCAACTTGGTTTAGTGTTTTTTTAACCAAATTTTTTTGTTAAAGTATTGGTTAGTCGCACATGTCTCCCATTGTAATTAATGGGATGTGACTGTCACGCAAATGAGCAGTCAGCTGCAACTTTCATGTAATCAGAAATTGAAGAAGAATGAAGTTCCACTAATTGTGACTTCAGTCATATGACTATACTGATTTGTCGTAGTCATGCGGGGTCTTAGCTTTATTAAGGTCTCTTGACAATAAGATGATCACAAAGTGTCCCCCTACTGTGACCACCAGCGATCAGCTGTAATCTTAACCTGGCAGTAAGTGCTTCCCTGCAGCGCCACCACAGGTGAAAATAAGCATTACGTTTTGCCCATTGAAATCAATGGTTTGTATGTGCAATACAGGACAGGTCCTCCACACTATCCTTTTGTCAGATTGCATTCCAATAATATGCATGCTAATCTGCATGGAGATTAAAATTCTCCACCACTGCATATCATAAGCAGACTGCTAGACGACTTTTACAGCAGCCTGTAGTCTGTTAAAGGGATTCCTATACAATGTCAGAGAACTTGACATTATTTGTAGTCCTCCATGTGCATTATCATTCATGACATTTCCTTGACTGAATCTAATTCCCTGAAGTATTTTTTAATAGCCTCATATTTAGAAATACCCTTAGAGTCTGGTAGCAACAAGGAAAGTGCTACCAGTCTCCAATATTTTTAAAGGAGCACTGCAGGAAAATCATATACACCTTATTGTACCCAGTGCAGGGCCTGAGGGGCGGAGCATGACACAAGGATCCCTGTGTCATCCACTGTTTATTCAGGCTCTGCACTAGGCATATTACAGTATATCCGTTTTGCCTGGATTGCTCCTTTAAGAATGTTTTGTTACTTATAAGAAAGGATCCCATAATCAAAAAGCAGTAACCGGCAGACCATAGTCTTTAGACATCCCATTAGTACATGTTTTGTGCACATTTTTTTTTTACATAGCATTCAAAAACATCTGCTGAAAGTCACCATACGTGATACCTGAATAGGCAAGAGGCACCATGTGGTCGTGGCTGCGACATAAGTCATTGACTACGACCACTTGGTGTCTCTCGGCCAATCAGGATGGGAGGCTCTGTAATTAGCATATGGTGCGTGCCATAGTTAGTACTAATAAACGAATCCGTATGATCTTTGCTGCTGTGATACATGTTCTGCATCGTATAAATAGACTCAGCGTGTCATCACTTCTGTTCAGTTGCTCTACGATCGGTTTAGTCAAAAAGACAGGTCTGAACATTTTTCTAGTAGATGTGCGATGTGTTAATGTCAGATAAGGTCTACGGTATGTAACTTGAACCTGGCTCTTCTCCCGGATAATGCTACTGCCTAAAATATTAGCTGCCAATTACATAACAAAACATCAACTAGCAGGAAACACCCAATATGCGCTAGATACTTTCCACATGGACAGAAATGTGTGGCAGATACACATATACCTGTAGCTGTCCGGGCATGCTGGGATTTATAGTTTCACCTTGAGTGCCAAAGGTTGAAGATGTATTAATGTATACAATTATATATAGACTATAAGGGCAACTGAACATCCCATGCAAATCTGCTTGTTAAACATCTCATTCCCAAACCCGCAAGGATTAATATAAAAATGATCACCTCCACCCTTCTAGGGAGGCTTCCTACTAGATTTTAGAACACAACTGAGGGGATTTGCATCCGTTGAGTAAAAGACCTTTCATGAAGTTGGGCACTCATGTTGGGTGATAAGGCCTGGCTCTTAACAGGTATTCCAATGCATCTTAAGGTGTATGATGAGGTTGAGGTCGGGTTCCTTGGCCAAATAAACCTTCACAAACCATGTTTTTATGGACATCAACTTGTTCATGAGGCGTTTCAACAAGCCAGTTTATCATACGCTTGTAAAGGTGCCCATACAAATAAGTTGAATATCAGAAGAACCCACCAATTTCATCAGGAATGGTCAACTATCTATTGTGTATGGGAGTGTCCCAACTCTCCCCCAATGGCAGATGACAAAGAAAAGAAGGGTCGGGCATATTGAATCCAACACAATCTCACAAGAGATAAGTCACCGCCAGAGGTGTCTCGCAGCGACTTATTCCAATCTCATCATTGAGAACACCTGCACGTTTGGCCGAGCATGCATATGTTTGGGGGTGTCAGGCAGAATAGCTGTCAGCCGAACGATCGTTTGCCAACAGCTATTGAAGGTGTAGGTCCATCTTAAGTTCTGTTGGTAAAAAGGAAACATCTAGCTCACTCTCAAATTCAAAACTGTCCCTGTAAGCAACATCAGCAATAAGAACATTTTGTCAGAAGCTTTATCAATTAACTTTACGTAGATGAGCTGCACAGCAAAAGGCTGAGATTGCATTGCGCAATGCCATGAAGTGACGCTGGATCGGTATCGTCCCATGGTAGCACCATGTTGAAAGCCACTGAGATGTTCGGTACAACCCATTCTGCTTCTTGTGTCAGTCTATGGAACCTATATGTTAGGCCCCATGCACACGACCGTAAAAAACCTCCGTTTTTGCGGACCGCAATTGCGGTCCGCAAAAACGGAGCCATTCACTTTCATTGAACACTGACACCTTTCCGTAGCACTACGGAAGGGTGTCCGTGCCGTGGAAATGTTCCGGGAATTATGGAACATGTCCGTTCTTTCGCATTTTGCGGGCCGTGCTCCCATACTTTGTATGGGAGCACGGCCCGAAAATGCGGCTGTCAGTCAGCGGCCGGCCGTGCCCGCAATCGCGGGCCGTGATTGCGGGCACGGTCGTGTGCATGGGGTCTTAGTCTATGGAACCTATATGTTAGTCTATGGAACCTATATGTTAGTCCATGGAACCTAGTAATATGTAGCAAACTACGGCATTTAAGCAGATCTACACCAGAATCCTCTTGAAATAACATATGGTATTCTTTTTGAACTAAAGCTTACTACATACATTTATGTATTTTAGACTATACCCCTTTCAGATTTTTGGCTATTTTTTCAAGACCATTAAGAGGAACAAAATCTTCAAATAGGTTCTTTAGAGACGCAGAGACGTTGTTAATGCCCACTACGGCATCTTCTCTGCATAGAAAATGTCAATGCTATTATTGTCACACAAATAGCACACCTAGAATAGAGTTACACTGATATCTATATAAAAGAATCATCAGGGCGGTCTAGTTTTGGTGGTCGAAGCTGGGACATGCTTGACAAACACTTGCGTGGGTCAAAACGCCTCATGCTTTTTTGGACAGTGTTAATAAACACTTAATTTTTATGCCACATGGAAGCTGTTATAAAGTTGCTTACATTATGAGAAGACCTCGTCTACTGGAAAAGAATTACATTTGCATGAATTAAATGGAACTAGAAAGAAGTTGATCGATATAATCACAGAAATTATTGAGAGACCTAAAGACCCAAACAGAGGCGAGGCATTAAGGAGAACCATTAATAATATAGTCACCAAGAGTCGAAAACTCGACATCAAATGACAACAAACAACTAAATAAAGAGATGTTCAGAGGCATTGTTGGATCTGCTTTCGGCAATATGTGACTGCTTTAAGCTTCTAAGCCTATTAGATGGGCAGATATTCTTTCATGAACGAGCGCCGAATAATGATTTAGAGAGTCGTTTGCATTCGAAAGACGGTCTACTACACGTGACAATGATTGCTAAAGATTTGATGATCATTGCTCATTTGCTCACACCTCATCTCGGATCTGCTAACAACTGGAAGATTTTTGATTACACGATAATCTTTCATTCAGGTAGATGTGGCCGATCCACGGAAACCCCACGATTTATCGTTATTCGTTTGATCACTGCATGCTATTACACGTGGCGATTATCTCTTACATTCGAATGGTTCATTAAAAATGTGTACGATAATCGAGTTGTCTAACAGGGCCTTTACCCAACAATCTGCTACATAATCTTTACTTTGTTCATGGTTTTTACTGAGAGCCTTTACAGAGTCCATTATGAGAGTCCATTTTGCCAAGGGCAGTTACCTGCAACAGAATTTATAAGACTAATGCTACTTTCCATCTGGCCTAATGTGACCTAAACACCTGTGACCCACATCATATTGCCATTACATTATTAATACCCTTTTTGGTATGTATTGTCTTTCTTGTTCACTACCCGCTGAGTAATCTGTATCCCGTCAATTATTATTCGGCCCATGTTAGCCCCAGTAAGCCAGGGTTGATAGAGGAATCCTTTCCTATTATAGAAATACACAGTTGATGCCCCTGTTCTTTGTATGTTAATTTCTCCTACTGTGTTGACAAGTTCAACTTATTCAATCATCGGATCTGGAAATTTATGCCACAACGTAAACCTCAGGAACATGGACTGTTTCTTACTGCCTTTTTAGTATTCCAAACATACGAGCAACAGTGCCTATTTATTGGCAATAGACGGCAGATTAGTCACTAGATCTATATGGCCAATTTTTGAAAAATCTTGGAGTTGCTATAGACCCGGGGTCTCAAGCCTGCGGCCCCTGGGGCAGTCATCTGCGGCCCGCGGGACACAGAGCCGCTAGTACAGGCTCTGCTTCGGGACTTGGAATTTCCTGACATCGCTGGGGGCTTTCCCAGAGCCGGAGTCCCGTGCAGAGCGCTAGCATTGGCTCTGCTTCGGCACTTTGTGGAATTTCCTGACATCGCTGTCCATATATGGACAGTGTTATCAGGATCTTCCCCAGAGCGGAGTCCCGAGCAGAGCGCTAATACAGGCTCTGCTCCGGGACTATGTTGAATTCCCTGACCTCGCTGTCCATATATGGACAGTGTTGTCAGGATCTTCCCAAGAGTGGAGTCTCGAGCAGAGCGCTAGTACAGGCTCTGCTCCGGGACTCTGGGGAATCCCCTGACATCGCTGTCCTCATATTGACAGCGATGTCTGGGGCTTCCCCAGAGCCTGAGTCCCGTCCAGAGCGCTAGTATAGGCTCTGCTCAGGGACTCTGGGGAATACCCTGACATCGATGCCCATACATCGACAGTGATGTCAGGGGCTTCCCCAGAGCAGGAGTCCCAGTGATGTCAGGTGCACAGCTGGAATCTCAGGAAGAGCCTACTAGTGCTCTGCCCGGGACTCCAGCTCTGGGGTTGCCCCTGATAACACATTCCCGTCCAGGAGAATCCCCTGACGTCACAGTGTATGGACAGTGACGTCAGGGGCTCCAACAGCAGAGGAATCCCCAGCCAAAGCGTCGGCAACGCTCTGGCTGGGGATTCCACTCCTAGAGGGAGCGCCAATGGAGCTATCTACTTGGGGTGTGTGTGGCATTATCTGCGGAGGGCACTGTGGCAGCATCTGCGGAGGGCACTGTGGCAGCATATGCGGAGGGCACTGTGGCAGCATCTGCGGAGGGCACTGTGGCAGCACCTACGGAGGGCACTGTGGCAGCATCTACGGAGGGCACTGTGGCAGCATCTACGGAGGGCACTGTGGCAGCATCTACAGAGGGCACTGTGGCATTATCTACAGAGGGCACTGTGGCACTATCTAAAAAGGGGCTGCCCAATCTTGACATGTGTGTCTGCCAAACGCTGCCAACTGAGCCGCCGGACTGCATTTAGCCACACTTAAACTGGAAAACTGGATTGTTGAAATAAGCACGTGGAGAATTCTCTCAAATTTTAAACCTAGCGGTATTATTATAGTAATGTAGTATTATTATTATTATAGTAATGTAGTGTTATAGTAGTTCAAATAACTAATTGGTTAACCATAATTTTGTATTGTATCAAATTTGAAAGTAATGCAGCCCGTCAACTTCCCATTTTATCTATATGCGGCCCACTTACCCGGCCGAGTTTGAGACCCCTGCTATAGACCTGTAGAGTAATGTCGCTCGATAGTCTAATCGTGTAACCACCATAATTCTGTTCATCCTCTGTCTATATTCCTTTGACTTGACATGAAATCAATGACATATTGTCCAAATAAAAAGGGACAAAAATTACAATATAAGGAACAATAAAGGTGTAGCTAATGGGAAGTGATGTTTTTGAGTTGAGTTTGGAAGTTCTTTTTTCTACCCTCATTTCTGCAGACAGTTTCTCATAAGTCACCGTCGGCCCTTTGGTCTGTCGTTATATATGGGTGATATACATTATTTAGTCTGTCGTTATATATGGCTTGAAATACACTGTTTCCTCATTTTGAGTTTTATTGTATACATAAAAAGAAACCTGTAGTCAAAATGTAGTATTACTCATCTGTCTGTGTGACCCATTGTCTGTTCCGCATAACTGGAAGGGGTTACATACAGTACAGATTAGTAATATCCTTGCTTAGAACATAAATAATGGAGGGTTTTGGCAGAGGAAATTGTCCATGGTTATTCACGTACCCACTCAGCAGAAATGAGCCACAAATAACTAATAAACAAGTTCCCTTCACTGCTAATGTCCCCCTCAGGTGCATTCCATCCTGGTGGCCTCCTCACCGCCGAGATATATCCCTGGAGGTTCTATTACTTAACTGGAGGTAAAGTGATATCCTCTTTGTTATGGAGTTAAGACCGATAGACAGACTGCATCATTAGTAAAACACAGGGACTTAACACCATTTACTGATTCTCGGGAACCTTTTTAGAGCTTGTTAAATCATTAGTCAATAGTTTGTCTCCTTCTGAGGGTGCTATGTTTGAACAACAGGAATTAGTTACGGAATATTTGTCTTAGAAATAATATCCACGTACTGGCTGAAAAAACTATCTACTGTTCATCCTGTGTATAAAGGAGAACAAAAATGTAAGAGAAATAACTTTAAAAAACAAACAAACTAGTTTACGTAATTGTAAGAAACCATTTGAGATAGCATCAATATTTAAGGAGGAAACCAACCAAAAATTATTTGTCTTATGTCAAGATCACATATTTGGAGTCCACCTAGACTACAGAGCACCTAAATCCCTTCGGGGCTACTCAGAGACACAACATTGCAAAGTAAGGAAGGACCATTCATATCAGTTGTGCTCTGCTTAGTAGGGTGTCTAAGGTTGTCTTAAAATAAGGTATTGAAAGTTTCCGAGTGGTTCTCAAGGTCTTTAGGTGCTTTATAGAGGAATGCAGTCTGTTCATTCTGAAAATCAGTAGTGGTCCAAGTTTTAAGATGTGGGGGATTTTGGCATTCTAGCTTGTGACATGTGTGACACGTCAGAAGAATTTTTGATTGCATTTGCCCTTGCATATCCAAAAATCTTTATTTTAGCTATCTACCATAGAATATTGGCGTTTGACTGTTATATAATTCAGCAAGTGAGGCCCAATTTCTCCAGAATACTTCCATAATACAATGCGGTAAAGAGGCACAATGTGGCAGCACGGAGAGTGGATACAAGGACTGCATGCGCCTCCGTATAAGCCCAGTGCACACAGCTCTGCAGTGTATATGAGGCCTTAAAGTGGGACAAACACTATAAAAATGGAGCTAAGGCATCACAGCTAATCTTTCATTTTAAATAAACTAACTTATATATGCCGGTGTGTATATATACAGTATATATTTTTTTCTTTTACACTAGAAATTTCCTTTAATTTATTCTATGATGAGTAGAATTCACATGATAAATACATGCCCATGTTATCACGAACAATATGAGTGTTTTATTTTTTATTTTTATTCAAATGGCTTGTATTAAGCATACGAGGGTCACAAACAGTGTTTCAATACCAAAGCAACAGTCATTTACTGATATATACACCGCAATACTCACATCAGCTTCTCCTTGATCGATGACATAGAAGTTGTCGCCTTCATCACCTAAAATCACAAATAAGTGTTTAATTGACGTCAACTAATATTTTGACTAGTAACAATTACCTAGGCCCGATCACTACATAATAATAATTGGTTATTTATACGTGATTTGTTAAATATTCATATAATATACCATCATTTACAGCTCTGACTATATTGACATATTCATATATTTCACTCAGATTTTTTCGCTTATACAACAGGTGGTGCCAATACTCAGAAGCAAACATCCTCAGGTTGGGCCCTAAAGGGGTTGACTTTATAACCAATGTCCGTATCCCCTATTTAGGCGTATGGAAGACATAGAAGGACTTCCATTCAGTAAGTAGGAGCAGCTCCAATTCCGTCAGACTCGGCACCTCGAAGTATTACTTAGTCAACTGCAGGCCGCCAATTTCGGACAGGGACGATGCACTTGGCTCCCTCTATTATGTTCTATTAGAGTTACAAAAACAGCCGAGCCGCGCTTTAATACTATATATACCTTCTGCCACTACAGGGGAAATTGCTGAACAAAAATTCCCCTGGCGATAACGGCTGATCAACCAGGATTCCAGGAACAAGACCAGCGGGAATCAGCTAATCATCAAAGCACGTGTCTTTAGGGGTTGTCTTCAAGAGAAGACAAAAATTTATTTTTTTACAAAAATCTGATTAATACTGAACTAATAGAGAGAAAGTAAAATGTAATTTGGGTAGTACCAGGTTTCCTTGCCCCTCTGCTGCCTTCTGTTTTATGACATTTGAGAGTTGAACCAGAATTATATGAGACAGACTGGTTGCTAGGGACATGGGGCCTGACAACCCTATAAAAAGATTGCAGTTGTTAGACAGTTTATCCCTAGAAACCAGTCTATCTCAAAAGACTGGATTGGCACTGTGTCGACAGCGGAGAAGATAAAACAACAGCTTTACAACTGTGATGACATGACATTACTCATCACAGCCTGCATTATTAATCAGATTTCTCTAAAAATAAATGTAGCTATGCTAATAATATGAGTGGAAGCTGTAGCATATGCTATATATATTTATACGATACTAGTACTGTGGACTGACTCCAGATTGAAGACGAACTCTTTGAAATAACGCGATCCCCCTTGGCAACAATTTATTATGGAAGTGGAGCCACGACACTAAGTCATGTTGATAATGTTTTTCTAAATCACAACAAGGCATCGGTTCATTTCCCGTAGACTCATGAAGTTCTAATATTCACTTTAGTCACACCCTGCCCACTAACACCAAGTCATTGCCTGCCATAAAGCCATACTATGGTGGACTCCAGAAGTAACTAGATATCTATCCCTAAAAAAAAAATTATTATAAGAAGAAATTCCATAAAATGTCATAAAGCTAGAACTTATTTTACAATAAATAATTAGTAATAAATGCAAAGCCTGAAAAAATTGGTAAGAAGGTCTGGAGTCAAAATGAATGTCGATTCTGAAAGTGTAACGTGATGTAACCTTGTGACAAAACAGAGCAAATAGCAATAAAAACATTCAAGGTCTCTGCGTTACAATGATACCATATTTGGCTCTGTCACCAGCATAGCGGGGTCCCCTGAGACCTGGACACATTGTTTTATTTAAAGTCTGGTCTCTGCCAAACCCACAGAGAAGTGCTTTTTGCAGTTCATGTCAGAAATAGGCAATGCAAATGAATGTGAAGGAAACATGATCATCTCGCAAGTCAATCATTTCTAAGACCCAGCTATAGAAGTTGAGGAGAAAAAATGTAATATGTTTTAAGTTGTGGGTAGATAAATGAGGCTCTATATCACCTTTCCTGCATACTTTCCTGTCTACTCTACTTCTGTGTGTAGATCTGCTAACATTCCTGAACAAAAATGTAGGACGAAAGGTCTTTGCCACACACCTAGTTGTCCTCACATTGCACGTAAACGTCTTATTGCCCAGCATGGCCCTCCCGTGTCTTCTACCTCTGAAGAACAAACTTTGGGAACAATGGTGGGTATCCTTTCTGCTTTGACCCGGGGTGTTGGTAGACTCTGAAGATACCTGAGGCACCATGGAGCACTGGGGAAGTGGGAGGACACAGATACATCTGAATATGGTGATAACTGGGGCCATGAATGCCGGCTCACTCGGAAAAAAAAAAACACCGGTGTCAGATGCTAGCATCACTACTGGTCTTTTCCTGGCATGACATGTTGGTTCTATCTTGGTTTCCATCTTTACTAGCCTACATAAATACCCACCATTCTGGAGATCACCAGAATAGCACTTGGATAAAACGGGATTCTAAAATGTGATCTTGTAACACTGCTGCTTCTCCATCACCTGTCCTCTCTCTGTAAAAGAATGATAACCCTCATTATCTTACTAAAAGCTTCTACACATACTACTGGTAGGTACGAGGAGATAGATGTCATGGGAACAGCAATATTTCCAGAAGTTGGGCTACACTAGTTACTTGCATCACTTCACTTTGTGAATCAGTTATTTTGTTGTCTTCCAAGGAGAACAGCTGAAAAACTGTAAGGTAATTTAACTCTAGGGTGCATTTGGCCTGACAAGTTTAATCCACTGAGGTCTCAACCAACTTTTTTCATTTGCAACCTTTACAATATTGAATATAGATGCCTGTTAACATGATCAGTTGTTGACATGGCGTTGTAAGGCCCAGGCACCAGGGGCACAAGTCCTAGGTCTTTTGGCCAGTTTCTAATTGTATAATTCAACTATTTCTGCGTCTCCAAGACCAATCACCATGACCCATCCTCCGAGTCAACCAATATGCGGAAGATATTGTTTAGTACTACCCCTGGAGATGCCCATCTTTTCATCGGCAGCTGAGCAATATTTTTATTTTCTTTCATTACTAGAACCCAGACTTTACTCATTACTTTAATTTTTATCCCAAATCTGTACTACCTACCGGACCTTGGAATCAAACATCTCTGCTGCCGGTTGCGTGCCCAGTCTGTGCTTGATTTTGATTCCTATCTTATACGCTGCGGACCAGATAGACTAACCTAATATCACAGATGGATAACCTGCAAATAAATCTATTACTTCCTTACGGTTTTCTCTGGAGAAAACCTCTAGATCCCTTTATACTCCATGTACATGATTATGCAGCAGAAATTATTTTAACCTTATCATGTATATAGCATACACAATGTCAGATCATCTTCACCAGACCTGAAGATTTGCAGCCTATTTTAACATAAAAAGGATATACAAGTTAGTAAAAGATTTACCGCCATTAACAACTCCACAAACACTTCTGGGTACGTGCCGATCAATCGTCAAATAGCAATAAGGTTGATTAGAAAACAGTTACGTCTCCAAGTAGATAAACAGATCTTCATACTTTTCACACATATATGATCTACCAACAAAGTGTCATAAACTGATCAGATACCCCGTCTGTGATTCATATCAGATCAGTTCACGACACTTCGACTGCACAGTTCTATGTATAATGCATTGATAATATCTATGTTCATTTTGGTAAGATCTGTTAGAAATGACTGGTTCTTAGTGTGGAAGTTCTTAGGTCTGTGTTTATAAGAATTCATTGAAGATATCTTATATGAGAAGTTTCAAACCAAGACTTTTTACAATCCGATTGTCAAGTGGTGAGTGACCTGAACTTGCTCAGAAATATTTGAAGATTTGTGAAGGACACTCATTTTTATATTCAGCACGAGTTGGCAGAAGTATATGAAATTATTTAGGGACATTAATTTCAGGAATCTTATCTACTAGTACTTCAAAGTACCAAAGAACAAGTACATGTGCCTAATAATTGGAAAAAATGACGTGGGATCCCTACCTATTTTTCATAACTAGCCACATGGTAGGCTTAGATACAGGGCTCCAGCAGAGAGTCATGTTATACTTACCCTCCTCTTCAGCTCCGGGCGCAGCGGAGGTCCTGATGTCATCCAGTATTCCGACGTTGTGCACGGCGCACAGCGCCGTGATGTCATGACGTCTGGACCTCCGCTGCGCTCGGGAACGAGGAGGGTAAGTATACTGTTACTATAGTAACAGGGGCCCGTGTAGTTTATTACATAGGCCCTCAGTTACTATAGTAACTTTGAATAGACATGGTATGGGATATCGCGGGCAATTGCGACCGCTGCAACCCCTATAGCTACGCCACTGGACAGACCAATGATGGTAGGCTCCATATACTGCATGGGGTAGTTAAAGTCATTTCATAGGTAGGCAAAATTGCCATACAGACATATAGGATAGCTGATTGACTAAGATTGGACTGCGTTACCCAAATACCAGCGGATCCTACGGTGGGTCCGTGGATAAGACATAATAATGACTCTAAAGGTCCAGCAGAAGAAAACACAAATTGGAGCGGACTTTGGAGACAATCGCTTGTCTCTAGGGCAGTGATTCCAAACTGAGGTGCCGTGAAAACGCTCCAGGATTACCGCGACACTGATCTGAACCACTGTGGCTGTGCTTTTTCTCCTCCTCCTCACAGCGTGAAGTGCATGTCAGGAGGAGATTTTTTGCAGCCAACTTGTAAATAGTGCCCCCCCCCCACCTCTGTAGATGGCACCCCCCACCTCTGTAGATGGCAACCTCCCATCCCCCCTTCCTATACATAGCGCCGCCGTAGCTCCCTGAAGGAGTGGAATCCCCCTGTGGCCGGATGTTCCGCTCCGGAACGGAGCGCTAGACGTCTCTGTCCATATATAGACTCCTGAAGCGGAATCCCCGTTCACAGCATTGCCGGCGCGGTGGCCGGTGATTCGGCTCCAGGAGAAGCCCTTGACTTCACTATCCATGAATGGACAGAGACGTCAGGGGTTTCTCCTGGAGTGGAATCCCCAGTCACAGCATCGGCAACGTTGTAGACGGGGATTCCGCTTCAGGGGTTGCTCCTGATGACACTGTCCATATATGGACTTAGATGTCAGGGGCTTCTCCTTGAGTGGAATCCCCGATCACAGCGTCGGCAACGCTGTGGACGGGGATTCGACTTCAGGTGTTACCCCTAATGTCACTGGCGCTATGTATAGGCGCTACGTATAGGAAGGGGGGATGGGGGTGCCATCTACAGAGGTGGGGGGTGCTATGTACATTGGGGGCTGTGTGGCACTACCCACAAGGGGGTGTGTGGCACTACCTACAAGAGGGCAGTGTGGTACGATCTACAAGGGGGCTGTGTGGCACTACCTACAAGGGGGCTGTGTGGCACTACCTTCAAGGGGCAGTGTGGCACTAACTACAAGGGGGCTGTGTGGCACTACCTACAAGTGGGCTGTGTGGCGCTACCTACAATGGGGCTGTGTGGCACTACCTACAAGGGGGCTATGTGGCACTACCTACAAGGTAGTGTAACACACCCATTGTAGGTATTGTTACACGCCCCCTCGTAGGTAGTGCCACACAGCCCCCTTATAGATAGCACCCCGAATCCCCCCATTCATATACGTAGCGGCACTGTAGCTCCCTAAAGGAGCAGAATCTAGCACTACCTACAAGAGGGCTGTGTGGCACTACCTACAAGGGGGCTGTGTGGCACTACCTACAGGGGCCATCTGTGAGTGGCAGGCTGATGGTCATTTTACTGTGAGAGGTGGGTGATGGTCTTCAAGTAGTTTCCACATCTGAAACCAATTGAAATTAATAAGAGGCAGAAACAACCTGCGGCGCTAGTTTGGAGTGCTTTTTTTCCTGCGTCTTTTGCATAAGCTTCAATGTCTTAAAGAAACGCAAGCAAAAAACACAAAAAAAAAAAAGTCAAACAACGCTGTCAACTTAAAATCTGATTTTTTTTCTGCCTTACAAAAAACGCTGTGTGAACATACCCAAGAATGTAGTACTTGTTTTTAGCCATTTTCTGTCTTTTTCTAAATAATTTTTGGTAGTGTGCCCTGAGGATTTTTTTTTTTCAAGGGGTGCCTCGAGTCTGACAAGGTTGGGAAACTCTGCTCTAGGGTCTTATTGATGATACGTCCTGTATGTGCAATGACAACAACAAAAATTATAATGTAATTAAAAGTGTGCTCTTTAGATAAAGGGTGGGCACTCTGAATAACTTCTTCTGGTGCCAACAAGGAACCCCAGTCCGACACTGGTGACACCCCATCTGGAAGATATTATATTGGTTGTCACCTGGTTTTCCAAGAAATATAATTTTTAGCATCTGTAAGAACGTAAAAGGACAAATCAGGAACCTAAATTTACTTGTTACGTGTTTTTTATTTATTTTGTGGGAAATGCTCTTTAATTGAAAGGGATTTTCCTACATACACATGTATCCCTTATAGGGAATACACATATGATCGCTGGGGGTCCGACCACTGAGACCATAGCAATGAGGAGAACGGAGGACCGAAAGTCCCATAGAAATGAATGGAGCGCTGTCAGAGCAATTTTTTTTGGAGCACTTTGGGGGATTCGGTCCCCGTGTTCTCTTCATGGGATACATGTGTTTTGTGGGAAAAACCCTTTAAGGGACAGCTGCATATTAACACTACTCCGTTAATAGAGAAATAAAAAAGTATTGCATTTCCCTTTATGGCAAACACATGCCAAAGGATATTACCTAAATAAACAGTTGTATTTATAGGGTTATAGAAGTGTGTGAATTTCCAGGATTGTTTATACGCCAGTTAGGGTATGTTCACACGGCCAAATTACGGACGTAATTCGGGTGTTTTACGCCTGGAATTCCGTCCGAAATTATGGCTTGAATGCGTTGACAAACATCTGCCCATTGAAAGCAATGGGCTGACGTTTGTCTGTTCACACGAGGCGTATATTTACGCGTCGCTGTCAAAAGACGGAGTGTAAATAGACGCCCGCGCCAAAGAAATGTCCTGTCACTTCTTGGGACGTAATTGGAGCCGTTATTCATTGACTCCAATGAAAAACAGCGCCAATTACGTCCGTAATGGACGCGGCGTTCAAGCGCCTGAACATGCCGTTACGGCTGAAATGACGGGGCTGTTTTCTCCTGAAAACAGCCCCGTAATTTCGGCCGTAACGGACGTGCACGTGTGAACATACCCTAATAGTTTCATGTTTTATTTAAGCATAGTCTCACCCATGCCAATAAAATTGTGGCACCTTCTAAAGAAAGTACATAATCACTATGGATGAATGCGGTAAATTTCTGTCATTCTTACCTTGTAGTATCACAGTCTCTCCAGCAATGTGATTGACGGGAAACATGGCATCAAAAATATCACTGCAAGAGAAACGAGGGGTGTAAGTGATTTGTAACCGAAATTCAGATTTATTTAATATGACAGGCTGTCTAGAGGCTGAATGCACACGCAGGCCGACTCTTGTTTTCTTCCTAATAAACTAACTACGAGATTTCTGGGCGGTTTTGCTGATGCACAGAATTGTAAAGTATCCTGAGAACCTGAGACATGTCACTCTACAGTGTCCACATCCAACCGAATCCTGATATGTAATGCAAATTTCTATCATACTTTTACACAAACGTCAGCGTAGCACGGGCAGGAGAGCAAGCTGGCACTAAATACCCGACAGAAAGAATTGTGTCAAGAGTCTCTTAATACACGAGAGATGAGTAATAAGATTTTGGTAAATGCCACAAATGTCAATGCATTTTATAGTTGGAGTTCGCTGGTGGAATTGTCACAATGTTCCCTGATCCACCAGAATGTGGGTGTCTGGCTATTTTTTGCTGTGGCATAACGAAAAGTGTCCATTCATGGTGAGTGGGCCACTTTATCCAAAGGGCAAACGGCGCACCTGTACCAGGAATGCTTGCAGAATATCATGACAATGTCATGCATGACATCAGAATCAATTGCCGAGCTACAGGTAGGGTGGGAGAATCACGAAAGGGAAGCCCAGTGACAGTTGCAGGAAAAATGTTCAGTGTGTGTGTGTGTGGGGTTAGCTCAAAGTTTTTGCACTGGGCCCACCAATGGGTTAAGACGGCCCTAAAGGTCATAATGGTTAGCTCTTCCTAATTGTTATCGTTAGTATATAACAAGTGATCAAAAGGGGGAAAAATTAGCAAGCGATTGGATGAGATAATGGTCCTTGCACACCGGCCAATATGAGCCATGAAAACAAGCGCCGATCAACGAGACAGCTCATTGATCAGCGCTCGTTTGCTCTTTTCACAAGGAGCAATGATTGGTTATGTATGGGGACAAGCGATCGTTTACACAGGGAGATGTGCGGCCGACAACCATAATATTTATTGCTACATAAACTATATGATCAGCTGATGAATGCCCGTTTGCCAGATCATTGGCCCATGTAAAAGGGACAACTCTCCTATGTGTAAATTGCCAGCTCATATAATCATCCTCATGATAAAATTGTGGGATGACTAATTTATTGGGGCCAAAAAATTCAGCCTTCCATGTGACGAAAAAATGATAATCAATCAAAGCATCATGATGAGAACATATGGGTCTGAACATTTACAAGGCCATATAAAAATCTGTAGAAAGCCCCAGGTCAAACATTATGTGAAGGTCCCCTCATCCTTATCATAAAGTGTCCAATTTATACTGATAAACAATATCCACATAATACCACCAAACAGTGCCAAAATAATACCACTATACTTTGCCCACATGATTTCTTTCTGTGGCCAGGCACAAGTATTGGAGGTAGGATGATGGAGCCCCTTAGCAGTGGTGCTTCCAGGACAATTATTTTTTATCCACCACTGAAATCAAGTGTTTGGTCTGACACCATTTACAGGACCAATAAAAACACTGTGGCTAGTAAAGTCTGACTGACTTAGAAGTGATTTCCCACCCTGTTCTTGAGGGTTCTCCTCTGATGAATGAGACCTAGATGGCATTGTCCTGTATTATATAGTATGACTTCATTCAGTGGACAGCGTGGTTCATGACAGTGCCGTCAGAGTGTCATGATCTGCTGGCAGGAAGAATCAAAAACATATTGGCACCAAATTAGGGAATCCTTTTTATAGTGACTTAGCACATCGGGCACAATCACTCAATAAATTGTTAGTTAAGGTTCTATCGTGATATCAGGGTCCTACCATATATGTTGAATGTTTATATAGAATGCGCGCCAATGTTATTGGTAGATACTTTAGAACAGACAATCTGTATTGTCTTTGGTAGTCCTTCACTACATGCAAATATACATTGTGCTTTCTCCATCTCAGCTGGAAATCCAATTCTAAAGTTCTACTGAACTCCATTATCACACATCTCCAAATCTATTACATATGCAACAGGGTTAACTTGTAAATGGAAGTATGTCCTAATGAGAAAAATCTCCGGTGAGTTTTCTTGCTTCCTATTCTGTTTGGACTTGTTAAGTAGACAGTACCTAGGGCTGAGAAAATGCATTATGCCTTCATTCTGCTTCTGTTATTACATTGCAGTGACACATCAGCAGCATCTCGAAGACTCCTGACAGCTCACGGGTAGTCACATCTGACACATCCTTCACGGACCTGACATCATTCCAAAGTGAAGACGTTGAAAAGTGTTGTACTCCTTAAAGTGCACCTGTCACTTACATAGTAGAACTACCCATTATGTGCTCTAAACTAGTACGAGAATGGCGGCTATAAACACATTGTCTCTGGTACTTTGGAGCTTGCAATCAAATATAAAAGTTGGTTTATATCCTAAAGGACTCAAGACTTTAGGCTGTCAAAAATTAGCTGGCTGCTGATGGATTTGTAGGGCAAAAAAAATCAAGCATTTTGACGGTTCCCACGACCTTGTACGTGTATTACCCAAGATATATATTAACGGACAATAACCTTGTATTAGGGGACTGCATTTCAAGCAATCCTATAATATATTCTGGTAGGTTCTCCGACATTCACATGTAAATATACCATCAAAGAGCAATATTTTTCATAGTAAAGATGTATGACAACCAGTATGTTCACCATCACAGCTCCCTCGGGGTTGAAACCCAGGACCTAGCATCCTCAAGGTAAAGTTAGGCAGCAATATAGATAAAGGGGGATGCACCAATGCAAAACGTAAGATAACTGTTGGTGGAACACATGTTCGGCTAGCGGTTATCTCCCCTGACCTCAGCCACAGCCAGCCAGACATTCAGATGTCGTATTACATGGTGGCTATTCAGATGAATGACCTTCCATGTAATACATGGATGGCTTGAGTCCACCAGGGCAGGAGCCGCTCTTACAGAAAAGTTCTCCGCTCTGCCTCATAGAGGTAGAGTCTCTAGTAGGGGACCTGCACTAATGAATTTATGAGGTACTACAAACCCTCTGAGAACCGAGATTACTCCATTTTTCCTTGAGCCACAGGACTGTATCCTCTACTATATAAGTAATATATGTACTGTACAATAGCAGTGGTCTCTAACCTATAGCTCCAGCATGCCTGGACAGACACAAGTTGATAGGCCATGCTTGTAGTTGTCGCTTTGCAACAGTTGGGGAGCCACAGGTTGGGGACCACTGTACTATGCTTTGTCATTGACTACATGTCTTGCAGCTGCCTTCCTAGTACCATCTACATCTAGTGCCATTCACATCTCATGCATTCTGTGCTATAGCGATGCGTTGATGACCATAACTAGAGCTCATCTGCCTTCTTCCATTACTATCTCAATCGCTCCTGGTTGTAAAGGGTGCAGCATGGTAATACATGTAAATTAGGGAATTGGTCATAATAAAATTCTCTAAGCTTTGAATATTTCACATGTGGACTTATTTTTCCCTTTCTAAAGTTTACCTATCAAAGCATTCAATGTTGGACTGTACTTTGGGTCCACCAGAGGAGATGATTTTGAGGGGCCCACACATCAACTATACAGAACAGGTGCATGTTCACTTTTAAACTGCATCCTAAACTATCCTCAATGACGTACATAGCAGAGAGGCAGCCCATACGAATGCTATAAGGGCCTTGGAGAGTGGGGCTAAACCCCAGTTGGTCCATCCTTTTTGTCACTGGGTGGCAAGAACCCGTGCAGGACTCCCTTTTACAGAGGAACTACAGTGATAGCAATCAAGGCGAGGAATTGGCCAAAGGGTCATGGAAAGCGCATAGAGGGGGAAATACACCAAGCCCTTCTGCCTTGGGTGGCAAAAAATGGCACCATAATGGGGGCACATTTTGATCTTTGCTATGGACCCCCCTCTTGGTCATATCATTAATACATTTTGGTAATGTATTTGTGAGTCAAGTCTGTAGGGATTCATACTAGCAGCAAGTAATTGACTCCGAATGAGCTCTAGATGGGGTTGTCTTCTGCTGGACCTTTCCATCAGAACAACCCGAAGGTACTCTGGTGGGCCGATGCGACCATATAATATGATAATATTACACTTTTACAGTCTAAATATACCTTCTGTACAACTAAAACACTCAGAATTATGCTATGAATGCTTCTGTCTTGAATATTGCAGGGACACGTTTCCCAATGCTTTACATATTATACATATATTCTGAGATACATGCCTCAAGTTACTGCTGTATTTGGTCAGACCACATCCATTTAAGCATTTGGATGCTCTGTTATATAAACAGTTAAACAATGTAAGTAACCATAAGAACAATTCAGGCTTAGCGTGCAGTGACCACTATGCACCCTGCCTGTGCTTGGCACCAATTTCAACCATATAGGTTTACACATGAAGTAAATGTATGTCTATGTATCAATCAAATGTGGAGCTTCGCGGCATATAAAAATATTATGTGATGTTGGGAGCAGCGAGCTAGTACATGCACAGGGTTTCCTAGACAGAAAAGTACCAGTAACTCAGGTCAATGATGAGCAGAGGATCAATCCATAGGCTAAAGAAAAAACGAGAGAAGCTGTACTAAAAAAAATCCCAAAGTACCGACTTCACAGGTCTATAGGTTGGAGTCATAGTTACAGCCAATTCAATTATTCTGCCGTCTATATTTATAAACAGCACGTAGATGGTATTCCCCTAATTCACGTAACCTAGAAACATAGGTCAAGGCTAGATGGACGAGTAGGCTGCACGATTTTCGGATGCTGGGCATCATATGGCAGAAATCTTTTTACTTGAGGCTTTAGAGTGGTTGCGTGAGATTAGATAAAAGGATCGGCTTATTTTTTTGCCCTAGAAACAGCACCACTCTTGTACATGGGCTGTGTCTGTTATTGCAACTCAGGTCCATTTATTTTAACTCCCATACATCCCCATTAAGATGTACATATACACTACGTAAAGGTTGGCCACGATGGCCAATATTGAGTTTTGCAGGTGATGATTGGTATTCATGATTGGTAATCATTCATGATGCCCAACGCCCAATATATTTATCCACCATATAAACTGTATTTTGATATTTTGCTTGATTGTACTCCGATGATTGTAAATTGCTTATTCACTTGCTCACCCTTTATATGCGTGTGTGTGTATACCCACTAACAAACTGCTTGAGGAAGGCTCAGGTTGTGTCAGCTAAAACAGCGTACTTTTGGGGTGAGTGCTGCCTATTTACTGCTTTTTGTCTAGAGGGACAGTGGTCAGTTCTCTAAAGTTCACACAAGACAGATACAATTTGTAAAAGCATGCAGCATATCCGTCCTGTGCGCCGCAGGGAATTCTGGGCGAAAAACCGCACCGAACTGTGGTGCAGATTTTCGCCCGGAATGTCCGCTGCGGAAAACTGCAGCACCAGCCGGCCTCCTAAAATGACTTTTTATCCTAGGAGACCGCTGCATCCTGTAATTGGCTGTAGACGTGGTCACCTGGGATGAAGCGTCATCCCAGGAGGGCGGCCTTCTGACGTCACCCAGACCAGCCTCCTGGGATGATGTTTCATCCCATGTGACCGCCGCTACAGCCTGTGATTGGCTGTAGCGGTCCCATGGGATGAAACATCATCCCAGGGGGCCGCGCTGGAAGAAGGTACACAGACTTCTGGGTAAGTATGAGGCTTTTTTGTTCTGAGTTGCGTTTTTTGCGGTGGGATCGCTACGAACCCACCGCAAAAAACTCAACAACTGCTATTTGTTGTGGGATTTAGCGCCCCATTGAATTCAATGAGGAATTCCCGCAAAACAAATAAGCAGCGTTTACGCAAATACAATAGACATGCTGCAGAATAAATTTCCGCAACGCAGATCAATTTCTGATCTGTTTTTCCGCTCAGTAATTATGCAGCGTGTGGATGAGATTTGTTCAATCTCACTCACTTTGCTGCTACTGTATTCTGCTGCGTTTCTTCTGTCCGCAATTCGGGACGAAAAAAACGCAGTAATTCCGCAACATGTGGACGAGCCCTAAGGCTTGCACCCCTTTCCATTTAAGCCTGTGCTGCTGGATTCTATTTTTGTATCTAGATATATATATTTGATGTTCTAGTTCTTAGATAGAACGTGTTGTGTCTGACAAAATCAAACATACCCTTCCCTCCACAACCTTTATGAATTAAGTAGGAAGTCGCTATTCCTTTCCCCTGTTGACAGATAAGGCTGTTGGCAATTTACAAAATCATTTTTTAAGATATCTGCATTCTGGGCACCAATATGTTCCAAACACGTCTAGTTTCATGTCTGGCTCAGGAGAGCGGCTCTTCTTATACCTTACCATGTCAAAATTCCTTTTACAATCAGAGGTCACAGACTTGAAGACCCCTAGGTTCAAATTGGGTAAAGATATGTTATAAAAATGTTCTTCACAGAGCAAAATGTTCCAGATATTTCATGTTGAGGCCTGCTCACATTGATGCATGAGATGTTAAAATGGCAGCTCTGAAATATGCCGCTCTAGGGAGTCTATACACTTGCAATACCCTTCCTGGCTCTCGGCCATAAGACCTGAGCCTAATCCTCTCCTCAGATGTGATCAGGTTTCCTCTTATTCTTGATTTTCTTCAGACAACGTAAAAAAAAAAAATCACTTTAACTTGATCCATAAACATAACTTCCACATGTTCATAAGGAAGGCAGGAGCCTTTGTGAACAAATGACACCCAATACCACCACCTGACAATGGAAGTTTTAAAGGGACACGATTTTTAAAATGTGCCCACGACTGAAACCTCTCCTCAGAGAACTACCAGTGCTTGTTCATTATACTTTGGTGATGTCAGGGTTTCCGTTAGGTCAGTCAGTATTTCCGATTGACCTGTAAGTCCAGCGAGTAGGTGACTAGTGCCCTTTAAAACCTCTTTTACATGGCAGCATGTTTTTGTTTGTAGCATAGGTAGCAGCAGTCAAAAAGAGACAAGTTATACGTTAGCTTTCGCTGCGCTGACCTTAATATTGTAGATAATATCTGGAACAGTGGTATTCCTGGTACCAGGAATACGCACCCTGCATCTTTTTTGCCGGGTACACCGGGTAACAACGTTCAATTGCATCTGTCCCCCCCCCCCATTTCTGCCGGTGCCCTATGGTGCCCTAGGTAAGATAAGCAGTGTGCCCGGCAGCTACTTTTATTTTTCTTTCTATGATAAAACTGGCATGCTTATGATGGTGTCTGTTTTTAACATTTCAAGGGAACCTGTCAGCATTTCCCGTTAGCCTATGACATCTGTACAATGCCGATAGCCTCAATTGTGGCCAGTAAGGGTGCTGTCACACGTGCCGAACAGCAGGTTTTTTCGGGAGAGAGAGGGAGGGAGAGAGAGAGAAAGAGAGAGAGAGAGAATAGTGAAAGTTACTTCCAGACGCTGTATAAGAGGGCAGTTATGTGACATAATGGTGGCTGGGATCGGTGGAGATTGTTCGCAACAAAGCACCTGCTGAAAGAAAGAAAGAAAGAAAGAAAGAAAGAAAGAAAGAAAGAAAGAAAGAAAGAAAGAAAGAAAGAAAGAAAGAAAGAAAGGAAGGAAGGAAGAAAGAAAATAAAGAAAGGATAGATAGAAAGAAAGAAAGAAAGGAAGGAAGGAAGGAAGGAAGGAAAGGAAAGAAAGGAAAGAAAGATGAGATAGATATTAGAGGTAATAAACTACCCCCCTCCCCCTATGTAGATTGTTAAATTATCTTTCTATGATCATAACCTAGTGAGTTCAGACTGACAGAACCATGAGATACATCCATAACTTCCCACAATGAAAAATATGAGTTAAACACAAGTCTGGAGTTATTATCTGCACATTGCCTGCAGGCAGCTCTTCTCTTCCTCTATGGAGAAACTGAAATGGAAGAGGGATTATACAAATCTATGCAATCATTACGCAGATCATTAACTTGACATATTGGGACTGTTTTTGAGGATACCACCTTCCTGCATGTTACCTGGAGGCGCGTTAAGACTTTCATCTGAAAGAAAATCGCCAAAATTCATTTTAATAAGTTCAGTGAGAGTAAATGTTAGCGATGTATCCTCGGGGCATAATATCTGCTTTAGTAAAAACGCAATACAAAAGGGAAATATCATTACCGGAACAGAATTCCAGCTGAAATGACTGGAATATTTGTAAGTATGAAGTGCTGAGGGAAAGTTTAATATAAAGCGCTATTGACTTCTGGGAAATGTGATTTACCTGGCATCCCTTTGTGTCAATGGTATTACCCAGCGGGTATATAAAGTGTTGCACCGGTTTGGAGCACTTTAAAGAGAAATTCAACCTTCATTAACTTCTGACCTTTCTATGAGACATATCTAGAATTCCCTCAAGGCCGGTCACACACCAGCCCAGTCAGTATTAACACTGGAAAGCCGGTACCAGAAATCCATTTTTACCGGCAATAAAAAGTGCCGGTATCTTCCGTAGTCAGATTGCTTCCTATTTGAATTGGACACTTCTACTTTACCAGGCCACCTAGCTCTAGGAACGTCAGCAGCGTCAGGACAAGGTCAAGTGTTGGATTGGTGCCAGCAGAAGATTGAAGTGGGCAAGGCCGCAGAGAGCCAGAGACACTCACATTCAGCAGTTAAACATACACACTCTGCCTGCCCAGCTCCGAGAGTCAAGACCGGAGGAAGAGGAGGATACTGACTGAGTTACAGTCGATGTCTAAGACTCCCAGACCTAAGTGGCAAATCTGACTCTGACAATGTAAAGTCTCCAGTAACCCTAGTCTGTATTTTTGTGTGGAAAAGGTGGCATATTAGATGATGATACTGCTGGGGGTCTTACCAATATTTAACTCTTTTAAATCAGGACATTTCAAGCCCTGCCCCATTCATGAAAATTTGTGGACTGGTTCGCGGGATTGTCCAGCCAAAGTCGGGATGTTGAGCAAGTATGTATGGTCACTTTTGCTAAATGAATCCCAATAAGGGGACTGCAGCATTCACTAAAGTGCCATGACCACTTTGTTCTGCTGATCTTGGGGGTTCTGAGGGTCGGGTGCCCACTCATCACATTTTGTTGGCCATATAAGCATAGGCCACCAGTGTATATTTTTAGAAATCCCCTGTAAGGAACTTTATAGTCCCTTTGATTTGGGAATCAGTAAGGCTCCCACAGCACAGGTCACTAAAGATACTTTCTGACATGTGTTCACGACATTAGGGAATTTAATAAATAAGTAATAATATTAACTCTTTCATGACTGGGGCTATGTTGGGCCTTTATCAATATAATAAGACATGCAGAAAAGACGCACATCGTGTCCTCCTTGCACGACTCCGAGTCCCCCCTATATAAGGAATGCCTGTGACGTCATTAATGATGTCACGTGGTTCCCTAGCAATTGCACGAATGCAAAAGCTGTGGCTTCTGCATTCAGGAACACAGCGCTCTATCTGATAGCCCAATCCTGCCAACGGCACTGTGTCCAGGAGAGCGCAGTACCATCAATGAGAGCATGTCAATTAATGAGCTTCTGACACAGGGACCATGCCAATATCCCATTACTTTATGTGGCTTGGGCAGGAAGGGATTAATATAATTACTCCCCTAATAGAAATGTTCCTGTAGAGTGAAGGTCTGTGGTGAATTTCACATTTCCACCCTTGTCCTGTAAACCTGTCAACATAATGTAGACAGACATTACAGTCTAAAGGGAGAATTTCTAATAATAATAATAATAAATCCATGAGTCTGTATTGTTGAAATGTACTGATAATTAGGTTAATTTGGCTTTAAACCCGCTTATAGGGGTTGTACCCAGACGACTAGCTGATCGAGGGGCGTCCGTGTTGAATAAAGTGGGCCCTTTGTATGATTCATGGATGAGCCTTATCCTCCACATCAAGAGCGTCTCTTTATACTGGCTGACCTCTCTGGCTGATAAAGGGGGGGGGGGTGAGTAACCCTTTGGTAACTTAACCAGACATCCCCTTTAAGGCTTAAAAGTGACAAAGGCTTAAATTCCCAGTTTTAAGTTGTAGTGTAAAATCTAATTGCATTCTGCACAAAAGGTCAATAAGACCTACATAAAAACTAAGGAATATCAGATTTGTCAGAGAACACTTGGAAGATTCAGGAAACTGATGAAAGAATGTTCTGTGGACTTATATGATATAACTGGAAACTTTACGTCTGGAGAAAATAAAATATTGTATTCCAACAAAATCCCCTTCATCCCGAATGTAAGTCATGGCCGTCACGAATGAAACAATCAACCTTAAATGTCCATAGAAAGAATTTTCTATGATGCTCTGGAACAATGAAACATGGATTATGATTGGTTAGTATAGGCAACTTCTGAGAAAGTTTGGACACATGTCCTGATATACAGAAGAGTACGATATCATATCCTCCAACTGTATTGAGCTGTGGGGTAGATTATATTTCTATTTAAGTGTTTCTTAAACTGTGAGGCGCCCCCGGTTCTTGATAAGGTGTCCCAAATTCAACGTCCAAGCGTCCGAAATTCACAAGGACAGTTACATAGTCAGTACGGTTGAAAAAAGACACATGTCCATCAAGTTCAACCAAGTTGTATTGTGCCAGCATATGGCGATTCTGTCAAGGCAGAAGTAGTCTATCACAGATCACTTCATCCAGGAAGATATTCCCCTGTATAAATTGGCGCAGGAACAGAAAGTGACAAGTTAACTTCTTTCTTGCGGCTGGATTATGGGGAAGTTACTAAGGGTACAGTCGCTGTGACAGGGGTTCTGTCTCTCGTAATGGGGTCACTGTGGCTGATACTGAGGGCACTATGGCCGAAATAGTCTGTACGTTAAACGTTCCTCTTTTGGTATGGTTTTGGTTGCTGGTT
This sequence comes from Rhinoderma darwinii, assembly GCF_050947455.1. NCBI lineage: Eukaryota > Metazoa > Chordata > Amphibia > Anura > Rhinodermatidae > Rhinoderma > Rhinoderma darwinii. Next base: position 126,389,660 of record NC_134692.1, read on the forward strand.
TTGCAGGTGAGGCCCTTTAAGAAAAAGTGTGTGAAGCCCTGGTCTGTGATCTTGTGTGTTTTTGCCTATGAAATGTTTAGCCCTCATGGAGTAGAGAAAAATCTAATTCCCTTGAAATTGAGAGTTGTGGCATACAATAAATTCTCCAATATCCGCAGGTCGTATGTATTATTAAAGGAACACTTGAGAAAAAAACTGATTTGTTATGTCTAGTGCAAAGCCTGATGATTCGGTGCATGATTTCTAGCTTTGGTCTGTATCTTGAGTCATGCTCCACCCCCTCAGGCCCCGCACTATGCATAACACAGTGTATCAGTTTTTCCTGGAGTGTTCTGTTAAGGAATGTAGCACATTGATACCTGTTCTCCAGCACTGTCTTTACTGAGTCTTCAAAATAGGAAATTACCAACAAAAGACACAACACCCCAAAAAAGTATAATTCATCACGTGGAATACGTGGATTCATAAATACTCACTTCGGATCAAATTTCGATTTGCGGTTTAACACTTCAAGGCTACGCGGAATCCTCCTTTAATGTAAAGCAAATGTTTGATAATGGTCCATCTAAAGCCAAAAGACTTTTCTATAAATGCTTCCGTCTTGATCATAAAAGAAGAAGAAATCAAGATCAAAGGGGCAGCAAAGCTGATCTGGAATGATGTTGGAAAACACCTGCTGCCTGGCAGAGCGCTGTAGTATGAACATGTGACTCCATGGGCTTCATGTGCTGCTACCCCAGCGTTTTTGCAGAAAGAAATGAATTATTTTATTGTGCCAATAATATGTTCAAAAAATAAAAAATAACATCAGATGTTCTGAACATAAGCACACCTGCTCAGCCTTAACCTCATTTATAATCCATGTGGCCGTAAATTATATTTTCTACTTTGTAGAGAGAAAATATCCTTGCTTGGCAACTCTCCTACCAGTGGTTAATGCTCTTTTCTCATATTGTCATTTATATGACGGTGATTTTAATGCAGGACTTAAAGAGGTTGTCCAGGATTTGAAAAACATGGCTAATTTCTTCAAAAAATACCACCACACTTTTCCACAGTTTGTATGTGGTATTGCAACTCAGCCCTATTCACTTTAATGGAGCTGAGCTGCAATACCAGACAAAACCCATATACATGCTTTGGAAGAAAGCAGCCATGTTTTTCTAATCTTGGATAACCCCTTTAAAGAGGCTCTGTCACCACATTATAAGTGCCCTATCTCTTACATAACGTGATCGGCGCTGTAATGTAGACCACAGCAGTGGTTTTTATTTCGAAAAACAATCAATTTTGACAGAGTTATGACCTATTTTAGCTTTATGCTAATGACTTTCTTAATAGACCAAGACTTAATAGACCAAGACTTTTTGACCAAGTGGGCGTTGTAAAGAGAAGTGTATGACGCTGACCAATCAATGACTCACACATTAACGTTACTGAAGTGTCTTGAGAGTGAATAGACATTGCTTCCAGCCAGGACACAATATCTATTCACAATCCCGACACTTCGGTAATGTTTGTGTGGGACTTACAGCACAGCAATCGTGATCTTGCGAGATCACGCTGTAAATGACAGCACAGCGTGCTGTCGATGTGCTGTGTGAGTGACACTCAAACATTACCGAAGTGTCGGGATTGTGAATAGACATCGCGTCCTGCCTGGAAGCGATGTCTATTCACTCTCAAGGCACTTCAGTAACGTTAATGCGCGAGTAAGTGACAGCACATCATGATCTCGCAAGATCACGATGTCTGAGTACATGAATGGAGAGAAGTGTATGACGCTAATTTGTCACTGATTGGTCGGCGTCATACACTTCTCTTTACAACGCCCACTTGGTCAAAAAGTAAAAACAAGCCCAGTTGTCTATTAAGGAAGTCATTAGCATAAATCTAAAATAGGTCATAACTCCGTCAAAATTGATCGTTTGTCTAAATAAAAAACACTGCTGTGATCTACATTACAGGGCCGATCACATTATGTAAGAGATAGGGCAATTATAATCTAATGACAGAACCTTTTTAAGCTAGCCATAGATATAATATATAAGAAGCCTAACTCCACTATTAATATGCATGTCAATTCTATGGATGCTGGCGGGGGTAAGCGGCTGCTTGAGATCTCTTATACTCATCAAACATCAATAAGGTCCTGACAGCCCCATAAACATTAAGTTTTTGGCGCATCTACAGACAAATATCTATCTATAGGCCGCTTTAAAGGAATACTACAGGGAAACACTGTGTTATGCTTAATGCAGGGCCTAAGGTGGTACATGACACTGGGATTCTCTCTTTAGTGTCATACACCACTCTGTCAGGCCCAGAACGGGGCATAATACGGTACATAAGCATACGTGGCAACATTTCATTCCAAAATTATGGGACATTTTAAGACTCACCCTGTTCAACATGGGAATGCTCACAAAATTGCACGGGATCGCCCCTCTTAATGAACATTAGCAGAAGTCCGCCCCCTTGTGGTCTAGTTCTTGAGAAAATCAGGACTTTTGGCAAGTTTGCATAAGTTTTACATGATGTATTGCTTGCAAGCCCATCTCCACTTGCTACATCATTTCTCATTAAGGCTAAGCTGTCAGTACACAAATAGTATATTTCTTGCGATCTTTTAGTGAGAGGGGCCTAAAACAAGCCTGTAATATTTGGAGCTTCTATGTATTGTTATAGCTAATAAAACATCCAGTGACCACTTCTGTACATGTAGAACATGCATTTAAACGGTGGTCCCTTTGACAGGATTATGTAGTTGCTAGACAATTGGAAAGAAAATCTGTTAGACACAACCCCGGTCCATATGCCCCATTAGGGCATATGGTTGTCATAGAAGGGGCTCCCTTTACTGTAAGAGCGACTCCTACTCTGGCGGACCTGGTGCGTTTATGCATTACTAGGATGGTCATACATTTGAATGGCCACCATGTAATGCTACATTTCCTCTGCTGCAGAATTGTATAGCCACATCCGGCTGATAATTGCTAATCGGCAGGGGTAAAACAACCAGGGCACACTGCTTCTTTTTAAAAAGGGGTTGTCTTCATGAGAACCCCTTTAAAATAAGAGCATTTGGTAGATTTCCTATTAATGGTAAGCTAGTGGATGCTAGTGCACCCTCCAAACCCTCTATCAGGGACCATTATACGGTGGCCACTCTATGCGTCCTTGGTCAAGTACGTAAGTAGTAGTACTAATTATAATGTGTAAATGCAGTTACTGTAGTGTAGTTAGACCAGATATTCATACAACCCTAACTATTTAGGCTCGCTTCCATGTACTGTCCATTAGTGGATATCCTTATGTCCTCTCATGACTGACAGTTCAGAGAGGAGAGATCTGACAGCCCTGGAATTTATATCAAGGGGGAAACTCTTGCCAAAATTATAAATAGAAAATAACAGGATCATGACAACTTCAGCTCCTGAATGGTGTCATGATCCTCAGACCTCAATTTAAATAAATTTCCCCTCTCTGCTGGAAACTGTAATATCCAACATGGTAGTATATATTTATGCAGAAGACAGGGCAGATCACGAAGAAGCAAGCCAAGGCATACATCCTCGGTCTCTGCATCACAGAAACCAAGATAAGTAAGTATTAGGATTAGGCCAAGAGGCATAGCCTAAGACTCCTGGGTACCAATGCAAATTCTGTGATAAGGCCCCCCATCTACCATAATACTGGTGCCTTCTTTTGCGGCAGAGGGATCTTTGGGCACTAGAGTCCGGTTGCACAAGCTACCTCAGCACCCCATATAGCTATATCCCTTAGGGTAGCCATATTCCAAAATCTGCAATGGCGTCCTGTAATTTCAGCCCTGCTCCTGGGCTTGTTTTATACTCATCATAACAATACACAAAGGATGTGAAATGATGATAATGATTGTACATTTTTCCGATGGATACCATGAAAACATGAGACAACCTCAGAGTCTGATAACTGTCTGGGGCAGAGGCTGCAGGAAGATTTATACATATTTTCCTGAGGTGAAGTAAACCCAATTCTCCAATGCGATACAGTCATCACATATGGTGTTTTCCAACAAAATAAATCTTTTGTTAGCTGCTGACAAAGTCATCTACTTATAATGGCAGCAAACTACTGGGAAATACCCTCTCACCGGTCTAACATGTTGGGAATTCACCGCTCATGGAGCTTCGGGAATGACAGATAAGCATGATGGTTATTAAAAGTGTTGACCGGTCTCTAATCCCTGACCTTGGCTTAAAGCAGACCATTTCCTATATTTCTATGGAAGGAAGTGACCAGTCCCTGAGTGATCCTTAAGTACAATGAGACATGTTTAGATGTGTGACTGCAGCAGACCGGAACCATCTTTACTCCCAGAATCCTCCCTGCTCTTCTCACACATGTGTCTGGTGCTAGACATGAGTCAAAAGTTTATTAAATACAAATCAACATTAGGTTATCTCCACCTAGAAGTCTTTATATGGAGATGCAAAGGAGCACCTGGAAAAAAAGCGATCATACTTTTGTGTTCAGCTCTATTCACACTACGTTGGAAATATACGTCGAAAAATACTCCCACATATACCTCCAACTGAAGCCTCTGATGTAGGCCACTGTATAGCATACTGTGGCATACGTGCCCCATTGACTCCCATTCTCTGCCTTTTGGTTAAGAACAAGTGTAGTACCTGCTCAAGCTGAGGTTAGTAATCATCTCTGCCGGTGGTTGATGGGCCATTGTAGAGGGATGACAGAACGCCGAGGTGAGGGCAGGGAACCACAACGGTCATCGCTCTGGTGTATGCATTTGGTTTAAAGGTACCATTTGTAGGTGACCAGGCGACCGTCGGATCAGGAGGTTGGGTAGTTTGGAAGCCCGAGTTGCTATGTGCCCCAGGGCTGGTGACCCTGGGGTGCCCTAACTCACTGGGGGTGGGATCCCACTGAGTGAAGGCACATTTGCACGCACTCTCTTTCACACTATATGAGCACACACCTTTATTCTCCCGGCCTTCTGGCTGGGAGATGAGGAATTTTTATACCTGGCGGATGTCCAGGCTGTATCACAGCGCACATCCACTTATTTAATTTTGTTTTTTCACTGTGTGTTTGTCACGTTTGTCACAAGGATTTTGGGATGTGGTGCCCTTTTGGGACCCTCCTGAGGTCTAGGGTGAAAATGTGTGGCCATCTGGTTCCGTTTTCCCCTGCAACCCGGCCTCCCTTCTTCGGAGGGGAGGTGCGACCTTGATGCAGGCTCCTAGGTGGACACTGGGGTGGCAACCCAGGTAGAAGCCTAGGAGCGTGTTTGGGTCTCCCTAAGCTTCGGCATTGGGGGATCATCGATCCTCTAGGCCTATGGTTTGGTGGGTGGGGGAATGGTTATGCAGGGCCTCTCTCTTTTAAGAGAAGGGCTGCGATATACCGCATCCTTGTGCACTTCTTATGCACTTGGGTGATAGAAAGCACAGCTTGGGTTTAAAAAAAAAACAAAAAAAATAAAAATTTACTCCCATTATAAAAACCGTATACCACATAGTATATGTTTTTGCAGGATGCCTCTATATTGAATAGCGTAGTCAAATTCACTATACAATTCAGTTTGACGTATGCCAAAAAGACACTTTTTGGCAAAAGGTCTGGTCAATCAGGTCAAAAACATCTGATCACCAGGAGTTCTAGCAGAGGGACCTCCACTCCCATCATAAGCTGAGGCTGCTGGCCAGGGGTTGTCCAAAGTCAACTGCTTATCATATGACCCTATACTGTAAATGTCTAGACAGTAGATCTCGTGTGCTGGAGGACCATAAGACATTCATTGAAAAAAGTATGGATTTGATAACTAGGTCTGCCTGCTGCCAATACCCGTTCGGAGGAAAGTAAGAGGAGGATTGGGTTCTCCTAAGAGCGAGACCTCAACTTCTAGGAGTTGTATTTGCAATATGAAGGCAGGGAGTGTAGAAGGGACTTTAGACTGAAACTTTTGGGCTTTGTGTACAACAATCAGTTTCCGGCTCTTATGTTATAACATGCATATTATCTATGGAGGTTAGCAAATGAGTGATCTAATTGGTTGCTCCATTTTTGTCTTCTCTACATAAGTCCCATTGTCTCAGTGATGTCAGTGGCTACTACCATAGCAGCAACCTGAAAATGTCCGTCTTATAGCTTCTTGCACTCTGCTCTATTCATAGACCAGGGAACATTTTATCAGATGCTTAATGTTATTAGTCAGGACAAAGCATTTCCAGTCATGGATACCGTTCCATTGTCACGAGAACGGATCAATATGGAGACTCTCACTTGCCATATATCACATTGCACATTTATAGACGACTCTTGCTAATATGGTGTTTTAATAAAAGCATTTTTTCAACTCAATTCTCCTTTCATTTCAATATTAAATCCAGTGATTTGGGTTGAACACAATAAACCATTTTTATTTATAGCCAATGCATCAAGTGTTCTGGGTTAACTCTACATAACTTTACTCCGAGACGATTATTAAATTTAGAGCACAGATTTAGCCGCATAATGAAAACCAAGTGCCCGCCTATACCACATACACGGCCTGACAGATTAAAAGCCTGAAGTGACATTATATCAGGTGCACACGAGACACGGTACAAGAAAAATGCTATTTTAAATTCACAAACATGAAGGTGGTTACGGGCAAATTGACAACATCTGTCCAAAATTGAATTATTCTACAAAAATTCCACAGACCCTAAGGGGATGTTGGAGAACATAGGGACAGAGCAAAACAATGACAGGCTTACAGAAATCTGCCTGGCATTGCATGAGACGGAAACAGTGATAGGGACTGGACTTGATAACACACAAATGGCTATTGCTGGATGGCCACTACATGCCCCCACGCAACTATACACAACTGCCTACATCTCTGGTAACACATGCCGACACAACTCCTAATGTTCTTTCACATGACCACAACTCCCCATCCAAGAGCAGCAGGCTAGGCACTTGTTTGCTTCCCTCTTTGAAGTCCTTGTAGGACAGAAGAGTGTCATGACCCACGGACTAGTTCTCCCTTGGTTGATAACAATGTGGTGCAATGTCGAGTAGAGGAGCTTTTGGAAAGGAGGATGAGTATATAGTAGTATCTGAAGTGGCTGCATTTATGGCCGGGCTAGATAAATCCAAAGAGACAGTGATTCACTTTTTGGGATGTTTCCTTTGATGTGTATGAAAGTCATTAAAAAGTCAAGTCAAGAGTAATGTAACTGACCCCTAAGTCACAATATGTTGTCCGACCATATGGGATATACGCCCTAAGCATGAAATGTAGAGGATGGACTTGAATATTAAGGGACTTTCCTACAAAAAACGCATAATGACATATCAACTGAATATCTGGAGTTAATGGTAGGTGCAAGTGCGACGAATAGGATTCCTATAAACTCCAAGAAATGTTGATGCCTGGTTCCCGTTCCTGGCAGACAAGAGAGCGACTCTCCCCTAAATTTATTGGGAGATACAGAAAAATCTCGGTTGGGCGTGCTCAGCTGTTTACTTATTTCCTGTTCACATTGACGGCATGAGCCACCACTTCTCCAATAGATCGGTGGGATTGCCAGTGGTGACAGCCCATTGATTACACTTATGATGTATCCAATATACAGTCCATCAAAGTGTTTCATGGGTAAGCCTATTACCCGGCGCCCCACCCGCATCATAAAAAAAATCCCCATAAAAAAGTATAATGCCCCCCCACAGTATAATGCCTTATATAGTGCCCGCATACAGTATAATGCCCCCTTAGTGCCCCACACACAGTATAATGCTCCTTTAGTGCCCCACACACACAGTATAATGCTCCTTTAGTGACTGACCCACATACAGTATAATAACAATATTTAATAATATATTAGAACCCCTTCAAGGACACAGTATTTTGTCCTCTAATTGTGCCCACATAGTATTATGCCCCCTAAGTGCCATACAGAGTATATTGCCCCCTGTAGTGCCCCTACACAGTATAATGTCCACTTAGTGGCCTCCACACAGTATAATGCCCCCCACCCCTGGCTGCCTCACACAGCCCCCCTTGTAGATAGTGCCCCCCTGTGGATGGTGCCATACAGGCTCCCTATAGACAGTGCCATAACCCCCCACCTCCCCCTTGTAGACAGTGCCCCCCAAACACAAAAATTGAACTCACCTAGGCCCCATTCCCACGACGAACTGAGTTTAGAGAAAGACAGAAAACGGCTAAAAACAAGCACTACACTCTTAGGGCGTATTTACACGAACGTGCTATACGTCTGTGCAACCCGCGTGGTTTTCACGAGGCTCGCACGGACCTATGCAAGTCTATGGGGCAGTGCAGAGTGTGCGTGAGTTTTGCGCAGTGTGAGTCCGCTGCGTAAAACTCGCGACATGTTCTATATTTCGGCATTTTTCGCGCATCACGCACCCATTGAAGTCAATGGGTGCGTGAAAATCACGCGCACCACACAGAAGCACTTCCGTGGGACGCGCGTTATTCGCACAACAGCAGTGAAAGAATGAATGTAAACAGAAAAGCACCACGTGCTTTTCTGTTTACAAACATCCAAACGGAGTGTCATAATGATGGCGGCTGCGCGAAAATCACGCAGCCGCGCATCCATATGAACATGACACACGGAGCTGTCACGCACCTGCACGCGCGCAAAACGCACACGGTCGTGTAAATCCGCCCTTAGGGTATGTTCAAGCTTTTTGTAAGGTGGAAAAAATCTGCCACAAAATTCCCTAAGGAGTTTTGAGGCAGATTTTGAATTGACAGCGTTGACATTTTTTTTGTGTGTTTTTTTAAGCCATGGAAACCACTTGAAGACCATCAGCCCGCCACTCACAGTAAAATGACCATCAACCCCCCCACTCACAGTAAAATAACCATCACCCCCCCAATCACAGTAAAATAACCATCAGCCCGCCACTCTCACTAAAATGACCATTAGCCTGCCACTCACAGCCCCCTCTAAATAGTGCCACACAGCCCCTTGCAGCTAGTGCCACACAGTCCCTTGCAGGTAGTGCCACATAGCCCCCTTGTAGGTAGTGCCACACAGCCCACTTGTAGGTAGTGCCACACAGCAGCCTTGCAGGTAGTGCCACACAGCCCCCTTTTAGGTAGTGCCACACAGCCCACTTGTAGGTAGTGCCACACAGCACCCTTTGTAGGTAGTGCCAAACAGCCACCTTGTAGCTCGTGCCACACAGCTCCCTTAGAGGTCGTACCACACAGCCCCCTTGTAGGTAATGCCACACAGCCCCCTTGTAGGTAGTGCCACACAACCCCCTTGTAGGTAGTGCCACACAGCCACCTTGTAGGTAGCGCCACACAGCTCCCTTGTAGGTAGTGGCACACAGCCCCCTTGTAGGTAGTGGCACACAGCCCCCTTGTAGGTAGTGCCAGACACCCCCTTGTAGGTAGTGCCACTCAGCCCCCTTGTAGATAGCCCCCCCCTTCCTGTAGATAGCTCCACTGTAGCTCCCCGAAGGAGCGGAATCCCCCTTTGTCTGGGGATTCCGCTCCTGTATGGAGCGCTTGATTGGGCTCACACAATTTGCTCAAAATGTGCGCTAAGAACCTTCCTATTGTAGGTAGATTTAGCTGTAATGCATATTTATTTATATTTAGCGGCTTAGGTGGCATTGGTGTTCGCAGTGTAGCAAAATCCTTACTTCCGGCACTACCCTGTACATGATCTTTGAGTTCCGTTTTCCGGCTGGTTCAATGTACGGGAACGTGATAGATGATGTCACTGTACACTGAGGAAAGTGGTGAACAGGATACTCTTTTGCCTGCGTCTCTGAGCATGTGTGTTTTCTACACTAGCAGTGTTTACCACGCATGCCCACTCCTGCGCTATCACAGTGCCTGCGCGTTATTTTTTTCTCCCCCCAGCAGCGGACTGCAAACTATCAGAAGAAAGGGAGGCATGTAAACAAAGTGGACGATGTAAACAAATTAGACACCCTAATAGGGTGTATGAAAACGGGGTTTCTAAACTGGACAACCCCTTTAACTCACACATATGGGCACTGTTGTGTATAGAAGTGAGGGTGGTAACAAAAAAAAAGTAATTTGATCAACTCAGACACCTACGTATAAGTTACGAGTACATGAAAAAGCCATATGAGTGAATGGAGAAATGATGACTGCTAGGTTTTACACTTTGCGTGGAAAGGTTATAAGATATCAGGAAATCCCCTTATTCCATAGTAAATGTCTATTTTTAAATAAATTCCGGACAGAAGTATTAATGAGACATTATATGGAGCTGACGTGACTCATCTATGAGGGAAAGTCTCAGTGCACCTTTAAGACATGCTCAGATATGAGGTCATGCCAATTATATGCAGTTCACTCCTACCATCCACCCCGCCACACAAAAATCTCCCCAGTATAGGGGATTCTGTGAAAATTGGCCTTTGGCAAAGCAGAAAGGAATTCTTTGTCCATTAAACAAAAATCGATGAATCAAACTCTGACACCGGTAAGCTTCACGTCAATCTGACTGCAGGGTATCTGTCATACCTAAACACACAAAGCTCACGGCTCCATATAATGTATGTCATACAAGGTAGACAATTATTTTCAGAATCTCGTCTTCTCACGTGTTAAACATCTACGATCAGACGGAGCAGTAAACCCGCTGCGACAATTGTGAGATCATTCAAATGGTTTTGTTGAATGACTATAGTGTGGGAATTTTGCCAAGTACCGCTACTTTTGAGTAGTTCTTAACTTAGATCACCGATTTGAAACCAGTTCTTAAAGGAGCACTACACCTAAAATGCTTATATGAAATTGTAACGTCTTAAGAAGAGCTGGTAATATTCACACATGAATGATATGCAAAAGTTATGGGATGTAAGTGTGCGGCCACATATTGTGGTCTTGCATTTTGCTGGGGGGTTGTTGTTTTTTTAAACCGTGAGCTTTTTACAGCAGCTTTTGCAGCAAAACTGCGAAGCAACCACTTTGTCTTGACTCATCCTAAGGCCATGGCCAGACATGGCGGAATTGCTCTGGAATTCCGCTGCGGACATAATCTCCATTGGTTTCCACACCTTTTCAGTTAGGTTCGTGCTGACGTGGCGGAAAACTCTGCTGCGGACCATAGGCTGCGGTGCGGAATTTGGTGTCCGCAGCATACAATGGATGTTGAGGACATGTAGCGGACTTGTTGCGGACTCATTGCGGAATTTCTCCATTGACTTCAATGGAGTTTCAAAATTCCGCAATGAAATCCGCAGATGTTATGTTTGTTGCGTTGCGGATTGTTTTTTTCGAACAGGATATTACTTCATTCTGGCTGGACCTATGTATTTCTAGGTCTATAGCCAGACTGAGGCCCCATGCACACGAACGTAAAAACGCCCGTAATCACGGGCCGTAATTACGGCACGGGCAGGCCCATAGAAGTCTATGGGGCTCCCGTAATTACGGATGACTACGTGTGTGCACCTGTAATTACGGGAGCGTTGCTAGGCGACGTCAGTAAAATAGTCACTGTCCAGGGTGCTGAAAGAGTTAAGCGATCGGCAGTAACTGTTTCTGCACCCTGGACAGAAACTACCGATCACAATATAGATCAACGTGTAAAAAAAATAGAAGTTCATACTTACCGAGAACTCCCTGCTTCTTCCTCCAGTCCGGCCTCCCAGGATGACGTTTCAGTCCAAGTGACGGCTGCAGCCAATCACAGGCCAATCACAGGCTGCAGCGGTCACATGGACGGCCACGTCATCCAGGGAGGTCGGCCTGGATGTCAAGAGAGGGACGCGTCACCAAGACAACGGCCGGGTAAGTATGAATTTCTTTTACTTTTACTAGGGAAAGGGCTGCCCCTTCTCTCTATCCTGCACTGACAGAGAGAAGGGAAGCCTTCTTCACCTGAATACGCAACGGCTAGTCCGCATCAATTTAATGCCCATTTTAGCCAAAGTCGCAACAGAATCTGCAACGCAGATTATGTGCGGCATTGATGCGGACAGTGGCGGCAGAAACACGCCACGTCTGGCCATGCCCTAAAAGTCTCTAGAGATTTGAATGTAAAGAGCTGCGAAGTCTGCTGGAGTAATGTAAATAAGGGTTATCATTATCATTATTATTATTAGGGGTTGTCAGAACTGGAGATAATAAAGTAGTGATTATGGGAGCAGGGATTTTTTTTTGGACTTTCAATCATTCTAATGAAAAACATTACAGTCGTCCTCTTACCAGCTTGCAATGGCGGATAACAGAAAATAATAAATTGCATTCAACGGCATAGTAAATTGAGCTATAATTCCTAGGTATACTGTCTCTTTAAGGTACACATAAAGCCAGCATTTAACCCCTTAGTGACCAGCCTATTTTAGACCTTAATGACAAAGCTATTTTTCACGTTTTTCCATAGTCTCATTCAAAGAGCTATAACTTTTTTATTTTTTGTGTCGAAATAGCTGTATAAGGTCTTGTTTTTTGCAGGACAAGTTGTATTTTTTAAGATCACCATTTTGGGGTACATATTATTTATAGATTAACTTTTCTTTACATTTTTTTGGGCGAGGGGAATAGAAAAAAAACTGCAATTTCGCCGCACTTTTTTGCGTCCTAAATTTCCACCGTGTACCGTGTGATATAAATAACACAATAACTTTATTCAGCGGGTTGTTGCGATTGCAACGATACCAAATTTATATAAATGTTGTATGTTTTACTACCTTTACACAGTAAAAACGCTTTTTTTTCTAAATTATTTGTTTTTGTGTCTCCATATTTAAAGAGCCATAACTTTTTTTTTTTCGCCGATGCAGCTGTATCAGGGCTTTTTTTTTGCGGGATGACGTTTTCATTTGTACCATTTTGGAGTAGATTCGACTTTTTGATCACTTTTTATCACATTTTTTTTAAGGCTGGATTCAAAGAAAACAGCAATTTTTGCATTGCTTTTTATTTAATTTTTTACGACGTTCACCGTGCGGGTTAAATGATGTAATAACTTTATAGTTGGGGTCGTTACGGACGCGGCGATACCAAATATGTGTAACTTTTTTTACTTTATTTTGTTTTTTAATAATAAAGCAGTTTGTAAGGGGGAAAAAGTGGGTTTTTCATTTATTTTTTGTAACTTTTTATGAAACTTTTTTTTTAAACTTTTTTACTAGTCCCACTAGGGGACTTCCCTATGCGATTATCCGATCGCATTTATAATACATTGCAATACTTCTGTATTGCAGTGTATTATGCCTGTCCGTGAAAAACGGATAGGCATCTGCTAAGCCATGCCTCTGGCATGACCTAGCAGGCATTTACTACAGGCAGACCTGGGGGCCTATATTAGGCCCCCGGCTGCCATCGGAGAGACAGACACTCGGCGATCTTATCACCGGGTGACGGTGGGAGAGAGAGGGAGCTCCCTCTCTCTCTCCAAAACAACTCAGATGCGGCTCTCGCTATGGAGCGCCGCATCTGAAGGGTTAAACGGGTGATATCGATACTAATATCGATCTCACCCATTCGAGCAGGGATGCCCCCAGCTCTCAGCTACCTGTGGTAGCTGAGGCCAGGTAGATTTAACGGCTCCCTGCTCTGTTTATTTATTCCGATGCAGCGCCGTAAAAAGGCTACTGCATCGGAATAAAGCCCGTTAGTGGCCGCCGTAAAAACACTATGGGGCGGTCACTAACGGGTTAATATTCGAATATGTAATAAAACATGCGCATTAAATGTCCATGCTGATTTAATATATGCCATGTCAGACGTTCTTTGTTACCACATTCATGGTCAAGAAATGTAACAAAAATGAAATGTAAAATGACAATTAAAATCAGCAAGTCATAATATAAAATGTACATTTTCAGTAACTTGTGAAAAAAGTGCCACACCTATCCACAGGTTGAGTGTGGTATTGCAGCTTAGCACCATTCACTCCAATATTGATGAGTTTCTATACCAGACACAACCCATAAACCGGTAAAGTGCTGTTTTTGGAAGAACGCAACCATATTTTTCCCTTAAAGTTTCTGGTCCTCACTTTATGCCCATTTCAGATACTTTACGGTTGCAACATCCGGACCCCACGGGGCTCTACTAAACCAAATATAAGGTTCTAAGGAGAAGATAATAGGGTTTTTCAGTTTCAGCAAATGTATGCTATTTTTTGTATAATTAAAAGTCATACAATTTTACATTATACTTTCTGTATTAATTCCTCATGGTTTTCAAGATCTCTGCTTGTTGTTATTCAGTAGGAACATACATTATTTATTTTCAGTGGATACAATTCTGTCCATAGTCATGTGGTGGATCGAAAAATCTGAAAAATCTTAGCTTATGAATGGATTATGAAATCTAATGAAAATCCTATAAAACAGTTACTAGAAAAGTAAAGCAAAAAATCTATCAAGCTACTTAAAATGTTATAAAGATTTAAACTGAGAAACATTGAGTAAGGCGGCCGGTCGCCGACCGCCGGCATTTCCCACTTACCGGCAGCCACGGCCGCAGGACTCTGATGCCTTGCCGGCGTCTCCTTCCCCTGAGACGCCAGCACACACTGCTCTCTCCTCCAGCTGATTCCCGTAGGGTGCGCACGCTCGTCTTTGGTCTTAAAGAACCAGCACGCGCACTAGGAACATCACCCCTAACCAATCCTAGTGCACCCAGGACTTTAAAAAGAACTTTGCCCACTTCCTCATTGCCTGAGCAATGTTGTGTCCCACCCTGTGTTGTTCTGCAAAGGTTCCCAAGCGTTATCCTATACCCTATATCCACTGTCCGTGTTAAATGTCAAGTCCGGTGCCCGTGTCAAGCCCAGTGTCCGCTATCTGTGACAAGTCCAGTGTCCGGTGTTCGTCCCAAGTCCAGTGTCTATGATGACTTCAGTTTCGTATCCGGTGTCCCTGCCAAGTCCATTGTCCGTGACGACTTCAGTATCCGTGTCCGGGGTCCGTACCAAGTCCAGTGTCCGTGGCGACTTCCGTATTTTTGTCCGGTGTCCGTGCCAAGTCCAGTGTCCGAGACGACTTCAGTATCCGTGATCTGTATCGAGACAAATCCTGTTGTCCAGCAAAAGCCAGCTTCCGATAGTCCGGCAAAAGTCACCTGCCCAGGGACTCTTGTCCTAGAGACTATTATTGACTCTCGTTTGACCAATTGCTACTCCGCTACGACGGAGGGACCCAGTGGGTCAACATACCCCACAGTCGTGACACATTGTAATGATGAGTTCAATCCTCAGTTTAGTAACTAATTAACCATATCCATTTATCCCAATCTGATTGGTTTACAGTTCTTAATCTTTGACCTTAGATTATGTTCACACTGCCGTCAGAGGCTCCAACGACTGAAAGCGTTATGGCTTCCTTTATGAATGGAAGATACAACGCGCATGTGCAGTTTTGTGTAAATACAAAAAAAAGCCACAAAAAACGGCCCATGTAAATACACACTAAACTCTACCACTGCTCGGCGATCACTTATTTACACTCACGCCTTGTAAAAAGGTCTTTAGAAGGAACAGCGTGTTGGATTTATGGAGATGTTTTGTTTGCATTGTGCACATTGTTCTGCTGAGTAATTATGTAGCTGATTTTAGTCTTGTATTTTAGGTTTCGGTTCATACTTACTAATAAAAGGACACAAAGAAATAAGCAATCTCTGTATAATAGGGCCTCATGCACACGACTGTTTTATAGTTCCAAATAACCTAGTTGTATGGAGCTGTAATACAGCACAATTAGACATGTATGGGGCCCTACTGTACCTACACACAGGGGTTTTATCTCATTGATTCATATGGTATGTATTCGACAGGAAAAAATGGCAACGCTTTTCTTTTTTTTACACCACTTCATGGCTGGTGTACTTTACACATTAGTATTTTGTGTCACTATGGCACTTATGACTCGTCTCAGGCATCCGATTACATAACGTTATGTGAATACGTTCTAGCTACAGGCCACCAATTCGCAGACTGCGCTTTTCTATATAGTGGACCACTGCAGAAAACTCAAACCCAGCGGTATACTTTTTTTTAACATTGTGGCCAATGGACAATGTATACTACTGTATAGAATACATCGGTGGTATACGTTGGGGAATACTCCAGACTTATACCTCCTACATATTGCTCTGACATGATGTGAACAGAACACAATAGAAGGAACGGAACAGCACAAATCCAACTTTCTTGGAATGGTGACAAATCGGCAAAAATCAGACAAACCCATTCCGATCAATATAAACCTTGCGGCTTTGTGGACGACAGCATAGATCTATAGTAGAATTTAAAGAGGCTCTGTCACCACATTATAAGTGCCCTATCTCCTACATAATATGATCGGCGCTGTAATTTAGATTACAGCAGTGTTTTTTATTTAGAAAAACTATCATTTTTAATGGAGTTATGACCTATTTTAGCTTTATGCTAATGAGTTTCTTAATGGACAACTGGGCGTGTTTTACTTATTGACCAAGTGGGCGTTGTGGAGAGAAGTGTATGACACTGTCCAATCAGCATTATACACTTCTCCCCATTCATTTACACAGCACATAGTGATCTAGCTAGATCACTATGTGCAGTCACTTACTCACATATTAACGTTACTGAAGTGTCCTGACAGTGAATAGACATCGCTACCAGCCAGAACGTGATGTCTATTCACAATCCTGACATTTCAGTAACGTTTGTGTGAAATTTACAGCACAGCAAGCGTAATCCCGTTTTAAATTAGTTTAAAGCGTAATCTCGCGAGATTACGCTTGCTGTGCTGTAAATTTCACACAAACGTTACCGAAGTGTCAGGATTGTGAATAGATATCACGTTCTGGCTGGTAGCGATGTCTATTCACTGTCAGGACACTTCAGTAACGTTAATATGTGAGTAAGTGACTGCACATAGTGATCTAGCTAGATCACTATGTGCTGTTTAAATGAATGGGGAGAAGTGTATGACGCTGATTGGTCACTGATTGGTCAGCGTCATACACTCTTCTCCACAACGCCCACTTGGTCAAAAAGTAAAACACGCCCAGTTGTCCATTAAGACAGTCATTAGCATAAAGCTAATATAGGGCATAACTCCGCCAAAAATGATAGTTTTTCTAAATAAAAAACACTGCTGTGATCTACATTACAGAGCCGATCACATTATGTACAAGATAGGGCACTTATAATGTGGTGACAGAGCCTCTTTAAATGGCTTTTATTGGTCAAATAGCCATAGCGAAAAAATGCAACGTTTCGACCTATAAGTACAATAGGGTCTATCCCAAGCATAGTCACTTTTTTAGCCACTCTTAAAAACTGTCAAGATATGAGTAAATGTGTCAAATAATTACAATAAATAATAAATTTGGTGTACGCCACTTACTCTATTTAAACACTTAAGGTGGTAGAACACATTAGATAAAAGTCAACTGTACTAGGCAATTTCGGTGGCAAATTATCTAATGTGTATGGTAGCCATCTGCCATCCCATGATCGAAAGTTTAGGGAGAGAGAAGAGTCGGGTGTAACGGCCGTGGACCGCTGCCTTCTCTCACCCCTCGGCGGCCGCAACCGCAGACCTTTGAGCTTATGCCGGCGTCCCCCTCCCCGGAGACACCAGCACACACGACTGTACTGCCCTACAGCCTCTCTTAGGGAGAGTGCACGCTATCGTCCCCTGTCTTAAAGGGCCAGCGCACGCACCGGCAAAAAGTTCCCTAACCAATCCTCAGATCACCCTGGACTATAAAAAGGGTCTGCCCTTACACCCCTTGCCTGAGCGTTGTTGTTGTTGTATTCCCATGTTAGTCTAAGAAAATGGTCCCTTAGTTGTATCTTGCCCCCAGTGTTTTCGTATCCTGCTTCCCGTATCGTGTTGCTCTCTCTGTTCCTGAGCCGAGGTCTATTGTCGGAGTCGTGTGTGTCTCATCTGCCACGCCAAGAACCATCTGTGCCAAGTGTCTGCTACACCACGTGTCTGCTACTCCGAGTATCTGCCAGATCATCTTCCCAGGTACTCTTACCCCAGAGACTGTTATTGACTGTCACTTGGTCAGCTGCTACTCCGCTACGGGGGAGCGGCCTAGTGGGTCCACCTACCCTAGAATCATGACATCACGCATGTTGGATTTCAGCATGCCCGTTCCTTTGTTCACACAGGAGATAAGCCGATGTCAGAGGGTTCTTGAAATTTCATTGAAATAAACATGCATGTTCAGCCGAGCCGAGCATGCATGTTTATAGTGGAGTTGAGTGAAATATCTGTTGGCTGAAGAAGAGTTGAGTCGACAGCTATTATAATCAATTATATAGTTACACAACCCTCGGAGTGCCTCCAATCCCTGCGTTATATTTTCTTCCTAGAACCCATGAGACAAAGTCTTGTCTTCACAGAGTGTAGGTGATAGGTCAACTTTAACAGAAAAAAGGCAAAAAAAATAATAATCTACAATTATACATTAACTTGTCAATAACCCAATGGAGTCCAGGAACTTAGTTGACCGCAACAATCATAATATACAGAGTAAATGTCATATACTAATAATTCTAAGGATATTGCAATGTACACAGCTCTGTCCTGAGCACATAAAACCATCTCCACCATCAATGAATTCACGACAGTGAATAAACAGGACAATAAAACATCAGAGACAAAAGTAATTAAAAATTAACTCAGACACAAAGGAGTCCTAGGAACCAGGGAATTCCCACTTTCTCCATAATAGTTATTCTTCAACCAAAGACTATGTATTCTCAGTGTATTCCCTGGTAAGTAAATAATCTCATTAACACAATGATGCCGGTCCGTTATTGGGCTTGTTACTGGCATCATTAGGCAAGTACGGATTGATGAGCCTGGCATGCATTTAAAGAGAGGCTTTCATATTACATACATTGGGGGAAATTTTTTAAACCCGGGGCAAAGAAAAAGTTGAGCAGTTTCCCATAGCAACCAATCACATTGCAGCTTTTATTTGATAAAAGGCCTGCTGAAAAATAAAATCTGCAATCTGATTGGTTGCTATGGGAAACTGCTCCACATTTTCTTTGCGCCAGTTTTGAATGTATCCCCATTATGTCAATATCAGAGATATAGTTTGAAGCTTTTGGGTCCTCGTGCTAAAGTTATTATTGACACCATGCAATTTGGCACGATGTTTAGTATATTCATTCTCTTTATAGCAAGGTGTCTTTTCAGCCCAATTGGCACTGTATCCCCTGCAACCGCTACTGATCAAAGATCAAATATTATCATACGTACATCTGCACTGAATAACCAACATCTAAATCCAAAATCATGGGACATTTTAAGTCCCACCCCAATTCACACTAGAAATGCCCCCCCAGG
Source organism: Rhinoderma darwinii (assembly GCF_050947455.1). Lineage (NCBI taxonomy): Eukaryota > Metazoa > Chordata > Amphibia > Anura > Rhinodermatidae > Rhinoderma > Rhinoderma darwinii. The sequence goes on from NC_134692.1 coordinate 126,408,986, forward strand.
GTCTAGAAACACCCCCATTAATGAAAATTAGCATAAATCCCGCTTCTGTTGCACTCCGTTTTGCAGGAGAGTCCTAATGAAATTGGGACTGTTGGCCAGTATACATAATGGTATAGCCCAAAGATGCCGTCTTATCTGCAGAATCTATGGGTAAACCATTGGCATTATCCGGAAGAGTGATGTGATCCTGCTTTCCACCGCATCATGTGACCAGGAATTTTCTATACAATGGACATATGTGAGAGAGGATGTGCCGAGTTATATGATGTGTCAGGATCACGTGACCTGACGCCATCTTTTGTCCATGAATCAGAACACATCCATCGGCTACACTATTATGCACTGTACTAACAGAGCCCCTAGCATTATGTATGTGTATATATATATATATGTATATATATATATATATATATATATATATATATATATATATATATATATATATATACAAAAAACATTTATAATCAGCGTCCTATTGACCTAAGTGGAAAACTGCACTTGTAATTGAAAACCACGTAGCAAAAAAAAAGAGGTGACGTCACCTCTTGACACAGTTTCCACGAGGAAACCATATTGGGTAGCCCAACGTAGATTAGCTCATTAATTCGGTATAATCTGCTTTCGGATCCAGGCCAGATAAAACTTTAAATCCACAACAGAAATACGGATTTCTGTGGTAGATTATCGGCCAAATGCATGTTGGATTTTTCCACTTAAAAAATCGGCTGTGTGAACATGGCTTTAGACATCATGTATACAAAGCAATACTTCCACTAAATGTGGCAATTGCAGGACAACTGATGGCTGGAACACTTGTGTTGATGTGGTTGGTTACCCAAACTAAAGGAACGAGATTGTACTTATGATAGTTTAGGATACTGTGGATATACAACAGAACAATGATGTTAACAAGACAGTAAAAACAAGCAAGCGTATCTTTAGGGAAAAAAAAAAACTGTTTACACTTGGAGCTCCTTCTGGACCGTAGGTTGATGCTGCCGTATAATCTGCCCGAGCGGAAAGGGTTAATAGAAAGCACACTTTTCTCGGTCGGAAAGTCGAAAAACAAACATGGTAACCGGAGACAAGACAATAGACCTGGGCAGAATGTCTCCCAGCTCCGCATTACTGGTCGGCAACCAAACAAAAAAGGAAATGAGAGATGTTTTTGTTTTAGCAGGATGTGATTAGGCCAGGAGGAACCTAATGTGCTCCAAGGATGGAGATGTTCTATCTAGTGTTGACTTTGTAGGTCAAGTGTTAAAACCGTTTACAAATAAGCTTGTAGCAGATAGGGACCCTCCAAGCTAAGGGGATTTTTTTCTTTCACACCATAAGGATGGTTTCATGATATTCCTCATCGGATAGCCAAGAGGTTTCTTACACCTACTGCATCAAATCAAGACAAATCAAGACTTATGATGAAGCTCAACCTTTGTAACCACTTATATTAGAGCCGTAATTTATGTTACAAGGACCCCCAAGTTCTGTAGGTACTCCATATGGTGCCATATTCCGAAAATATTCGCCCCTAGAAGTATATCTGTATAATACCGTGTTTCCCCGATAGTAAGACACCCCCGATTGTAAGACGTATCGGGGGTTTCAGGGGGGTCGGCTAATATAAGCCGTACCCCGAAAGTAAGACATATGTCTTACTTTCGGGGAAACACGGGGGTATTGCCGCCTCCTGCCCACTTCCGCGCCGCCCCCCTCTCCATACGTCACCGCGCCGTCCCCTGCACTTGTCAATGCCGCCTTAACGCCGAAGGACGGATATATCCGTCCTCAGCAGCTGCTAGTTCGCGCAGGAGGACGGATATATCCGTCCTGTGATGGCGCGGGTACTGAGACTGTACCCACGCGATCAGCGGCAGGAGCACGGCTGTTATACACAGCCTGGCTCCTGCTGCAACTGCCGGAATCGAAGCGCGCGCCGATTCCGGCAGTTTAACCCATTAAATGCCGCTGTCAATAGTGACAGCGGCATTTAATGTGTTTGACAGAGGGGGGAGCTCCCTCTGTCACCCGATCGGCGCCCCCGCAAACAAATCGCGGGTCGCCGTCGGGTTTCCATGACAGCCGGGGGTCTAACAAAGACCCCCAGGTCTGCCTTCAGCATCTGCCTGTTAGGCGATGCCGGAGGCATGACCTAATAGGTTGCCTGTCAGTTTTACACTGACAGGCAATAATGCTTCGGTATACTAAGTATACCAAAGCATTATATATGCGATCGGCACATCGCATAGTGAAGTCCCCTGGTGGGACTAAAAAAAAAAAATGTAAAACAGTTAAATAAAGTTTGTGAAAAAAAAATAAAAAAATTCCACAATTTTTTCCCAATATAAGACATACCCCGAAAGTAAGACATAGTGGGGCTTTTGGGGATAAAAAGAAAGTAAGACACTGTCTTACTTTCGGGGAAACACGGGTATGTATCCAATGTAATATCGTACAATGTTCTGACCAGGGTTGTCTGCTTTTTATAATCCCTCTTCATCAGAAGTACCCCCTGAAAAAAAGATGATCAGAGGTTGTCCTGCTGATGAGACCTCCAGTGATCAGCTGTAATCTGCAGGGGAACAGAAAGGGTTCAATTCTACTGCAGCACCACCACAGGAGAAATTAGGCATTACATGATTCCCATTCAAATCAATGGACTATTCGTGTAATGAATGAACACAGTGGGTCCTCCAGAGAGACAGACACTTTTTGTAGCCGTTCCCCACGTATGGTACATAAATTTAGTAACAGCCATCTTCTTTCTATTCTTCTTTTTGTGTGACTCCAGGGCCATAGCAGACATGGCTTCCTTTAGTGTTGTATAAACAGGGAAATACTTTATGTAACCGATAGCCTTGTTTATACAACAGGCAGCAAACAACGTTTTTTCAAAAAAGATTAAGGCATATCAATTGTCTATATGTTTATACAATACCTTAGAGGTAACAAGCCACCTCCACTGGAGGCCTTTGTATAAGCTGGCCGTAGACATTAGATAGCGGAGTGTTGAACGCCTTTTCAGCCCAGACTACTCAATTTATATGTACTTTAAGCACAGTTGAACAAGCTTGTTATATGAATTAAGAAACGTGAAATAAGGGGCCACCAGACACCTCCAGCGCCGCTTATCTCCATAAAAAAACCTCCACTGAAGTCCTTTGTATGAGCTGGCTGTAGACTTTAGATAGCTGATGGCTGAATGACTTTTCAGCCCAGACCCCTCAGTTGAACATAAATGTTATATTAGAAAGGGGAGATAAGGGACCGCCGGACACCTCTGGCGCCGCTCATCTCCATAAAAAAATGATTGAACAGTAAACATCCAAACTGTTAGATGCAAATGCTATACCTGATCTCTCCCACCTAAGCACCTATGTCTTCACATATGATATTTATTTTGACATCACACTATACAGGATCTGTATACACTACAATATAAAGAATACCATTATACACTGAAATGACAGATTCACTGATTTTACTCTACATCAGTGTAAAATTAATATATTTGTTTACCATATCACTGTACGGTTCGTGTGGTATGAAATGGGCTCAATTTGCTATACCAATTATAACCAGACTAATTAATATACAGGGTGGGCCATTTATATGGATACACCTAAATAAAATGGGAATGGTTGGTGATATTAACTTCCTGTTTGTGGCACATTAGTATATGGGAGGGGGGAAACTTTTCAAGCTAGGTGTTGACCATGGCGGCCATTTTGAAGTCGGCCATTTTGTATCCAACTTTAGTTTTTTCAATGGGAAGAGGGTCATGTGACACATCAAACTTATCGAGAATTTCACAAGAAAAACAATGGTGTGCTTGGTTTTAACGTTACTTTATTCTTTCATGAGTTATTTACAAGTTTCTGACCACTTATAAAATGTGTTCAAAGTGCTGCCCATTGTGTTGGATTGTCAATGCAACCCTCTTCTCCCACTCTTCACACACTGATAGCAACACCGCAGAAGAAATGCCTCCCGATCTGACCCCCTTAGACTTTTATCTTTGGGGTCATCTGAAGGCAATTGTCTATGCTGTGAAGATACGAGATGTGCAGCAACTGAAACTACGGATACTGGAAGCCTGTGCTAGTATTTCTTCTGTGGTGTTGCTATCAGTGTGTGAAGAGTGGGAGAAGAGGGTTGCATTGACAATCCAACACAATGGGCAAGACTTTGAACACATTTTATAAGTGGTCAGAAACTTGTAAATAACACATGAAAGAATAAAGTAACGTTAAAACCAAGCACACCATTGTTTTTCTTGTGAAATTCTCGATAAGTTTGATGTATCACATGACCCTCTTCCCATTGAAAAAACTAAAGTTGGATACAAAATGGCCGACTTCAAAATGGCCGCCATGGTCAACACCCAGCTTGAAAAGTTTCCCCCCTCCCATATACTAATGTGCCACAAACAGGAAGTTAATATCACCAACCATTGCCATTTTATTTAGGTGTATCCATATAAATGGCCCACCCTGTACATTATCATTAAAATCTCCGTTACACTGTGTTATCACTTTTGCAAAATCGGTCGGCACAAATGAATATTTAAAATACCAATAACAACATAAATAATAAAACTTTGGCTACTGCTCTAACTTCTGATTTACTACTATATGGCCATTTTTATGTTTTTGGTGGAAATCCTCTCTAAAGCCATCGTCCAGTCCCCAAAAGGGGCCGTTATTATGCCAAACCCCCCTTAAATAATGAAATCATTGGTGGGGGTAGGTTTAAAATAAATACTTATTTATCTGCTGTGTCCCAGCGCGCCTCTACCGACCTGCAGCTCCAGAGTGTAGAGGGCGGCCAGAAGTTGATGACTGATATTACCAGCTTGTGCCCACCAGATCCATACGAGAGATTGTGCTGATGTTTATGATTAGGACATGCGCAATCAGTAGGAACATTTCAGACTACCGTATTGCCAAGGAAGGGCAACATCCGTCACCACTGCGACTGGACTGGTACACAACCATATTGAGAATACAATAACTAACTTTTAGTTTAGACAGTATATGCTACAAACTATCCGACCAGAAAGTAACTGTAATCCATAGTAAAGATGATCATACATTAGTCATGTCAGACGGCCGTTTTCTGTATGACTTGTCGTTCACGTTTGCTCTGTAAAGGTTGTCGTGCTGAACGACAACTCCATTAGTTAAGGCAACAAATTGATCTCTGCCTTCGCGGCAGATCAACTTTTCCACATGTATCTGCCTTAGATCGGCATCTATCGTGCTCATTCTTGCCACGAATAGGCGACGACAGCAGGTAAAAGTGGTCTAAATCGTCCTTTTTGGCCATCCAAAATCTCTAGTGTATGGCCATAAGTTGTTACAATATCGTTGTAACCTGTCATTTACCGCGTAATCTCGCGAGATCACGCTTCCTCTGCTGTAACTACCACAGATACAGTAACGAAGTGCAGAGATTGTGAATAGACATCCCGTGGAATGTCTATTCACTGTCTAAACACTTCAGTATTGTTAATGTGTTAGTATGACAGCACATAAGGATCTAGCAGGATCCCTATGCGCTGAGTAAATGAATGGAGAGGAGTGCATGACGCTGATTGGTCACTGATTGGTCAGCGTCATACACTCCTCTGTACAACGCCCACTTGGTCTAAAGTAAAAATACACCCACTTGGGCATTAAGCAACTCATTAGCATAAATCTAAAATCGCTAATAAAGTGGTCAAAATAGATCGTTTTATTAAATAAAAAGCACTACTGTCACCTACATTATAGCGCCGATCTCCTTATATAGGTGATAGGGCGCTTATAATGTGGTGACAGAGCCTCTTTAAACATAAGAGAGACCATCACACATTTACATAGACATCTAATGGCAGAGCAACTCAATCAAAAAGTTGGGCGCCTCATATTATGTGATACAGGTCACACGAAAAACTTGCAGCAGGCATTTCACAAGAAAAGTCGCTATGTAGCCCGAGCCCTATTCCCAAAAGTAAGAGATGGAAAATAAGTTTTGAAAAGTTGTCAATCCTCAGGATAGGCCAGAACTATGTGACTTTGTACAGAAGTCTGAAAAAATTTGACATAACATTTTCCGTACAGCGTACAAATGGCCTGAAATGCTGCAATTGCAGCTCTTTGTGTAAGCGCAGCAGAAATACACTTTGTGCTCCAATTTCTAGTGGATAAATGCTATTACCAAGAAAATCGAATTTTCAATATGTTCCCGTCAAAGCAGAACATTTAATAATTGGTATTCACATTCCTTACTGAGCTTTCGGGCTGAAACGCCGGCACAGGCCTGATCCTGATCATTTTGAACACAGTGACCCCAGGTGGCGGTCACGAAAATGGCGGCTGCTTCTATACAGAGGAAAAAAATCGTTTTATAAATGGGATAAGTCTGATAAACATTTTAAGGTTAAAGGAGCTGGGGACTCGCAAACTCAGAAACGGAAATGAGTCTCAAAGAGGATGCGTTACCTTTGTTTCAGTAAATAATTGTATTGCTCATGAAATAACAAGTCTGGAACATCTTTTCTTAGAACTCTACATTGTGCGGTTCCTCTGTTATTCTTCCTAAAAAAGTATGAAACAATTGACAACAGTTGGGGGGGTGTCCCAACACAGACTGACACTGCCCAATCAGTGCTGACAGAGTGAGACTGTAGAGACACGCCTATTTGACAAGGTGAATGGTAACGCCCAGTTATCAATTTATTCATACATTTTTAGGAGGAATAACAGAGGAACGGCACAATGCAGAGTTCTAAGAAATTATGTTCCAGAATTGTTATTTCATGGGGAATACAAGTATTTAGTAAAATAGACACGTCAGGAGAGGTGACAGGTTCTCTTTAATGAATTGAAAGGATGAAAATTTAAGATTCTGCAACACCAAAAACCACTGACGTTATTTATTACACTTCATGTCCCGCTAATATACAGAAAAAAAATCGTAGTATTTAATCTACCCAGTTATATCTGTTTCTGAAAACGTTGTGTAACAATCCTCTGTGTATTGTCATCCAGCTTTCCCAAGCCCTGAATGGCAAATATGTCTCTCATAATTATCAATATTGGAGAACAAGGGCGGACATATAATATGGGGCAACCTGCGCAGTTGCACAGTGGCCCAGTATTGCTTGATAGACATAAGTGAGTTACTCTATGCTAAACTATTCCCTAAACTAGGGGTCAGCAACCTCGACACTCCAGCTGTTGTTAAACTAAAATGTCACAAATGCCCTGACAGCTATTGGCTGGCTAAAATAATAAAGCCTTTGGCTGTGAGGGCATGCTGGGAGTTGTAGTTTCCCAACATCTGGCGTGCTGAAGGTTGCTAACCCCTGCCATAAACTGTTCTTGCACAGGGGCCCTTTGCTGTCTGTGTCCCTGAGAAAGAGGATATATCAGTGCATAACTATATAGACAGTCATCCCAGGAGGCCGGTCTGGAGAAGCAGGGAACTCTGGGTAAGTCTAACTTTTTTTTTTTTTTTTTTTTATTACTTGCGATTTTTCCGGCTGTGATTCCGTTGCAATGTCGCAACACACACCACTTTGTTGCGGGTTTAAGCACCCCATTGAATTCAATGGGAAACCCCGCATCAGAAGAGCTGCGATTACGCAGCATTAACTGACATGCTGCGGTTGAGGAAATCACACCGGAGGTCAATTTATGTGCGTTTTTGTCAGCAGCTTTTTTCCGCAGTGTGGGGAGGAGATTTGTTGAAATCTCACCCACACTGTAATACGCTGCGGATTTTCCGCAATTAATCCGTTGCGGAAAATCCGCTGTGTTTACGCCGTGTGTGTTCGCACCCTAAAAGATGGAAATACCGCCTTTAAGTATAAGTGAATTCCTAGAAAGAATGTTGTTTCTACTAAATGGACTTTTATAAAGAGCCAAAACTTTCAGAGGAGCTAAAGCCCAAAAATAAAATGTCAGGACCCTCATAGGGCCCACATGCTACCAACTGGACACCTCTGCCATGGGGCACAGACATAACAAAACTATATTTATAGGTGTCTAAGCCTAAAAATGTAAATACAATTTTTAGGGCAGTGGCTCTTTAAGAGGCTTAGCGTTTATATCCATGTTCTGCAGCAGCTGTGGTTGCTTGGTGTATAACACAGGGCTAAGTATAGATTTACCAGAACCATAAACATGGCAGGTGAATATATAGTAAGTGGCCGTCTATTCTTTTGGGGTTTTTTTTTTCAGTGTTATAATCACTAAGACATAACAAGTATCTAAAGATAATCTTAATGTTGTCATGTTGCTGAAAACTGCTGCAAAAATAACCCCCATAGACCTGTCCTTACGCAATTCCGTGCACAGCAGCACAAATCTAAACGCTCTCCTATCTCCTACTTCTCATCCTGAGGTTCTGGTTCATGAACGGAATGCCAGAACCACAGTGAAGACTGACACAGAGAAGTAGGTGAGAGGGATCAGGAGCAGGGGCAGTAGTTATGCAATTCTATATACCCTTCAGGGTTATAAAAAGCTAGGTATTCACTTGCATGGGCATTGCCTTGGCTGCCATTACTGGTTTCACCCAACATTTCTAAGCCATGGAGACAAACATAACTCAGAAAGAAAGAGAATATGACATATTTTATAGTAAAACCACTGGTGCTATAAGCAGGTGTTTTATTTTTTACCCATATAGCTGTTATTAGGCCTTATTCACACGAACATGTGCGTATTGCGAGCGCAAAAAACGCTGCGTTTTGCGTGCGCAAAAGCTCCGTGTGGCATCTGTATATGGTGCGTGGCAGCCGTCATCATTATGACACTCTGTTTTTATGTTTACAAGCATAAAAGCAGAGGGTGCTTTTCTGTTTTCATTCATTCTTGTTACTACTGTTGCACGAAGTGCTTCCGTGTGCCGAGCGCGATTTGCATGCACCCATTGACTTCATTGTATGAAACAGACATTCATTCAGTGTAGTCATCGATATCAATGGTGGCGGAAACATTGCTAATGTCAACTGCGCTATTGATTCCGTCGGAAAACCGGAAACCTGCCGGAATGGGGACGAACGGAAACCATTAGCGATGTTTCCGTCACCATTGATATGAATGGTGACTGAAACGGAAGCTGTGCTGTCACTTTCCGTTGCGGGGTTCACCCGAACCGAACGTAAAGCGAACGGTGATGTGAACAGGCCCTTATTACAATCGGCTTCGGCGATACAAAATGGACCGTGTCTACGATTGTAAGATGATTTCATGTGTACACATTTCGGTAGTCGCTTGTTGTGCTCCACTCGAGACAGATGTATGAGGATCATCATGTACAGTGAGCAGAACATCTAAAGCTTTTTTATCATTACTCGCATTTTCGGGTCTTCCGGATCTTGGTGCGTCTTTACTTGAACCGGTTATTAGGAAACGATGAACAGTTCTTTTAAAAGTTGACAATGAAATTGGATCACGGATGGGATAAGTGGCATTGAATAAAGCTGCTACTTCTCGATAGGATCTTATTTTTTCTTCGCCATAACCTCTCATCATCAATAAAGTGATCCTTTCCATTTCGGTCAAATGCATTTTGTGATATGAAAATAGAAATGTACAAAAATGTAAATTACTCTCCGAATTGTTATGTATAGTGTATATACTATACATATGGTGTGATGTATTATATGTCATATATAAAGTGTTATGTATATTATATACAGTGTTATGTGTAGTATATATAATGTTATTATATGTAGTATATATAGTGTTATGTATTATGTGTAGTATATATAAGTATAGTTTGTGTTATGTATAGTGTGTATATATAGTGTTATGTATAGTATATATAGTGTTATGTGTGATATATATAGTGTTATTATGTGTAGTATAATAGTATATATAGTGATATGTGTGATATATATAGTGTTATGTACTATGTGTAGTATATAGTGTTATGTGTTATGTATAGTATATATAGTGTTATGTACTATGTGTAGTATATAGTGTTATGTGTTATGTATAGTATATATAGTGTTATATATTATGTGTAGTATTTATAGCGTTATGTATAGTATTTTTAGTGTTATGTATAGTATATATAGTGTTATATATTATGTGTAGTATATATAGTGTTATGCATAGTATATATAGTGTTATATATTATGTGTAGTATATATAGTGCTATGTATAGTATATATAGTGTTGTGTTATGTATAGTATTTTTAGTGTTATATATTATGTGTAGTATTTATAGCGTTATGTATAGTATTTTTAGTGTTATGTATAGTATATATAGTGTTATATATTATGTGTAGTATATATAGTGTTATGTATAGTATATATAGTGTTATATATTATGTGTAGTATATATAGTGCTATGTATAGTATATATAGTGTTGTGTTATGTATAGTATTTTTAGTGTTATGTGTAGTATATATATTATGTGCTATGTATAGTATATACAGTATATTGTTATGTTTTATGTATATTATATAGTGTTATGCGTTATGTATAGTATATATAGTGTTATGTGTAGTATATATAGTGTTATGTATTATGTATAGTATATATAGTGTTATGTATTATGTGTAGTATATATAGTGTTATGTGTTATGTATAGTATATATAGTGTTATGTGTTATGTATAGTATATATAGTGTTATGTATTATGTGTAGTATATATAGTGTTATGTGTTATGTATAGTATATATAGTGTTATGTATTATGTGTAGTATATATAGTGTTATGTGTTATGTATAGTATATATAGTGTTATGTATTATGTGTAGTATATATAGCGTTATGTATTATGTATAGTATATATAGTGTTATGTATTATGTGTAGTATATATAGTGTTATGTATTATGTATAGTATATATAGCGTTATGTATTATGTATAGTATATATAGTGTTATGTATTATGTATAGTATATATAGTGTTATGTATTATGTATAGTATATATAGTGTTATGTATTATGTGTAGTATATATAGTGTTATGTATTATGTGTAGTATATATAGCGTTATGTATTATGTGTAGTATATATAGTGTTATGTATTATGTATAGTATATATAGTGTTATGTATTATGTATAGTATATATAGTGTTATGTATTATGTGTAGTATATATAGTGTTATGTATTATGTGTAGTATATATAGCGTTATGTATTATGTATAGTATATATAGTGTTATTATGTATAGCATATATAGTATTATATATTATGTGTAGTATTTATAGCGTTATGTATAGTATTTTTAGTGTTATGTATAGTATATATAGTGTTATGTATTATGTATAGTATATATAGTGTTATGTATTATGTGTAGTATATATAGTGTTATGTATAGTATATATAGTGTTATGTGTAGGTGATAATGGCCAAACTGTCCCAGTTTTTGTGGGAGTGTACCATGAACACAAAAAGGTGAGACATATTAGGATTTGCATTAAAGGGGGCATTTCTAGCCAGTGTGGGGACGTTCCTGGATGAAACACGACAGAACTTACTCTGTCTCACAATTTAGGATTCAAATTTTAGTGCTGAAAATTTTTCCCACATCTTTAATAACTTTTACAACTCCTTTCAGACCAAGGCCTCATGCACTCGTGTTGTTGTTGTTTTTTTGTCCGTTTGCAAAATCTGCAATTTTGTTCCATGTCATTTTTGAAAAAAAATGTTCACATAATATCTACTCCTATGACTGTTGGGGGTTTATTTCAGGAGCAGTCGCTGACATTATTTCACTAACTTCCCCAATTATTGTGACCAAATTTGAGTTAAAAGCCAAAATTCCAGAAGGCTAAACATTACATTATACTATAAACACATAAAATTGATGGCGCCAAAGGGTTAAAGTATTCAGTTTCCATCAGTCTGGATATGTGGCTATGGCAGCTGACAGGCCCTGGTGTGCGTGGAAGCCTCGTCCAGCTGTTGTGGCTGCTGAAAGGCCATCTTTGTTAGGTGAAATCTTAGCCACTATTACTTATTTCCAAGGACAATGAAAAAGCAGCCGCTACCTCACAAGATGTTGTAGAATAAGTTCAGAGATTTTTTTTTTTTGTAAGAAAACATGGTCGTCCTAAAGGGTTATTCCCATCTTACAATGTAATGGCAAGCCGCTAGGATACACCGTCACTTTATGGGTCTATGGGACTACACCGATCCTGAGAATGAAGGGGCTGCAGCGCTCATTGAGTGATGCATCCCCTTCTAAGCTTCCCTGCACATCAGCGCTCACAACCACCTGGCTGTGCAGGGAACTGCAGCCCATTCCCTTAAATAGGGATGTGCTGCAGTTTCCTGGCCAGGGTGTCGCTGAGCAGAGAAAATCAGTGCACTAAATCAGCGATGCGTCCCCTTTAGGGCATGGCCCCACGTGGCGGAATTCTTCCGCAACGGTCCGCATCAATGCCGCACATAATCTGCGTTGCAGATTCTGTGGCGGATCTGCCCAAAATTGGCATTAAATTGATGCGGACTAGCCGCTGCGTATTGAGGTTAAGTATTTCCCTTCTCTCTATCAGTGCAGGATAGAGAGAAGGGACAGCACTTTCCCTAGTAAAAGTAAAAGAATTTCATACTTACCGGCCGTTGTCTTGGTTACGCGTCCCTTTTTCGGCATCCAGCCCGAACTCCCTGGATGATGCGGCAGTCCATGTGACCGCTGCAGCCTGTGATTGGCTGCAGCCGTCACTTAGACTGAAACGTCATCCTGGGAGGTCGGGCTGGAGGAAGAAGCAGGGAGTTCTCGGTAAGTATGAACTTCTATTTTTTTTACAGGTTGCTGTATATTGTGATCGGTAGTCACTGTCCAGGGTGCAGAAACAGTTACTGCCGATCGTTTAACTCTTTCAGCACCCTGGACAGTGACTATTTGCTGACGTCGCCTAGCAACGCTCCCGTAATTACGGGTGCACACACGTAGTCACCCGTAATTATGGGTGCACACACATAGTCACCCGTAATTACGGGAGCCCCATTGACTTCCTCTGTCTGGCTGTAGGCCTAGAAATACATAGGTCCAGCCAGAATGAAGAAATGTCATGTGAAAAAACCAATACGCTCCGCAGCACACATAACATGTACATGACATCTGCAGACTTCATTGCGGAATTTAGAATGAGAACTTCCGCAATGAGTCCGCAAACAGTCCGCCACACCTCCGCAACAACCATTGTATGCTGCGGACACCAAATTCCGCACCGCAGCCTATGCTCCGCAGTGGAATTTTCCGCATCGTCTAAATGAACACTACTAAAAAGCAGTGGAAGGCAATGGAGAAACGGGTCCGCTGCGGATTAACGCTGCGGAGTGTCCGCAGCGGAATTCCAGAGCAATTCCGCCACATGGGGCTTTGCCCTTATTCTCAGGATCGGAGGGGGTTCCATAGGGTAGACCCTACCATCAGAAAGTGATGGCATGTCCCAGAGATATGTCATTACTTTATAATATGGGAATATCCCTTTAAAAGCAACTTTGATATACTGTTCCAAGACTACACAATGATTCAGGACATTATATAAGGTGTGACTTTAAGGCTATGTTTACACGGCGGATTTTGCTTGGCGGGTTTGTATGTTCTACCCATGTTTGGGTGGGTTTCCCCCAGGCACTTCCTCCCATACTAATAGGTTAATCTGGCCCGTATGTGTGTTAGGAAAATTAGATTACGATTTGGGGAATGGGACTGATGTGAGTGATGACAATCCCTGTACAGCACTTCAAAATATATTGGCGCTATAAAAGCAACAAAAAATATATATAGTGAAAACCTTTAGAGGATTTGCACTTTGAAAAAAAAACGTTTGATATGTCATAGAGCCATATAAGGGGGGTGGGGTGACGCTTTGCTTGAATGGGGCGCAAATATTTCTGGGGCTGCTGACGAGGTCTCTGGTGTATATAATAAAAAACTTTTTCCTTGATACTTTCTATACTGGATTCATTTTTTGTATTATGAATCTGTTGTTGGGCATCTGGAATCTCTTTCTAATAGTCTTCTGTGATAGCTGGGCACTCCGTGCTACTGGAGGAAAGACATAAAACGTGATATCAGAAGAAAGACATAAAACTGAAAAGAAGCATAGTCTGAGGGGATTCATTGTTGCTGTAACCAAAAAACAAGCAGAACTGGAAGAATAGAACAAATATTCTCAATTTTTATTCCCGGTAACAGTATGGTAATAATGAAGTGACAGTACTGGCTCCCGAGTTACACCGGACACTGCATGACCTTAGTAGAGATGATGTTTTTTGTGTGTCTAGGTGGCATGGTCTGGTCTCCTACATGCATCTTGGGGGAATTGAGACACACAACACTAGGTGTCCTCCTGGATAACTAGACTTCCTTTGTCGTGGAATAGCTAATTTTATTTGGTTCCCACAAGTCTTCTATAGAAAAACAGTTGGTCTTTTCTTGGGGTGAACCTCCAGGTGACATTCCAGATGTTGGTCTCTGTAGGTGGAGTAGTAAATTTTTCCCTGGCATAGTCATCACTGACATGAGGCTCCATCTTCTTCATCATTACTGATGTTTGCTAGTGATCCGTCTTGGTCTTCAGGATGCCATGGCATGGGATATTTCAGGGTGGAGGGGCTTTATCTTCTCTCCAGCATAGGAAATCGACTTTTTATTTTGTAGGCTGTTTCTTCCCTTCCATGGCATTCTAGCAGATCACATCTCATGCTGTTTTTTTGGGAAATACACATGTTGGTCTTCTTAGCAGTACCGTCTGCTCTTGCTCTCTGCCTGGCAGGGATGACCTTACCCTCCACAGCTAAGTGGCATGTATGTCTGTCTGTCTCTGGATACAGACTTCTCCTGCATCTTCTAGGATAGCACAAGGGCCCTTGTTCTACCTTACAGCATTCTCTTTCTAAGCTGCCAGTCCCTGGAGGTGAAGTAGATGCTGTCCTCCTGGCAATGTCATCAGCCACATATTTCCATTTCTTCTTCAGTGGCATCAGGCATGACATTTGCTGGGGATGACACTCTGTTTCTGCCCCTATTTTGACGCTGAGAAGTGGCATCTGTATCAAAGGAAGGCACAGCCGCTCATGGCTCATACCAATATCCTCTTCTCCAACATATTCTGAAATCTTGACATATGGATTGAAGGACACTTGTTTTTTCAGGTGTGATTTTGACTCATCAGTCTTGCTTTTATTGAGGATACTTTTATGTGTCTTTGCTTCTTCTTTCTTCCTGAGGATGTTACATCCACATTTTGCAAATTTGGAGGCTGTCAATTTGCACAAGTCAGCCTCCGGGTCACATGGATCCAGCTTGTCCCCTGGCACAGGACTTTTCAGGCTCTGTCTTGTGTGCAGTATAGGGAATCTACTGCCCTTGGTTGATGTTTCGGAGGCGTTTTCTTCTCTCTTTTGGTGTTCTGGCAGATCATGTCTCATGCTCTTCTTAGCAGTAACATCAGTTCTCTTCTTGATAGGGACGGCATGACCCTGTACAACTAAGGGGCATGTAATTCTGTCTTTTGGTGCCAATGTTCTGTTACTCTCTGGATACAGAGTTCCAGGATAGAACTAGAGCCATTGTCCTACCTTACAGCGTTCTCCTTCTAAGCTGTATTTGTCACCCTCTGGAGGTGGAGAAGTCGCTGTCCTCCTGGCACAGTCGTCAGACAAACATTGCCAGCTCTTGTCTCATTGCTTAATTTGCTGGTGATGACGACCGGTTTTTGTCTCTGTCCTGGTGCTGAGAAGAGACTTCTTGCTCAGCCCTTTATCATTTCCACTGAATTCTTTTCCATAGCCCTTCATGTTGGCTTCTGGTTTGAAGTGGACATGTTTTTTAGGGTGTGACGTTGGCTCACCCTTGAGGATGCCATACACTGGCATGGCTCCTTCTTCCTACCCACAGTAGAGCGGGTACTACATCGGCAAACAAACAAAACAAAAATCTAATCTAAATAAATATATAAAGAATATGTGTGTATATCTTTCTATCCATCCATCTAGTTATCCACATATACACATATTATATACACACAGGCATCCTCAAGAAAAGGATGGGTCCACTTCACACCCCAAAAAGCATGTGCATTCTCCAATTGTTGTGTAGCTGAAACTAATCTATTACTTCAGTCATCAGCCATTTAAAGATTTTGATCGGTGGGGGTCTGGGTACTTAGTTCCTTATGGTTGCTGAAATAAAAGTGCAGAAGTTCTCAGTCTAACGTCCTACACCTTAGGCTGTGATCGGCGTTCCTCATTGGGCTGAAGGCTCATAGACGTTTTACATTGGCCCGTCTTCAGCCTGACAAGGAGTGTCGATCAAAGGCGAACTTGCAGAGCGATCTGCTTAGAGCTTCTGCGCTTTCTTTTCAGCAACTGTTGGGGTCTCAGCATCCACACCCCACCAACCAAAACTTCCCATATGTCTCCCTGACATATCCAAACTGTTAAATAATCCAGAATGTCTGGTAATCTGGTTAGAGCTGGATTATCGTAAATAAATATTTCATCTAAAAAAGATTATTTATTTTCATGACAAATGATTAATAAACTTAACGCAAAAAACGTGTTTTTTGTTGGTTTGTGGTTGTTTTTGTGTTGTATGGGGTGCTGTGCTGTGTTTTGTGTTGTGGGGGTGCTGACTACCTTCATTTTTGTACGTGCACTCCTCCCATTCTGCCCAAGGGTGTTTTTGATTAGAGTAAAGCTGGTTCCTACCTACCCTGAATTCATTCCGTAGGGCTAACACCCAGGGGAGAGGAGTCTTTTTAGGTTAGGGACCCGCCTTGTCGTGGCAGGTGGGCTCACACAATTTGATCAAAACGTGCGCTAAGAACCTCACATTTGTAAGAAAACGTAGCAGTAATGCAAACTGATCTAGATACATTGTATTTGCTAGTCGTAGCGTTAGCAGAGGGCTTGTTGTGTAGTGTCCACGGCCGCGGACCGTTGTTCCTACTCGCCCCTCGACGGCCGCGGCCATGGATCTGTGAGTGCCGGCCTGCGTCTCCTTCCTAGGAGACGCCAACACTCACTTCTGCTTCACTCTCCAGTCTCTCGTAGGGTGCGAGCGCGCGCTCGTGCCCGGCCTTAAAGGCGCACATGTAAAATGTTCTAATTAGCTCATGATCACCCTGGACTATAAAAAGGGCTTTGTCCTTTCACTCCTTGCCTGAGCGTTGTTTGTATTCCACTGTTAGTCTTGCAAATTGTCCCATAGTCCTGTTCCCTGTGTTCCCGTGCCCTGCTACCCGTATCCTGTATCCCGTGCTGTACTTGTTCCTGTACCATCTCTAGTGTGGAGTTGCGTTGTGCTGTCTATTACGCCTGCTGTGTTACACCACGTCTGGTGTCCTCCGCCACGTCTTTCATCCCCTGCTGCCAAAGATCCCGTCTTTGCCTGCCGTTACTACTGTCTGGACTATCACAGGTACCCCTTGTGCTTGGACTATATATATTGACTTGGTACACTGTAGTTTGGCCAGCTGCTATCCCGCTACGGCGGTGCGTCTCAGTGGGTCCACACACCCAGAGATTGTGACATGTTGCAATGTGTTGTTTTTTAATTAATAAAGTTAACAAAATGGAATGAATATACAGATGCTATATAAAATCATGTATTTTCCAGGTAATCGCTAACGTGTCACACCATATGACAGCACATTTAATATAAAATGCATATTCTCTATAGCACACATTCTTTCCTTCCTGGTAATCCTGAGCTCAGTTATGCATTTGACTTGTGTAACAAAGGGAATCTTTACAGCACCAAAGCAGAATAGCAGGAATTGTTGAACTTTTCCTGACTTCAGGCATTTCTCACTGCTCGAAAAAAAATACCATAAGCATGAGGCAGGGAATCCTAGCTCAATTCCCATGTGAAAGATGAGACCACAGACTGTAGCTTGTACCTAGTGTTTTTTATATAACTATGCCCCAGCACATGCTTGCATATGTTGATAATCTTCAGCCATCGCTCTTGCTTACAAACATGCTGAGTGTTCCATAATAAGCTTTTCGTTTTTTTTTTTATATTTGCTATAACGATTAAAAGGTCAAATTAAAATATAAGGCATCATGCAAATGGCCGTATTGTACGGACCTGAAATTCAGAGCCCATTGACTGCTATGCTCTGTGAGGCACACTGACTTTTTACTCAATGATTCATATAATATAATCGTAGCATATTCCATTCATCAGTAGATTATCTGTGGGGGTCCGACACCCGGACCCCGCACCGTTCAGCTTCTCCGGGGGCCTCCGTGCACTGGACGTACAGGCCGGAAGCAGTTGGCTCCGGCCACGGAATATTGACCGAGCTGCAGTACTGCAGTCCTGCTTCTTCAAGTGAATAGGAGCAGAGCTACAGTTCTGCAGCACTGACGCTATATTATGTGCGGAGCCAATTGCTTCCAGTTCCGTACATAGCATAATGTGCCATAATATCCGGTGACCGCAGGCCACCGGAGCGGCTTATCGGTGTAGGGTCCGGGTGTTGGAGCCGCATCGATGATATACTGATGACCTATCCTGTGGATAGGTCATCACTTGTCCAGTAGTAGACAACCGCTTTAAGAAAGGGGATGACCTGTATTACCACGCACAGTCCATGGACAAGGGTCATGATGTTTCTGATAAAAAATACAGACCCTTTATGTCTAATCCCAGACAACTCTTTAACATATCTCCTGATGATACCAGACAATGCCACTGGTGGAGAACTGTGAGCTTGGACCTCACTGTATCCAAATTGTCAGGGGACAGTGTTCTGTAACGTCCATGTATCTTTTTAATTATTGGAAATCTCAGACAAAAAACTTGCATCACTCTACTGCGGATTTCAATGGTGTGGTAGCAAAAGCTTCATGTCATATATTTCCACTGATGGAAATTTCTGAGTAGCACCAAAGGTGTTCAGACACTTTACAAAGCGCCGCAACTCCAACACCTTGGGATTTGGTGTAGGTCCAGATTCTCTGTGACATGTCATAAGATGTTATAAGGTTGATTTCCTCTTTAAAGAGGTTGTCTACTTAAAGGCGTTGGCTCATCGACATTCCCTGTCCATATGTCCCTTTAGGGTATATAGACATTATAGAGGGGGAGGGTCCTCTGTTCGGATGGACACGATTCGTCCTTGCATTAAATGGACTGTCATTTATTGGAATGGTCGGGATGTAATGCTACATATACCCTGCAGCAGCCGTGAAATAACAGCGATTACAGCTGATCGCTAGGAGTAAAAGAAGCCGTCTGCTTTTTGAAAAGGGGTTGTCCTCATAAGACGACCCCTTTAAAAAAAAAACTTTAAGGGTATGGGCACACGACCTCTTTTCAGATGTAATGGAGGCGTTTCACGCCTCTAATTACGCCTGAAAAGACGGCTCCAATACGTCGGCAAACATCTGCCCATTGCTTGCAATGGGTCTTACGATGTTCTGTGCAGACAAGCTGCAAATTTCCGCGTCGCTGTCAAAAGACGGCACGTAAAATTACGACCGCGTCAAAGAAGTGCAGGAGACTTCTTGGGATGTAATTGGAGCCGCGAAAATTGCGTGCACTTGTAAAAACGTCTGAAAACAGCTCCGTAATTTCAGACGTATTTGGCGTTGTCGTGTACACATACCCTAAATTGACAAAATTATAGTTAACACAACAGTAAGAGACGAGGAAGGTGTGGGTTACATCCTACCAAGTCTCCTTCTTCCTACTCTGCCTTCAGTTCATTAGCAATTCTACATGGTTAACAGCCTGACAACCCCATTGAAAAGATTGTGGTTGCTAGGCAGTGTATCCCTAGCAACCAGGCTAGACAAGATTGTTCCACTTCAAGGTGGATTGGCATTATGCTCACAGCAAAGAAGAAAAGAAAATACAGATAGATGTTAGGACTACCTGGTCTATCAGAATATATCCACAGCTACATGTTAGAAGATATCAGCAGCTGTGAATCTTCTCACATTACCAATCTGACAGGTGTTTTATGTAAAGGAAATAAAAGAATTCCATTCCGCACTTCAATTTAAGCACACGAAACTCATAAAAGTGTAAAATAACACACTCCCGTCCATGCTCTGTCATATGCGCCAACAGCTCTGACATCTCCTATTAAAGCCATTAATCTCTAAACATTACTCTGGAGGGCAGAGATTCTGCTCATAAAACATAGTGGGAGTCCATTTTCTTTTGGACGTTGCAAGATGATGAATGTTTCTCGGCGTGAACACTGATGAATGACACAAATTCCAAACATTATTTTGACACCATATTGTGGAACTGCTTTCTATATAATGAATTAGTTGAACCTTCACTTTTTTGGAAACTTTTTGGTTTACAGAAGGAAACTGGTGTCCCTAGGCTAATACTGAGATCCTTCTGATGTAAGCACCAGGGAGAAGGGAGATCATTGTCTGGTCACTGGTTCTATATGTCCTGAGCATGACCACAACACTGGGCACTCAGGGCATGCTTGTTGACTCAAGCCAACCAGCCGAGCTTGAACTTTTCTCAAGTTGTTGCACCCGAACTGTATAGTAGATCCCATTGATTGTAAACCGAACTATAGATAGTCAAACACCAGTCAACTAAACACAGGGTCAAAGATGGAGACTCGTTCCTCAGATATTCTGTGTTCTGCTGCAGAACAGAAGAGCTTATATTGAGCATGTCTCCCGAATACGCAAAATATTACAACACTGCAGTGGTTGCCTATGATATTCTGACTGTGGAAGTGGTCAGTGATTTTGCTGGTAGTTGTAATAAGTAGTGAATTTGGTCAGGCTTGAGTAATGACCTGAAGAATCAGAAAATTGACTGTAACCAATGCAATAATAATGCTATGGAATATGGTGGTGAGCACTGGGCTGGCATCAATTGGGTGAGTTGTCCAAGCTCGACACTATTATAACTCACGGCACTTCTTTGTGTTTGGGGTGCTTGGAGTAGGTGCCCAACCCAGATCCAAATATGTATAGAAACTCTGCACTCTTTGAAATATAATGCAAATCCATTTTATACAGAAGGACAATCCACATATAGGTAAACGTTTTGTAATCAGACCATCAAATTGTCCATATGTCCCACCATGAAAGACGTCTACAACAATGCCGGACAATATGAAATAAGTTGTCGTAACCATTATCTGCGAAGTTGTTATATACCTATGTGTGGATTGTCCTATGTATCTCAGAATAAAAGGATTTCTTTTATGACTAAGGACCAAAGAAAAGTATTTGAAAAAAATATTTAACCAAGAAAGGTCTATTATGTGGCCTTAAAACACACGATAGCAGACACTGGATGGCCCCAAAAACCTAAGAAGCTATAGGGAAGCATGCGCAGTATGTAAAGCCGTGCCACCATCTTGGCTGACTGGTTCGGAGGGATCACCTGACCAACTCCATGACAACGTTCTCCTAAAATTAGTCATGTGACCCTTCTTGGCCAAAAAGGTCAAGGGAGATGTGCTGCTTTACCTATGGTGTATACTTCAATAAAGTACTCCAACAGGGGGTTTAGTGGGAGCTACCTTCTGCCAAAACTCATACACCCCCTTCGCTTCTGCAGTAAGTATAACACAGGGTTTCTCTCCCCCTTAAAGGGGTTGTAACAGAATCAACAATTATCACCTATCCATGGGATAGGTGATAATTCTTTGATTGCGGTGGGCTCGATTGTGTGGACCTCCAGCGATAACGAGAAAGGGGGGCCTGAACCCTTTGTTCCGTCCTACTGTGCCACCACTCAGTCCCATAAACATTGAATAAACGGAAGTTGGGGATATTTTCGTAATTCCCATAGACTTTGAATGATGCGGCAGCGAATATGTTTGACCTCCGCTACATTCAAAGTCCTCCTGCGGTCGAGCAGTGATGAGGAACAGGAGGGTTCAGGACCTGCATTCTCGCAATCGGTGATAGGTGTTAATTGTAGATTCTGGTACAACCCCTTTATGGCGCTGCCCTAGATTTAATAAACTGGGCTTCCACCACTTTCACCATACACATAAATAGAAATAAAAAAGCAATTATAAAAGACCAATCACAAAGTACTCTCTATATATTTTATAAATCCACCATAATCACTGCATCCACCCTAACACTATCATACTGACTGACTGTCAGTACCCAGCACCTGATCCCTTCACATTCACGACCTACCTCCCATGTAATACAATACACTGATGAACTCATGATCCGTATAGAGGCCGAAGACTGACCAATACACTTTCCATGTAATAACACTTCACAGACAAGGAAATGGCGCAGTTAAATGCTCTCGTAGCAGTTGTATAGCTTTGTTTAAGAGGACTGACTCAATATTAGACCACAAATATACCCCAGGAGTCAACAGTAAAAGTTTTATAGAGTTTATGAGGAATCTCAAGATGAAGTGAAAAACAATAGTCCTCTTTACTAGACACTTTATAACGGCTAGCTTCGAGTTGGTCAGTCTCGGTCACGCAGGTCACTGCTGAGTTCTCATTCAGTCATTAAAGGCAGTCTGTGAAAGCCATCACTCTCAGGCTGTCGCCAGTCGGCCTCCTATACACATGAAAGCACATATAGTGGACACAGATGTACTAGCCGGGTCTCGGGTCAATGACAGCTGAACTGCACTTCCTTAGCAATTCCTATGTTTGTGTCATCCCGTTGATGTGTGGGTTCTGTACAGCTACAGTTCAGAGCTCTGTCTCATGACTCCATCTGTCTGACCTTGAATACTGTGACCCCCTCATAACATTTTGGGAAGTTCCCCTCTGTCAGACGTGTTTACCGAAACAGACGGATATGTTGCTGGTTGGAATTTCTAACAGTAACTTATCAGGCGTGACATGACAGTGCGTGAGGATTTCAGGAATTTGCCATATTCATCACATATCAATCATTTATTTTATTAAATGCATGGCTGAAGTCTTGGTGTAGAGGAGAAGGATTTGGGTTCCTAGAGCACTGGGCTGACTTTTCATTGGGGTACAAACTGTATTCTGCAGATGATTTGCACCTAAATGGAAGGGGGTCCGCTGTGCTGGGGGAGAGAATTCTAGCTGGGGTGGCGGAGTATTTAAACTAGGGCTGAGGAGGGAGGTCAATGTAGAAAAAAAAGGGGTAGCCAGGTTAGAGAGGGGTCAGACTATATTGGTGGGGGGAGAAACAGAATGTGGGGAGAGGACTAGGCAACAAGATAAGGAGATCCTTTCGTTACAAAACATCAGTGTAAATAAAAAGGACCGATTAATGTCAAATCACATTTCTGATAATAAAAGTGAAAAACTGACAGGCAAGTTAAAGTGTATGTTCACAAATGCCAGAAGTCTAGCAAGCAAAATGGGGGAGCTGGAGGCCTTGATACTGGAAGAAAATATAGATATAGTTGGTGTTGCTGAAACATGGCTGGACTCTTCACATGACTGGGCTGTAAATCTACAGGGTTTTACACTTTTTCGTAAAGACAGGACAAATAGGAAAGGTGGTGGTGTATGTCTGTATGTGAGAAGTGATATGAAGGCGAGTGTGAAAGAGACAATAGTGGGTCAAGACTGTGAGGAGGTTGAAACCTTGTGGGTGGAACTAGAAAGGGAGGTAAACACTGAAAAAATTACTTTTGGTGTAATCTATAGACCCCCCAATATAACTGAGGAGATGGAAGGTCAGATATATAAACAGATGGAGCGGGCTGCACAGGCGGGTACTGTAGTGATAATGGGAGATTTTAATTTCCGGGATATTAATTGGTGTCATGGTTCGGCTTCAACTGCAAAGGGGAGACATTTCCTCAACCTATTGCAGGAAAATTTTATGGGCCAGTTTGTGGAAGACCCGACTAGAGGTGAAGCTCTGTTGGATCTGGTCATTTCTAATAATGCAGATCTTGTTGGGAATGTCAATGTTCGTGAAAACCTCGGTAACAGTGATCATAATATAGTTACATTTTACCTATACTGTAAAAAACAAACGCAGGCTGGGAGGGCAAAAACATTTAATTTTAAGAAAGTCAATTTCCCCAGGATGAGGGCTGCAATTCAGGATATAGACTGGGAAGAACTAATGTCAAATAATGGAACAAATGATAAATGGGAGATTTTCAAATCTACTTTGAGTTATTATAGTGCAAAATTTATTCCTACAGGTAATAAGTATAAACGACTCAAATTAAACCCCACATGGCTTACACCTTCTGTGAAAGGGGCAATACATGACAAAAAAAGGGCATTTAAAAAATACAAATCTGAGGGTACAGCTGTAGCCTTTGTAAAATATAAAGAGCTTAATAAAATCTGTAAAAATGTAATAAAATTAGCAAAAATACAAAATGAAAGGCAGGTGGCCAAGGATAGTAAAACAAATCCTAAAAAATTCTTCAAGCATATAAATGCAAAAAAGCCAAGGTCTGAACATGTAGGACCCCTAGATAATGGTAATGGGGAGTTGATCACAGGGGATCAAGAGAAGGCAGAGTTACTAAATGGGTTCTTTAGCTCTGTATATACAACAGAAGAAAGAGCAGCTGATGTAGCCGGTGCCAGTGCTGTTAATATATCAGTTGATATACTGAATTGGATGAATGTAGAGATGGTCCAAGCTAAATTAAATAAAATAAATGTGCACAAGGCTCCGGGACCAGATGGGTTACACCCTAGAATTCTTAAAGAGCTTAGTTCAGTTATTTCTGTCCCCCTTTTCATAATATTCAGAGAATCTCTAGTGACTGGTATAGTGCCAAGGGACTGGCGCAGGGCAAATGTGGTGCCTATTTTCAAAAAGGGCTCTAGGTCTTCCCCGGGTAATTATAGACCAGTAAGCTTAACATCCATCGTGGGGAAAATGTTTGAGGGGCTATTGAGGGACTATATACAGGATTATGTGACAATAAATAGCATTATAAGTGACAGCCAGCACGGTTTTACTAAGGACAGAAGTTGTCAAACTAACCTAATCTGTTTTTATGAAGAGGTGAGCAGAAGTCTAGACAGAGGGGCCGCTGTGGATTTAGTGTTTTTGGACTTTGCAAAGGCATTTGACACTGTCCCCCATAGACGCCTAATGGGTAAATTAAGGACTATAGGTTTAGAAAATATAGTTTGTAATTGGATTGAGAATTGGCTCAAGGACCGTATCCAGAGGGTTGTGGTCAATGATTCCTTCTCTGAATGGTCCCCGGTTATAAGTGGTGTACCCCAGGGTTCAGTGCTGGGACCACTATTATTCAACTTATTTATTAATGATATAGAGGAAGGGATTAATAGCACTATTTCTATTTTTGCAGATGACACCAAGCTATGTAATATAGTTCAGACTATGGAAGATGTTCATGAATTACAGGCAGATTTAAACAAACTAAGTGTTTGGGCGTCCACTTGGCAAATGAAGTTTAATGTAGATAAATGTAAAGTTATGCATCTTGGTACCAACAACCTGCATGCATCATATGTCCTAGGGGGCGCTACACTGGCGGATTCACTTGTTGAGAAGGATCTGGGTGTACTTGTAAATCATAAACTCAATAACAGCATGCAGTGTCAATCAGCTGCTTCAAAGGCCAGCAGGATATTGTCGTGTATTAAAAGAGGCATGGACTCGCGGGACAGGGATGTAATAATGCCACTTTACAAAGCATTAGTGAGGCCTCATCTAGAATATGCAGTTCAGTTCTGGGCTCCAGTTCATAGAAAGGATGCCCTGGAGTTGGAAAAAATACAAAGAAGAGCAACGAAGCTAATAAGGGGCATGGAGAATTTAAGTTATGAGGAAAGATTGAAAGAATTAAACCTATTTAGCCTTGAAAAAAGACGACTAAGGGGGGACATGATTAACTTATATAAATATATTAATGGCACATACAAAAAATATGGTGAAATCCTGTTCCTTGTAAAACCCCCTCAAAAAACAAGGGGGCACTCCCTCCGTCTGGAGAAAAAAAGGTTCAAGCTGCAGAGGCGACAAGGCTTCTTTACAGTGAGAACTGTGAATTTATGGAATAGCCTACCGCAGGAGCTGGTCACAGCAGGGACAGTAGATGGCTTTAAAAAAGGGTTAGATAATTTCCTAGAACAAAAAAATATTAGCTCCTATGTGTAGAAATTTTTCCTTCCCTTTTCCCTTCCCTTGGTTGAACTTGATGGACATGTGTCTTTTTTCAGCCGTACTAACTATGTAACTATGTAACTATGTAACTATGTAACTATTAATATTAGAATAAAAATTCCGCAAAAACTTGAAATTTATCATACTTCTGCCATATGAATCCGGTAGTTTTTCTTCTGCCAGATATAGCAGAAAATCAATCATTTTTACTGTGTGCTGTGTATTTTTTCCATTTACCTAAGCACTACCAGCCTCTTATACCCCAAGATGCACACATTAACTCCTCAAGGTCGAGACCCCTCACCACTAGCTTCTCCACAATGAACCCAAGCGACCAGGCCTCATACCTTCTCTCGTTGTCATCAAGGTGGGCAAAGAGTACATTTTTGGAGATGGCTTTTGCCAGGGCAGTCATCGTCTTGTAGTCTTTTGGAATAACCTGTGGAAAAACCACAAAGAGGAATATTATTTTCATGTCCCTGGCACGGACGACCGAGTGATTCTGTGAATGCAAAACGTATCCAAACTAATAAAAAGGGCAGAACCTCTCATTCACACAAGGGTAGATTGAAGATCTTGAAGATCAAATATGAAATTCTTTTTTACCAGGATGTTACTTACTTGTCATACGAAAACCATTATTTTATTGTCACATGGCTGCAGAATATAATTAAACTGAATATCACTTTATCTTTCTGGCATCTGTCTACAAGGAAAATTTACTAATTCCTCTAGTTTCAGTAGAGCGCTTTCTGCCAGCTTGATTAGGGGTAAATCATAGCCATACTTTAGGTCTGGTTTACATCAATTTATTTTCCCTCCACGGAAGAAGTGCCGACATATACCTCCGATGGAAGGTAGCAACGTATCCCGCTGTATAGGTATACAGTGTGATACATCACCCGAACTCCCAAGACACAGTGCTCCTTGAAGTCTTCTCCAGTCCCGGAGTCCCCGGCCTGAGCGCTACCAATGCTCTGGCCAGGGACTCCGTAGTTGAAAGAACCTGACAGCACTGTCCATATATGAACAGTGACGTCAGGGTCTTCCTCAGTGTTAGAATCCCTGGGCCGAGCGCTACCTGATGCTCTTCCCGGGAGATTCGGACATGGGGAAGATCCCTCAGGTATAGGTTTAATGTATACCTCTAACGGATGCCATACAGTGCCATCCATCACACATAGGCTCTGATGTTAAAAAATGTACACCACACAGTATAAATTTTTTTGTTGGATCCATTGGGATAAAATAGCGAAGCCTACTGTGTTACTCCATCTTTCAAAAAAAGGTATACCGACGTACACCAGCCTGACAGAGCCCAAAAGGACACTCTATTGGCCTCCATTTGGCTAATGACGCCATATGGACACTTTTAGCTTGTATGTCGGGAGACACGCTCAAACATAAGGCTAAAATGCAATGTGAACCAGGCCTTAGAGCCATAGATACTCCTTGTGCCACTATATGGTGCTCTGTATGGCACAATATTATGGGGTTATTCTCCCCTAAAATTATTGCTTCTGTCGACTTCATACGGAATCTGATAGAAAAAATCTCTGTATGCCTCCATGTGAAATCAGAGACATACAGATGTACATTAGAGCCCTGTAGAAGTCCATATGGGTGCCATATTATGGCTTCATACAACACGGAGGTGCATAAGGCCTTAATATAAGTTCTTGAGTCATCCAGTTCTGTAAAGTTGTTGAAAATGTAATTTAGACATTTCTTAGTTTTATGCGTTTGTGGTAAATTACAGTGACAACCAATATGGCTGCTATTATAGCCCTCAGATTCCTCAACAGTACATCTGACTAGTTATTAAGTTATACACTCTCTACCTTACGTCGCTACACAACTAGGAATATGTGAATGAAACTGGAAAACTGCATGACAACTCACATGGGCGCTGTAATGGCCGCCACATTGGTTGTAAGAAAACCTTCAACACTTGTAGGAGAGGACCCTAGTGCAAGAACAATATCTCGACCCCTTGTTTTTCAACTTATTTGATGACAGTGGGTTTCTAGGCGAAGACCACCATTCAAAGCTCTACAGAAAATTTCCACCAGTAAATGTGAGACATAGATTGAAATAAGTGTAGCCTATCTTATAGACAGTAGGTACAGTAGCACAACAATTTTTCAAAGGTAGCAATGGGCCCCCTTGCCTCTACAGTCCCTACACAGGTTGCACATATGATATGTCCACCCTTGAGCTGAGATCCCACAATGCACTGCTCTCTGGTAACAGAAAATCAGTAGAATTTTTAAGTTAGGAACCCAAACTATGAAAATGAATTGAAGAAAAGATACGTTGTAACTCAAGAGAAGCAAAACACAACATTTGAAAAGTTAATCAACGTTTTGTGTAGATTAACTCCTTAGTGACCAGCCTATTTTAGCCCCTAATGACCAAGGTATTTTTCACGTTTTTCCATCGTCGCATTCAAAGAGCTATAACTTTTTTTATTTTTCCATCGACATAGCTGTATAAGGACTTGTTTTTTTGTGGGACAAGTTACATTTTTTAATAGCACCATTTTGGGGCCTGTTAGGCCTCTGGCATGGCCTAACAGGCATTCACTAGATGCAGACCTGGGGGCCTTTGTTTGGCCCCCAGCTGCCATAAAACCATCGGCACCCCTGGGATCGACGAGGTGAGAGAGTGAGCCCATCCTCATTTAAAACCACTGAGATGCATAGGTCGCTATTGACCACCGAATCTGAGGGGTTAAATGGGCAGGATCGATGCTGATTTCGATCCCGCCCCCACAAGCAGGTCTGCGGCAAGCCCTCAGCTACCGAAGGTAGCTGAGAGCAGGGAGCTTTTACTGCTCCCGTCGGCGCTTCTTTATTCTGATGCAGCGCCATAATAAGGGTACTGCATCAGAATACAGCCCTATAGTGACCTTTGTAAAACGGCCTAAGGGCGGTCACTAACGGGTTACAATAGTGAAATGTACAATGTTCTTTAAAGGTGGAGTTTTCCTTTAAATAGACATTCATTTTTCAAACAACTTATGCTAATCTAATAGTATACCTGATATAGATCAACATTGTAATGAACTTACTGTTAAAATTTAGTGGGTCTCTTCACTGCCTGCACATAGAAGTCTATGGAGAGGAAAGGGGGAGCAGATAAAGAAAGAGATACAGACACGCTGCCCATACAAGTCTATGGAGAGGGAAAGGAAAAGCAGAGAGAGAAAGACACAGACAGGCTGCATAAAAATCTATGGAGAGTGGAGGGGTGAGCAGGCGGAGGGAGCAGAGAGAGAAAGTGACATGGACATGCTGCCCATACAAGTCTATGGAGAGGGGAGGGTAACAGGAGGAGGGAGCAGAGTGAGAAAGACATCGACACACTGCATACAGGTCTATGGATAGGGGAGCAGGAGAACAGTGAGAAAGACACAGACAAATGTGCTGCAGCACCTTCCTGGTAAGTGTTTTATCTCACCCCTGTGCCGGATTCTCAGCTACTCTGATCATTACTGCTTTATTTTCACCAACATTCCGCTGCAGATTTTATATATGTAATAGATATAGATAGGAGAGCAGGATTCTCCTCTTCTATGTGGGCAGTGCATTGAAGACATGATAGCACTTAGGCTCCACTCACTAGCTTTGAGACAACTGAGAATTAGAGAGAGAGACTGCAGAGGGGAAAACTGCTTTATAATGCAGAATACAAGTCATACAGTGGCCAGAAATAGTGTTATTCCTCATGTACACACATATGACAGCTTGTTTTAAAATGTCACCTGAAAAGTTAGGTTAACTTTAGGTCTGTGCTGTATTAATATTAGCACTACATGGGTGCTTTTTTACCTCAGCACGTTTTCAGGACTGCAAATCATCTCTAATATTCAGTAGACATTTAAGTGAATTTAGAGAAAGCAGTGCTCTGACAGTTCATTTGATTTCAATAGAAAATAGCTTCTATGAGTCAAGCCTTCTGGGTGGCCCGGGTAGCGGATTCCAGGGTAGAGAATTTCATCATGAGCGCAGTTTACATTTTTGCCAATAGTTTTGTGCAGCATTAAAAATACCCATGATCCTCTGCTTACCATCTACTGATGGCAATGTACAGCGGATATCTCACAAAAATGCACCATTTTTAGTGTATTCTCAATGTAAACATTTATAGCAAATCCCATGTCTGATAGATGCCAGTCCGAGCTCTGGTTGCTGGCTCAGCAGTTTCCAAAATTCCCATCGGACTAAATGTAGAGACCGGGGCAAATGCGTGGCCATATCTCCATTCATTCTCCATCTGGATGCGGCGGCCGCCACTAGACCCCCGTTCTAGAAATAGTTGCAAGTCACCGATCGGCCACTCCAGCTGCCTCCGGGCACCGGATGTTATGGCACATAATGCGGTGTACGGAGCCGGAAGCAGTTGGCTCTGTACATAGCATAGTGGCCGTGCTGCAGAACTGCAGGTCTGCTCCTATTCACTTGAATAGGAGCAGAGGTGCAGTACTACAGCTCGGCCGCTATTCTGTGGCTGGAGCCAACTGATTCCGGCATGTACGTCCGGTGCACGGAGGCACTGGACCAGCTGATCGGTGCGGGGTCCGGGTGTCGAACCCCCACAGATCATGTATGATGACCTATCCGCTGGATAGGTCATCAGTTGCCAGAACGTGGAAAACCCATTTAAGAACTGTATGGCACATCCTATTGACACATCATGAAAGTTGATTATGGGAAAACTATTTTAATGGGTTTGTTTGCTACCGTATCACATTATGTTTAGATGATAGTCTCTCCAAACCTGAGATTCACTTACTTGGTCACTAACTTTCAACAAACTTTGCATAAATTAATAGTACAAGCGAATATAAAAAAAACTTTGTAATATATCTTATTAGAGAAAAATGCCTCTTTCGCCACTTTAAGTCTCCATACTGTTGACTCACTCTGAATTTACACTTTTTTCCATCTCCAACTCACTGAGGGATCAGGTTACATGCTACCCATAGTAGTCTATTAAGTGGGGAGGAAGGAGCAGGATCAGAGTGAAAGAGAGGCAGAGAGACATAAAGACAGATGATGCTGCAGCTTCCTAGTAAGGGTTCTATCTCACCCCAGTGCTGGATTCACAGCTACACTGCCCATTACTGCTGTATAATGTCTTCAATGTTGCTGCTGCTTCTATAGGTGTATGACAGATAGAGATAAGAGAGCAGGAGTCTCCTCTTTTATGTGTGCAGTGTATAGAAGACATGATAGCAGTTAGGCTTTAGCCACAGCTCAGAGAAAACTGCTTAAAAAAATGCAGAATACAAGTCATATATTGGCCAGAAATAGTGTTATTCATCATGAAAACACATATGACAGCTTATTCTGAAACGTCACCTGATACGACAGCTACGCTTTAGGGATTATACACATTGAGTGATATCAGCACTTTCCACCACTACTCCAACATGTGCACAGTGGTCAATGACATATATTCAGTTACAGATGTATTAAAATTCATTACATTTCCAAAACAGAAAGATAACCCAAAGGTCTAGTGCAAAGATATGTCCAGAGATACCTGACTTGTTTTTACTTGAACATTTCAATCAAACACCACCTGTACTTAATTCCTACTTGCCCCAAAGGCAACAAGTTCTATGCCAACGTG
Organism: Rhinoderma darwinii; assembly: GCF_050947455.1. Classification (NCBI taxonomy): domain Eukaryota; kingdom Metazoa; phylum Chordata; class Amphibia; order Anura; family Rhinodermatidae; genus Rhinoderma; species Rhinoderma darwinii. The sequence goes on from NC_134692.1 coordinate 126,440,665, forward strand.
CACGAAAATCATCGGACTACTAACGACATCCAACAATTCTCACTGTCTGAGAAACTATGCATCCTTCCTCTGTAGACAAAAGCAATATCCTGGGGTGATTAAAAGATTGTTCGGCAGTGACAGAGGTTAAGCAGCTCTTAAAGGGATCGTCCACAGGCAATTTCCACCTTACATGTAGCAAATGCCAGATTAATGGTCCATTTTGCAGCAATTTTTTTTATTTTTATGGTATTCCAAGATTAATGCATCTAGGTTCTTGGATTATGGATATTTGTGTGGCAAAATAAATTGAACGTATATTTAGTGGTGAGAAGCCAAAAAGCCCAGAAAAACTCGAATTTCGGCTATTGAATGTATTTCTGTGTTGTAACAATATCTGAGGAATGTAAAGATGTTAATCTACTCTCCGAGTCCCAAATAATGGAAGACTTAGGCCTCATGCACACGACCGTGCATTACGGTCAGCATAACATCCGCAATTGCGGAGCCGTAATTGCGGATAGTATAGGACACATTCTATCCTATGGGCCAATGCACACGACCATGGTTTCCACGGTCCGTGCATTGCCTGGATCACAACAAATAGGACAAGTGGTTTTACGAGCCGCATTTGCGGTCCCGACTCCTTAAAATCAATGCACATCTTGTATGTGCATGGTCCGTGATTCCGGATGGCCCACAAATCACACTTCTTGGGCCATCCGTGCCGTAATCACGGACCATGCACACGGCTACGGTCGTGTGCATGAGGCCTTAGAATTATGCACTGTGCATAAATAATTTTGAAATATAAAAAAAATACAAAACACTATAGAACAACCATATTACAAAAATATACATTTATAATATAAATATATAAATGTAAAAAGTTCAGTGGTCAATCAGACGAGTCATAATAGTAAGTTAGGTGAGGGTCCAACCTCTGTGACCCTCACCATTGCCAAGAATGAGGGGCCCTAAATCCCTATTCCCAGCTGGACGAGCATGTGGCGTCCATCTCTATAGGAATGAATGGGTGCAGTGAATATACATGGGCATACGCTGCTGACTTTTTCTGTTGCAGATTTCGAAGTAAAGTTTTACATGCAGATTTTGGTACAGATTTTTCCCAATGTATTGCAGAGAGTGCCATCCGCAGTGTTTTCAAATCCGCAGAATACCCTCAATTCCGCACTGATTTTTTTCTGCTACATGTGAATGGGTGTTTTTAAAACTACATCCACATGTATTGTACTGTAAATTGCTGCAGATTTTCAGCGGACTCTGTAGCAATTCACCCTAACTTTTATTAAACTGGTGCATTTAATGTGATCATGTATTACATTGTCACCCTTTGTCCACATGGGACAACTCCTTTAAAGAAGACCCGTCACCTCTCCTTTTATGTCTATTTTAATAAATACTTGTATTCCCCATGAAATAACAATTCTGATGGGAAATTTCTGAGAACTCTGTGTTGTGCCGGTCCTCTATTATTCCACTAGGAAATTTATTAATAAATTGACAACTGGGTGTTACCATTCCCCTTTTCAAAGGGGCATATCCCTACAGTTTCACTCTGTCAGCACTTATTGGATAGTGTCAGTCTGTGTAAGGATACACCCCCAACTGGTATCACCCACTTGTCAATTTATTTCTGAATTTCTAGTAGGAATAACAGAGGAACAGTACAACTCAGGGTCATAAGAAAAGATGATTCAGAATTGTTATTTCACGGAGAACACAATTATTTACTAAAACAGACATGTCAGGAGAGGCGACCGGTATATAAGTCATTTTCTTCCAGAATGTTTTACAGAATGCCCCTTTTTCTGCCCTTCAATGAAAAGTATAATTTTCTAATAAACCTTCTGCATCAATTCCTTTCACTTTTACAGATCTCTGCTCATAGTCATTGAATGTAAACCTTCATTGTTTACTACTAGAGAATGAAAATCTGTCCTGACCATGTGATGATCACACAGGTGCATGGCACGTTACAGCTCTGATAACTGTACTGTACCTGTAACGAGTCCTGCACCTCTGTGACCAGGACAGATTTTCATCCTCTGAACAATGAAGGTTTCCATTCAACCACTACAAGGAGAGATCTTGAATACAGTGAGATAAGGGACATCTGTCTTTAGCCAAGAGTTTTCTTATGGGTAAATTTGGCCATGAACGTAACGATTATCTATAATTGCTACGTTTATGATACTTAAAAATGATTGGTTACGACCATAATAATTACTGAATATGTTTTCTAACCAATAATCTAAAATAATATCAACTAATCGACTACTAACAATGAGGCCGCATGCATATAGCAAGACAGTACGGCCCCATATATGTGACCCTTTTGCCGCTAAATGATCCCTCGTTGAGGCTCTATGGCTTTTATATTTTTCATAAGTACATGGATGGAGAAATACTCTTTCCATATACATTACCTTTCTAACATAAGACACGGCATCTTCCTCTGTGTACACTTCAGCGCTGACTCCCCCTCTTCTGCGCCGGGCTTTAACCACGGGATTTGGAGGCGGTGGAGAGATTTCATCATCATGAGAGTCTGACTGGGAGTTTGACTTCTGTTGAGCCAAAATCTGTTTGCATTCTTCCTGTAAATACAAAATGACAGCGATGTAAATGTACATTTTTATCATGCCAATATTAGGAATATTTAACAGTATGACCTAGGATACCCCGGGAAACATGGACCAGAAAAGTGGGAAAAATACCCATAGAACCCTATGGTTACCCATGTTTGATGGAGGGGTCTGACTGTTGCGGCTGTAATATATCTGAAGTGGAATTAGCCGTATTTGTAGGACGGGTGAATTACCCATTTACAAACCCTACAAATCCAACAGTGCCTCTAGTGGACAGATAACTATAGTGCACAATCAATTATTTCACAAAAACAAAAGAATCACTAGGCAAATATGTTATTGCCTTCAAACACTTGATTTAATATGAATATTTGACATTAGCTGTATGAGCAGAACATTTTTGTTATTAAGACTATATTTTTTCAAAACAATATTGTAGCCAAAAATAAAACAAAAAGACAAAACAATCCTCTATAAAGCCTTATTCACAGGAACGTGTAAATCGTCCATACGAGGGACTTTTTTTGTAACGGCAGTCAAACTGCGTGTATTTCTATGGGGCTATTCACACGACGATTGCTTTAATGGACCGTGTGAAGGGCCCGTGAAAAAATAGGACACGGATCCCTTAAATAGACTCAAATCTATGAGGCAGCGGTAAAATCGTCCAATTTCACACACGTTCGTCTGAATATAGCCTAAATATAAGACATTCAGTCATTTTTCCCAATCAAGTTGTTAAAACGCCTACTCAGTTGTTTCTCAGAAAACTGGATGACAAACACTAGGGCTACTATGACAGCTCCCAAAACTGTCCACTCGGCTTTCCCAAGCTCCTGAAGGGCAAATTTGCTTTGAATGGCCAATTTCAACTAGGTATAATACAGCCATCTATTAGGGTCCATATTACGATTGCAATACCCGGACCACCCAATGGTTCTACTGAACTTTGCTTAGGTCACTATAGGGTTATGTGGTCTCTGAAAATAGGTTAGGAAAGCCAACGGGTGCCAAGTTAGCGCCATTGTGACTTTGTTCTAGCGATTGACTGGGATGACATTGGATGGACACAGTTTGATATTTTTGGTGATTATTTTTTCAATTTTTTTTTTTATATGTTTCAGCATGCCCCACAATTAATAAACCATGAATTCTCTTAACCTCAGCATACCCCTAGTTCCGGTCTGAGGATATGGCATGAGTCTGAGGAAAGGCAGATGAGATTGTCTCTAAACACTGGATAGAGCATTTATCTGTGAGGCTCAAGTGAGTCAGTCCAGATCCGAGTAATATGATTACGCACTCATATTTCCTGAGTAAATGTCAAAGCAATTTCTGCTCATGGATGTAATACAATGTTGAAAGACTTTCTTCAGATCTGCCCACAGTTATTAAAAAATTGATACCCAACGTGACCATGAAAATGAGAGAATAGGCGAAAAATGAAACCTGGTACAAAATGATATTAAAAACCACAATCAAAGCATATTTTTGAAATACAAAATACTGCGGCTGGCCCGGCGTGGTCAAGCAGAGAAGTCATTTGTAATCCCTCCTAGCGGGTTGAGGTAACCTGTGGATGTACTGAAATGATCATAGCTCAACAGGCAGATGGGACCTACTGAACCTTGTAGTTGAGGACAGCATCTTAAAGGGGTTGTCTCACCATGGACAGCCCCTTTAAAGCCTCATGCACACATCCGTTGCCCGTCGTACGGCTGCGAATGACGGATCCGTGAAACACGGACCGCACATGGAAGGCTTCCGTGTGCAGTCCGTTGTTTTAACAGACCAAATGAATGGAGTGGCCGAGACTGTTCCGTCAAAAACGGACAGTAGTAGGACCTGTCCTAATTTTGCCTGAACGGCCACACGGTTCCGCTAAAACAACGTAAGTGTTTTGAATGTTGAATGTGTCAGTGTACTATCAGTTAAAAAAAATGGATTGCACACTGAAGAAAATAACTGAAGTGGACATGAGGCCTTGCTTGGGAGCCCCCGGAAAACTGCTGACTTTGCCGGGGGAAGTTGCCATAGCCTGCTCATTTCCCCTGAATGTACTATTACATGGCGGCCTTTCAGAACTAATACATGGACACTAGGAGTCCTCCAGAGCAAGGACCGCTCATTTTTATGGCTCTATGCTCTGGTCCTGTGCGTGGGTCCCCCTTCATAATATCCATATGCTCTAATTGGGATATGGACAATTCCTGTCCTGAGGGAACAATCCCTTTAAATGCCCATGTAGGAAATATCAACCAGAAAGAGGACCTCCATTTTTGCTGAAACCTCCGGTCTTCTCTAAACAGGCCTTGCACTGATGGACCTGAAAAATATTTTTGCTTGCAAAAATAATCAAGTTTATAAAAAGTTTTTGTAAAGTTTGCAAATACTTTGCTTTATTGTGTGCTGATTTCTACTTATTTCATCTCTTTTTCTCCATCCACATAGATGACTGCTTCCAAAATTCTGCTAGTTGCCCTTGGAAACAGACAGCAGTTTATGTCCACTCCACAATGCACTGCTCTCTGGTGAGAGGAAACCAACAAAACTTTGAGGTTTGTTTTAGAATGCTAAGTCAAATGATCAAAAATCAGTACAAAAGAAGTAAAACATTTGTAACTCTTGTCCACATGCCCTATTAGGCCTTATTGATATCATACAGGGGTATCTACCACTAGGGACCCCCTTCTGTTAAGCAGAGCAGAGAGAGTCACTGAATGTGATACATGGCAGTCCATTAACTTGAATTGGGCACCAGAAATACCACACTGCCCCTACACTGGAGTATTTGAACTATTGAGCTGCATTCATAATTCTGTTGGTTGTCATTGTAAACAGTCAACACTCCTGTCGACAGACACACCCCTAACAGCTTTGCTAAGCTTCTATAATGCAGTGAGACGGTTATTTTTTATTACGTAAGATAACAACTATACAGTGCCTGGTGCAAAAATGCAAATCACCAGCGCAAACTCTGTGCATACTTTGAGCCCACAAATATTGCAGGGAGATTTCTGCTCTGAAGCCCAAATAATTGCGAATGCAGCCCTAAAATATAATACAGCTTGTACATGATAAGGATTGTACATTCACAAAATATTCCAAATATTTATGTCGATTATTTTTAAACTTTATCATGTTTTTTTTTATTGCAAGCCCCATGGTCAAACAGAACCAAATTGTGCTAATTGAAGAAAAAATTAACACATTTTACTCAAAACTCAATTTTGTTATTTTCCTTCACATTTTGAGCAAAAGTTTCCTAAAAGTTAAGGTACACTATAATACAATTTTAAATCGCTAACCATCTTGAAGCGGTAATAGAGTTTCAGCAAAAAAATGTTTTTGTATAATGAAAAGTTATACAATTTTGCAAGATACTCTCTGTATCAATTTATCCCGGTTTTCCAGATCACTGCTTGCAGTCATTCAAACAGGACCCTTGATTGTATGCTCTTAGTGTGATGGACACATCGATGCATGACAGAGCTCTGATAACTGTACTGCAACAATTCGTGCACCTGTGCGTCCACCACATGAGCAGAAACAATTTTTATCCCCTAGAGGTAAACACTAAAGGTTCCTATTAAATGACTGCAAGCAGAGATCTTGAAAACCAGGAAGAATAGATACAGAAAGTGTATTGGAAAACTTTTCACTATCCAACGATGTTCTGCATAATAACTGACAAACCTCCAAATAACCTAAATATATAAAAGAGCAAAAACAACAACGTATATAATGAGGCTGCAAAGAAATATCCAACTCTTTCAAAAACTTCCAAGTTTTTGGAACGCCCTGTTCTTTTTAGAATATTTCCACCACAGACCATCGCAGCTGAATCCTTTTACCAGGCACCGCTACCGCAGATTCTAAACATTTCACGTAGTCGACAAACACATTACAGGAAGGCAATAAATCTGACGGGCTGTAAAAAGATCAAGACAATGAAGGCAATAGTTGAGGTTACCATGTGATTCAGCGACTGCTCAAGTCTAAGCACCCTAAATAAACAGCAGTGGCATTATTGGGAGCTGTTGTATAAACGGAGTCTTGCCCGGGTACAACTTCCACCCATGAATTCCATGGCCATGCTGGTGATATCCAAGGCTGGTATTTTTAGAAGACATCCTGGTGTCCCATAAGCCCTGCAGCGATAACCGACTTATAGAGGAAATAGTCCTTGTGTACGATGAGCTCTCCAGACATCAGATATCAGGCGCGCTGTGGTGTGGAGATCCAATTGCGGAATATTTCTACAGTAAACAGCTCGCTAGTCTTATGTTACCATGACAACCTGCCACTTCTGAGTCTCACTCTCTCGATTGCACAGATCGTTCTAAATAGCTCCAATTCCTGTCCACTTACACCTGGGGTGTACGTAATGTCATTTTGGGGGTGATAGGAGGGGGTCATAGTATAGTTTTACCATTTTCCACAGACAATGACAATACAGCACAAAAAAAAAAAAAAAGAGATGGAAAATAACAATATATCCAGGATTTAAACTTCCGAATATATGATATATTAAAATGTGATCACCTATCAATGACCTTGGGGACAAACAGCTGCAGGGGAGTCTCATCTTATAGATCTATATGCATGTCCCCCTCATCCACTGACTAGGTGCAATTGAACATAAGCTGCCCCCCATTATCGTGGTCCCAGTCCGCCTTACGTTGGATGTGGCCTTGTGGCGCCCCTTTCTCTATATGGTGTTTTGTCGTACAGTGCATAATTGCCAGCAGACCAGAATATGCCAGGACTGTCCCTATTTTTTAAGGGCAATCCCGGCAAATATTTTTCCCTCAAACAGGGACAACATTTTTTTTTTGTTTTTATTTTTTTAATCAGCCATTACCTATTGGATTAATTCAATGACCTATTAAATTAACCCAATAGTTGTCGGCCGATATTAAATGGGCTATCCGGGTTCTGAATTTTTTTTTTGCAATTGCTGCGAATGAGATAAATTAAGAAAGTACTTACCCATCCTTTCCCCTGGTGATCCTGCGCTGATGCTCCGGCGGCACTCTTGTTTACATGCACACAGCATGTGACCGCTGCAGCCAATCAGGGGGATCAACGAAGCCCAGCGGTCATGTGTTGTATCTTTAGCATTACGCCAAAAATACGATTTGTCAGAGCTGAGCACCCCTGAGTCCTCTGATTGGCTGCAGCAGTCACATGCTACGTGCATGTAAACAATTACCGGGAGAGCCACCGGTGCGTCAGCGCTGGATCACCGGGGAAAAGGATAGGTAAGTATTACTTCTATTCAGAATTTATCTAATTTGTAGCCATTGCAGAAAAAGGCCCGGCTCCTCTTTGGCTCCAGGCGCCGCCACACATGACGCCTTGATGTCATGTGCAGTGGCGCACACAAGATCTTGACGCTGGCCAAGTGGTCATTTGGATGGTCAAGTAATGGTAACGGTTAGAATAGGCTACGTTAGGCACATAGGCTTCATTCACATCTGCGTCGGGACTCTGTTCATGGGTTTCGTCGGACCTTTCCCTCAGGGGAACCCATGAACGAAATCCAAACTGAACCAAACGGAAACCATAGGCTTCCATTTGAATCACCACTGATTTCAATGGTGATGGATCTGGTGCAAATGGTTTCCGTTTATCACTGTTATGTACGAGTTCTGTCGTTTTGACGGAATGAATAGAGAAGTTGACTACAGTATTTATTCCGTCAAAATGACGGAACCCTTAAACAACGGTGACAAACGGAAACCATTTGCACCAGATCCGTCACCATTGAAATCAGTGGTGATGCAAACAGAAGCCTATGGTTTCCGTTTGTTTCAGTTTGGATTCCGTTCATGGGTTCCCGACGGAAAGGCCTGATGGAACCCATGAACTGAGTTACAACGCAGATGTGAACAAATTCTTAGGCCTCATGCACACAGCTGTACCCGTAATCACGGCCCGCAATTAAGGGCACGGCCAGCCGCCGACGGGCCGCTCGCACTTTCGGCCCGTGCTCCCATCCGAAGTATGGGAGCACAGCCCGTAAAACACAAAAAAACGGACATGCTCCATAATTCCCGGCACAGTTCTACGGCAGACACCCATCCGTAGCAATACGGAAAGGTGTCCGCAGCCATTAGAACTGAATGGGGCTGTAATTACGGACCGTAATATGGCCGAATTTAAGGTGGTGTGCATGGGGCCTTAGACAGCAATTGGAGAGCAGCTAAGTCACCCACTACTCTCATAGGCATAATTTACTGGATATGAATACCTATGTCATACATCGTTGAGCCCCTGCACCACTCATTCCACTCCCCGGAAATGCCGCTTTTAAATCATGAAATACAAAAGTGGTTATAAGATAGATAGAGAGGTAATATGATACAATGTAAAAACGTATCGGCCAATATATATGTTATAATGTCCGGTAAATGATAAGAATATAAGTAAACAAGGAGTTCCTTCACCATATAAAAGCAAGTACATTCTCACAGGTCACAGAACTTATATTTAATATACATAATATCACGCTGCTCATCTCTGTATAATTGTCAGGTTCTGACGTGTAATTTTTATACAAATATAATTTACAGAGATGATTATTCAGTCAAAAGACGACTTAGGGGCGTTCTAATAACAACAAACAAATATATAACTGGACAGTACAGAGATCTTTCTAATGATCTTTTTACACTTAGGTCTGTAACAAAGAAAAGGGGGCATTCTCTACGTCTAGAGGAAAGAAGGTTTCACCATCACCATAGACAGGGATTCTTTACTGTAAGAGCGGTGAGACTTTGGAACTCTCTGCCACAGGATGTTGTGATGGTTGATTCATTGAACAAGTTCAAGGAGGACATGGATGCCTTTCTTGAAAAATATAATATTACAAGTTATGGGTACTAAATTCTGGATATGGGACGTTGACCTAGGGATTTAATCTAATTGTCAAATTTGGAGTTGTGGAGGAATTTTCCCCTAATGAAGCAATTGGTATCCACCTACAAAGGGTTTTTGCCTTCCTCTGGATCAACACAATAGGATTATAGGTTGGACTTATCAACTTTTTCAACCTTATCAACTATGTACCTATACTGAATTTCTATTAATGTTTCTTATATGAAAATCAATGTAGGTTGGTAGGGGTTATTTTTTGAAGCATGGAAACCATTCTGTGCTATAGTGTGGTGTGTTATGTGAAGACTGATATATGGTGGAATTTTCAATATCTAATCAAACGATAAGGGTCCCAAAAATGGACCCCTAACCAATCTTCATTATTTACTCACACACTTGCCAACAGTCCAAGTTTTCGAGGGACTGTCCTGTAAACTGGACCGCAAAAGGGGCTGTGATCATTTACATTAAAGAGGGGAATTAATCTGGCATTCAAATTTGGGATTCAATTGTGGGCGAAGCCAAACGTGCACGCTTATGGGGAGATAAGAGGAGAACACTGCGTCCTGAATGAGTGTTCGCCTCCAGCTATCTTATGTGTATGGCCAGATGTAGCTGTGCTAGGTTTATTGCAGAGTTTCCACATGTAATCCGTGTGTGTGTATACTGCAATCTGATGTATTAGAATGAGCTGAAAATATCGGACTACTACTCACAATGGAGAGAGACATATATTTATATTGACGTTTACCTTTATCCTCCGCACAAAATATGGAGCACAGATATTACATATAAAATCTTAGTGGCTGTTATTGTTATATTAAGAGGTATTCCCTTATTATAAAAAAAAAATGGATAGGCCACAAATGCCTGAGAGGTGTCGGTCCCATCTATGGGACCCTCACCCATCAATAGTCTGGTGACCCCGTGTACCGACTCCCAGCTATAAGATGTGCCTATCCTTACCTTTCCTCCTGGTTTGAATGATGACGATATAAGTGGCGCAAGATGAAGACCAGGAATCAGCAATCGGGGGTTAGCGGACTCCCATGCTCCCGTTAGGTGAGGGTCACAGTTCTGGGACCCGCACCTCTCAGGAATTGATGGCATATCCTGTGGAAATCAGGTTATTGTGTCTTTAGATATAATCATTTAATGTCCTTAAAAAAATAGTGATTCGCTGTGTATCTAGTCCATTACTGGTGCCGCCCAGGATTCCAGCCCTGAGTCTATTGACATTTGAAAAAGACGTCTTACCCACAACCAGGACAGACTGTCCTGCGGCAATAACACGAGTTATATTTGAATCTGGGATAAAATTGGATGGTTGTGACAAACACCCTATTCATTGAGTCACCCGCCCTCTCTTCATCACAAGTCCTCCCCATGTTGGTTTGGTGCCCAGGAGTCCCCAGTTCACACAGCAGATCCCGTTCCCATCCAAATATATACTGTGGGCGGAATTCTATACAGACTCATCATGTTCTGCATTTAGATTCCTTTTTATTTTAATTGAGCTAATTTAGTAATATAAAATAGTACAGGAGCAGCATTTCCTTCTGTACTTTGCTTTGTGTTGTGTAATGTGCTTGAAATTACAGAATCTAATTTAAAGACGTTATAACAACTAATATCTGAAACCTCAAACTTGTTGATTAAATATCTTGATGACTAAAACAAGTAATTTGTTACTAATGAAGGAGAATTTACTAAATTATTGCACTTCATCTCGTCAGGGATGGGGGCGCTGTTGCATTCGAATCTATAGAGAATATTCGTCGCTGGTAATGGTGGAAGATGGTACTACAAGTGGCACAAAAAGCCATTTCCAATAAGATATGAAGTAGACACCATCAGAAGTGACAGATATAATATTATAACATACTGTGAGCCAAACATTACTCTTTTAAAGGTAAATGAACTTTTCAAAACAACTTTTGACATGTCATAGTGACATGTTAAAAGTTTTGATCGATGGGGGGTCTGAGCACTGAGACCCGAACCGATCTAAAAACGAAGCGGCAGAAGCGCTCAGAAGCATTCGTTGCTACTGCCACTGCTGAATTACATGATACTTCCAATGCAGAAATATCTGCATAGGGAATAGAGGTGTAGATCTACTTCTTGGGTAGGAGTTAATCTGCATAATATGCTTGGACAGAGACCTGATCCCTACTTAAACCTCACAACCAGAAACAACCATAGTAGACAACCCCTTTAAATAGTACCTGTTACCTCTCCTGACATGTCTGTTTAAGTAAATACTTGTATTCCCCATGAAATAATAATTCTGGATCGTCTTTTCTTAGAATTCCTCTGTTTTCCCTCCTAGAAATTTAGAAATAAATTGACAACTGGGTGTGACCAGTTGGGGGTGTGTCCCTACACAAACTGACAATGTCCAATCAGAGTTGACGGAGTCAGACTGTGTAGGGACACGCCCCTGTGACATGGGGAATGGTAACACCCAGTTATCAATTTATTTATACATTTCTAGGAGGAATAACAGAGGAATGGCACAACACAGAATTCTAAGAAAATATTTCCAATTTTTTTTATTTCAAGGTGAAATAATAATAAAATAGACATATCAAGAGAGGTGACAGGTGCTCTAAAAGATAAAAGGGGTAAATGTATATAAGTTCAGCATGTGATATTTTATAATGTGTTATTGGACCAAACAGAGCAAAGAAAGAAACAACCTCTACCCCAGATCCTGAATAAAAATAAAGTTACAACTAAACTGTAAGATTCCATGTACAGAATACTAGGAATTAATTCTGCTCATCATTGCAGAAAGTAAAATTCCAATATGTTACCAAAAAAGGGGCTGAATGGTATAGATTAAAGCTCTAGGATCCCCCTTATTGAGGATCATTTGCCTCATTATATATGTGACAACCACCTGATTACCGCCGGTCCTGCTCCCGGAACCCCTGGCAAACAGCTGATTTTGCCGGGAGAGGCCGTAGCCAAACAAGCATTTCCCACGTAACAGCCACTGCAGGGGAAATGTAGTATTACATGGCAGCCATTCAGAACCACGTCACATGGATAATACATGGACGACATATGGACGTCTGGAGTCTGCCAGAACGGGCTCATAGAGGGAGATCCCGAGCGTGGTACCCCTTTTATGACGTCCATATGCCCTTTTAGTAAATAATTGTATTTTCCATGTAAGAATTCTGGGACATCTTTTTTCAGAACTCTACATTGTGCCGTTCCTCTGTTATTCCTCCTAGAAATTTAGGAATAAATTGACAACTGGGTGTTACCAGTTGGGAATGTGTTCCTACACAAACTGTAAATGTCCAATCAGTGCCAAACAGAGTCAGGGTGTGTGGGAACACATTCCTATGACAAGGGAAATGGTAACACCCAGTTGTCAATTTATAAATAGATTTCTAGGAGGAATAACAGCGGAATGGCACAGTCAAGTGTTTTAAGAAAATATTGATTGATTTTGTGTTGCGCCCACATATTTCCCAGTGCTGCACATGGATTGTCACCATTCACATCATTACCTGTCTCCAATAGGGCGCACAATCTAATTTTCCCTATCTCAGACACACACAGTCATACATCGGCTGAACCCCATGCAGATTTTGTCCTTCGTCGCACTCGAACCCAGAACCTCAGTGTCGTGAGGACGCATGTTTATTGCCATAGGGAGAGGGGAAAAGTAGCAGCAGGATAACTCTGACTCGGCTCTAGCGCTCGGAAGCCCCATAGAAATGAATGGAGTGGTGGTCGAGTATGCGCAGTATCGCTCCATTCACATGGAGCTTCCAGGAACGGCAAGGTAAGCCCGTTCTCGTGATCAGTGTGGTGCCATCGGTCGGACACTCACCGATTAGATATTTATCACCTATCCTGAGGATAGGTATTAAATATTAATTATGGGAAACCCCTTTATATCTGGTTGAACAATTTTAAAGCCAAACCTCGTCTTCAGCCAACAGTATACACCGGAGGACAGTGGGGCTTCCCTTATACACTAGATTGACGCCAGGTCCTTATATCACCGGTCTATATTGACAATCATCTAATGTTTATGCCCAGCAAAAGTCATCCACACATTATATGACACTGTTACTGGGGAGGGGGCCACAAACAAAGTTTTTGCCTTAATCTTGCCCCGATACTATAACTGGACATTTGCTTCATATAAGTCAATATAATGGATGGAACAAATGACTGCATTTTAATGCACCTTCCCTATAGAATCATATAAGGTTTGTCACCCGTAGTTTTTGTCCTCTCCGTTTGAGGAATCACTGTCACTTCCTCTTTCAGACTGTCATTGATGTCACTAACGCTGTCATTACATGGAGAATACAATATAGGAATACTCAATTTATTGTTCTGACATAAAAGAGGAAGCAGAAGAAAGGAGAGGTTTGCATTTTATTGCTATTTATCTGTATGACAATTATTTATATAGCCAACATATTCTGCAGCACTGTACAGTCACATCAGACCCCACAACACTCAAGTCTACAGGCATAGATGGTACAGCCAATTTCAGGAAAAGATAAGCCCATTTGGAAACTACAGGGAAAACCTACAAATTCCATGCCAATATTTCTTGATCAGAAGTAAACCCACAAATTTTTCCAAAAATGACCACAGCTAAATTTCAATTTAAACATAGCTCAAGTGCTTGCCAACATTTAGTGAATGCAGTACCCACTGATGACCTGTAGATGGTGTCATGTGCTCCGTAAACTATGTACCTAAACCTCTATAGACAGTAAAAGCAGATTTCCCTACAATCTGAATGTAACTATAGTTTTTAGGATTTGTATTTTTAACATAGATCTAGGTATAATCCCATTAGTACATCTGCTCCATTATGTGGATCCAAACTACCATCCACATAAATGTTCACATCCTAAGGCCAGGATCACACGAACAGTATTGGAGCATTTTTTGTATCGTTTTTTGAGTCAAAACCAGAAGTGGATCCAGAAGGTAGAAAAGGTATAAAGAAAAGACTGATGCATCTCCTTTCTTTTGTGTCCACTCCTGTGGTTGGCTAAAAAAAAACTGAGCCAAAAACTGCAGCAAAACCATGTGTGTGTAATCTTAGCCTAAAGGCCCTTTTACACCGTCCGATAATCGGCCGGTGCAGCGAGTGCCGGTCAACAAGACATCGTTGATCGGCGCTCGTTTGCGCCTGTCACACGGAGCTATAGATGGGTTACTCCGATCGCTCGTCCCCATACATTATCATGTCGGCAGCGCGTCTCCCTATTAGATATGCTGCCGACAACGATAATATTTTACTTTTTTAAAACGATACGATCAGCAGATGATGAAGCGTTTGCTCGTTCATCCGCTGATCGCTGCCCTGTTTACACAGGGTAATTATCGGCAATGCTTGTCTGCCTGATAATCGCCCAGTGTAAAACCCCCTTAAATTGCTTGAATTGGGGTAATTGTGTGTGTACGGAACAGGAAGTGTTGTCATGAGGACACAGCAGCAAAGAAACTGCAAACTGGAGGGTTGTAAATTCAAGTACTGATAATAATGATATATAGTAAGCTAATAGACGTTTTATTCCGCTTTTCTGGTAGTTCTCCTAATACTTGTTATATGTGATTGGGACTTGTCAGAAGATATGTAGCAGCTGTAGAGGCTCTTGAGCTGATATTTCCAATTCTAGCGCTATATGCAGCAATACAACATCATGGAAAGAATGGCATTACCAAATGAGTCAATCCCTGTCCAGACCCTCTTACCATTTACTCTGAGAGGTATAAAGATATTGTACTTAAAGTGTCATTCCACTTAAAAGAGCATTTCACAGTTTAAATCTGTATTAAAGAGTTGAGTTAGGCCCCGTGCACACGACCGTATTTTACATCCGTAATTACCGAACGTAATTACGGACCCCTTCATTTCTAAGGGCTATGGACACCTTTTTTGTATTTTTATGGATGGGTGTGCGTGCCATAGAAATTATGGAACATGTCCTTTTTTTGTCCGTAATTACGGCGCGGACTCCCCATAGAAGTCTATGGGTGCTTTCATAAATACGGACGGCTACGGATGTGCATCCGTTACCATCTGTAATTACGGAAGCGTTGCTATGCGACACCAGGAGATTAGCCAAGATTCCTCCCTGTTTTTTTGTGGATCCGTAAATATGGATGCATTACGGATGCAATACGGACCGTATTTACGGACACTGTTCCATATATGCGGATGATTTACGGTTGACTATAATGACTACAGATCCGTATTTACGGATGGATGAAAAATACGGTCATGTGCATGGGGCTTAACATTGCAGATACGTTTCCTTATTGCTCTTTTACCCATTTTGAGTTTCTCACATCCATGACTGCTGTCAAAATACAGCTGGTTGCCCTTGGAAACAGACTACACTCTGCTGTCAGTCATGTGACCAAACATCTTAGGCTTCGTTCACATCTGCGTCGTGTCTCCGTTCATGCGTTCCTCCAGACCTTTCCCTCAGGGGAACCCATGAACAGAATCCAAACTGAAACAAATGGAAACCATAGGTTTCCATTTGCATCACCATTGATTTCAATGGTGACGGATCCGGTGCAAATGGTTTCCGTTTGTCACCGTTGTTTAAGGGTTGATGTTTTGACAGAATGAATAGCGCAGTCGACTACGTCAAAATGACGGAGCCCTTACACAACAGTGACAAACGGAAACCATTTGAACCGGATCCGTCACCATTGATATCAATGGTGATGCAAATGGAAACCTGTGGTTTCCGTTTGTTTCAGTTTGGATTCCGTTCATGGGTTCCCCTGAGGGAAAGGTCTGGAGGAACCCATGAACGGAGTCCCGACGCAGATGTGAACGAAGCCTTAGCTCTTAGGCCCCATGCACACGACAGTATTTTTCATCAGTAATTACGGACCCATTCATTTCTATTGGCCACGGACGCCTTTCAGTATTTTTACTGATGGGAGTCAGTGCTGAAAAAATAATAGAACCTGTCCTATTCTTGTCCGTAATTACGTCAAGGACTCTCCCATAGAAGTCTATGGGAGCTTCCGTAAATACGGACGACTACGGATGTCAATCGTATACCGTTCGTATTTACAGAAGCGTTGCTATGCAACATGCTGATGACATCATTTGCATCCTCCCTCTTTTTTTTATGGATCCATATATACGGATGAAATATGGATGCCTACGCAATCGTATTTACGGACAGTATTTCGGGATAAATTAAAATATGTTCGTGTGCATAGGGCCTAAGGCATCATGCACACAGGCGTGCCGCCGACGCATTTTCGGCCCGTTCTTTCATACAAAGTATGGGAGCACGGCCCGTAAAAAGCAAAAGATAGGACATGTCCTATCTTTTGCGGTACACTTCTACGGCACGGACACCTATCCGTAGCGATGCAGAAAGGTGTCCGCGGCCCATAGAAGCGAATCGGTCCATAATTGCTTTTCTGCGATTGGTATCGAGGCAGTGCATTAGAAGATCTCTGGCTGACAGTGATCTTGTCCAGCGGTAGATCCCTGGTCGACAGCAAACCAGTGCAGAAATGAAAACCCTAGTCAACAGTGAGGCCCCATGCACACGGCCGGCCCGTAATCACGACACACGATTGCGGGCACGGCCGGCTGCTGACTGCTGCCCGCTTTTTCAGGCCATGCTCCCATACAAAGTATGGGAACACAAACAAATGGACATGCTCCATAATTCCCGGCACAGTTCTACAGTACGGACACCCATCTGTAGCAATACGGAAAGTGTCCGTGGCCAGAACTGAATGAGTCCGTAATTGCGAACCATATTACGGTCCACAATTACGGAGAATTTTTATGGTCGAGTGCATGGGGCCTAACTGTGTAATTGTCATCTGATCTCCCACAATACATTGGAAAAATTCTCTAGGAAAAATGAAATCAGCAGAATTTTGAATTTAGCTTTAGGCATATCTGGAGAAGAAAAAAAGATGCAAGAAAAGCAACGTATTTACAAAGCTACTCAACATTGCATACATAAAACATCACTGCCTGACTACTGACCTTCTCCAGCTTATCAAAATGTTCTTTCAAGAACTTCATGGGGCGGTCGGGTTTCGCAATACACAGGTTTACAATACATTCCTTCAAGATTTGTTGAATGTTGAATTTTTGCACGTAGATTTCACAGCCTTTTAAACTTTCATCTTCTATGTTAGATGAAGACGAAGAAGCCATCATGGATAATTGGAGAGAGCTGCTGCAAGCCTAGAAAGACAATGAGATCTGTAATAAGGAGGGATCGAGGGGAATGGATACATTTTCTGTACACGTCTCAATAATATTTGCCAGTGAAATTCCTTTAATCTAAAATTCCATATTCCAGAAAATCTGATAATCCGTCACTTGTTTCCAACAAAAACATAAAGGGTAGAAGCAGAAAACCAAATTCATTGACACCTCAGATCAAAGTAACATAGTCTGGGTAAATATTTTATTTTGGTCTTTCTACCTTAAGGTTTTCCTTTCTTAAAGTTTTGTATACTTTTCTATGACTGTACAATAACCCAGAACATCAGATAAACCAGTCTGAAAATAGAATAAATGTTGTACTTTTTAATCCCACTCCTGGTATTGCTGCTCAGCCCCATTGTCTCGAATGGGTCTGACATGCAATACCAGATATAGCCATGGACAGAAGTGGCGCTGTTTTAGAAAAAAAAAAAAAAGCAACCCCTTTTTCTAATCTCAGCAAACCTCTTAAAGGTCCCATTAGTGCCAGATTAAAGGAATTCTACTATTTTTGCCATAGAGGTTCTCACACCGTAAACACTGATGTCAATTAGCTTACATATGCCATCGATGTTGGATCACCGGGGGTCTAGTTACTGGGACTCCCACTGATGCCAAGAACATACGACTTGGGATGCTCATTAAAGAATGGCTTTTTTGGCTTTTTTCTAGTGCAGTCCCTGTGGCAGCAGTCCCTGAGATGAAAAATGAGGGGCCAAATTGCTAAACATAGTAAATTACAAAATGTAAGCAGATTGTGTATACCTTTAAATAGACTTTATTTATAATTGTATAATATATTTTATTCCTGGATAAATTAAAGTTAAACTTCTGGATAAACTCTTTATAAACGTATCCGTCACAAACATGTGGGTGGGGATCCTACATATATTTATAGCGAGATATCTGTAGTGCTACCCATCTGTGAATAACAACCTGATGTTGACCACAGAGATCATTCAAATTATAGAATATGCCAAGAGCCATAAAAAAAGTGTCCCAATTCTTTTCCCAGCGCCCTCAACAGAGACACCTCTGAGAAGAGAAGGGTTTGCCAGCCCTACAGGCCTAGAATCTCACCTGATCATAGGATCCGGCCAGAGAATATTTAGGCAATATATGGTTTTCTTAAAGGGAGTCTCCAAGAATATATAAATATCCGCATATAATAGTACAAATGTACACACAATCCCTAATATACTCCCTGCTCATTATTATGTCATCACTACTGAAGTCTTGTATATGAACAGTTCCAGCTGCACCCCTGTATGTCAGTAATAACGCTACTATGTCATTATTTGGGAGTCACCATTATGTCACCACTACTATGTCACTACTGTCCCCACTATATGATTACCATTTTACTGCAGTGTCTACTATATCACCACTATGCCACTGCCGTAACTACTATGACTATTATATCACTGCTTACTCACTACCACTATGTCACTACTATGGCCATTATATCAATACTAGGTCCCTGCTGTGACTACTATATCACTATTATGTCACTGCGCTGACTACTATGACTATTATACCACCTCTTCATCTCCACTACTATTTCACTTCTTCTAGCCCCTATATTATTACTATGATACTGATGTGACTACTATATTACTTCTATGTGACTACTACCGTATGACCATAATTTCACTGTTATATCACTATGCTATTTCCGCCCCTGACTATGACTATAATATCACTACTGTGAATACTATATAACTACTATACCTATAATATCACTACTGTGTAACTACTGTGAATACTATATCACTACTATGTCACTGTTGTGAAAACTATATCAGTTCTATAACTATAATATAACTACTATATCACTACTGTGAATACTATATCTCTACTATGACTATAATATCACTACTGCGAATACTATATCACTACTATCTATGACTATAATATAACTACTGTAATTACTATATCATTACTATATCACTGCTATAACTATATCACTACTGTAAATACTATAGCACTACTATATCCCTATTGTGAATACTATATCATTACTGTAACTATACTATCACCAAGTCACTGCTGTGAATACTATATCACTACTATGTCACAACTGTATTTACTATATTATTACTATATCACTACTATAACTATATTACAACTACCATATCACTATTGTGAATACTATAACACTACTGTGAATACTATATCATTACTACTATAACTATATCACTACTGTGAATACTATATCACTACTGTGAATACTATATCACTACTATATCACTACTGTGAATACTATATCACTACTATATCACTACTGTGAATACTATATCACTACTATATCACTACTGTGCATACTATATCTCTACTATGACTATAATATCACTACTGCGAATACTATATCACTACTATCTATGACTATAATATAACTACTGTAATTACTATATCATTACTATATCACTGCTATAACTATATCACTACTGTAAATACTATAGCACTACTATATCCCTATTGTGAATACTATATCATTACTGTAACTATACTATCACCAAGTCACTGCTGTGAATACTATATCACTACTATGTCACAACTGTATTTACTATATTATTACTATATCACTACTATAACTATATTACAACTACCATATCACTATTGTGAATACTATAACACTACTGTGAATACTATATCATTACTACTATAACTATATCACTACTGTGAATACTATATCACTACTGTGAATACTATATCACTACTATATCACTACTGTGAATACTATATCACTACTATATCACTACTGTGCATACTATATGGGCGGGTTCACACATAGCGGAATTTCACTTAAATTCCGCTGCGGACACTCCGCAGCGTTAATCCGCAGCGGAGCCGTTTCTCCATTGACTTTCACTTTAATTTAGCAGTGTTCGTTTACACGATGCGTACAATTCCGCTGCGGAGCATAGGCTGCGGAGCGGAATTTGGTGTCCGCAGAATGCTCTGTCTGTTGCGGAGCAGTGGCGGACTGATTGCGGACTCATGGCGGAATTTCTCCATTGACTTCAATGGAGAGTCAAAATTCCGCAATGAAGTCCGCAGATCTTATGTGTGCTGCGGAGCGTATTGTTTTTACTACCATGACATTTCTTCATTCTGGCTGGACCTATGTATTTCTAGGTCTACAGCCAGACTGAGGAAGTCAATGGGGCTCCCGTAATGACGGGAGCGTTGCTAGGAGACGTCTGTAAATAGTCACTGTCCAGGGTGCTGAAAGAGTTACGCGATCGGCAGTAACTGTTTCTGCACCCGGGACAGTGACTACCGATCTCAATATACATGTATCTGTAAAAAAAAATATAAGTTCATACTTACCGAGAACTCCCTGCGTCTGTCTCCAGTCCGGCCTCCCAGGATGACGTTTCAGTGTAAGTGACGGCTGCAGCCAATCACAGGCCAAGCACAGGCTGCAGCGGTCACATGGACTGGAGCGTCATCCAGGGAGGTCGGGCCGGATGCCGAAAGAGGGACGCGTCACCAAGACAACGGGCGGTAAGTATGAATATCTTTGACTTTCACTAGGGAAAGTGCTGTCCCTTCTCTCTATCCTGCACTGAATAGGGAGAAGAGAAGCACTTTTCCTGCAGTCCGCAGCGGCCAGTCCGCATCAATTTTCTGCGCATTTTGTGCAGATCCGCAGCAGAATCTGCAACGCAGATTCTGTGCGGCATTGATGCGGACAGTTGCGGAGGAAATCCGCCACGTGTGGTCATGCCCTATCTCTACTATGACTATAATATCACTACTGCGAATACTATATCACTACTATATCACTACTGTGAATACTATAACACTACTGTGAATACTATATCATTACTTCTATAACTATATCACTACTGTGAATACTATATCACTACTGTGAATACTATATCACTACTATATCACTACTGTGAATACTATATCACTACTATATCACTACTGTGCATACTATATCACTACTATGTCACTACTGTGAATACTATATCACTACTATATCACTACTGTGAATATTATATCATTACTACTATAACTATATCACTACTATATCACAACTGTATTTACTATATTATTACTATATTGCTACTATAACTATATTACAACTACCATATCACTATTATGAATACTATAACACTACTGTGAATACTATATCATTACTACTATAACTATATCACTACTGTGAATACTATATCACTACTGTGAATACTATATCACTACTATATCACTACTGTGAATACTATATCACTACTATATCACTACTGTGAATACTATATCACTACTATATCACTACTGTGAATACTATATCACTACTATGTCACTACTGTGAATACTATATCACTAATATATCACTACTGTGAATACTATATCATTACTACTATAACTATATCACTACTATGTCACTACTGTGAATACTATATCATTACTATGTCACTACTGCTAATACTATATCACTATTATGGCACTACTATAACTATATCACTACTGTGAATACTATATCATTACTATGTCACTACTGCTAATACTATATCACTATTATGGCACTACTATAACTATATCACTACGGTGAATACTATATCACTATTATGTCACTACTGCAAATACTATATCACTACTATGTCACTACTGCAAATGCTATATCATAACTATGTCACTACTGCAAATACTATATTACTACTATGTCACTACTGTGAATACTATATCACTACTATATCACTACTGTGAATACTATATCACTACTATGTCACTACTGTGAATACTATATCACTACTATATCACTACTGTGAATACTATATCATTACTACTATAACTATATCACTACTATGTCACTACTGTGAATACTATATCATTATTATGTCACTACTGCTAATACTATATCACTATTATGGCACTACTATAACTATATCACTACGGTAAATACTATATCACTATTATGTCACTACTGCAAATACTATATCACTACTATGTCACTACTGCAAATGCTATATCATAACTATGTCACTACTGCAAATACTATATTACTACTATCTCACTACTGTGAATACTATATCACTACTATGTCACTACTGTGAATACTATATCACTACTATGTCACTACTGTGAATACTATATCACTACTATGTCACTACTGCGAATACTATATCACTACTATGTCACTACTGCGAATACTATATCACTACTATGTCACTACTACGAATACTATATCACTACTATGTCACTATTGTGAACACTTTATCATTAATATAACTATAATTTAACTACTATGTCACTACTGCGAATACTTTATCACTACTATGTCACTACTGCGAATACTATATCACTACTATGTCACTACTGCGGATACTATATCACTACTATGTCACTATTGTGAACACTTTATCATTATTTTAACTATAATTTAACTACTATATCACTACTGCAAATACTATATCACTACTATGTCACTACTGCGGATACTCTATCACTACTATGTCACTACTGTGAATACTATATCACTATGTCACTACTGCAAATACTATATCACTACTATAACTATATCACTAATGTGAATACTATATCACTACTATAACTATATCACTAATGTGAATACTATATCACTACTATAACTATATCACTAATGTGAATACTATATCACTACTATGTCACTACTGCGAATACTATATCACTACTATGTCACTACTGTGAATACTATATCACTACTGCGAATACTATATCACTACTATGTCACTACTGTGAATACTATATCACTACTATATCACTACTGTGAATACTATATCACTATGTCACTACTGCGAATACTTTATCACTACTATGTCACTACTGTGAATACTATATCACTACTATATCACTACTTTGAATACTATATCACTATGTCACTACTGCGAATACTTTATCACTACTATGTCACTACTGTGAATACTATATCACTACTATATCACTACTGTGAATACTATATCACTACTATGTCACTACTGTGAATACTATATCACTACTATGTCACTACTGTGAATACTATATCACTACTATGTCACTACTGTGAATACTATATCACTACTATGTCACTACTGCAAATACTATATCACTACTATGTCACTACTGCAAATACTTTATTATAGCTTATGAAATAGACGTGACTGGCTATTTGTCTCTACACTACTACAATATCAGGCTGTGTATTTACAGTATGCTATGAGTGTTTGGTAGTACAATGTGTAACAACTGGGATCATAACAACAACATCCACCCCATGAAAACAATAAACATCTGTCTAGTGTCAGCAGTTGTGCTATGATACAGAAGTAGCAGAGCCGAGCTGCAGGAAACCCTACTGCATTATCTAACTGTGATCACGACGCATCAACAATGCAGCCTCAGAGTGAAACGACCAATTCAGCTCTGCTGCATCTGTCTGTCCCCATGAGCTAGGCCTCCACTGCTGCCGGGTGGCTGTTTATTCCTGCATTGTTGTCTCTGCTATGATGGATTTAATATCAATAATGGAGATTTCTGCCCCTGAACAGAATGTAATGTAGTCAGGGACAGGATGTGCAGTGATCGGCAGGGGGAGGGGTTGTTTACAGCGCGCTGCACTCAGCACGACCAGCGGTGTGACATTGTTATTGTTGTACGTGTGTCTGTGTGTAGTGTGGAGATGTGACATAGTGTGTGTGCCCGCTGCTGTGCGGCAGAGATGGTGGAGGAGGAAGGGGCTCCTTACCGTTAGGTATCCAGGGAAGACGGAAGGAAGAGGATGCTGCAGAGCTGGGGAGGGGCGGGGGATCTACAATCCGGGGCTGGGGAATTGGGAGATCGGGGTGGACGGTGGTGTGTGTCTTACCGGAGCGGGGATGAGAGGTGTCGGGGCCCGGGCTTCAGCGCTGACACTGCTGAAGTGACGTCACGCAACCTCGTTTTCGCGCATCTCTTATTGCTACTGCCTGCGTGACTGTCACTGATATCACTGCTGTCACTTATCACTGCTGTCACTTATCACTACTGTCACTTATCACTGCTGTCACTTATCACTGCTGTCACTTATCACTACTGTCACTTATCACTGCTGTCACTTATCACTACTGTCACTTATCACTGCTGTCACTTATCACTACTGTCACTTATCACTGCTGTCACTTATCACTGCTGTCACTGATATCACTGCTGTCACTTATCACTACTGTCACTTATCACTGCTGTCACTGATATCACTGCTGTCACTTATCACTGCTGTCACTTATCACTACTATCACTTATCACTGCTGTCACTGATATCACTGCTGTCACTTATCACTGCTGTCACTTATCACTACTGTCACTTATCACTGCTGTCACTGCTGTCAGTTATCACTGCTGTCACTGATATCACTGCTGTCACTTATCACTTCTGTCACTTATCACTGCTGTATCTTATCACTACTGTCACTGATATCACTGCTGTCACTTATCACTACTGTCACTGATATCACTGCTGTCACTTATCACTACTGTCACTTTTATCTCTTCTGTCACAACTGCTGTCACTATTATCACTGCTGTCACTATTATCACTGCTGTCACTATTATCACTGTTGTCATTTGTATCACTGCTGTCACTATTATCACTGCTGTCACTTTTATCACTCCTGTTACCACTGTTGTCACTATTATCACTGCTGTCTCTATTATTACTGCTGTCACTATTATCACTCCTGTTACCACTGCTGTCACTATTATCACTGCTGTCACTATTATCACTGCTGTCTCTATTATCACTGCTGTCACTATTATCACTTCTGTCACCACCGCTGTCACTATTATTACTGCTGTCACTACTGCTGTCACTATTATTACTGCTGTAACTATTTTCACTGCTGTCACTACTGCTGTTATTCTTAATACTGTTGTCACTATTATTACTGTTATCACTATTATCACTGCTATCACTATTATTACTGCTGTCACTATTATTACTGCTTTCACCACTGATGTCACTATTGTTACTGCTGCCACCACTGCTGTCACTGGATTAATGCTGACAATATTATTACTGCTGTCACTGTTGTCACTACTGCTGTCACTACTGATGTCACTATTAGCACTGCTGTTACTACTGCTGTCACTATCATCACTGTTGTCACCACTGATGTCACTATCACTGCTGTTACTACTGCTGTCACTATCATCACTGCTGTCACCACTGATGTCACTATTAACACTGCTGTTACTACTGCTGTCACTATCATCACTGTTGTCCCCACTGTGTCACTATCATCACTGCTATCATGACTGCTGTCACTATTATTTCTGCTGTCACCACTGCTGTCGCTATTATCACTGCTGTCACTATCATCTGTGTTGTCACCTCTGTCACTATTATCACTGCTATGTCACTAATATTGCACTATTATCACTGCTTTTGTTACTATTATTGCCTCTACGTCACAGCTTTGTCATTACTATGTCAATATTATCATTTCAATTTCGAAGCTATGTCACTAGTGTCACACTATTGTAACTGTTGCATTATTATTTCACTATTATCACTTCTATTTTAGTCTGTCTACTTTAACATTACTACTGAAGTCTTGTATATAAACAGGTCCAGCTGCACGTATGTCACTAATATCACTACTATGTCATCACTGTCACCAGTACGTCACTACTGCTATGTGTCCCCACTATGTCATCACTATGTCACCAGTACGTCTCTACTGCTATATGTCCCCACTATGTCATCACTATGTCACCAGTACGTCACTACAGCTATGTGTCCCCACTACTATGTCATCACTGTCACCAGTATGTCACTACTGCTATATGTCCCCACTATGTCATCACTATGTCACCAGTACGTCACTACTGCTATATGTCCCCACTATGTCATGACTTTGTCAACAGTACTTCACTACAGCTGTGTCCCCACTACTATGTCATCACTGTCACCAGTACGTCACTACTGCTATGTGTCCCCACTACTATGTCATCACTATGTCACCAGTACGTCACTACTGCTATATGTCCCCACTATGTCACCAGTACGTCACTACTGCTATATGTCCCCACTATGTCACCAGTACGTCACTACTGCTACGTGTCCCCACTACTATGTCATCACTGTCACCATTATGTCACTACTGCTACGTGTCCCCACTACTATGTCATCACTATGTCACCATTATGTCACTACTGCTATGTGTCCCCACTACTGTGTCGTTGCTGTGGTCACAATATCAATACAGTAAAGGCTCGTCCACACGTAACGGAATTGCCGGGTTTTTTTCCGGCCGGAAAAAATGCAGCAGCATACAGTAGCAGCATAGTGGGGTACATTTAACAAATCTCATCCACGCGCTGCGTAAAATTTTCGAGCCGAAATTGACCTGCGGTGCGTAATTTACAGATCGCAGCATGTCAATCCCTGCTACGGAAAGTGGCCAGAATTGCTGCGTTTTTCAGAGGAGATATCGCCATCTCCTAACATTGGCAGCAATTTCCTGCACCATTTTCTGCCGTAAAAACCGCAGGAAATGGTGCGTTTTTACCGTAGCGGAAAGCCTTTGACTTTCAGGGTATGTGCACACGGTGAGAGGCTTTTACGGCTGAAAAGACAGACTGTTTTCAGGAGAAAACAGCTGCCTCGTTTCAGCCGTAAAAGCTCCTCCTCGCATTATGCGAGGCGTCTGTGACGCTCGTAAATCTTGAGCTGCTCTTCATTGAGTTCAATGAAGAACGGCTCAAATTACGTTGCAAAGAAGTGTCCTGCATATAATGTATATGTGTCCTGCACTTCTTTTGACGAGGCTGTATTTTTACGCGTCGTCGTTTGAGGGTATGTGCACACGTAGTGACCAAAAACGTCTGAAAATACAGAGCTGTTTTCAAGGCAAAACAGCCCCTGCTTTTCAGACGTTTTTTGAGCAACTCGTGTTTTTCGCTGCATTTTTCGCGGCGTTTTCGCGGCGTTCTTTACGTCCGTTTTTGGAGCTGTTTTCATTGGAGTCTATGAGAAAACAGCTCCAAAAATGTCCAAAGAAGGCTGGGTTCACACTACCTATTTTCAGACGTAAACGAGGCGTATTATGCCTCGTTTTACGTCTGAAAATAAGGCTACAATACGTCGGCAAACATCTGCCCATTCATTTGAATGGGTTTGCCGACGTATTGTGCAGACGACCTGTCATTTACGCGTTGTCGTTTGACAGCTGTCAAACGACGACGCGTAAAAATACAGCCTCGTCAAAAGAAGTGCAGGACACTTCTTTGGACGTTTTTGGAGCTGTTTTCTCATAGACTCCAATGAAAACAGCTCCAAAAACGGACGTAAAAAACGCCGCGAAAACGCAGTGAAAAATGCAGCGAAAAACGCGAGTTGCTCAAAAAACGTCTGAAAAGCAGGGGCTGTTTTCCCTTGAAAACAGCTTTGTATTTTCAGACGTTTTTGGTCACTACGTGTGCACATACCCGAAGTGTCCTGCACTTCTTTTGACGAGGCTGTATTTGAGACATCTCAGCAAACTAAAAGCGGATCTGGCTCTTCTCCAGGAGACACACCTGGAGGAGAAAGACTTTTTTCGTATGCGGAAATTTTGGGTGGGAGAAGTCCATGGATCCCCAGCAAAAGGCAGGAAAAATGGGGTAATAATGCTAGTTCACAAAAACTTCACAGCCACATTACGCTCGAAATCCTTAGATACTGAAGGAAGATTGCTACATGTATTGTTGGATACTCAAATGGGCGAGTTGAGTATATATAATGTGTATGCACCAAACTCCAGCAATTGCATATACTTTCAAAATCTAAAGGCCGCAATCCTAGCAGACACCTGTGTTCAGGAGATAGTAGGAGGTGACTTCAACTCAGTCATGTATGTAGCGGAAGATAGAAAACGAAAGGTCCCCACTACGAACTTATCCACTGATGATATTTTGCCAGATCTCTCACATGACACACAGTTGAGTGATGGATGGCGATACTCACATCCAGATGATAGGGATTTTACTTATTTCTCACCGACCCATCAATCGTGGTCTAGGTTAGATTATATTTTTTTGAGTTCGAGTTTACTACAGAGAATAGACCAAATTGACATCACCAATATGTTAATATCGGATCATGCACCGGTGAGGTTAGTGCTGATGGACACTCAAACTAAAGGGGGGGATTTTCAGTGGAGGTTTCCATCAACACTAGCATGGGAAGAAGACTTCCAAACAATGCTAAAAGGATGGTGGCTAGAATATGACACTGATAACGCAGCACATAGAACTGACCAAGTGTTGTACTGGGAAGCGGCCAAGGCGGTGCTAAGGGGGAGACTGATATCTTATATGACATACAAGAAAAAGCAAACATTTCAAAAATATAGAGAATGTAGCGACATTCTACGGGGGGCCTATTCTAATTTCCTGGCAGATGCGACTCCGGAAAATCAGAAGAAGTGGGTAGAAGCCAAACAACATTTCGAATCATGGTTAGAAAAAAAGGAAAGATTGGGTAGATCTATCTATGAGGCTAAACTGTTCCGATTCGGCAATAAAGCAGGGAAAATGCTCGCGGGATTGTCCAGAGGATTCCGACCACACACGCACATTACACGTTTGACAGATTGCAGAGGTGTCACGCTGATCCCAGAAAGATAAACGAAATTTTTCATTCCTTTTATCAAAGGTTATACAAAACTACTAACACGACAGATGATATAGCAGGGGCACAGTTTTTAACACAAATAAACTTACCTGCATTATCAGCGGAGCAGCTGGAAAACCTAAATGCTCGAATAGAGATGGAAGAGTTTCAATCGGCTATTGCGGCTTTATCAAATGGGAAGGCGCCGGGACCTGACGGTTACCCGGCAGAATTTTATAAAATATTGCAGGAACAGATAGCCCCGACACTGTTGGATTACTTCAATTTGTTGCTGAATGGTGCAAATATTCCACACGCAGCCAACACAGCATATATAAAGGTGATCCCGAAAGCAGGGAAAGATGTATTGCAGCCAAGCGCATATAGACCCATTTCACTCATAAACTAAGACATCAAGCTAATATCTAAGATTATGGCAGCCAGACTTGCATTGCTGATGCCGTGTCTGATAGGACCATCACAGGTTGGCTTTATCAAGGGCAGAGCGGCTGTTACTAATATAAGGAAGGTCCTGGGAGTGATGGATGAGATTAAGGCCCGGCCATCGTTATTTCAAAAGGCAGCACTCATACAACTAGATGCTGAAAAGGCGTTCGATAATGTGGAATGGCGTTGGTTGAACATGGTCATGGATAAATTTTGCATCCAGGGGGGATTTAGAACATACCTTAACACTCTGTATAATAATCCCACTGCAGCGGTATGCACACCGGGAGTCAGGTCACCAGTGTTCAAACTGCATAAAGGAACGAGGCAGGGCTGCCCCTTGTCACCGTTATTGTTCGACTTAGCACTGGAACCTTTAATTCATGCTTTGGAGCATGGAAAAAAGTTTGAGGGCATACAAGTGGGAAGAGTTGAAGTGAAAACTGCAGTGTTCGCAGACGACATCTTGCTGTTTCTCAAGAACCCAGCCCAGCACTTACAAAGCATTTTTGAATTATTTCGGGAGTACGGGACGTTCGCGGGACTAAAAATTAATCCAAACAAAAGTGGATTAACACCCCATAACCATTCAAGAGATTTGGAAATTCAAAAGTCAGGAATTAAAATTGCAAAAACCCACATTATATATTTGGGGATTCAGATAGGGAGTACTGCGGGATCTTTATATCGCCTAAACTACGGACCACTATTTCATAAAATAAAATCAGAACTAGACAGATGGGCCTCCCTGCCGCTCTCAATGTTAGGCAGATGTCATCTGGTGAAGATGATCTCGTTCGCAAGGTTACTTTACCCGCTACAGACCTTGCCACTTTTATTGAAACATACGGAGGTCAAAGCTTTTAACAAAGCCATATCTAAATTTATTTGGTCAGGGAAACGCTCACGGGTTTCACTGGTTAAATTGCAAGGATATCATTGGCAGGGGGGGATGAATGTTCCACATTTGAGGGGCTACAACATTGCTAGTTTGTTTAGACATGTCCTGGACTGGATACACCACACAAATCACTATTCTAACTACACAATAGAAGCGGAGCTAGCGGGAACATGTGACCTCGTGGCTCTTTTACATACCAAATTGGGCGCTCTTCCGCAACATGTAAAGGGTTCTGTAGTGCTGAGAGACACTATTATGTGCTGGAAGGAAGTGAGGAAAAAGCAGGGTCTATCCTTCCGACTGTCAAAATACTTACCTTTATGGTCACATGTAGAGTTCCCGGCGGGGCAGTCCAGTAGCCTGTTTAATAAGTGGAAACAGCAGGGCATTGCAACAGTGGGTCATATCTTACATGCCTCAGAACCCAGACTAAAAACGTTACTTGAACTTGTAGAGGAATTCGGTATATTACCAACACACTATCTCCAATATCTGCAGGTCAAATCGTTTTGTATTACCAGAGTGGGGAATCTGGAAGGAGAAGTGATCGATAACCGATTTGATGAGATGGTGGGGGAAAGACAGACTAGGAACACATTATCAGATCTGTATAGAACAATTAAAGATTTATATGTGAGACTTAACTCGAAAGACCTGTTTGCATACTGGAGACGCATTCTTAAGATACCAAACATTAACACAACAGAACCAGGAAAGTTGGAACCAGCGCTGGGAGTGTAGTTTCAGTAAAAACGGAAATCAAGTTTCCAAGTTTAATTGGTCTCGGTTAAAATCGAAGCACAGGGGCTGCGAGAAAATAGAGTGACAGGTAGGTACAGTCCAGAGTACAGAGAGAAGGAGACGAAAGGCGGTAGCCTACGCGTTTCAGACCTAGGTCAAGCCATGACTAAGGACCTAGCGAAGGTCTGAAACGCGTAGGCTACCGCCTTTCGTCTCCTTCTCTCTGTACTCTGGACTGTACCTACCTGTCACTCTATTTTCTCGCAGCCCCTGTGCTTCGATTTTAACCGAGACCAATTAAACTTGGAAACTTGATTTCCGTTTTTACTGAAACTACACTCCCAGCGCTGGTTCCAACTTTCCTGGTTCTGTTGTATCTTCTGCGTGTGCCGACACGAGGTTCCGTGCTGCTGACTCTTATATCCTTCCCGTGACAAGGTGAGCTGGAGGAGTTCCTTCATATTTTTTCCTAAACATTAACACACACATGTTGGAAGGATGGAAGGTGATGAGAAAGCATGTCATCAACGAAATATGGAGGGAGACCCAGTTCAAACTGATGCATGCGGCTATATACGCTTTTAACATACCAGCAAACGCTAACAATCCGAACAGAATGCATGCATGCCCCAAATGTAACCAGCAACACACTGATTTATATCACGGCATCTGGTTATGCCCTAATACACAAGAGTTCTGGGATGTAATACTTGATTATATCCGGAAACTCTGGGAATGTACCCTAACGAAGACACCCATGCTGCTTCTTTTTCATTCGGTGGCTTCACTGGAGACAGGGGAAGAGGGGACTCTTTCATATGTGCCGCCATTGGCACATGTGATATTGGTGGTGGCCAAAAGGTGTCTCTTAAGGATGTGGCTGGAATCCAGCGTACCCACAATGGATCAGCTGATTCAACAATTGAAAGTTTGCCTCCAATCAGATAGAAATGAAGCAATTACATCTAAAGAGAAAAAGACGGCAGGGTTCTTTAAGAAATGGAGACCTTTTCTTTTGCAGCTATCTGATTCAGAAATTGGGGAGGTAGTAACGGGATTTCAGTACACAAAATGGTATCTCACAGAAGAGATTAAAGGGCAATTAGGAAGACTGAAGACTGTAGAGCTGAGAGTCTAAATGGAAATGAGAGGATAGTTCACTGGCAAGAGAGAAGAGGGGAAAGATATATCAGAATAGAGCGATTTTCACATTGTCTGCCAAAGTTGGAATGTTAAATGTTTCAGCATTTTGCAAAGGTTTAATGGAAAATGTAGTTAAGAATGTCTGAAATGTAAACGTTTAAGGAAACTTTGTATGAACAGCAAGTTACAATGTGATAAAACCTAAATGACATACTCTGTAATACTGTTCACTTTTTCAAAGGGTGGGCAATGCCATTCTTTTGTTGTATATATGTGGTATGTTCAATAAAAACTTTTATACAAAAAAAAAAAAAAAAGACTGGTATGTGACCAGAGAACCGTTGGCACGGGAGCGGCGAGGGATTTGCAAGATAAGTAAATAGTTATTTTTTCATTATTATTTTCACACAGATGCAGTTTTTTTATTTTTATTGATCTGGAAAACCCCTTTAACCTTTTGACCACTAAGGACGGTACATGTACGACATAGGGGCAAGGGGGATGTATGAAGCGGGTGTCAGCTGGGGGATGTATGAAGTGGGTGTCAGCTGTAAATTACAGCTGACACCCTGCTCTAACAGCCGGGATCATAGATAACTCCGATCCCAGCTGTTTAACCACTTAGATGGTCAATAGCATCCTCGGCACCTAAGCTGTAAAAAAATGGGGACAGTCCCATCGGTTGCCCCGCAGAGCGATCGCAGGGTGCTGATGGTTGTCATGGCTGCCTGGGGACCTAATGAAGCCCCCATGTCTGCCATTTTTGTGCTCCTATTAAGCCCTGCTCAAGAGCTGGTAAGAAGCCAATATACTGCAATACCTCAGTATTGCAGTATATTGTGTAAGCGATCCAACGATCGCTGGTTCAAGTCCCTGAGGGGGACTAATAAAAACAGCTAAATAATGTGTTTTTTTTATATATAGAAAAAAAATATTAACAATTTTGAAAAAATTCCCTTTCCAATTTTTCCACAAAGGTAATGTAAAAATATAAATATAACTAGTACTGCCGCATCTGTAAAAGTCAGAACGATTACAATATAAAATTATTTAACGCACGGTGAACACTGTAAATAAAAATAATAATCCAGAACAGCTTGATTTACAAAAATGAAGACCTCACACCGCTCAATCAAAAAAAAGAGTAATTGCTCTCAGAATATGTCGACACAAAACTATTTGTTTTAGCAAAATGTTTTTTTTTTTGGTAAAAGTAGTAAAACATAAAAAAAATATACATTTGGTATTGCCGTAATTGTATTGACCCGCAGAATAACGCACGTTGTCTTTTCTGCACGCTTAAGGCTGGGTTCACACAGAGTTTTTTGCAGGAGGAAAATCTGCCTCAAAATTCTGTTTGGAATTTCCTCTACCCGCACGCCGATTTTCGCTGCGTTTTTCGCCCGCGGCCATTGAGCGGCGCGTGCATAAAACGCCGCGAAATACGCTCTCTCTGCCTCCCATTGATGTCAATGGGAGGTCAGAGGCGTAAACGCCTGAAGATAGGGCATGTCCCTTCTTTTTCCCACGAGTCGGTTTTTCCGCTCGTGGGAAAAAAACGCCTTTGCCTCCCATTGAAATCAATGGGAGCCATTTTCGGCCGTTTTTTGGCACGTTTTCCAATGCGGTTTCCGCGTCAAAAAACGTGTAAAAAAACTCGGTGTGAACTTGCCCTAACGCTATAAAAACAAAACCCAAAAAACAATGGGGAAATTGCTGAGGTTTTTTCCATTCCACCTCACAAAATAATTTTTCAACTTTTCCCAGTACATAAATGGTGTCATTAAAAACTACAACTATGACGGCTACGTCGACAGAAAAATAAATAAAAAGTTATGGCTCATAGTATTCAGTTATTTTACTAATTACAGGGTTGGGGGTTAAACGACCCTTATCATGGGTTACCTAGCAACTACAATACACACTCTTCCGTACTGTTCGCCTTGCGTTCGTTGTTGATAAAGTTTCACGTGTTTGAATGCGCCGTTGCTTGGCTGTGTACGAGGAAGCGCTTGGTTACTAGGGGTTACAAACATGGCGGCCGACGGTGAGCAACGTGCAGCTTGTGAAGTGTCTCAGGCCCTGGCCCGGCACCTCAACTGCCTGAATGACGACAATAAAAGCACCAGAAAGAGGGCGCTGGCCTCCATACAGAAGGAAGTTGAGGATAAGCGGCTGTCCAGCGGGGTTCTGCAGGAAGTCTTCCGGGAGTTGCTGAAACCGCTTCTCAAGTGCTTGTCAGACCCTATGGAGAAGTGCAGGGAAATCGCCATCCACATCCTCAGTTACTGTGTGACCAACGTACCCAGACCGCAGGAGGCACTGCCATACCTGGTGCCAGCCATCACCCAGCGCCTGGGTAACCCTGAGATCGTGGAGGCTTCTGAGGAGCTGAGACTGACCCTCACCCAGCTCCTGACTCTCCTGGTAGAAGTGTGTGGCAAGAAGCTGGCCCCCTACCTGGATGAAATGATCAGGATATTGCAAAGGACAATAGTAGATCCCTTCCCTGATGTGAAAAGAGAGAGCTGCAAGTGTGCTGCCAACTATGCCCAGATCATACCAGGTAAAGTACATGAAGCTGGTGATCAGGTGGGCATAGAGGTTTGGGTACCCCCTGATCACACCATCCGTTATATGTTTCTGATCTAATATATAAACACATTTTGCTATAATTGGAAAGAAAAAGTTGTAATAATAAAAATGTTGTAAATGGAATGTTGTGATTTGATTATTATTATTGGTAACATCAATATTCTGACAGCGGTTTAGATTGCCACTCATACAAATTCTACCTTTGCCTACGCGTTTGCACCCGCTAAACAACCCTCAAAGTGCCACTTGTGGAGCCGATTTGTAGCAACTATTATATGGAAACATTGGAGGAGGCCTGTCAATAATTGCTGCATCTATGGTGCCCGAGCAGTGGACCCCGGTCTATGCATGGCCCACAGATGTGTCCTGTTCAGTGCATAGTAGTATCGGTCACGTGACTTTCGGGTGTCGTGATCGCCGTCATTCAGTTTGCAACAGGGTTGGCCTATTTCACACTGAGTTA
The DNA here is from genome assembly GCF_050947455.1 of Rhinoderma darwinii. Lineage (NCBI taxonomy): Eukaryota > Metazoa > Chordata > Amphibia > Anura > Rhinodermatidae > Rhinoderma > Rhinoderma darwinii. The sequence continues at coordinate 126,476,281 of NC_134692.1, forward strand.
TTGCAGGCAGAAAAAAAATCCGCTCCAGGAATTTTGAGGAAAATGTTTACCTGCCTGCGTTTTTTTTTTTTTTTTTTTACCCGCGGCCATTGCAGCTAATGCAAGTACCGCAGGCAAAATACGCAGCGAAAAACGCTTGGAAAATATGCAGCGAAAAACCTGCTGCCTCACCAGGTGGAATGGAGGATCCTTATTCTGGCGATAGGTGCGGGTCCCAGCGTTGGCACCTGCATCTATCAGACATTTATGGCATATCCTGTTAAATACCCCTTTAATTTTTCTTTTTATCAATGATATTTTGTGATCCATATTTTTCAGAACATTTTCACATGCAGTCTGAATCTCTCATTAAACCACTGATGCAGACGATATCACACCAGCATTCCAAAGTACGGGTAGCGGTTATCCAAACAACAGGAGCGGTTATACAACATGGCAATGGCAAGTCTGTGGATGACGTCCTCTCTCATCTAGCCCAGAGACTTTTCGATCATGTGCCACAGGTGGGTAATATCAGTGAAGTGTATTTTAAAGGCTTTGTACACCTTTTAAAATCTATTATTATTTTTTTATTTTTTTTAAGTAAAAATGTATATCAGTGTGTTTTGTGCAACTTTCTAAATACTTTATTAAAAATAATTTATACTTTTTGAGATACAGCTGCTTTGTATCCTGTATGCAGAGCAGCTGTATCGTGCACGGAGACCTGAATCTGTCAGTTCAGCGGCGCTGACGGGTTCAGTGTCAGCGGGTCCTGCGTGTCTGACATGCAGGATCCACCTGTTATCGATCACATCTAAGTTATGAACTTGGTGATTGGTAAGAGCTCGATATTCACAGGACCTGACGGATTTAGGTCTCTCTCGCTAGATACAGCTACTCTGCATACAGGATACAAAAGCAGCTGCATCTCAAAAAGTACAAAAACTTTTTACTAAAAAATATCTAGAAAGTTGCACAAAACACACTGATACACATTTTTATTATAAAAAAAAAAATAAAAAAATTTAAAGGCAAAACTAACATTGCAGGAATGAGAAAAGCAAAAGGGTAGACTAGACACGGGAGTGCCACTGCCCGCTGGGAATCCCGGCCTAGCTTGTTCACTATTAAACAAAGGATTCCTTTCCAAAAGATTTTCCTTTACCGGGAGTACCTCACCGTTCTGGCTCGCTTTCAACCAGAGGTCTCTAGCTGCTCTGGCTCACTATTGGTTGGGGATCCTTAGACTTGTTTGCTGTTTGACCAGCGATCCGTGCATTTTTACTCTGTTGATCAGGAATCCATTGCCGCATTTGCCTCCTTGTAGAATGAAAACCCACAGTACACTAGCTCGATATTGGTCAGGCATCGTTCACGGTGTTGGCACATTGTGAACCAGGGGTCCCTTGTGGCGCTGACCTTCTGTTCGCCAGAGATCCCTTTCTGCACTGACTCAGGCCCCGTGAACACGACCGTAAAAATTCTCTGTAATTGTGGACCGTAATACGGTTCACAATTAGACATTTTCAGTTCTATTGGCCGCAGACACCTTTCCGTATCGCTACGGATGGGTGTCCATGCCGTAGGACTGTGCCGGGAATTATGGAGCATGTCCGTTTTTTACGGGCTGTGCTCCTATACTTTGTATGGGAGCACGGCCTGAAAAAGCGGGCGGCAGCCAGCCGTGCCCGCAATCGCTGAGCCATGATTACGGGCACGGCCTTGTGCATGGGGCCTCACCGTTGACTAGGGTTTTCATTTCTGCACTGGTTTGCTGTCGACCAGGGATCCACCGCTGCACAAGATCACGGTCAGCCATAGATCTTCTAATACACTGCCTCGATACCAATCGCAGAAAACCCTGAGTACTAGCTTGCTGCCGTATATTGCCAAACTGGTTTGCTGCCCAGTCGAATGGGTAACATAGGCCAGTCTGGTTATAAAATTTGAGATCTTTTAAGTGCCTGATAAGCAAACAAAAAGTCGAACAAGGTGTTGGTCATTTGATGCCTCCGTGTATGAAAGGCGGACACCTTATGAGATCATGATCCCGAATCATAGGGAAAGTGAAGATTTTCTCCTATGGCAGGATCTCATCAGACAGCTGAAGTGCAAGCCTTTCAGACCCGGGTTTGACTGTCCCATTATAACACAGACAGTCTGAGTATTTCCAGCGATTGTACGGCCGCGCTCCACGCTCCTTCCCCACACGTCTTGTAAAGGTTATGATGGGTTTGTTGTCACAGATTTCTCAATCACGAGATTGGTCCGCTCTGAGCGAGTGGGCTGAAGCAGCGCTTGCCAAAGAGGAAGCTCTTCAGTAGATGGTTGGCATAACAAGCTTTTGATGCCAGCAAATACCTTTCACTCCCATCCAACTATTTCATCATTACGTTTTTCAATCAAAACAAGCTGTTATTTAGTAATAGAAGCGTTCACTGTTAATTGGGGTCAATCGCTTTCTATTCACGAATCTTCTTTCTGGAAGAAAACAGACATTTTACATCCAGCGCTGAAACGGTGAAGGGACATTTCACAGATGCTCCCGTTTTCAGAGAATGCTATACTATAAAGGGAGAGGGACACACGGGTGCCCACAGCCTCTCATAAACTGTGGGGTTCTGCGATCATCCTCTCTATTTTAGGTACCAGCTTATACCTTATAATAACCTATAAGTGACGTTCATACGTAGTGAGTTTGCTGCAGCAAACCTGCTGACAGCTGCAGGGAAATCCACACCAAATCATGCAGATTTTTATGCTGTTTTTCTGCGGTGAGTGTGTTAAAGGAGTTTTCCCAGAATTGTAAATTATCACCTACCCACAGGATAGGTGATCATTTTATGATCACTGAGGGCCCGATCGCTAGGACCCCCCACCGATCGTAAGAACTGGGGTCCACAGTGAGGAGGGCACTGAATGGAGTGGTGGTCGAGCATGTGCCGGCCGTTCCATTTAATGTCTATGAGAATGATGGAAAGAGCCGAGCACTGTACTCGACTGTTTCCGAAATTTCCATAGACTTTGAATGGAGCGGCAGGAGGCTGGCTGTACACACCGGCAGGGGATAAGGGAAGGTTTTTTTGTTTTTGGACTGTCAGGAAATCCGCAACACTTGGATTTTTTGTGAATTTCTTCTCCCCTTATTGAGGGAAATTCGCAACAAATTGCACCCATTTTACGGCTTTTCACTGTGTTTTTACTGTCTGCAAATCGGCAATGAACTCCTCACGAGTGAAAACCCCCATCTGCGTGTAGCGGAAAAAATCCTGTATGGAATATAGAACGTGCTGCAGATTTTTAAAACCTACCGTAAATTTTACCATCTTCTGCTGTGTTTTGCAGGTTCGGGAGGCAGTTACTATTGTCGTTGGGAATTGGCTTTTGGAGCTCAGGGATAGATATTCATATTTCCATAAACTTCTACCTCTTCTACTGAGCAGCAGCACAGATGAGATTCCTGACATCAAGTAAGTTATTGAATGTTCTTGTTTCAAAGGTTTTTGTTTTTTTAATGTTTTCTTTCTAATGGCGCTTCAGGGAAATTGAACACTTGCGTCCGTGTTTCACCACAGATTACAGCTGATCACGGGGGATCCCAGCATCAGGACACAATGGACCCTTCTAATACAAAGAGCTTGTCCAGAGTGGACAGTCCCTTCAAAATCCACACTGACAGTCCCTTCAAAATCCACACTGACAGTCCCTTCAAAATCCACACTGACAGTCCCTTCAAAATCCACACTGACAGTCCCTTCAAAATCCACACTGACAGTCCCTTCAAAATCCACACTGTTCTCCTATTTGCTCTGATTATTTCCACTTTCAGTAAATGGCGTTTTCTAAGCCCCTTTCATTATACTGTATTTTGCTAGTCTTTTTATTTATTTTTGGAACTCACACCAAAAATCCGTAACTAATCGATGCACAAACAATGCAGCCCTAAAGTGTTACATGACCAATTCAGCTCTGCTACATCTATGCTTAGAATATTTCAGTATGTGTATATAATTAGTATAATATATTTATTTATTTTTTCAAATTCAGGCAAACTGCACTAGATTTTTGGCAGAAAATTGGTTTACAGTGGGAAAAAGAAAATGAAGATGATCTGAAAGATAAGATGGACTTCAGTGCACCATGCCCTACATTTTATCCCCCTGGAGGTGAGATGCCACAAGAAGAAAACATCACAGTTAAAGGGGTTTCCCACCATTAGAAGTGACGGCATATAACCAGGATATGCTATTGCTTCATGATGGGGGGGGGAGTCTGACTGCCGGGACCCCCACGAACCTTAGAGTGAATGAGCCGCAGCTACTTATAGAGGCTCTGTCACCAGTTTAATACTTCTTTATCTACTCTAATAAACGCTTTGTTGAAGACTATTTAGTTGTTTTTTTTTAAATGTTTATTAGTGTCAAAGTTCTGATGATTTTTACATTTATGCAAATTTTTTGCAAAAGCCCAACTGGGTGTTTTTTTTTTTTTCTTTTGTTTCACCAAGTGGGTGTTGTAAAGAAAAGTGTATGGCGCTGACCAATCATCGTCATACACTGCTCTTTATTCATTCACAGCACAGCGTGATCTCGGGAGATCACGCTGTGATGTCACTTGCTCCCGCATTTCCTTCACCGGAGCGACGGGAGAATGACCAAATATCGCCTCCAGCCATGCCAGGACGATTATCCTCCTCCTCAGCAGCAGTCCTGGCACGGCTGGAGGCGAAAGTTGGGCATGAATGAAGAGAAGCGTATGACACTGATTGGTCAGCGTCATACACTTCTTTACAACGCCCTCTTGGTGAAACTCAAAAAAACGCCCAGTTGGACTTCTACAAAAAATTAGCATAAATGTAAAAATCATAACTTTGTCACCAGTAAACGTTTAAAAAAAAACAACAAAAACTTTATCTACATGAAAGCGTTTATTAGATTAGGTAGGATATAGGGAAGTATCAAACGGGTGACAGAGCCTGTTTAAGTGCTGCGGCTCCTTTACAGCTGTTCCCTACACATTTGAATGAAGCTATGTTGCAGTTCCATGCAGAACATGTGGGCGGGGCCTACAAGGAAAAAGTTGTAGGGACCTCGGTCCCTTTGTTCTCAGGATCGTCAATATGGCATATTATAGGAGGGGAATGCCCCTTTAGGCTGTATGCACACAGTGCGTAATTTTGTGCAGAAATTACGCATCAAAACCACAGGTAATTGCACTAAATGGTGCGGTTTTTTTACATTTGAATGCGGAAATAGGTGCAGTTTCTGTGCGTGGATTATTATTTTTTTTAAATTAACTTGTCATAAAATTCTGAGACGAAAACGCAAGTTAAATTAACATTTGAAAATACGCATCGCAGGTCCATTTATGTGCGGAAAAATTCTGCAGCGTGTGGATGAGATTACTTGAAATATCTAATTGACTTTGCTGGTACTGTATTACGCTGCAGATTATCCGCAAGAAAACCCACGCAGCAAATCTGCACGTAATACGCATCGCGTGCATTTTACCTTAAAGTGTTAAACTCAAAGTAGGGTGTCCTTTATCATCTATAGATGTGTAGGTATAAGGTACCTAAAAGACACCGCAGCATTTTTGAGAGGAAATATAGAGCTGTCACAATCCGCAGATTGGTTGACAGATGGATGCACCGCTCCCTGTAATGAGGTGACCACCGCATTACACTGGATCTCTGGATCTTGGATTGCAAGCTTCCGCCATTGTTAATGCATATATAAAAAATCCAGGTACTTCGGGGAGGGTGAGGGCATTATATAGAGAGAAATCTCACGGGAAGGTCTCTTTTAAACTCCACTCCAGTCATCCTATAGCTTCTCATTGATGACACTCGTGTTAGGCTTCGTTCACATCTGCGTTGGGGTTCCGTTCATGGGTTTCATCAGATCTTTCCGTCAGGGGAACCCATAACCGGAGACTAATGGAAACCATTAGCAATGGAAGCGTTACCATTGAAATCAATGGTAATGCAAACGGAAAGGTCTGACGGAACCCGGATGTAGAGGTGAACGAAGCCTTACATGCCAATGGGCCTCATGACCGGAATCAAAACTGCTCATCATGGCTTGTCTAGGCCGTACTATCACCACCATCATTTAATGATTGAGATATATTCCTTCGCTATCAATGCAAAGTACATCGCTGTGCTGTGTTCTAATAAAGCCCTTTCCAATACAGAACTGCATAATAAGAGATGAATTTCAGAACTCCTTTGTCTTCCTCCAGGCTCTCGGGCCTTGGGAATACATGTTATATACTTCTATACTGTATGGGGTATTGTTCAGCATGTCTGCTTTATTTTTCCTCACTATGGTATCATCTGGCACTGTTTGACCATACGATAATCCAGGTCCTGTTAATGCCAGATTGAAGGAATTTTACTTTAGAAAAAAAACTGACAAGACGTGTGTACCATATATTTAATAACTAATACGAATATATTTCCATTCTTTCTTTCCGTTCCAGTGCAGAGACCTGGCTTGGGATGTCGTGAGCTAATATTCAGGAATCTCTCGAAAATTCTCCCGGCTGTCAGTCACGACATTACAGACTGGGTAGCTCTTACCCGGTTTAAAGCTGCGCAGCTCCTTGTTGTCTTGTTGATTCATGCCGAAGATCACACGACCCAGCACATGGAGCAGTTGCTGAGCACCTTATACCGATCGTGTCTGGACGAAGAAGAAAAAGTAGTCCACAGTGTGAGTAAGGCTGTATTCAGATGAGAGTTGGAAAACTCGTCTGTGTATGGGGGAAAAATGAAGATTTTACATCCGAGTTCAATCGGTATTGTGTCAGAGAGCGTTCCGTGTGTCCGTTTTTAACATCTGTGTAGAATCAGTGTTCATCAGTTTCACATCCGTCCATCGCTTCCGTTTGCTCTGGTTTTTTTTTAAAGGATCCATTGACTTGAATTGGCGAGTCTAGTGCAAGAGTCGGACCAAAGTAGTGCATGCTGCGACTATGTCTGCACGGACCAATAGTCCGTGCGGCAAATCAGAAATGTCAATTAGCCCATTGACTTTAATGTCTGTGTTCATTCCGGGTGCCGTCTGTCCTACACTCGGACCGCACATGGACAACGCTCGTCTGAATAGGCCTTTAGTGGTTTGCGCTATGTACTGTCTTTTTTTCATTTTTGTTCAATTCAACATAAAGATTCCCCAACGTAAATCCGCAACAAATTTACTGTACAGTAATAGTGAATGAGGTTGTAAAAAAAAAAAAATTAGGGCAAGCTGCACATTTTCAGATCTGCATCATCCAATATGTTGTGGATCTGCCACAGAGTTCACCCTTTGCAATGCAAAATCCGCAGTGGACAATTCTACATCTGAATAGACGCTCTGATGCTCCAGCTCCGGAGTAGTTGCTCTTCGCCACCAATCACCTTGTTGCTTTCATTTTCCATACTGCCTCTGAAAAATTAGAGCTGGTACCTGGTTGCTGTGGGCAACCGCATCAATTTTCCCATAAACTATTCTTTAACAAATCTCTCCCATTGCATGTGTAAAATGTAAAAAATTTATGTTAAAAGGCGTCTGTCATTTATTTTTCCTACAGTACAAATAGATACCCAAACCTGCACAATGCCCTTAGGTTCTAATGCTAGAAGTGGAACTAAACCTTTGAAAAACGCTTGCCGTGTCAGAGTTTTTGATTGATGGGGTCTGAGACCCCCCCCAAAGGTCGCTAAAACTAAGCTGCAGAACGCACGGGTAAGCACTGTGCCGGTTCGTTTCTGATTCGCTTTCCTTGGAGAGTTGTACGGGCTGAATAGAAAGTCTGAGTCTGTACGCTGTTCGATAAGAAACGAAGCAGCGCATTTGCTGACCCGAGGGCTTCTGCTGCTTTGTTTTAGCGATCATCGGGGGTCTCTGTGCTAGGACACCCACCGATCAAAACTTGACATGTCAAAAGTTTTTGAAAAGTATAGTTACCTTTTAAATGGGTGTTCCCATCACTTAATTTGATATGGCATTTTGTTAAGATATACCTTAACATGATCGTTGGAGATCTAACCTCTGGGACTGCCGCCGCTACAGAGAAAGAAGGGACAGAGATCTCTCTGGCGTTTCTTCTGAATTTCAGCACTGAGCAGGAAAAATCGGTGAAAGAGCTGCAGTCCCTAACTAGTGCTGCGGCCCATTCATTCTAAGGATCCGTGGGTGTCCAGGCAGATGGAGTCCTATTGATCAATAAATGATTCCATATCCTAGAAATATGTCGTCACCATATTTTTCAGACATGGTTTATTTTTTTTATCTTTCGCTTGTTAAAAAAACCAGGCTGCCTTGCCTAATTGTGTCTCTCCTTTAGATTGTGGCGTGAAATGCACCTCAATGTACATCCAACAGACACAGGAAAATGTGCTCAGACCATTACAGTGCGGTCATAATATCACCACACTAATGCTTTGCACTAAAGCTGGACGGGATCCAGACATTTGACATGGCCAGATGTTATTCCCATCTACCAAATGTTACAAAACTGACTTTAGCGCAACAGGATCATCTTTTCTAGAGACAACTGAATGATATCTGGTACTGAAGCTGAACCAATCACCCCTGAGGACCCCTCATGAACGAATATATTGCATACAAAATGTCGAGGTTCACATTTATGGCCATTCCATTAATGTAATACCAGGGTTTAAATACACAAATGCCAGTCTTAAACTCATTTATGTAGGCAGAAAATGCACAAAATTTATTAAAAGGCGCACACCCCCTAATCATCTTTGTATTTCAGTCACACAGAAAGCCAAATCCACGCCTGGTGTAAACAGGTGTAGATTTGCGCCCTAACGTTCTGGCGAAAATTATTATAAATCTGTAGTACCAATGGAGACCCCACCCCTTTTGGATAAACCACGCCTCTTTTCTCGCCACATTTGGAAAGTGTCGAGAATTTTAGCACAACTATGGCGTGTGTCAGAATTTGCAATTTTTTTTTATATCAGACAACTGGTGTAAACTTTTTGATAGATAGATATATATATATATATATATATATATATATTTTCCACATAGACCTAGATAAAGAAAAAAAAGTCATCCACATATTTTTTCTTTTTTTGACATCTTGATTGATAGTTATGTCTAGGTGGCACACAAGACCTAAGATCTCCCAGAACCAGAGTTTGGGCAGGGGCGGTATACTATCACTGGCGTCCAGCTGAAGAGGACATTTCGGAGAAGCAATGTGACTGACCGTTCTCCTCACAAATTTCCTTTTCAACGGGATGCACGGCACAATATACAGCCCTCCATCCTCTGGTTCTCGGAGCTGCATAGATGGAGGGGGTTTCTTATTCTATGATGTTCTTATAAGCATCCTATAGATATCCATACTCGCCATAGAGGTGCTTTTAAATAAACTGTTGTGTGATTTAGCAGCACATGGATATTCGGTTGTTATTCGTAGTATTAAGGTGTTTGTTAGGACCTCCTTGGTGCCTTTCTCAAGAGATATAGCTCTGAGCTTGGCTGTGTCTTCTTGGCAGAAGTATATTGTGATGAGCAGTACTGGAGGTGTAATACTACATGCATAACTGGTGGTAACTTCTCCCGGTGATCACCACGATCGCCTAGATTTTATAAACAGAACATGCATCGATCAGGTGATCACCGGCTGGCTCCATTCATCCAAGGGATTGTAAAGGTGACACAACCTCTTTTAATAGGGTTTCTCTTAATTGGAGGTTCAGATTTTTTCATTAAATGTGTTTTGCAATCTTATTAAAAGATGGCCTATTGCTAGGATATGGCAGCACTTTCAACAGAGTGGGGGCCCGGATGTAAAAACCCTCACCGATCCTGAGATTGAAGGTGCCGCTGCACTGATTTAGTGCTGTGTCCCCACCTAACTTTTTTCGGCACAGCAGCGCTCCCAACCCCCTGCTGTGCGGAGTACTGCAGCACGGCCCCACTAATAATGATAATCTTTATATAGCACCAACATATTCTTAGCAGTACATAGCATACTGGGCTATTTTGCATGCTGGATTCTGCTTGCCTCCTCTTAACTCGAAGCTCACACATCTCAGTACTGCTCCTGCTGGTTCAGTGTCTTTGCTTAGTATACTGTGCTATTTTGTATTCCGGGAGATGCAGTGTGTACACCAGACACTGCCCTTTTGTCTAATCAGGAAAACCTACCCTTCCAGACTGCAGCAGAGCACATGAACATTGATACATCTAATCTAAAACCGTATTCAGAAGTGAACCCAAACTGCACGAGGATGGTTTTTTTTGGTTTTTTTCCCTCAGTGCTTAGTATTTTGTTGCAATACAACCGTCACCTTTCGACTGTGCACATGTAAATACCAGATTCCTGTTACGCTGAGCGGACACAGTCTTCTTGTTCGCTGTGGTGTTGACATAGACATGTGACATTATTTAGACTCCCAGTTGTGCCAATATAAACATGACCCAGATTTGGGTCCTATTGCAGTGGTAAAATCCGCTCGGCATTGCCTGCCTGAAATTCATTTGTGCACAACCAGCATAATAATAATATTTTTTTGTAACGTTCTATTCCTTTCTATCTTGTTTTTAGAGTATAAAATCTGCAGAATTAATGGGTACCTTTGTGAATCCTGAGGTGTTCCTCAAGCTGATTTTGCCGGCTCTTGAGAAGTCTCCCATATCTTCCCACCTCACGGTCCTGGCAGCGTTTATTCGGGGAAGCTCCTGCGAGGTGCTGAAGCCACATTTGCATCGTATAGCTGATGTCGTTTCCAAGGCTGAGATCTGCCAGGGGTCTGAAAAGGTAAGAAAAATATTTTGAATCCACTACCACATGGGTGATGTTTATTATCCTCAGAGTCGGCTGCTATTTAGGTCTGCTTTATTTGGAAACCGCAATTATCAGGGACTACAGCTTCACTGCATGGTAGTCCGTGATGTAGCTATAGGAGTTGCACTTGCGACCATGCCCTGAAGCCAGTAACTGCAGTAACATCTCCACTTACTGACAGTCCCCACTTTTGAGTCCGGTCCTCTTCGGTTTAGGGCACAGCGCTGGGTTTTGATGCCGTTCAGCGTCAGTACGTTGTATGCGTGGTGCACTTATCGTTGTGACACCGAACGGAGTCAGGATCCAGCGCTGCGCCCAAAGAGGACCTGATTTAGAATCGAGGAGGGTAAGTATAAGGATACTGACTGCTGGGGCCCTGTATCTAAGCTTATCATGTGTGATACTGTCTGTGAGCCAATGTAATGTGGCTGAAAGTTGGGCATTGGGACATATGAGCCTTTAGCTACACCCTTGATAGCAGTCCTAAGCTGCAAAGTCTGAGGTAGCCTGAAACACACCTCCTGCCTCATCAGTGGCTCAGGCTGTGCCCCATCCTTCATGCTTTACATTGCAGCTTCACATCGGTGTATGAGCTGAAGCCGAACACAAGATCTTGACTCAGGGATTGACTGACAGAATGTTTTGCCACCTTTTATGTAACTATCTGGAGCAAATTTAAAAGGGGGAACCCCTTTGTAACACTCATCCTTAATAAAGTAACTCTGATATGTAATAGTCATAGCGGACTGGCCAACTCAACATCTGTTTAAATGCAACATCAGTAATATGCAGAATATGACAACTCAATAGCAGATTCTTACAGCAGTTTGTTTGCATTTAGTAATCCCTGTCATGGAGTAAAGTTCAGATCCCCTGACTTGTCACAGATGTCAAAAGCATAATTTGACTATAATATTTGAAGTGCCATTGCCAAGATCAAATCTGACTTTAGGGTCCTTTTACACGGTCTGCTATGGGCCGTGAAAACGAGTGCCGATCAACAAGACAGCTTGTTGATCGGCGCTCATTTGCTGCTTTTACCAGGCGCAGTGATTGGTTGTGTATGGGGTCGAGCGGTCACAGCTCGTACACTGCTTGCTCTGCTTTCCGAGGAAAGTGGATAAAAAACGGTGCGGCACAGCGCTCACCCAAGCGCCTCTGCTACTTAGTTTTAGCGATCAGTGGGAGTCTCCGTGCTCTGACCACCACTGATCAAATCTTCTGACCTGTCACTATGACATGTTAAAAGTGAAATTACACTTTAAAGATCCTTGTTAAACAGAAGCCAGAGTGACGATCACCTGATCGCAACATGTCTGGCTTCTCTAACCCCAGAAAATTTAGCATTACATGGCGGCTAGTCAAATGAATGACCAGCAATGTAATACATGGACACACCGTAGCGAGATGACCTCTTTAAATAGAAGTCTTTGAGTCGTCCTCTTCTGTCAAGTTGTAAGCAATTTTATGCAGCCATATATCTGCTCCTGGGGAAGTTGGGGTACCACCATATAGTCACCATCATGGCTCATAGTACAGAGGGTGTGTACAGACGTTTACAGCATCATGTGGGTGGGGAGTGTTACTGGGGAACAGGAGGAGAGCGCGCAGGACCCAAATTTCTACTACTAGCGGGGAGGATGGCACTGCTCTAACTACTAAGGGGAGCTCTATTCTGACTACTGGGGGGCAAAACCTCAACGGATGTGTAAAACCAGGCTTACACATATCTGATTGTAGCGCGTTTGCTGGACATTTTTTCTTTTTTTAAATAAATAATTTGAAAGCCATTTTTTCTTATGGAACAAAATCCTTGTGGGATTCTTTACAGATGAATCATCTTCGTCTAAAGAGCAAATATCAATGTGTCCTATTGTTACCAGCCGGTGGTAATTGTAGCAATCTGCAATGTGTTGATGTATTGGTGGATAATTGACCGAGTATTTTGGTGTGTGTGTATATATATATATATGCTATTGCTATGAATAAAGCAAACACCCCACACTGAAGCCCGGCTATTGATGGCCTTTTCTAAATATGGCGAGCTCTTTCAATATCATACTGTTGATAGACTGTCTATACGTGGAGCTTAAGCCGGGCTGGCAGCATGAATTAACCCAGTCATGTCGAGGAAAGGAAATTATGAAACAGAAATGATGTAGTGTCAGCACCCCATGTCATCGGAGTCACCGAGCGCTGTGATCTTTATAGCTGGATAAGAGGCCCGTGGAGTGGAGGGTTCCCAGGTGTAACGCACCTGGATGACGGGGGAGTGTAATGAACATCTTTAAACAAATTGACAAAACTTTTTTTTTTTAGCTGGAATGCTCCTAGTTTGATACGGTTCAGCTCGGAAGTCCAATCTAAAAAATAAGTTTGTTAAATTCTGATCAGACATTTCTTCGTTGCATCGGTTTCTAGAAATGTTGGGAGACAACCGGTCAGGCCACCATGATGGCTCCTACAAATTGTCATCCAGCTCTCCAGGACCACCGAATGACAAATTTGCCTAGTTTTTCTGTGATACAACCGGTCACTGTATATCCGTGCCATGCAGGACTACAGGAATGCTGGGGAGCAACCTTTGTTGCAACAAAACTCCATAGATGGCAGTGACATGGGAGTGCGTGACGTATCACTACACCCATAGGCAGATTTATCAGTCAGAAGTCAAGGAAACCCGGGTGACAACGGCAGCCATATTGGCTTCCACCAAGCTTTCCTAGATGCAGATATAACTTAGAAAACGCTGAATGCAACTTTTACCAACTTGATAGAATGCGTTGACTCATGGACTTATGTTTACAGGTGATTTTTTATTTCTTATTTTTTTTATTTGCATTAAATCATTTTGGTTTCTCCATTTAGGGTTTTAAGTTTAGCATTGTGCTGGAAAGTGAAATTACAGTCGAGCTTGTTAATGCATTTGCTATGCAGCGACTAGAAGTTTTATTAAGATCATACAAGCCACAGGGAAGTGGCAGCTGCACTGGTGTAACGTGAGGATCAGCGACTCTATACCCTAAACCTATGTAACTGGAGAACATAGGTAGAAGAGACCTAGCTCCGACTTCACAGCCACCGGCTAATCTACATGGCGACTTGTGTCTGATAACCTACTTGCCATGCCAAGTGGTGCGAGTTGTCATAGTTTCTACATAAATGGAATTGAAATAAATCATTAGATGGTGGGGTCAGGCACTCAGGACTGCAAAGTGACGCCCTGTTCATATCATGTTTTGCCTTACGTTTGGCGTGTACGTCGGGAAAGGTGACGACGTACACACTAAATGTGTCCAAAAGAGTGTCTTTTTGGCCTCCGTCTGGCCGGTATATGTTATAATACATTAAAAAAAAATTAGGGAATAGCCGTCGACTCCCCCTATTCCATCCTGCGCAGTATACAGTTTTTTTTTTAGCATGGGAGCCTATGGGTGACATATGGCATATATCACCGGCATCCTTTTGATGTCCACGTCATGCGCTTTCCAACGACTTTTTATGACTTATCCGTTAAACAGATACCATTATAGTCTATGGGTGATGGATACGTTAAACGGATGCCTAAGTGGCATCTGTCACCCATAGACTATAAAGGCCTCAGTTCACTACGTATCCGTTTAACGGATACCATTGAAGTCTATGGTAACGGATCACCATCACAGCCTACGTTTAACGTATACGTCTGGAGTTTTTTCTCAACATATTTGTCAAACGTAGGCAAGAAAGCGTTATGTGAACAGTCACTACGACTGACTCTTGGGCACCTGTGGGACCTCAGGAGTTAAGCAGCTCACTATTAAACACCACATCTACATATCCCACTTTTGGCATGGATGTTGGGTGAGATGTACTATACGTAGATATACTTTAAAGCTCCCCTTTAAATGGGTTATCTCATAGAGACAAGCCTTGTCTATCTGCCCTATTAAGGTATATGGATATCATAGAGGGTAAGTCCACCAGATGGGACCCACTTCATGAGCCAGAATGGAAGCCGCTCTGTAAGAGCAGGTCCTGTTCTGGCGGACTCGAGCTGTCCGTGTATTAAATGGACTGGCATTCGTCTGAATGGCCACCAAATAATACTACATTTACCGTGAAGCAGTTGCTGCAGGATAAATGCCTGGCTGGCTGGAGCTGATTTTACCAGGATTGTCTGGATCCTAGCCCGGGGTAGCTCTGTTCTGAAAGGGGATGTCTCTGATGAGCCTTTAAAAAAAAAAAAAAAAAACTTTCCACACTATATACCAGGTCTGACCGTGGGTAGGCCGCCTGTAAGGATTCTAAACCAAAAATTTTGCATAGGCTTTATAAATGTGCACATTCATGACAAATGAAAGGGTAACTAAATAACTTTTGACCTGTCAGTGACCTGTCAAAAGTTTTGATCGGTGGGGGTCCGAGCGCTGAGATTAATTGTTTCGTTTCTAATCGCCTTTCCTCGGAAACGAAGGTACGAGCGGTGTACACAGACTTTCTATTGAGCCCGATCACTGATCGGCTTTCCTTGGAGCAGACACGAAGCAGCTCCGCGCTCACCTGAGTCCTCCTGCTGCTTCGTTTTAGCGATCAGTGGTGGACTCAATGCTCGGACCATCACCAATCAAAAGTTTTGACACGTCACTATGACGTTAAAAGTTTAGTTGCACTTCAATTCACACCCCCTCATCGAAAATTGATGGCTGCAAAGGGAACATGTAAAAAAACTGGCAGCCAGGTGCCGTATAAATTTGGTATATGTGCGGGCACCATTTTCTATACCAATTCGAGATTTACTCCCAAAAAAATATGTTTTGACTTTTGGAAATTTGCCGGTGTATGTTAAAGCATTTAGAGTTTTTTTAGGAAAGACTCTTTGTTGGGTCATATAGTAAAATGTGTTCAATGTAACTCTATGCTATGATGTTTTCTGTACTGTGGATGCATTTCACGTCTCATTGTCTGAGATGCGGGTAAATGTGTGGCGCTGAGGACTAATCTTAAGCGTCCATCTTTGGCCATTTGAGTGGTATGCATGGTATGTAATGACTGAAGTATCATTTATTCTTTAATCGAACTGGACTCACTGATAGCGTCCAATATCTATATTTCTCATCTAAGCTTCCTTACAATGGTTCTTCTATGTTTTCTCTTGACAGGTGCTGTACTTGGAGCAGTTACTGTGCTGCATACAGTCCATGATCCGTATATGCCAACAGTACTGTGCGGACATCAGCCTCCATTGTATGAAAGTCCTGATAACAATACTTGCCAGCCCAGCCTCTGAAACCCTGTATGAAAAGGTAATATTATCTCTCACTTTCCTCTGTCCATTGTTAATGCTTTTTATACTGACCATTAGAAAAGCTAGTACGGATATGGAAAAAATGCATGCATTTACTGCCCCCTGCTGGTAATGGAGGTTTCTTCCGTTTACTGTACTGAAGAGAACACTGAAGAAGTAGACTGCTGTATCTTTAAAGAGGTATTCCAGGACGGGACCCCCCCCCCCCCCCCATTGATCGGTTCTACGGATGTAGATTTGCGTGCTGATCTCATGAAGAGATATGGAACGGCTTCATGTATAAAATACCAAAACTACTACTGGACTACTTGCAAAGGCAGAGAGAGAAAACGAGGGGAAAATAACGATCTATAACCAGGTAGATTTATGTGTAAGTTGCAGAAAGCTTAGTGATAACCCCATATGGGTAGTGGTAGTCAACCAGCATCTGTTACCCATGTAGAAGTCAAAGATAACTTTTAGTCTAAGTTCACACAGAGCGTAAATACTGCAGTGTATTACAGTAACCGTAAAGTGGCTGAGATTTCAACAAATCTCATCCACATGCTGCGGAAAAAATTTGCAGAAAAGACGTGAGAAACTGAACTGCGATGCGGATTCTCAATCTGCAGGAATGCCAGACGGAGATTCCGCTGCATTTTCGCTACGTGTGAACTTTAGTCTTAGGAGGAATTACTTTTTCAAGGCCAAGGCGGTTGACCATGATTCAGATTTACCCCAATACCTTTGAACCCTGTGTCCTCTGATGCCAGTTTGCATAGTTCCCCATCAGTTCTATGGTTTGCTTAGCGACGTTGCTTCCTTAGCCGTGTTGCGTCATGTGACCACGCAGGACATTACATCACTGTGAACAAAATGTCACTACAGCCGACAGGGATTGGGTCGGGTAGTCCCATAAAACTTTGACAACGGACGCAATGTCACATTAGGGTGTATGGAGTTAATAAAGGGGTAAAGCTGCTACAAAGTGTATTACACAAAGGACTCATTGGGTTGAATGCGAGATTTGTAATGCTTCATTTTCACTGCACCGACCCTGCTGGGAAAATAGATGCTTAGCGGCTGTTTCACCAAGCAATTTCTACTGATTGCCGAAACCTCCTCCCATCAGAACCTTGTCGGGCGAAGTGGATGCTGAATAAAGGCTGTACAGTAAAGCCGTCTTAGAGATTCACGGTAATACTAAACTCGGCAGTCAGTACAGCAATGAACCATTCTTCTCCATCTGTGCACCCCAAACACCTAAAGCTGTCACCCAAGCAGGGTTTGGTGTCCGCACCTGGCAAACCTGGGCAAGTGCCGGGCACCCACTGCGACTCCATCGAACAAGGGCCCTCGTAAACCTGGAGCCGCCCCTGCACCCGAGCATTCAGCAATTGTGTATGGGCAGCTTATACAATTCTGCCTATATGCACTGTACATTTTCTCCATTAGCTGACAACAACTAAAAACCATAAGGACAAAAATACTGAGCACTGCGAATCCCTCCCCATGTCCACCACTGGAGCGTAACAAAGTGACGACACATCAGCCGATCAGGCCGCGGTCTTGTGACGTGTCATCACGCATTGGATTCACACAGATATGGCCATAGAGACCTTGTTCTTAATGTGTAAATCCCCTTTAATAAATTTCTGCTATCTGTGCTTTTCTTGTTCAGGGATCATAAAGTTCTGATATGCAGACGTAAGATCAGATATGTAATGAAATCATCAAAATCCATCACCAGGGCTAAATTAATCTTTCCTTGTCGGACCATTGAAAAGCAGACGCAGTGTCAGCAATGTAATGTTCTCCAGAAGAACTCGACTTCACAGCTTGCAGAACACAGTCTTCACTCTAAGTCCCCATACACCCTTCAGTAACCGCAGTCACCTCTTGTGGAGTCGAAATCATTCGTTATTAATATTATTACTTCCAAAGTCTATAACATTTCATCACACGATCTATCCGATCTTGTACACCATATGTACCTGCAATTTTTTTAGTTTTTTTTTTACCGCTGCCAGCACCTGAACAGCCGTGTGAACGGTAGGTTCCTATTCAAGGTGACCATCATTGTCCAATAGAGGCCGCATGAAGTCATGCGATGAAAGTTGCATAAAGTCACGTGCGATTTACAAGTGATTTAAAAGAAAAAAAAAAAAAAAGTTTTTAAAATACTGTAAATCAGTGGTCATGGCAGACTGTAACTCCCAGTATGCCATAGCGGCCTGAGGCTGTGATAGCATGCTGGGAGTTGCAGTGTTATAACCAAGTTGGAGACAACTGATCTACACAGGGTTATGTCAATAGTTGCTTGTCTAATATTTCTTAACCCTTCAAGCAAACAGATCAATGTGCTGGGACTACTAACCATTGCTGTGGATTTCTCTGCAGGTTCAAGGTGTAATGCTGTCACTAGCAGAGGTACAAGGTGTGAGCGGACGCCAATGGCTGTACAGACAACACATTCAAGGGTTGATGCAATGGGCTTCCAAAGGTCATGATCACTGGACCTGCTATTCTGTAGAACGGGCGCAATTTGAGGTCCTTGTCTCAGAATCTGGTAAGGATTCTGGGAAGAATTATATATATATATATATATATATATACATACATACATACATACATACATACATACATACATACATACATACATATACACACACACATACCGGCAGATGCAAGGCAGTATTTCTGCAGGATCATGCTACACAGGTCTGCAACCATGGAGACCCATCGATCTGCATAGGAGTTGTATACGGTAGGAGATTTTTAATCAAGACTATTTGCAAAGAGTCTTTATTTTAATTAATTTATACATTGAGCAATAAAAAATGGCAAAGGTAGATAAACCCTTTAAACTTCATGCACTACAACCCACAGGGACATGCTGCTAAATGATGAACTGCAGTTGTATAAATAAACCACAGGGGCACACGCAGGGGGAATTTGAATCTCCCCTGTGACCAGGGCCAGGAGGTCCTCACATACAATTGGACTCTATTGACAGAGCTGGCAAGGCAAGGAAACAATCAGTTCCCGTCCCTGCCATCATCGTGCCGCCTGCTTCAATCCACTGGAGCAGGCCTGGTCAGAAAAGATCAGGCCTGCATCCCCGGAGGATGGCATGGGAGCGGGGACAGGTGAGTCTGCTTCTTGTGGCATGGGGCACTATCGACATCTGTGGCACTGTCGACATGGGGCAGTGTGTGGCACTTTCTACGCTAGTTTTTGGGCTACAAGTAGTGGTCAGCACATGTCCACCAATCTGGCCCTTTTTATTTGAATGTATCTAATATGAAGGGCTAGGCTGGTGGATACGTGCAGACCAATACTCATAGCATAAAAACCAGAGGAAAGCGGTAGCGCGGCGAAAATAACTTGGTTTAAAATGTATGCATTTGGAAACCCCCTTTTAAAAATCCTGAGTTTGCCCCTGAACCCCTAATAGAAGCAGAAAGTGGTATAACCATATGGTGTTATTAGAAATGCTTTAAGACTTCTAAACCTTCTAGTTTCCATTCTTACATTACACAGTCAGACCTGGCTCTGCCTCGCCTTTGAAATGTTTTTAAGTTCCGAATTTCTGGCGACCATTCAGTAATTTACAGTATAACACAGTATTCTCTTTGTGACACTCTGCATCCTTATATGTTGTGGTGTCGCTGGAATGCTTGGCCCGTTTTGCCCAGGGGCAGATACCTGTGTCTCTGCCATGCTATGTGGTAATTGTTACCCCTAGGACTAAGGACAAAGATTAATTTCACTGATTAACATGTATTTGTCCCAACTCCTTGTTCTTTGTTTGATGATCATAAAGTTTATTCCCTGAAATTCCTGCACTGAATGTTCATACTTTGCTTTTAGATTTTGGCCTGGATTTTTAATTTTCACTTAATTTGAGGATACATGTTTTGCTGAAGCAATATTGGTTGGATTATGTCAAGTTTTTATTAAGTGCATTAAACCATTTTCTTCACCTGGTTACAGAGGAGCCAGCAATGTTGATGCCTGAACTAATTTTTGTTAGAAGGAATGTTATTTGAAAGCCGTGACGTTGTTGTGTGAGGCACTTCGTGTTTTAAAGGTGCCCATACACAATGAATGAACGTCGGCAGGACCAGCCGACCATCTAATGTGTATGAGGGAGTTGTGCCGACTCTCCCTCTATTTCAACATGTCTGATCCTTTGTTTTCACTGGAGATAAGCCACCGCCAAAAGTGTCTGGCAGCGACTAAAGGCCCTTTTACACTGGGCGATTATCGGGTAGACAAGCGTTCATAGAACCCCAGCCACCGCTCCTTGTGACAGGAGCAAACGAGCGCCAATCAACTATGTCTCGTTGATCGGCGCTCGCTGCACTGGCCGAATATCGGCCAGTGTAATAGGGGCTTCATTCCCCTCTCCACATTGAGGGGCTTCATTCCCCTCTCCCCATTGAGTACACATGCAAGTTTGGCTATGTGTATGGGGGAATTGGGAGGAATAGCTGACCGTACAGTATCTAAGGTGTATGGCTACCTTTATGTCTCAGAGATCAGTGACTACTAGTGGATTGATACCAAAAGGCTGTCTTCACTGTATAGTTTTTGCAGGGGGCCTATCAATCTATCTAATGTTTGTCTATCCCTCTCTCCTCGCTCTGTCCCGCTCCTCTCTCGCCCTGGCCCTCTCTCGCCCTGGCCCTCTCTCGCCCTGGCCCTCTCTCGCCCTGGCCCTCTCTCGCCCTGGCCCGCTCTCGCCCTGGCCCGCTCTCGCCCTGGCCCGCTCTCGCCCTGGCCCTCTCCCGCTCTCGCCCTGGCCCTCTCCCGCTCTCTGTCTCGGTCTGTCTGTCTCATTGATATATCGTAATGTCTCAATATGTAGATTGTTCACAATTATATTGAGTTTCTGGTGATATATATAGCTTCATATATTTCTATCCATAGGGGGCTTTGTCTCTGCAGGTGCAGAATATGTAGTGTATTTAAAGTGCTGGCAACCCACGTATCTGTTGGTATAACGGCCAGGCTCCTGTAACATAACAAATACTATTTGGCAGTAATATCGATGTATGTTTCCTGTTATATTTCGGTCAGGCCCTGTGATTGGAGAACATCTCGATCTCTTAATGCCGGTTTTGAAGATCTGCCTTCAACAAGACAAAGAGCCACAGATGCGACTGAAACTCTTTACCATGTTGTCCAAACTCCTGCTGAAAGCCAATGAAACCGTCAACTCCAAAGGGTTTGTTGAGATTCCCGATCCTTCTCACCATATAAAACAATAAGCGCTCATTCATAGATTTTTGGGCTCTTCTCATACAATGTTAGACAGGAATGCTTGAAAGGCGTATTGTTCTGTCTAGTCCTACACAGAAATGTTACTTAATTAACTTACTAAAGAAAAACAATACACAGGCCTGCCACTTTAACTCCGTGAGAGTGGAAGGTCCAACAAAGTTGTCCTGCAAACTTGAGAAGTACGTACAGTATGTGCGAGTCTAAGACTTAACATTATATGTATAATATAAGAGAGCCACTGCTAATATTCTTAGACCTGTGTCAGTGGCGTTACACTTGTTTGACCATATGACCCAAGGATGTTGGTGTATGTCCATTCCATGTAGCATAATCTGTCTAGTAGGTGCAGGGGACCACTAGATCAGGCCCAGATATTACCCCATTATTTTGGAGGATCTGGATCCAGCTGAAAAGCAAATTTGGTTGGAGTGTTGTGAGGAGGGCTGTTAGCCAATCAGCATTTGTGAGGAAATGCCTGGAGATGTTGATTTGCTGAAAGAAACTGATTGACAGGCGGCTCACAATACTCCTCGTAGATGTCCCTTGTAGCTGGATGCTAGGCACAGTATATAGCTTGGTTCGGGCATCTAGTTTAGCCCTTATTGGGCATTTTCATTGTTCACTTTGAAACAGATATTTCTTGTAAAACTTTCATGAAATGTCTATCTATCCTGATAGAACGGAGCGTAAAAATTATAAAGCAATACTTCATAAAATCTGCAAAGCTTGAAGGGGTTTTCCCATTTCATAAAGTGATGACATCACTAGGATATGCCGTCGCTTTTTGATCGGACTACGGGGTCCCACACAGATCCTGACCGTAAAGGGGCAGCAGCACTGATTTAGTCCTGCGTCTCCTTCACTGTTTTTTCCCTGCACTGCGGCCCCTATATTCTGAGGATTAAAAAGTGATAGCATATTTTGGCAATATGCCATTGTAATGGTACTTTCGAAAGTAACCAGTCCAGCAAAAGCGCACCCACTACCAGACTTGGTGCAAGCTGCCAGATTTGGCAAAAGGTGGTGATCTAGCCCTGCGAGGCCCCTGAAGGAACATGGGCCCTGCCTAAAGCAGATAAACCACCCTGATAAGGGCAAACCCACTATCCGGAACCTAGCTAGCAGACCCTGAGGGAACCCTGTTGGTGGAAAAGATTATCTTGCTTTCATCACGCAGGTGCCGGCAGGTGGAGCAGACAGGTAGAGAAGTCAGACTAGTCAAGGTCGGCAACAGAGCGGTAGTACAGTACAAAGTCCGTAGGCAAAAGAGAAATCAACCCAGTCCAGGTCATACACCGTATATTTACACAGTGGTACCGAATTAGCAAGCAAAATAAATGTCAAGTCAATCCGGGTCATAAACAGTAGCAATAAGGGAGAATGCAAAGAGGGGTAACGTGGAATACTCACAAAGCACAGAGCTAATGAACCAGGTAGGAAAGTAATAACTGGCACGGAGCCCGGAGTCAGGAGGGTTTATATAGAACCGATCTAATTGATCGATACCAGAGACTAGAGCAGCTGAGGAGAAACAGACCCCAGACTTAACCCTCATCTACCTTTCTGTCTAGCAGAAAACGTGACAGCCATCACTTTATGACATCGGAAAACCCCTTTAATGTACAGGAAAGATTCCAAAACTACCAGGGTGCCGTCTTTTTATGCACTTGCTTGGGGAAGACACGTGCCGTGAGATACGGAAGACATTGCCTTTCCTTATGGGAACAACTTTTATATTCCTAGACCAGAACAAGTGCAAGGGCCGTCGTACACTGTTCATTTCACTCTTACTCCAGCTAGACAAACACGGTAACGGGGTAGTGATGAGCTGCTTTCTTTGGCGTTGCCCAGAGTATAAAATAATATACGTTTAGCTTGAGGCAGTAGGGGAGGGACCGGGGTGAAATCTCCTGAAAAGCCTTGTATCAGTATCTATATCATAGGACCGTTTTCTGCAGTTCTATGTGACTTTCCGACTTGGGGTTCCCTAATAAAAGACACAATAAAGTGACAGCAAGCAGGTTTGTAATTAGGTAGTAGCCAGAAATACTACACATGAGCTTATGTTTTGGTGGGTCATGCTGCAGCATCTGTCCATTAATATGTTCTCGTTGACTCACACCGTTACGTATGTCAAGAAAAGACCTGTAATATGAGATGAATGGAATAGATATCACACATATCTGTTAACTTTTAGATGTTTCAGCATTTGAGTGCGATCTTTATTTTTGAAAATCGTCAATTATTTGTGTTGAGGTGCCCCCTACTGGACACTATAACAGAATAAATTGAAATTGCAGCAATCAACACATCTGTTTATTAAAACTGAAGGAATATTTTAATAGATCGACAAATATTAGTTTGGTTTCACACATGCATTCGGTTTTCTGTTCTTTTCGTCACGACTGACAACACCTGTTGACTTTAATTGGTTTTTCGTCATGGTGTCAGTGGTTTTACCGGAAACAATAGCGCAGCATGCTGTGCTATTGTTTCCAGGCTTTTCAACTGGATTTGCAACAGAGGCCCCATAAGCAGATGTGAACGAGGCCTTAGGCTGGGTTCACACACACTATTTCCGGACGTAATTCGGGCGTTTTAGCCCCGAATTACGTCCGAAAATGCGGCTCAAAAGCGTTGGCAAACATCTGCCCATTCATTTGAATGGGCTTTACGATGTTCTGTGCCGACGGTCATTTTTTTTACGCGCCGCTGTCAAAAGGCGACGCGTAAAAAAAGACGCCCGCATCAAAGAAGTGCCTGTCACTTCTTCAGACGTAAATGGAGCCGTTTTCCATTGACTCCATGGAAAAACCGCTCCAATTACGTCCGTAATGGACGCAGCGAAAGACGCCTGCACATGCCATTACGGCTGAAATTACGGAGCTGTTTTCTCCTGAAAACAGCTCCGTAATTTCAGCCGTAACGGACGCTGCCGTGTGAACATACCCTAAGTGTGAATAGATCAATAGATATTAGATGGATCGATATTAGATCGACAGATCAATAGATATTAAAAAGATGATCGATTTATATATTAGATGATTTAAAGATATTGATAGATGATTGATAGATCTTGGATTGATAGATCTTGGATAGATATTCGAGATCAATAGATATTCAATATACAGTGGATAGATATTCTATATATTGCCTACTGTGACATTGACACAGAGCGGTAGGGATTATTTTGGGGTTAATAGCTCAACCCCAATGGTCACAGTAATATCCGCTATTAGTCGTCTTTGCATTTGTTAGACCAAGATAACGCTAAGACCGCTGAATATCGTATTAAAACGCTTCATACAAGACGACAACTCAGCGATTTATGTTTTATTTCTGGGTTTTCTTTCGTTTATTACATTTTACGTTTATTTTTGTACTACAGGAAAATTGCAGTAGAAATCGTGCCGCTGCATCTAAACTTACGTATTCTTCACTCCCAGGCAGTTCCATCTTTACTCTGAAGCTTTCATTAGGGACACGCTGGTTCCTAACCTGAAGTGGCGTGCTGGGAGGACGGCAGGAGCGATCCGGACCATAGCGGTGTCCTGCCTCTGGGTTCTGCTCCAGAGCGAGGTTCTTTCGCATGAAGAGGTAATATCTTTCTCTAGTGCTGAGATATGACCGCTTGAAGTTACAGACTCAAAGTCTAGGGGCCTATGTTTACACGGAGGAATTTGTTCACACGCCTATGTTCACACACAGGAATTTTTTTGCGGCGAAATTCCGCCTCCCATTCATTTCGATGGGAGGTGGACACATATTTTTCAAAACATTTTTTTCCCGCCAGATTTTTTTTAATATAACGGACAAAGAAGTATCCTGCCCAATCTTCGGGCAGATTCAGCCCAAACCTCCCATTGAAGTAAATGGGAGTAGGATAATGCCCCCATAACTGCCCCATACAGTATAATGCCCCACATAGCTTCCACCCTACAGTAGTGCTCCCCATATCAGCCGCCCATACAGTAGAATGCCCCCCATATCCGCTCTCCATACAGTATAATGCCCCCATATGAGCTTCCCATACAGTATAATGCCCCCATATGAGCTTCCCATACAGTATAATGCCCCCCATATGAGCGTCCCATACAGTATAATGCCCCCCATATGAGCGTCCCATACAGTATAATGCCCCCCATATGAGCGTCCCATACAGTATAATGCCCACCATACAGTATAATGGCCCCCATATCAGCCACCCATGCAGTATAATGCCTACCATACAGTATATAACACCCGCCATTTGAGCCCCTCATACAGTATAATACCCCCTGCCATATCGGGCCCCCATATGTGAATAATAGAAAAATAACATAATTACTTACCTATCCCCGTTCCCTCGCCGGGTGGAGGATCCTTTGCATCCTCTGGTGTGTGCTACGAGTGACTCGGCACAGACAGGCGCGAAGATGTCGCTACATCCCGCCAGCCTGCATCAAGCCGCTCAGGGCACAGTGAATGCTGGAGCAAGGGGTCAGCCGTCCGCTCCTTGCTCCGGCATTGAATAGAACCAGGACCTCGGTGAGTGACTCGCGACCCCTCCGGAGGTCTTCACACGACCCCCCCCCAGGGGGATGCGACCTACAGTTTATGTATTGTGTTGTATTGTGCAGTTTGCAGTGGAGAGAGGAATGGGGGCTATAATTTAACACCCCCCCCCCCCCCCCTCTCCACCGCAAACAGAGACAGCACAACACAGTACAGACTCTGCAGCTCACCTGTAGTCCTCTTCCACGCTTGCTTGAACGCCCCTCACGTGACGTCACGGTCACATGGTACACTAAGTGTACCATGTGACCGTAACCAGGAAGTGTCGGATCCACGGCACAGAAAATGTATGTTATGTTGCTGTATGGCAGCGGGGGCCCCCAGGCTTAGGGGCCCGGTCGCAACTGCGATCGCTGCGACCCCTATAGCTATGCCACTGCCTGGACCTCACCATTGCTCTACGTTCATGCCTGCAGTAAAAATGTATCTCAATTTATCTTTCATCTGCCTACCAAATACAGGTAGACTTTTTTACATTTTTAATTTATTAGCTTCTATTCATTTTTTTTGACGGAGAGAGTAAAAAAAGCAATTCCACCAATGTTTTTTGCATGTTTTTTTTACGCCATACGCCGTGCAGTACAACTTATAAGTTATGTTTGTTCTATGGGTCGTTACGATTGCGGCAGGGCCTAATATGTAGGTCTTCTCTTTTGGGGCGTACTTATTTTATTTTGTTTTTGTCTCACTAGGGGATTTGACGCTTCGATTCTTTGATCGCTTGTATAATGCTTTGGAATACGCCAAAGCATTGCTGCCTGTCAGTGTAAAACTGACAGGCAACCTCTGACGGGGCCTAATAGGCAGTTACTGATGGCAGACTGGGGGGACATTTTTAGGCACCTGGCTGCTGTGGTAACACATTGGTGCCCTGCGATCACGTTGCAGATGTACCGATAGGGTGACAGAGGGAGCTCCTACTGTCAAAGACCTTGGGTGCCGCGATCGCTATTGACCACGGTATCTCAGGGGTTAAACTGCCGGCTTCCTGGTTGTCTTCAATTCTGGCAGTTGCAGAAGGAGCCTGGTATATCCGCCGTGCTCCTGCCTCTGATTTCGTGGGTACAGTGGTAGTACCCACGAGATCCGATTGATGAATATATCTGTCACGATGCAGGAACTAGCACCCACTCTTCACTTGTGTCGCTCGTCATTAAGGGGTTACGCGCTGCAGCTTATTCACCGCTTTTCCCTGCACAGCGAAGCCCTCGGCCACCCATTGTGCAGGGAACTGCAGCAAAGCCCCAATTATTTGAACGGGGATGTGCTGCAGTTCCCTGCAGATCAGATAGATGGCAGCACCACTATACAGGGAATAGGGTGAGCGAACGTTGGCCCCTTGTTTCTTAGAATTGGCTGGAGTCCTAGAAGTCGGACCCCTCTGATCATAATGTTTTGGCAGACCCTAGCAATAATTTGTCATCAGGAAATAAAAAGTCTGCAATTTCCAATGAAAATAAATGTCTGTCGTTTTCTAAATGCATTAAAATGAGATTTATATTCATTATATTTATCAGTAATTGTTACATTTCTTTGTAATGCTGTATGAATGTAGCAAAGTCCTGCTGGCAATGTCATAGTTCTAATAAAGTAAAGCACAAAGCCCATTTGTTTTGCTGACGGTCTGCGTTTATTGACACCCCCCCCCCCCCTTCTATAATTTTCAGATTCTCCAGGTACAGGACGTTCTCATGCCCCAGGTTCTCGTCACTCTGGAGGAAGATTCAAAGACGAGCCGGCTGGTGTCGTGTCGTATTATCAGAGCTCTCCTGGGAATCTGTGGACAGAACTTGGATCCAGATAAATTGAACAAGATTTACCCCGGTATAGTTACATAGTTAGTACGGCTGAAAAAAGACACCTGTCCATCAAGTTCAACCAAGGGACGGGAAAAGGGAAGGAAAAATTTCTACACATAGGAGCTAATATTTTTTTGTTCTAGGAAATTATCTAACCCTTTTTTAAAGCCATCTACTGTCCCTGCCTTGACCAGCTCCTGCGGTAGGCTATTCCATAGATTCACAGTTCTCACAGTAAAGAAGCCTTGTCGCCTCTGCAGCTTGAACCTTTTTTTCTCCAGACGGAGGGAGTGCCCCCTTGTTTTTTGAGGGGGTTTTACAAGGAACAGGATATCACCATATTTTTTGTATGTGCCATTAATATATTTATATAAGTTAATCATGTCCCCCCTTAGTCGTCTTTTTTCAAGGCTAAATAGGTTTAGTTCTTTTAATCTTTCCTCATAACTTAGATTCTTCATGCCCCTAATTAGCTTCGTTGCTCTTCTTTGTATTTTTTCCAACTCCAGGGCATCCTTTCTATGAACTGGAGCCCAGAACTGAACTGCATATTCTAGATGAGGCCTCACTAATGCTTTGTAAAGTGGCAATATTACATCTCTGTCCCGCGAGTCCATGCCTCTTTTAATACACGACAATATCCTGCTGGCCTTTGAAGCAGCTGATTGACACTGCATGCTGAAATTTAGTTTATGATTTACAAGTACACCCAGATCCTTCTCAACAAGTGAATCCGCCAGTGTAGCTCCCCCTAGGACATATGATGCATGCAGGTTGTTCGTACCCAGATGCATAACTTTACATTTATCTACATTAAACTTCATCTGCCAGGTGGACGCCCAAACACTTAGTTTGTTTAAATCTGCCTGTAATTCATGAACATCTTCCATAGTCTGAACTATATTACATAGCTTGGTGTCATCTGCAAAAATAGAAATCGTGCTATTAATCCCATCCTCTATATCATTAATAAATAAGTTGAATAATAGGGGTCCCAGCACTGAACCCTGGGGTACACCACTTATAACTGGGGACCATTCAGAGTAGGAATCATTGACCACAACTCTCTGGATACGGTCCTTGAGCCAATTCTCAATCCAATTACAAACTATATTTTCTAAACCTATAGTCCTTAATTTACCCATTAGGAGTCTATGAGGGACAGTGTCAAATGCCTTTGCAAAGTCCAAAAACACTAAATCCACAGCGGCCCCTCTGTCTAGACTTCTGCTCACCTCTTCATAAAAACAGATCAGGTTAGTTTGACAACTTCTGTCCTTAGTAAAACCGTGCTGGCTGTCACTTATAATGCTATTTATTGTCACATAATCCTGTATATAGTCCCTCAATAGCCCCTCAAACATTTTCCCCACGATGGATGTTAAGCTTACTGGTCTATAATTACCTGGGGAAGACCTAGAGCCCTTTTTGAAAATAGGCACCACATTTGCCCTGCGCCAGTCCCTTGGCACTATACCAGTCACTAGAGATTCTCTGAATATTATGAAAAGGGGGACAGAAATAACTGAACTAAGCTCTTTAAGAATTCTAGGGTGTAACCCATCTGGTCCCGGAGCCTTGTGCACATTTATTTTATTTAATTTAGCTTGGACCATCTCTACATTCATCCAATTCAGTATATCAGCCGATATATTAACAGCACTGGCACCGGCTACATCAGCTGCTCTTTCTTCTGTTGTATATACAGAGCTAAAGAACCCATTTAGTAACTCTGCCTTCTCTTGATCCCCTGTGATCAACTCCCCATTACCATTATCTAGGGGTCCTACATGTTCAGACCTTGGCTTTTTTGCATTTATATGCTTGAAGAATTTTTTGGGATTTGTTTTACTATCCTTGGCCACCTGCCTTTCATTTTGTATTTTTGCTAATTTTATTACATTTTTACAGATTTTATTAAGCTCTTTATATTTTACAAAGGCTACAGCTGTACCCTCAGATTTGTATTTTTTAAATGCCCTTTTTTTGTCATGTATTGCCCCTTTCACAGAAGGTGTAAGCCATGTGGGGTTTAATTTGAGTCGTTTATACTTATTACCTGTAGGAATACATTTTGCACTATAATAACTCAAAGTAGATTTGAAAATCTCCCATTTATCATTTGTTCCATTATTTGACATTAGTTCTTCCCAGTCCATATCCTGAATTGCAGCCCTCATCCTGGGGAAATTGGCTTTCTTAAAATTAAATGTTTTTGCCCTCCCAGCCTGCGTTTGTTTTTTACAGTATAGGTAAAATATAACTATATTGTGATCACTGTTACCGAGGTTTTCACGAACATTGACATTCCCAACAAGATCTGCATTATTAGAAATGACCAGATCCAACAGAGCTTCACCTCTAGTCGGGTCTTCCACAAACTGGCCCATAAAATTTTCCTGCAACAGGTTGAGGAAATGTCTCCCCTTTGCAGTTGAAGCCGAACCATGACACCAATTAATATCCCGGAAATTAAAATCTCCCATTATCACTACACTTTAACTTGCCTGTCAGTTTTTCACTTTTATTATCAGAAATGTGATTTGACATTAATCGGGCCTTTTTATTTACACTGATGTTTTGTAACGAAAGGATCTCCTTATCTTGTTGCCTAGTCCTCTCCCCACATTCTGTTTCTCCCCCCCACCAATATAGTCTGACCCCTCTCTAACCTGGCTACCCCTTTTTTTTCTACATTGACCTCCCTCCTCAGCCCTAGTTTAAATGCTCCGCCACCCCAGCTAGAATTCTCTCCTCCAGCACAGCGGACCCCCTTCCATTTAGGTGCAAATCATCTGCAGAATACAGTTTGTACCCCAATGAAAAGTCAGCCCAGTGCTCTAGGAACCCAAATCCTTCTCCTCTACACCAAGACTTCAGCCATGCATTTAACTCCCTGAGCTCCCGCTGTCTTTCCTGTGATGCGCATGGCACAGGCAGTATTCCTGAGAATACAACCTTGGAGGTCCTTCCCTTCAGCTTGTAGCCTAGTTCTTTAAAATTATTCTTAAGGCTCCTCCACCTACCATTTATTCTGTCGTTGGTACCGACATGGACCACGACAGCTGGATCATCACCAGCCCCTCCCAGCAATTTGTCCACCCGTTCCACCACATGCCGA
Organism: Rhinoderma darwinii; assembly: GCF_050947455.1. NCBI lineage: Eukaryota > Metazoa > Chordata > Amphibia > Anura > Rhinodermatidae > Rhinoderma > Rhinoderma darwinii. The sequence goes on from NC_134692.1 coordinate 126,507,107, forward strand.
ACCGTGGCACCAGGGAGACAGCAAACCATTCGGTTGAGGTGGTCTTGGCGACAAATTATTCTATCCGTCTTCCTGATTATAGAATCCCCTACGACTATCAATTGTCTTGGCTTACCTGCATTACCATCCCGCCAACTACTAGCTGGGCTGTTCTCTCGGCTGTTAGGGAGATCAGTATCCACTAGGGCTGCCATTTCTGAGACTGACACCCTCGCATCATCACCCAACTTGGCAATTTTGCCTGGAATATCAGAAACCGGATCGGCCTTCCTTTTCTTTGACCCCTTTCTACTGCCCCTAACTACATTAACCCAGCTACTTACCTGATCCTGCTCACCCATGTCTTCACCCTCCAGTTGTAACCCACTAACTGCATGCTCCGTGAGCAGCAAGCTCAGCTCAAGATTGTCTATCCTCCTCAGTGTTGCATTCTGCTCCTCCAGATCTCTAATACGAGCTTCCAGGTGAACAACATGCTCACATCTGCCACAGAGATATTCACCCTGGAACTCCGGCTCCAGTCGTGCATACATCCGGCAAACTGTGCACTGAAGAAAACCTCCAATCTTGCTATCCATTATCCAAGTTACAAAAAAAACAGCGAACAGGTGTTAATCAAAAAGAAAAAGAAGTAGAAGAGCACTTACTGGGACTTTAACTCCTCTTTTGAACTCCGGTTTTTGGAACTCCACTTGATCTACAAACCACTTGTTGTTTCAAGCCACAGAGCAGGCTCTACAGAGTAGTGAGGCCTGATTTATAGCACCTGGTACCAGCTAACCCCTCCCCCTTACTCAGCTACTCAGGAAGGAAACTGCAAGGGAAAAATGGTTTTAAAGAATGTCACTTTTGCAAACTTTGTAGCAAGCAAGCAATCAATACATATATCACATACAATGGCCCCCCCACTTTGTCACACACAACACAGTAAATCAATCCGGTTTCTTGTGTGGTCGGGAGGCGGCTGCTTGTTCTCACCTGCCGTGTAAATGAATGTTCCAGTATATCATATAAATACATCTTACATACAAAGTCTAGTGGAACTCATTGCACTTCATGTCCTGAAGAACGACCCGCTGTTCTAAATACAACTTATTATCCAATTTTACTAATGAAATTAAACCATAATATTGAATGTGTAAGAATCTGAAAAACAGCATTAGGGTCAGTTCACACAGAGTTTTTTTTTTGGCGTTGATTTTGCCGTGGAAACCGCGTTGGAATCCGCACCAAAAAACAGCCCAAATCGCCTCATTGATTTCAATGGGAAGCAATGGCGTTTTTTTTTTTGTTTTTTTATGGCCGGTTTTGGCCACTTGCGGGGAAAAAAGTTGAATGCTCTTTCTTTGAGCGGTTTCTGGCTCTGACTTCCCATTGATTTCAGGCAGAAAAAGACCTGCAACTCCCCTTTTTTGAGCGTTTTTGCAGCGAGTTTTGCCTGCATTTTTTTAATTGGATTCCACGTCTTCGGGCAAAAAAACGCTGCAGAAACGCATAAAAAAGGCTGCCAATTAAAAATCTGCTTTTAAAATACCTGAAGAAATTTTGAAGCAGATTTTTCTGAACTAGGCTTTAACGTGTTATTTCTACACAACAATTGATAGCACACTGCGAGGATATGCCATCACTTTCTTATTAGTGGGGGGTCTGACTGCCAGTACCTCCAAGGATCCTGAGAAAAAAGGGTTTGCAGCCCCTATTTCGTACTGCAGCACCTTCACTGCTTTTCCTCACAGCAATTTGGGAGCGCCCGTGTGCAGGAAAAACTTTGAAAAGGAAACGGCGCTAAAGCACTTCTACAGCCCTTTAAATCTCAAGATTGGTGGGGTTCCCGGTAGTTGGATCCCCACCAATTAGTGATGGCGTATACAAGCGATGTGGTGGGAATAACCCTTTACTGGGGTTAGAATTAAAACGACCCTCAGGTCCCAGGACCAAAGTATAAATGTAATTAGGTATATGGAGTAATATTACCTGGCGCCCTCCAGTTGCGCCCCTCTGCTGTGGATCCGCCTCTTTGGGGTCCCAAAATGGCCACAGCACTTCACAGACTTAGTCTAAGACGCTACCTTTGTTCTCGGATTGGCCAGAACTGGTTACGTGAGCAGCTCTGGCCAATTCCGAGAACAAAGGGAGTGTCTCCGACTCGTATTCTGAGAAACGCAGCTGCCATACACAGACGGGACTCCAAAGTGACGGATCCACAGCAAAGGGGCGCAACTGGAGATCACCAGGTAATATTACTCCATATACCCCATCGCGTTTAAAATGTCACTGGACCAGATTGTCGCTTTAATGTGCATTAAAAGTTGTCACTTTTTATAAACTGATTGAATGGATCCTAAGTTACATCCTACATTATAGACCAGAGTTGCTGTATTCCTAGTTCTGCTGGTCATCGTTGGAAACGGTCAACAAGCTCATCGACAAACACATCCATGAGCGTTTAGCTCCACTCCAATCATCAGGGATGGACCGTACAATAACATTATATGAGGTCCACTGCCGCCTCCTCATAAATGTCAAAGAATTTCCTACTGTTTGCTACATTGCGTGCAACGGACGGCAGTCTTGGTGGATTGGCAGACGGAGCACATACTGTTCTTGCACACGAGCCCTCTGCTGTCTATGTCCACCTCTGTATATAATGTTGTGGGGGCAGTTAATTTATTCTCACATTAGATTACTGTACAATGACTGGTTTACATACTTCACTTCCCAGAATGCAAATCACCAGAATTGGCTCTGTGTAGACAAGGAATACCTCGAGATTTTGGCTCTGCAGCCCAAAGAATGTTAATGCAGCTCTGGACTATAATACAGACTGTAACTCAGGACATAGGACATTACTGTATATACAATAGTCCGCCACAAAGTAACCCTATATATGACTTTGAAGCATATATATACACATATATAATAAGGGGAAATACACATAAGGTAAAAGTGGATCACATTGACCTTTCTAATGTCCTCTGCAATCTTATGTTTGTGTGATCGCTTACCTATAAATATGTTTTCTTAACAGAAGTTGTAAAGCGTCTTGATGATGCTTCAGATGAAGTGCGGATCACGGCTGCTAAAACACTGAGTCTGTGGTTTAAATTTATCGATGAGCGGTATGAGAGGACGACCTATAGGGGTCATCTGGAATTCCTATACCGCTGTCTCCTGGTACATCTTGATGATGCTGACGCTGCTCTCCAGGCTACAGTACTAGGTGAGTCTATGGTTTCACGCTGCTCTCCAGGCTACAGTACTAGGTGAGTCTATGGTTTCACGCTGCTCTCCAGGCTACAGTACTAGGTGAGTCTATGGTTTCCTCTTCTGTGATCTGTTATGGACCCAGTTGCCACATTAGAGAACAGCAACAATCTGTGAATAGGCGCAAATTTCTTTGGGGGGAGAATTTACTAACACTGGCGTTTTTATATGCAGGTCTTAAACATAAGCCCGATGGAGTAAGATGACTACGTTTTATTAGGAGGCGCACACTTCTTAAAAAATTTGGCACATTTTGGGCTGTCCGTGTGCCCCATACGAAAATCCACATGGTGAAGATTTCTGCTATAATTTCCGCTAATTTCTGGCGTAAATTATAGTAAATCCATTGGGCTGTGGGTGGCCCTTCCTTCTTGGCTAAACCCCTACCCACTTATTTTATAGTGGCGTATATAGCATAAAAATCTAAAACACAATAATTACAGATTTCGCACAAAACCGGCATCTGCCAAAATTTTCACCTTTTTTCCTGCCAGAAAACTGGTGCAAATCGCTTTATAAATCTCCCCGTCTGTTTCTGTTTCTCACCATTTTCAAAATGCCTATTTTCATTTATATTCAGAGGCTGAAACATGCATTAATTATCTTGTACTAGTTCCGAGCTTGTATTGTAGTTCTGAACTGCATTCACAATTCTCCAGACTTCAGAGCTGAAATCTTCTGGCATTCCCTGCTAGCTCCATGTCTGCACAGAGTGTTCTGTACTATAACAGTATGTGGCAACTTTATCAAGCTGGCCGTACGCATGCAGTAGCTCATTTCACTCCACCTTCATACATGTTCGGCTGAGTGTGATGCTTAATAAGTTGCTGCCGGACACCTCTGGCAGTGGTTTATCTCCTGTAGGAGCAAAGAATCCGGCATGTTGAAATCCAACATTGCCCGATCCTTCTTTCCCAGACATCAATCGTTAAGGAATGGTTGGGAAGACCCCATATCCCATATATCATAATCCCTCGTCCAATCCAGCCGGGGTGTTTGACATATATTTACGTTAAATGTCAAAAATCATCCATAGTCGGTAGGGGGGCATGGAATGGGCTAACGAGCCGATCCCGCTCCATACATCGAGGGTGCCTGCTGGACACCTCGCACGAATGGCCAGGATTGGGGATAACTTGGATCCCTGGCTTTTAATCGCTTAGTTGCCGCAGTTTAATCACTGAGATACCCTAAGCCTGCCATCTTTGTCTTATAGGAGCCGGCATACAGCACAATACAATAACTATTGCAGTTTATTGTGCAAGTGATCTAACAATCGCATGCTCAAGTCCCCGAGTGGGACTAAAAAAGATGTAAATATTAAATGTTTAGGAATATAGAAAAAAAAAAAAGATATCAAAAACACCCCTTTTTCCTGTTTTTCCCCTAAAGTAATGTACACATTAAAAAAATAAACCTAGTTTGGGCTTTGCCCTTATTTGTTGGTTGTCTTTAGTGTATGGAGGCCTTCCCTCCACTGTGTTCTATGTCTGTGTGTATTGAAAATCAATAAAAATTTGAATATGAAAAAAAAAAAAATAAACATGTTTGGTTTCGCCGCGTCTATAAAAGTCCAAACTACTACAATATAAAGTAATTTATCCGGCACGGTGAAAGCCATAAAATGCCAGAATTGCAGATTTTTTTGTGACTTTGTCTCCCCAAAATAATTGAATAAAAATTGATCAAAAAGTTGTATGTACCCCAAAATGGTGACACAGGGTTTCTTTCTTTGGTGTTTGTATCCGTGTATGAATTTGCTTGGAGTGTTCCTTTAAGAGTATCAAAATGATTGTAGATCTAAGCTAAGACCGCTCTATAGAAGGAGTGTGATCCTGATGACTTTCACTGCGCTACTTTACATTCAGTGAATGGCATTTATAAGTCCTGACCCTCCACAAGAAAGATCCAACCCAAAATCCCCAAAAATTCTTCAGTCTCCAAATGCAAAAAAGCCAAGGTCTGAACATGTAGGACCCCTAGATAGTGGTAATGGGGAGTTGGTCACAGGGGATCAAGAGAAGCAGAGTTACTAAATGGGTTCTTCCGCTCTGTATATACAACAGAAGAAAGAGCAGCTGATGTAGCCGGTGCCAGTGCTGTTAATAAATCAATTTAAAAAAAAAAAGATCAGGACTGAGACATCTTTTGATTTTTCGTTTTTCACTCTGCGCCTTCCAACAGCCATAACATATATATATATATATATATATATATATATACATACATACATACATACATACATACATTTTATTTTTTTCACTACTAAGAACAAATGTATTTCAGTATATTGTCATTTTTACAGGCTTCTTTTAAGGGCTTAACAGAGGCAGAGTGAAGGCAGACCTGGGGCCTTCATTAGGCCCCTTGTCTGCCATGAAAACCATTGTCACCCCCCGATCTCATTGTGGAGGGGGATGAGCTGTTGGAGGGGGCTGCCCACCTCTTTTCAGTGCCGCAGATGCTGCGGTCGCAATTGACTGCAGCATTTGAGGGGTTAAACAGCCAGGAACAGTGCGATCGCTGTTCCTGGCTGTTAGTCCCTGGTGTCAACTGTAAAACACAGCTGACAACCGCTGCATATGGATCGCGCTCCAAACATCCCCCTTGCACCAGGACGTAATGGCACGTCTGGGTGAGCGAAGGGGTTAATATACGGAATTGGATGAATGTAGATATGGTGCAAGCGAAGTTAAATAAAATAAATGTGCACAAGGCTCTGGGACCAGATGGGTTACACCCTAGAGTTCTTAAAGCGCTTAGTTCAGTTATTTCTGTCCCCCTCTTCATAATATTTAGAGATTCTCTAGTGACTGGAATAGTGCCAAGGGACTGGCGCAGGGCAAATGTGGTGCCTATTTTCAAAAAGGGCTCTAGGTCTTTCCTGGGTAATTATAGACCAGTAAGATTAAAGTGTAGCTAAACGTTCGACAAACTTCCGACATGTCATAGTGACATGTCCAGAGTTTGGATTGGTTGGGGTCCAAGCACTGAGACTTCCACCAATCGCTAGAACAAAGCAGCTGAAGTGCTCGTGTGAGTGCTCAGCTGCTTCGTTTGTGTTCGGCTTTTTCCGGAAAGCCGATGTATCGGAGTATGGGCTCATAGGCTTTCTATGGAGTCCGTCCTCCTATACATTTATTTCCGGAAAAAGCCAAACAGACACGAAGCAGCTGAACGCTCACACGAACGCTTCAGCTGCTTTGTTCTAGCGATTGGTGGGGGTCTCAGTGCTCGGACCCCCACCAATCCAAACTTCTGGCATGTCAGAAGCTTGTCAAACGTTTAGCTACATTTTAACATCCATTGTGGGTAAAATGTTTGAGGGGCTATATACAGGATTATGTGACAATAAATAGTATTATAAGTGACAGCCAGGACGGTTTTACTAAGGACAGAAGTTGTCAAACCAACCTGATCTGTTTTTATGAAGAGGTGAGCAGAAGTCTAGACAGAGGGCCCGCTGTGGATTTAGTGTTTTTGGACTTTGCAAAGGCATTTGACACTGTCCCTCATAGACGCCTAATGGGTAAATTAAGGACTATAGGTTTAGAAAGTAGAGTTTGTAATTGGATTGAGAATTGGCTCAAGGACCGTATCCAGAGAGTTGTGGTCAATGATTCCTACTCTGAATGTTCCCCGATTATAAGTGGTGACCCCAGGGTTCAGTGCTGGGACCACTATTATTCAACTTATTTATTAGTGATATAGAGGATGGGATTAATAGCACTATTTCTATTTTTGCAGATGACACCAAGCTATGTAATATAGTTCAGTCTATGGAAGATGTTCATGAATTACAAGCTGATTTAAACAAACTGAGTGTTTGGGCATCCAGTTGGCAAATGAAGTTTAATGTAGATAAATGTAAAGCATCTGGGTACCAACAACCTGCATGCATCATATGTCCTAGGGGGAGCTACACTGGGGGAGTCGCTTGTTGAGAAGGATCTGGGTGTACTTGTAAATCATAAACTAAATAACAGCATTTAATGTCAATCAGCTGCTTCAAAGGCCAGCAGGATATTGTCGTGTATTAAAAGAGGCATGGACTCACGGGACAGGGATGTAATATTATCACTTTCAAAGCATTAGTGAGGCCTCATCTAGAATATGCAGTTCAGTTCTGGGCTCCAGTTCATAGAAAGGATGAAAAATACAAAGAAGAGCAACGAAGCTAATAAGGGGCATGGAGAATATAAGTTATGAGGAAAGATTAAAAGAACTAAACCTATTTAGCCTTGAAAAAAGACGACTAAGGGGGGACATGATTAACTTATATAAATATATTAATGGCACATACAAAAAATATGGTGAAATCCTGTTCCATATAAAAACCCCTCAAAAAAACAAGGGGGCACTCCCTCCGTCTGGAGAAAAAAAGGTTTCACCCTGCAGAGGCGACAAGCCTTCTTTACTGTGATAACGGTGAATCTATGGAATAGTCACCGCAGGAGCCGTCACAGCAGGGACAGGAGATGCTTTAAAAAAGGCAAAGATAATTTCCTAGAACAAAAAAATATTAGCTCCTATGTGTAGAAATTTTGTTTCATCCCTTATCTTTTCCCGTCTCTTGGTTGAACTTGATGGACATGTGTCTTTTCAACCGTACGAACTATGTAAGGCTGGGTTCACACCTTGTTTGGTGTGTTCCGTTGTCCTCCGTCAGAGCAGAACAAGGGAATAACGGAACCAGTGGACACCGCCGGCTGCTGACGGCCCCCATTCACTATAATAGGTTCTGTCGGGGTGTCCGTGATTTTACCTGACACACTAGCAAAGCATGCTGCGCTATTGACTTCGGCAAACCCTGCCGGATCTGCAATGGAGGCCCCTAACTGAGCCTCCAACGCAGATGTGAACATAGCCTAACTATATAACCTGTGTCTCTCGTATACTCGGGAACTAGATACTTCTATGGGTTCCCATTTTATTGTATTCGAATCCTATACGGTAACTCCTTTTTTTTATTGAAAGAAGGTCGGTAATGGAATCCAGCGCAAAAAACAAATCCTGGAAGGTTGTTAGTTTAAAATGGAAACCTGTTCCAATTTTATTTGTAATAGAGTAAACCCGGGAATCCATGTCCTACAGAGAAAGGTGGATGTGGAAAGGTATACGCTGCCAACGCGTTTCAGACGACTTCCGCGTCCTTAGTCATGGCTGAAGTGAAAGTTATGTCAGCAGGGTTGGGGTTTATATCCGGTCCATAACAGGTGATGTTTAATTGCGGTTCAACTTTAATTGATTTGGAACGCAGGGAGAAAGTAAGAGGGGATGGGCACGTGTCACATCGTGGGAGCGGACCGCACATTCGAAGCAGTGCCGAGTACTGGGAGAAATATATATATTTTTTATTGTTCTTCTTTAATAATATAAAGTGTTTTGTCTTTCTATCCTACAATTGACCTATTTGCAGGTTTTATAGATCATTGACTTTTCTGTTTTTAAGAATTATCATTTGATATCTGAAAGACACCAATGAGATTTATGAGGGATGACGGCTCCATGTTAGTCTGCTTGTCTGCGCTGCCGGGGGATGATGTATGGACCTTTTCTGACTCTATTTACATCCATAAATCATGGTGGCATAATGTGATGGGGGCTTAAAGGGAAAAAAATAGACCTATTATCTGGGCACCTTGTCAGACACTCAATTGATCATGGCAGCTAGGACATGTCACATAGCGGGACAAGTGTATGTCTTAACCTGCTCGGTGCCAAGCGAGGGATATAATAATAGCGGGGTTACATGATGTTCTTAGCTCTGCTGTGGCTTCATCAATGGTGTATGAGGCTGCTGGAGCTGTGGGTGCCCACTATTATGCCATGATGTCGTGCCTGCAACATATTTGGCTTTATAGCATTGCTGGCGTTGTTAATTCTGCATTCCGTCTGCTCTCCAGATATTCCCAGGATACTGCTTGGGCTTTACGCCACTATAGGACATACTTTTGCCCTGCAGAAACTTCATATCTTGTGTAGCCTTGGCTCAAAATAAGTGAGTGAGTTATTTGCAATGAATTGTGATTGATTCATGTTTCCTTTTTAGTGACAAACTTTGAGCATAACTTTATAACTTCCTATTATGACGTCGTTATCGAATATATTTAATAAATGTAAAGTTTTGTTTGATGAAATAATAGAATCCATTCACATTAATTAATGCTCTTATATGTTCATTTCCATATCGTAACTACTGCCGAAGCATTGTGCGTGTAGTAACAGATAAATGTCTCTAGAGGGCAGCAAATTACCAGAATTAAAATGATAAAGATAAGAAACTTGTCTTTGAGATATATTGACATCCTGTTAGATCTTTGTATGGGACACATTAGAAACTACCCAAATTCCTGGGACAGATACACCTTTATTTTATAGGTTGGGGCTACGCAGTCGTCCTTTCATGTGACTACGACAGAAAAAGAAGTGACGATCCTCACGTCGTTTTTATACCCATAGGAAATAATAGAAGTTACATGCTCAAAAGTAGATGTTGGCACAAAAGTGGAGCGCGCCATTCAGCGGGTACAATGGCTCTTGCTGAACTGTTTTCTATGGAGCATCTATTAGATGCTCTTACTTAACATGGTCTGTCCTGGATACAGATTCCCTATTAAGAGATCCCAGTTTAGCTCTAGCGCCTCATGATTTAGTTGCTGTTCGGAAAATCAAATTGTTGATTTGAATTACATCCAATTTCTGAAGATGCATCACGCTCAGGTTGGCAGCCGGAGGTTTTCCATTCGCTTTTTCTCGTCACCTTCTTATATTTTGGGTGTAAATTCAATTCTGTATGAATCTTCAAGGCAATAGGCAGCTAATTTTTTTTTTTTATGTCACATTTTAATAAATAATGCATAAAATAATAATTGATCGTGATCATCTCATCATTGTCTGGGGTCTCTGTCTTGCAGATGTTCTTAAGGAAGCGGCTGTCGTGTACCCGTCAGTGTTACTGCAAGAAATTGAAGCCGTGAAGCATAAACACAGGACGCCTGTCTATTGTAATCAACTGCTGCAACACATCCAGATGTATCAGGACAGAGGATCTACGGAATTGTCACCTTTCCACTAATGTCATCTGTTTCATTTATAAATGTATTTATTTTACCTGGCAAAATCTATTCATGAAAAAAAAAAAATAACGTATTTTATGCTGTAAACCTTCAAAGTGCCTCGCCTTAAACTTTACAAGGATACACAAATATGTTTCCCTGTGAAATATAATGGGGACCTGCATGTTTGAGCTACAGAAAATGCCAATCTGTATAATTGTGTTTTGTTAAAGGGTAACTAAACTTTTAAAAAACTTTTGACGTGTCTGAAGTTTTGATCGGTGGTGGTTTGAGCTCTGAGACCCCCACCGATCGCCAAAATGAAGCGGCAGAAGTGTTGGGGTGAGCGCTGTGTTGCTTCGTTTCTGATCGGCTTTCCTCAAAAAGCTGAGTCAGCGGTGTACAGGCTCATAGACTTTCTATTGCGCCCATACGCTGCTTCAAGGAAAGCCAATTAGAAAGGAAGCGGCTCCAATCGCTTCTGCCGCGTCGGCTTAGCGATCCGTGGGGGGGGGGGGTCTCAGTGCTCTGAGCCCCACCAATCAAAACTTCTGACATGTCAAGTAAAGGTTACTTGTAGTATTTAACATGTCTACAAACTGAATAAACCCACCTAATGGTTTTGCGTTTTAATTCGATCTCCCTTTTAATGTATTACTTGCAATGATATTCCGGAGACATTTGGCTTCACATTCAGAAATGCCTCAATTTATATTCCATGATTAAAGGGCACTAAACCAAAAAGTAGGGGGGGACTGAACATAAGCACTCTATTTGTCAGTCTGCAGAGGCTGCTGTAAGATCCCGACTGGCAAAAAAAGTTTTTCTTATGAGTTGTACATTTGGTAAAACCTGGAGTTTTTCATTGTAATTGTTCATTCAGAAATTGACTGTTGCCGGCTGGTGCCACCATGGGCTGACCACACTTCTATGGAGATATGTACTATAAAAAGAGTGATAAAGCCAGAAGAGATGGTGTTGTGCACTGATAAGCCCCATCGCACTCCCTCCAATGCAAAGGAATATTTAACTGCACCTGATGTTATACTGAAATGTGTAAGGATTGTCTGCCCATATGCCCTATTAAAAATAGAAGAGAGAGGTCCCTTCTCAGGACCCACAATCCCATCAGCTGCTGCAAACACCTCTCACTCTGGCGGATTTGCTCTTTCCTCTCTACAGAGGTGGGTGGGGGTACATTAGAAAAGGACGTTTTCCTTCCCTGTACAACCCATGTAAAAAAAAAAAACAGCAGGACACTGGATTCTGAACATCTCAATATACTTCATGAGCACTCATTGTTCTGCTTCTACAAACCTTATAATAAAACCTATTACTTCCCAAAAATGGATAAAGTCACGCGTCCTATGTGGTAAGCACCCGTACTAATGATTGAGGCACAGTATTCGATCCAGAAACTGGCAGTGTCCGTGTCAATCAGGTCCAGTTACAGTAAATACAGTGCTTGTTCTATTAAAGTGTACTTGGCTTATTCTGAAAAGTTGTCGTGTGTACATGAGGAATAACACTGTCTGGCCATTATGACTTGGATTCTGCATTATTTAGCAGTTTTCCCCTCTGCAGGCCCTATTTCTAATTCTTATTTTTCCTCTGAGCTAGTGGGCGGAGCCTAACGGCTATGTCTTTTATTTATATATATATATATATATATATCTCTATCACACATGTATTTAGAAGCAGCAGCAACATGGAGATTATACGGCAGTAATGAGCAGTGTAGCTGAGAATACAGCATTGAGGGTGACATTTCACTTACTGGGAAGCTGTAGTGCGTGTGTCTTTCTCACTCTGCCCCTCCCCTCCATAGACTTATATGGGCAGAATGTCTGTGTCTCTTTCTGCTCCCTCCTCCATAAACTTGTATTGTCAGGCCGTGAAAAGACACTTCCCAAGACACCGTCTGTGTTCTGTCTGTAACTAGGGACAGATTTTTCTTGACAGCAGATTACAGGAAGGGAGACACCTAGTGGATGTAACTTCAAACAAAATTTAGTTGCTTTATCCACACAAATTCTAACAGTAAGTAAATGACAAAGTTGATATATATATCAGGTATACTATTAGATTAGCATTTAAAAGGTAACTAAACGTTCTACAAACTTCTGACATGTCAGAAGTTGTCATTGGTGGGGGTCCAAGCACTGAGACCCCCACCAATCACTAAAACAAAGTGTCAGAAGTGCTCGTGTGAGCGCTCAGCTGCTTCGTTTCTGTTCAGCTTTTTCTGGAAAGCCAATGTATTGGAGGACGGGCTCATAGACTTTCTATTGATTCCGTATTCCGATTCATTGATTTCTGGAAAAAGCCGAACAGAAACGAAGCAGCTGAGCGCTCACACGAGCACTTCTGACACTTTGTTTTAGCGATTGGTGGGGGTCTCAGTGCTTGGACCCCCACCAATGACAATTTCTGACATGTCACTATGACATGACCGACGTTTGTCGAACGTTTAGTTGACCCTTTAAGGAAGTCGGTTACTCTAACATTAGATGGAGCTCAAAAGTCCCTGCATCTGTAAAGCATGGTTATGATAAATTGGTGCAGTCTTGTATTGTGGATGGATCTTACATTCATTTGCTGTTTAATACAAAGCTCTGAGTCACTAAGGACAACTGCTCAATTAACCTGTTAGTGGCCGTCCTTTAGTTGTTGTTTTTTTTACGGCGGCCACTAACCGGCTTTATTCCGATGCAATAACCTTTTTACGGTGCTGCATTGGAGGTAGCTGAGAGCAGGGAGCAGCTCTGCTCTCACGGACGAGATCGATATCAGTATCTCTCTTGCTCGTTTAACCCCTTCAAATGCGGCGCTCAATAGTGAATGCTCCATCTGAGTGATTTGGGAGGGAGCTCCCTCTCTCACCTCAATGGCACCCCGAGTAAGATCGCGGGGTGTTGGTGATTTCTATGGCAGCGGGGGGGCCTAATAAAAGCCCCCAGGTCTTCAACTAGTTATGCCTGCTAGGCCATGCCAGAGTCTGTTTTACACGGACAGGCAAGTAACACACTGCAATACAAAAGTATTGCAGTGTATTATAAAAGCGATCGGACGATTGCATAGTGAAGTCGAACTAGTAAAAAAGTTAAAAAAAAGTTTAATATAGTTAACAAGAAAAAAGTGAAAAAAAAATAAAAAATAACCCACTTTTTCCCCTTACAAAATGCTTTATTCTAAAAAAAAATACACCTATTTGGTATCGCCACGTCCATAACGACCCTAAAGTTATTCGATTATTTAACCCGCTCGGTGAACGCCGTAAAAAATAAACAATGCAAAAAGTGCTGTTTTTTGTGAATTCTGTCTTTAAAAAAAATGTGATAAAAAAGGGATCAAAAAGTCGCATCTACTAAGTGTCTTTACTGTGTAAAGGTAGTAAAACATACAAAATCTATATAAATTTCGTATTGTTGCAATTGTAACAACCCGCTGAATAAAGTTATTGTGTTATTTACACCACAGGGTAAATAGCATAAATTTAGGATGCAGAAAAGTGAGCCGAAATTGCTGTTTTTTTTTTTCTATTCCCCCCCCCCCCCAAAATACAAATACAACTTGTAAATAAAAAAAAGTTATAGCTCTTTGAATGAGATGATGGAAAAACATTAGAAATAGCTTGGTCATTAAGGCCTAAAATAGGCTGGTCACTAAGGGGTTAATCCAATCAAAATGATCTACTGATATATCAGAGACTTGTGAGAAGATCTTATTAGTGAAGTCTATGATCTCGGACCACCACGGATTTCTTGATTATAAAGCGTGGTCTATAGAGAGCATGACCCCCTTTGGCACTGCTCAGAGATTTGTTAGAGAAATTGTCACAACTGGGGCAATGTTATACCAAAGCCGGGGTTCAAGCTCTGTAAATATTATTGGAAAGTGGAGTTTTCCATTAAGTCATGCAACAACTGACAGGTCATTGTACTAATAGATGCCGGCTGTCCGAGGCTGAGCAGTATGATTCTAAGGGTATGTTCACACGCACTATTTACGGATGTAATTCAGGCGTTTTACGCCTGGAATTACGGCCAAAAATCTGCCCATTCATTTGAATGGGTTTTACGATGTTCTGTGCAGACGGTCATTTTTTTTACGCACCGCTGTCAAAAGACGGCGCGTAAAAAAGACGCCCGCGTCAAAGAAGTGCCTGTCACATCTTGGGACGTAATTGGAGCCGGTTTCCATGGACTCCATAGAAAAACAGCTCCAATTACGTCCGTAATGGACGCAGCGAAAAATGCCTGCACATGCCATTACGTCTGAAATTCAGGAGCTGTTTTCGCCTGAAAACAGCTCCGTAATTTCAGCCGTAACGGACGTGCACCTGTGAACATACCCTCAGATATGATAACACCGCTTAGCTAAAAGCATTGCTATTGGGCTGGGTTCACTTTATGTAAGAGGGTAACATCTCCTTTTTTAGTGCGGTTGTTACGAGGAGTTCCTAAGATTATAAAGTCCTTCCTTTTATTGTGTTACTGAGAAACGTCATTAAAGTATTTTATAGTTACAAAAATAACTGGATTCTTAGAAACGACATCTGCTCCAACTTTCATGTTTTATTTAACCACAGTGACTGATGATACTTTCTCAATATATTCCAAAAAGAATGAAGGGGTTGTCCCATGATACAACTTTATGGCATATCATCAACTAGATACTTCGGGCTCATTCAGGCGAGCCTGTTCCTCGTCCGTGTGCGGTGTGTTGAAATAACGCACAACACACGGACCCGTTCATTTCAATGGGGCTATTCAGACATGCGTGATTTTTCATGCAGCGAGTGTCCCTTGTATGAAACTCACTGCATGTCCTATATTGGTGCGTTTTTGCGCACCGTGTCGCCCATTGAAGTCTATGGGTATGTGAATGCCGAGGACAGCACACGGATGACATCCATATGCTGTCCGTGTTTCACGCATCAGTTCCAAAGAAATGCAGAGAAATAAAAAAAAATTAAGTGCTTTGACGAAGGTGAAAAACGCACGCCACACACAGAGCACACTGATGGCACACGGACATGAAATGTAGAAAAAAAATGCTGCGTTTTTTACGTGCGCAAATTGGACACGCTCATCTGAATGTAGCCTAAGTGTGAATGGTGGTGATGGGGGAAGGGAGAGTTCAGTGTTGCGGGTAAAACTGCTTCTTATCTGCAATATCGTCTGGCCATATGGGTCTATTCATAAATGGGTGCACGATTTTGCAGGTAAACAGCCGTTTTACCGACAACACCGCTCCGTGGTCATTAACCCCTTAAGGACGCAGCCACTTTTGGACCTTATGACACAGCCTCATTTTTTAAATCTGACGTGTGTCACTTTATGTGGTAATAACTCGGGAATGTTTTTACCTATCCAAGCGATTCTGAGATGGTTTTCTCGTGACATATTGTACTTTAAGTTAGTGAAAAAATTTGGTCGATATATTCAATATTTTTGTGTGAAAAACACCAAAATTTAGAGAAAATTTGCAAAAAATTAGCATTTTCGAAATTCAAATGTATCTGCTTGTAAGACAGGCAGTTATACCACACAAAATAGTTACTCGCTAACATTTCCCATATGTCTACTTTAGATTGCCATCGTTTTTTGAACATCCTTTTTATTTTTTTAGGACGTTACAAGGCTTATAAGTTTAGCAGCAATTTCTCAAATTTTCAAGAAAATTTCAAAAGCCTATTTTTTTAGGGACCAGTTCAGTTCTGAAGTGGCTTTGAGGGCCTTATATATTAGGAACCCCCACAAATCACCCCATTTTAAAAACTGCACCCCTTAAAGTATTCAAAACAGCATTTAGAAAGATTCTTAACCCTTTATGCGTTTCACAGGAAATAAAGCAAAGTGGAAGGGAAATTTGCAAATTTCATTTTTTTTGCAGAAATTCCATTTTAATCCATTTTTCCTGTAATACTGAAGGTTTTTACCACAGAAACACAACTGAATATTTATTGCCCTGATTCTGCAGTTTTTAGAAATATCCCACATGTGGCCCTAGTGCGCTACTGGACTGAAACACCGGCCTCAGAAGCAAAGGAGTACCTAGAGGATTTTTGGGCCTTCCTTTTCTTAAATTATATTTCAGGCACCATGTCCGGTTAGAAGAGGTCTTGTGGTGCTGAAACAAAGGAAACCCCACAAAAGTGACTCCATTTAGGAAACTACACCCCTTGAGGAATTCATCTAGGGGTGTAGTGAGCATTTTGACCCCACAGGTGTTTCATAGATTTCATTAGAATTGTACAGTGAAAATTAAAAATTACATTATTTTCCAATAAGATGTAGCTTTACCTCAAAATTTTTATTTTTTTCAACAAATAAATGATGAAAAGCACCCCAACATTTGTAAAGCAACTTCTCCAGAGTACGGAAATACTCAACATGTGGTCATAAACTGCTGTTTGGGCAAGCGGCAGGATTTGGAAGGGAAGGCAAGCTATTTAGCTTTTGGAGCACTGATTTTGCTGGATTCATTTCTCTGCACCATGTCGCTTTTGTAAAGCTCCTAATGTACCAGAATAGTGGAAACCCCCCAAAAGTGACTCCATTTAGGAAACTACACCCCTTGAGGAATTCATCTAGGGTTGTAGTGAGCATTTTCACCCCACAGGTGTTTCATAGATTTCATTAGAATTTGGTTTTGAAAATGAAAAATGACATTATTTTCCAATAAGATGTAGCTTTACCTCAAAATTTTTCTTTTTTTCAACAAATAAATGAGGAAAAGCACCCCAACATTTGTTAAGCAACTTCTCCAGAGTACGGAAATACCCAACATGTGGTCATAAACTGCTGTTTGGGCAAACAGCAGGACTCAGAAGGGAAGGCACGCCATTTAGCTTTTGGAGTGCTGGATTGATTTCTCTGCACCATGTCGCATTTGTAAAGGTACCAGTGCAGTGGAAACCCCCCAAAAGTGACTCCATTTGGGAAACTACACCCCTTAAGGAATTCATCTAGGGGTGTAGTGAGCATTTTGACCCCACAGGTATTTCATAGATTTCATTAGAATTGGGCAGTGAAAATGAAAAATTACATTATTTTCCAATAAGATGTAGCTTTACCTCAAGATTTTTAATTTTTTTCAACAAATAAATGAGGAAGAGCACCCCAACATTTGTAAAGCAACTTCTCCAGAGTACGGAAATACCCAACATGTGGTCATAAACTGCTGTTTTGGCAAGCAGAAGGACTCGGAAGGGAAGGCACGCCATTTAGCTTTTGGAGTGCTGGATTGATTTCTCTGTACAATGTCGCATTTGTAAAGGTGTCAATGCAGTGGAAACCCCCCAAAAGTGACTCCATTTGGGAAACTACACCCCTCAAGGATTTTTTCAAGTGGTGTAGTGAGCAGTTTGACCCCATAGGTGTTTCACACACTGGGAAGTAAAATAATAAAATGTAGATTTTTTTCAAAGAAAATGCTGCCCTAGCCCCAAATTCATAATTTTCACAAGGCGTTAAAGGAGAAAAAGCACCCAGTTTGTTACACAATTTCTCCTGAATATGGCAATACCCCATTTGTGGAGATAAACTGCTGTTTGAGCACGTGGCGGGGCTCAGAAGGTAAAGAGCACCATGCAACATCTGAGGCCTAGTACGTTGGCATTTGCTGCCCTGTGTCATGAAAACAGAGGCTCTGGGGTGTCAAAACATTAGAAACCCAGAAAAGTGACCCCATTT
The DNA here is from genome assembly GCF_050947455.1 of Rhinoderma darwinii. Classification (NCBI taxonomy): domain Eukaryota; kingdom Metazoa; phylum Chordata; class Amphibia; order Anura; family Rhinodermatidae; genus Rhinoderma; species Rhinoderma darwinii. The sequence goes on from NC_134692.1 coordinate 126,525,129, forward strand.
AGGAAACTAAACCCCTCAAAGAATTCATCTAGCGGTATAGTGAGAAGATTTAGATTGTAATGTAACACCTTTCAAGGTATTCATCTAGGGGTATAGTGAGAATTTTTAAATTGTGAAGTGACAAACCTCTAGGTATTCATCTAGGGGTATAGTAAGAATTTTTAAATTGTGAAGTGACAATAATAATAATACTTTAATTTTAGTAAATAAGGAGGGCAACCGGGAAAACCCGCTATGGAGGGAGAGGGAACGGCATGTCCCACTACCAACCTACCCACCATTCCATAAAATCCAGCCCAAAAAATAAATCAAAGGCCTCAGCAAAAAAAGATTTGCTGAGACAACCAATCTCATCTGGATTTATTCCGCTCACCCAGATTTGCAACCTGGATGAGACAGACACTCCCTCGGGTCCTTGGTATAGTGAGCATTTTTAGTTTTGTTTTAGGTGTTTTTTTTACAAATTTTAAATGATCAAATTTTAAATGGGGCAGGTCAGTAAAAAAATTCATAATTATTCATGGCCAATATGGGAGACAGAAAAGGTGAATGAAGAATAAATGAATTAAAAATCTAAGGAGGTATGATAGATTTTGAAACATTGTTTCATGCACAGGCCGGGATTTGTGGGACACGTCTCACAATGGTATGTGGTGTCCTTACGAATGCCTCGCTTGGCGCACACACGGCATTTTTTTTGGGCCTTCTGTTTTTTTTCAGTGGGGGGAATTTCAGTGGGGAAATGCTGGCCGGAAATTATCCTGCTGATTGAAGAGACGGATGAACTGCCCTCTCCTTCCTGGTCACCAAATATCAGGGACTTTATGACTTTTTCCTGAAATTGCAGGAATGTATCTCCACTGCCAGCGTATCTTTAGAGGACAAAGGCGTTGTATAAAGCCATCTGTGTAAGATGCACAGACAGCTTCTTATACCATACTCTGGTCTTGCGCATGGCGCTGTATGGTTTTATAACCTGGTTGGACAGGTCAACGCCACCCATATACTTGTTGTACTCCTGTACGCAGAATGGTTTGGGAACTTGGGTGGTGGATCCGCGTACAGGGACTAGGCTGCCTCTGCTGTCGTGAATGCTGGTCAGCATAAGGACGTCCCTTTTATCCTTATACTTTAGGAGGAGCAGATCGTCGCAGCAGACAGCTCTAATCTCTCCTAATTTTAGGATCTGACCCAGCAAATTTTTGGGGAGGCACTTCTGATTTTTGTGGATTGTTCCGCACGCCAAGGTGGATCTGGACAAGAGAACTTTTAGTAATGGGACGCTGTTGTAAAAGTTGTCCAGATATAAATGATATCCTTTGCCGAGCAAAGGATGGACAAGATCCCATACAATTTTTCCACTAATTCCTAGGAAGGGGGGGCATTCTGGGGGATTTATTTGTGAGTCTTTTCCCTCATAGACCCTAAAAGAATAGGTGTAACCGGTGGCACTTTCGCATAGCTTGTAGAGCTTTATGCCGTACCGGGCTCTTTTATTGGGTAGATACTGCCTGAAGTGCAGTCTACCCTTGAAGCTGACTAGGGATTCATCCACCGAAATATTTTGTTGGGGGGTATAAATTTGGGAAAAAATTTGGGAGTAGTGGGCAATTAATGGTCTTATTTTATATAGCTATCAAAATGTGGGTCCTGTGGGGGTGGGCACTGGCTATTATCGTTGTAATGCAGGAACTTTAGGATGGCTTCAAATCGCTTCCTTGTCATTACTGTGCGGTAAAGGGGGGTGTTATATAAAATGTCAGGGGACCAATAGTCTCTAATACTGGGCTTTTTTATCAGACCAAAACTTAGAAAAATGCCCCAAAACTTCCGCAATTCCACTGGATTTGTGGGGGTCCAATTTTGGCTTCTCCCATAATAAGAGTCGGGGTTCTGGGCGATAAACTGCTCCGCATAAAGGTTGGTCTGCTGGACAACTAATTCTAAAAGGGAGTCTGAAAAAAAAAAGATTAAAATAATCAATGGGGCTGAAACCGGTTATTTCAATTTGAATGCCTGAGGGGGCTGTAAACTCAGGCACCTGGGGGGTATAATTCTCTGCAGCTTCCCAGGTCAGCTCCGGCAGAGCAGGACCTACGGCTCTTCTGCGCTGACTGGGGGGTGCAGACTCAGAGTCACTGGATGCAGAGGAAGATGGAAGCACGAACTGCTCTTCACCTTCACTCGCGCTGTCCGTGTCGGAACACAGCATTTCATGCTTCCTCGGCTGAAAAGACTCTTTTGGCCATACTAATAAACTCTTGCGATCACTAACGAACAAATTTTTTTTGTAACTTTTTTTTTTTTTTTTTTTATCAAAAAATAAACCGCTACTCTCAACCGTGGAATGAGAACAGACCCTGCTGTATTCAATGAGTAAGGGTACCCTACCTACCAGGGGAAAAACTAAATGAGACGTGGCATTGCTACCTAACAGGGAACTCGGGCAGTGGGCAATCTAGGGACACAGCAGGGTGATGGCGACCAGGTACTGCGACAGATCACAGCACGGCAGAAGTACACTGTGGGGGACTGAAATGATATATAATATATATATATATTTTTTTTTTTCTTAACCAGTGGGCACCAAAGTGGGTTTATGGTTAATGGGCACAAAAGGGCAGAAAAGGGGCAGAGTGCTGGTTTTTTTTGTTCTTTTTTTCACTGTAACACCGTATTTCTTCTTGTCTCCGACTCTCACAAGCTCTCTGACAGGAATGAGCTTGTCAGAGACGGAGATGCCGGCAAACCACTGCTCCTGTGCTGTGATTGGCCTGTCAAGTACTGACTGGCCAATCACAGCTCGTTCCGGCACGGGACCACTCTGATTGGTCCTGTGCCCGCGAGTCCTGCTCGGCAACGGTCTATGACAGTTGTAATCGGGACGCTGTCACCATGTCTGTTGACATGGTGACAGTTTGAAGCTTGGACGTAACTGTACGTCCGAATGCGGGAAATCACTTGCATTTCGGATGTACAGTTACGTCCGTGTGCGGGAAGGGGTTAACAAGCAATTTGAAAACAGCTCTGAACAGTGTGTGGCTACATCGATGCCACTCGGTGGGGCTTTACCCTTCAGATGTGTGTTGAATGTATTAGGAATGAACAGACCATAAAAGTGCAGCACGAGATATACAGATGGAAAGAGATGGTGTAATATAGAGGCTCTGGGGTTATTGCTAAAGCTCATCATGCATGTTTTGAAGACTTGTACTATCATCCGTGAATGTTGGCTTGGCACGACGGACCCGGTCTCCATGTTTCTTAATTAACTCCTCAATTATTCTATCTTCAAATCTCTGCTCCTGAAATGATTAAAACAAACTTTTTTTTAATGACCTCATTAATGGCAAGTAAGGGGGGTGTATAGAAATTTTCACACAAAAAAAACAAAACAAAAACAAACTTCTGCATTGAGTTGCCATAGAAACGACCTCAGCTAGACCGCCACAACATGCCGATCCTTCTTCCCCCCCCCGACAGCCATGTGACGCGTGAGATTGACGTCTAATCTGCCAAATTCAGCAGGTTGGGTTAGTTTTGTCTAACATGTATGGACACATTCACATGATGCTTCTCCTGCTCCTCTGACTATAGACCTTTGGAAATCTGGCTTTGATTGCAACTTTTAGGGTATGTTCACACGCAGTGGTTTCAGGCGTACTTTGGGGTGTTTACACCTCGAAAAATGCCTGAAAAAACGGAAGCTGAACGCCTACAAACATCTGCCCATTGAAGTCAATGGAAAAAAACAGCATTTCGTTCATACGGGGCGTCTTTTTACGCCGCTGTTTTAAAAAACGGAGTGTAAAAAGACGTGCATGTCACTTTTTGAGGCGTTTTTTGCAGCTGATTTTCCATTGAACACTATGAAAAGCGTCTCAAAAGAAACTCAAAATTAAAAGAAGCTTCAGCTTCAAAAACGCCTGAAAAGCAGAGGCCGTTTTCTGAAAACAGCTCCGTATTTTCAGACGTCTTTTGTTAAGTGTGTGAACATACCCTTAGGGTAAGAATTTTGGATAAAATGATACCTACTAGTTCAATAGTGATTCACACTCAAGCCTAAGGCCCCGTGCACTCGACCGTAATTACGGATGAAATTACGAACCCATTCATTTCTATTGGCCACGGACACGTTTCCGTATATTTACATATGTTTATCTGGGCCATAGAAATAATCCGCAAAATATAGAACATGTCCTATTCTTGGCCGCAATTGCGGCACAGACTCGCTCATAGAAGTCTATGGACCCTTCCGCAATTACGGGTGGCTACGGATGTTTAACCGTAGCCATCGGATCCGTATTTGCGGACAGTAAAACCCCTTGTGGTCGTGTGCATGGAACCTATATTGTGATGATATTTGTGTGAACATACCAGTAAATATTCAGAAGTGTCCATGCATCTAGCATTGCCCTGTGCTTGAGTCTTGTTGGGTGCAGTCACACGCGGCAGAGATTGTTGCAGGAATTTCTATGAATCTGAAAATCAAGCAAAGAAGAAGGTAGGATCCAGCGCTGGGTACAATTAAAATGGATTCTCTGTTCCAAGTTTAATGGATTGAAGTTAAAAGGAAGGAAGTCCAGTTGCTTAGGGTCCTGGGTGTGTGAAAAAGTGGATTGTGCGTGTCCTTGGGGCCTACGCGTTTCGGACGTCTGCTGCGTCCTTAGACTTGGCTGTAGTGATTTTTAAATAGAGCGCGCTGTCAGTTTTATACTCAGTCAGCTGATTGTTAATGCGTGTCATCATTCATGTTACGTTGGAACGCAAACCGGAAATGATCAATTTTGTATTGTGTCAGCTGATTGTTAATGCGTGTCATCATTCATGTTACGTTGGAACGCAAACCGGAAATGATCAATTTTGTATTGTGTCAGCTGATTGTTTATGCGTGTCAACGTCTGTGTTGCGTTGGAACGCAAACCGGAAGTGGTCATTAGGTCCTATGTTGTTTTCTGTCGGATCTCATGCGTGAGTAATTGTGTGATTCTTAAACTTTGAAGGCCTGAAGAAATTAGTAAGTGTAATGTATTTATATTATATTTATGATAGGTACTGTATGTTAAAGGTGATTATGTCATTTCAGATTTCTATGTGGGTATATGACACTCACGAAGTCCGGTTGAACCTGTGTACCCCGACTTGATGTGTCTCCCAAGAACCATCATCAACATTCGTATTGACCGTAAGTGACATTTAATCATAGATTCTACTAAAATATCCGAGAAAGTATATATACTATGATTGTGTTTATTTGTCAATGGTAACGAAAAACTGGGGGCCCTTACAATCTGGCCGTGATGGATTATCAAGACATGTATGAATGACCATGGAAATTGAATTGTGACTGGTACTATTGCATTAGTGTTGGAGTATGTTTGAAAACGTGTTAATATGATACTTTGTTGCAACTCGCTCTGTATATAGGATGAGGATCATGTGGGGAAAGTGCAGGAAGGACACAACTGAATCTTTATGGGAATCGGGAACATGTAATGAAACGACAAGACTAGGTGGTGTGTGAATAAAAAAGTGTGCATGACAAAAAGCATATGTTATGCATGCATCCCTTGGTGGGTTTGTGTACCTTGAATAGCATTATATGGTTAATTGAGTTTAATTTTTATTTTTAGTTTTTCATTTTTTATTTTTTATTTATTTTTGACCTTGACTCGGTTCTGAAATATGCTCTTGTATAGCTGGTAATACTTGTATAAGTAATGACTGTTTGGTGACTGGTGATTCTTTCATGGATAATGGCTATTTATTAATATAGTATAGATACATTGGTTCTTACTTTGGTGTATTAGTATAGATACATTAGTTCTTTCTTTAGGTTTAAGCCGTTTGGGTACCTTGTATTAAGTCTGTATATCCAGTATGCTTCTCTAAGGTGGGTTTTGTGTTTGATGTCACCTCCCCGTTTGCAGGGATGAATTTTTTCTATAGCATAGCAGCAGAAAAATTTGGTTGATCTGTGATGTTGGGAGATAAAGTGCTTTGCTGCATTTGATATGTTTAGAATATTCTCATTTCTGATATAGCTAAGGTGTTCCAGAATTCTTACTTTAAATTTCCTGTTCGTACAGCCTACATATTTCAATTTACACTCAATGCACTCTATGATGTAAATAACTGCTTCAGAATTGCAGTTGATATAATTTTGAATATTAAAGCTATCAGTTTGTGTAGAGTCGCTGAAAGTTTTGGTTATCTGGACATGGGAGCACACTTTGCATGGGTGCTGCCCACATTTATAGAAGCCCGTGGTCTCTAGCCATGTTGTTTTTGTTTTTTCATTGGCAGTAAATAGAGATGGAGACAGGGCATTACCTAGCGAAGAGGCTTTCCTTGCCACTATTCTGCATCCTCCGGATAGCACCGTGCGCAGAGTGTCATCCTCCATGAGAATCGGTAAGTAATCAGTTACTATTTTCTTGATTTGCATGAACTGATTGCTTTGTTGTAAGATCAACGTTGGTTGGTTGACCGTAGATTGGGTGTTGTGTATTGAGTTAGTTGTTTTGTTGTGATGTCCTAGAAGTTGAGATCTAGTTTTCTTGGTCATGATATTGCTGGCCCGATCGAGTGACCATTTCGGATAGCCTCTTTCTCTGAGTCTTGTTCTGATTGATTCTTGTTCTATTTCAAATTGACTTTGAGATGTACAGTTCCTTTTGGCACGGTGCATTTCGCCCACCGGTATGGCTTTAATAGTATGCTTGGTGTGACTACTATTTGCATGTAATAAGTTGTTAGTGGCCGTGGGTTTTCGATGTGTTTTGGTCGAGATGTTTTGGCCATTGACGCCTTTTAGCTCCAGATCCAGAAAAATGATGTCAGTGACATCAAAATGGTACGTAAATTTGAGATTGCAGTCATTGTTGTTTAAAAATTGCGCAAACTTAGGGATAATATTGGTGTTTTCTTTCCAGATGATCAATATGTCATCAATATATCTACCGTACCATTCTATACAGTGGCTGTAGATGTTTTCAGTCGAAAAAATGTGAAATTGTTCCCACCATGCCATTACCAAATTTGCTACCGAGGGGGAAAATTTTGCCCCCATGGATACTCCTTTAAGTTGTAGATAGTATTTGGAATCAAATTGGAAGTAATTATGAGTTAGGAGAAAATTGAGTACCTCCAGTATGTACAGTTGAAAATTGATGTCATATGTGCTATGTTTGGTTAGGTGATATTCAAGGGCAGCATGGGCAATTTGGTGTGGGATTGATGTATATAGTGACACGACGTCACATGTGAGCCAACTATATTTTTTGTCCCAACGTTTGTTGAATAGTAAATTCAGGACATGTTTGGTGTCTCTGAGAAAGCCCGGTGTTGTTTGTGCCAATGGTTGTAACAGCGTATCTAACCATTCTGAAAGTCTCTCTAGGATCGATCCAATACCTGAGACGATCGGTCTCATTGGTGGAGGGAATATCTGTTTGTGAATTTTTGGGAGTGCGTGAATAATTGGGGTAATTGGTTGGTCAATGTAAATAAAGTCCATTTGTTTTTGGTTGATAAACCCTCCCTGGAGGCCATCATTAAGTAGTTTTTTCATTAATATTTTAATTATTTCTACTGGGTTTTTATCCAATTTTTTATAAGTGGTTTCATCCGACAGCATGTTTAAAATGGAATGTTGGTAGTCTTCTTTATTTAATACTGTGACATTGCCCCCTTTGTCTGACATTTTTATAATCAATTGTTTGTTTTCTTGCAATGATTTTGCTGCTTCTTTAAGTTTAGTTGGCATATTGTTTATTGGACGTTGGCCTTTGAGGTTGTCAGCAAGGTGGTGAAGTTCTTTTTCAATGACCATTTGAAACCGATCCATGGAATCTGTGCGTGAACTGATAGGGTAAAACTTGGGGTTCGATGTTTTAAAGTAGGAAGCTGTGGTCACTGTTTGATTTGGTGTTTCATTTCGCATGTGATCAAGGCTTACTATTGTTGTGAGTTCTTCAAATGAAAAATTGGACAACTGGGACACTGTTTCTGATGACGATTTTGCATATCCTTCGATGTCTGTAGTTGAGGATGATGACGATGTCCTAGGATCTTCTGGTTTTACTTCGTTTTGAACATAGAAATGCTTTTTGACTGTCAAATTTCGAATGAATTTATTGATATCAAGTATGGTATTGAAGAGGTTGAAATTCTTTTTAGGGGCGTAATTGAGGCCTAGGGACAAGACCTCATTTTGTTCAACAGTCAGGTGTGTAGAGGAAAGATTGGTGACATTTGTGGTTAATGTTGCTGAAATTTCCTTGAGCGGAGGCGGCGGTTTTGTTCTGTGTTTGATCGACTTGTGTTTTCCGAGCGCAACCCACAATCCACACCACACTGGAGTGTGTAAGGTGAGCTGGAGGTTTCCTCCCCAGTTTCTATTTGTTTGCAAGTTCGGTTATCCATACCTCTCGAGCTCCCTCAACACTAGTTGTTCTAAGAAGAACATCAGTAAGTCCGGATATACGTCCAAACACAAGTCCCAACTCATGCGGGTGTTGTGATAAATGAAGTGAAAAAACATCAGCTACTTAGACAAAGTAGCCACAACGAATCATACAAGTAAATGCCATTACTATCAATATATACGAAACATCATTTTGTTACAAGCTGGTTGTTCTATAAAGTAAACCTTGATTTTAACTCACTTGCACTTTGCACTTTACCTTGATCAGCATAAGCCTCATTTGACTTACTCGAAAGTAAATATGACATATGATACTCAATCCTCTCGCATAGAATTGGCAGAAAAAGTCTTCGGCAACTATGACAACCATACAGAAGAAAATCAAGATATGGAAGACTTATTCCACAAGCTGGAAAAAAACTTAGCCCAACAAGCAAAAATTTGGTGGGACCTCACCACGCTAAAAAACTATATCGCTAAGGACATGATACCCAGAGGGTTACGGTTACGCAAAACACCTAGTTTCATTTACACAGAGGACTTTCAAAAGGAATGGAATGGAATTCTATCAACATGCTCGATAAATTTAATGAAACTAATTACGAAACAGGAGGAACTTAAACTAAAAGAATTAGACACCAACATTTCGGATATAAAGAAATCATTAGAAGTTTTTTCAGACTCACCTGCGTTTACTCTCCTCTATACCAGGACGTCATCTGCTACTGACAAACTTGATCACGCTATTGCAGACATAAAGAAAAACAAATTTCAGAGAGACACCAAGGATTATTCATGCAATGAAGTCTACAATTGGAGTCAAAAAACAAGGAACTATAATAGACCGAGACCTATTCTGAAAAGAAGAAACCAGACTTATAAACAGTTCAGGGACCTTCCGAACAGGGTCAGCTTTAGCTCCACTGAACCAGAGTCTGCGGATGGCATCTCAGAGGACGAAAATATCCGAATACGTCCCCATGCAAATTTTAGATCAGACAACAATTTGTTTCAGTCAAAAAACGGGGAAGGAGGGGCGGCAGAAAACACAAGTCGATCAAACACAGAACAAAACCGCCGCCTCCGCTCAAGGAAATTTCAGCAACATTAACCACAAATGTCACCAATCTTTCCTCTACACACCTGACTGTTGAACAAAATGAGGTCTTGTCCCTAGGCCTCAATTACGCCCCTAAAAAGAATTTCAACCTCTTCAATACCATACTTGATATCAATAAATTCATTCGAAATTTGACAGTCAAAAAGCATTTCTATGTTCAAAACGAAGTAAAACCAGAAGATCCTAGGACATCGTCATCATCCTCAACTACAGACATCGAAGGATATGCAAAATCGTCATCAGAAACAGTGTCCCAGTTGTCCAATTTTTCATTTGAAGAACTCACAACAATAGTAAGCCTTGATCACATGCGAAATGAAACACCAAATCAAACAGTGACCACAGCTTCCTACTTTAAAACATCGAACCCCAAGTTTTACCCTATCAGTTCACGCACAGATTCCATGGATCGGTTTCAAATGGTCATTGAAAAAGAACTTCACCACCTTGCTGACAACCTCAAAGGCCAACGTCCAATAAACAATATGCCAACTAAACTTAAAGAAGCAGCAAAATCATTGCAAGAAAACAAACAATTGATTATAAAAATGTCAGACAAAGGGGGCAATGTCACAGTATTAAATAAAGAAGACTACCAACATTCCATTTTAAACATGCTGTCGGATGAAACCACTTATAAAAAATTGGATAAAAACCCAGTAGAAATAATTAAAATATTAATGAAAAAACTACTTAATGATGGCCTCCAGGGAGGGTTTATCAACCAAAAACAAATGGACTTTATTTACATTGACCAACCAATTACCCCAATTATTCACGCACTCCCAAAAATTCACAAACAGATATTCCCTCCACCAATGAGACCGATCGTCTCAGGTATTGGATCGATCCTAGAGAGACTTTCAGAATGGTTAGATACGCTGTTACAACCATTGGCACAAACAACACCGGGCTTTCTCAGAGACACCAAACATGTCCTGAATTTACTATTCAACAAACGTTGGGACAAAAAATATAGTTGGCTCACATGTGACGTCGTGTCACTATATACATCAATCCCACACCAAATTGCCCATGCTGCCCTTGAATATCACCTAACCAAACATAGCACATATGACATCAATTTTCAACTGTACATACTGGAGGTACTCAATTTTCTCCTAACTCATAATTACTTCCAATTTGATTCCAAATACTATCTACAACTTAAAGGAGTATCCATGGGGGCAAAATTTTCCCCCTCGGTAGCAAATTTGGTAATGGCATGGTGGGAACAATTTCACATTTTTTCGACTGAAAACATCTACAGCCACTGTATAGAATGGTACGGTAGATATATTGATCATCTGGAAAGAAAACACCAATATTATCCCTAAGTTTGCGCAATTTTTAAACAATGACTGCAATCTCAAATTTACGTACCATTTTGATGTCACTGACATCATTTTTCTGGATCTGGAGCTAAAAGGCGTCAATGGCCAAAACATCTCGACCAAAACACATCGAAAACCCACGGCCACTAACAACTTATTACATGCAAATAGTAGTCACACCAAGCATACTATTAAAGCCATACCGGTGGGCGAAATGCACCGTGCCAAAAGGAACTGTACATCTCAAAGTCAATTTGAAATAGAACAAGAATCAATCAGAACAAGACTCAGAGAAAGAGGCTATCCGAAATGGTCACTCGATCGGGCCAGCAATATCATGACCAAGAAAACTAGATCTCAACTTCTAGGACATCACAACAAAACAACTAACTCAATACACAACACCCAATCTACGGTCAACCAACCAACGTTGATCTTACAACAAAGCAATCAGTTCATGCAAATCAAGAAAATAGTAACTGATTACTTACCGATTCTCATGGAGGATGACACTCTGCGCACGGTGCTATCCGGAGGATGCAGAATAGTGGCAAGGAAAGCCTCTTCGCTAGGTAATGCCCTGTCTCCATCTCTATTTACTGCCAATGAAAAAACAAAAACAACATGGCTAGAGACCACGGGCTTCTATAAATGTGGGCAGCACCCATGCAAAGTGTGCTCCCATGTCCAGATAACCAAAACTTTCAGCGACTCTACACAAACTGATAGCTTTAATATTCAAAATTATATCAACTGCAATTCTGAAGCAGTTATTTACATCATAGAGTGCATTGAGTGTAAATTGAAATATGTAGGCTGTACGAACAGGAAATTTAAAGTAAGAATTCTGGAACACCTTAGCTATATCAGAAATGAGAATATTCTAAACATATCAAATGCAGCAAAGCACTTTATCTCCCAACATCACAGATCAACCAAATTTTTCTGCTGCTATGCCATCGAAAAAATTCATCCCTGCAAACGGGGAGGTGACATCAAACACAAAACCCACCTTAGAGAAGCATACTGGATATACAGACTTAATACAAGGTACCCAAACGGCTTAAACCTAAAGAAAGAACTAATGTATCTATACTAATACACCAAAGTAAGAACCAATGTATCTATACTATATTAATAAATAGCCATTATCCATGAAAGAATCACCAGTCACCAAACAGTCATTACTTATACAAGTATTACCAGCTATACAAGAGCATATTTCAGAACCGAGTCAAGGTCAAAAATAAAAAATAAAAAATGAAAAACTAAAAATAAAAATTAAACTCAATTAACCATATAATGCTATTCAAGGTACACAAACCCACCAAGGGATGCATGCATAACATATGCTTTTTGTCATGCACACTTTTTTATTCACACACCACCTAGTCTTGTCGTTTCATTACATGTTCCCGATTCCCATAAAGATTCAGTTGTGTCCTTCCTGCACTTTCCCCACATGATCCTCATCCTATATACAGAGCGAGTTGCAACAAAGTATCATATTAACACGTTTTCAAACATACTCCAACACTAATGCAATAGTACCAGTCACAATTCAATTTCCATGGTCATTCATACATGTCTTGATAATCCATCACGGCCAGATTGTAAAGGCCCCCAGTTTTTCGTTACCATTGACAAATAAACACAATCATAGTATATATACTTTCTCGGATATTTTAGTAGAATCTATGATTAAATGTCACTTACGGTCAATACGAATGTTGATGATGGTTCTTGGGAGACACATCAAGTCGGGGTACACAGGTTCAACCGGACTTCGTGAGTGTCATATACCCACATAGAAATCTGAAATGACATAATCACCTTTAACATACAGTACCTATCATAAATATAATATAAATACATTACACTTACTAATTTCTTCAGGCTTTCAAAGTTTAAGAATCACACAATTACTCACGCATGAGATCCGACAGAAAACAACATAGGACCTAATGACCACTTCCGGTTTGCGTTCCAACGCAACACAGACGTTGACACGCATAAACAATCAGCTGACACAATACAAAATTGATCATTTCCGGTTTGCGTTCCAACGTAACATGAATGATGACACGCATTAACAATCAGCTGACTGAGTATAAAACTGACAGCGCGCTCTATTTAAAAATCACTACAGCCAAGTCTAAGGACGCAGCAGACGTCCGAAACGCGTAGGCCCCAAGGACACGCACAATCCACTTTTTCACACACCCAGGACCCTAAGCAACTGGACTTCCTTCCTTTTAACTTCAATCCATTAAACTTGGAACAGAGAATCCATTTTAATTGTACCCAGCGCTGGATCCTACCTTCTTCTTTGCTTGCTAGCCTGCCGTTGTACCGACACGAGGATCCGAGCGCAACCCACAATCCACACCACACTGGAGTGTGTAAGGTGAGCTGGAGGTTTCCTCCCCAGTTTCTATTTGTAATCTGAAAATCACTTCCATTCATCTATTAGAACTTGCAGAAATCCATGCACCTGCTGCAGAAACAACCCCATTCTGATGAATGGAATGGATTCAGTAATAGGCACCGTATCAGAGATCTGTACTATGGCATCGTGCATGCCGCCTAAAGCCTCATTCACACTTGCGTGTACTGGTCAGTATTTAGCAAAAATATTTGTAAGCCAAATCCAGAAGTGGGTCCAAAATACAGAAGATGTACAAATATTTTTATGATAGTTTTTCTCTGTGTTAGTTCCACCTAACAAATACTGCTGTGTGAATAAGGCCCAAGTCAGATCACTACATGTCAGACCATGGTGGGCTGAAAACCAGTCCAGCGGGAGACTGAAATTTGCATCGTATTAAAACTGCAATTTCTACAAAATAACATTTTTACCTTGTGGGATATGAAGGGAAGGGATTAGGCTTCAGACACAGGAGCCTTTCTAGGGCTATTACCGAAGGGGTATTCCCGAAATTTACAATTCTCACCTATTCACAGGATAGGTGATAATTGTCTGATCACAGTCACCCCCACCGATTGCAAGGACGGGTTCCCAAGGAGGACAATGAATGTAGCGGAGGTCGAGAATTCAAAGTCTATGGAAATGACGGCAACAGCGCTCGGCTATTTTTTGTCAGTTTCATAGACATTAAATGAGGTGGAGGGGCGCATGCTCGATAGCCGCTCCATTCAAGCTCCTCCCTACTGCAGAGGTGGGAGAGTGTGCAGTGAGGAGGATCTGGGGGGTTTGGGACCCCTGTTCTCGTGATCGGTGGGGCCTCCAGCGATCAGACAATTATCACCTATGCTGTGGATAGGTGATTATTGTCGATTCTAGGACAACACCTTCAATGGTTGCACATTTCTGCCGCTAAAATGTGGTGCACTCCACAAACTAATACCTGTCTATTGGGCTGAGACGTCTGGGCAGCCTCTCCTTTCCAGCCGCTACAGTGAAGATAATTCCGCTCATTACGTTTTAATCGTATATTTAAAGTAAACTGGAACTGAAAGCTGAGAAAATTGGGATTAAGTGAGACGTCAGTCATTACAGACTAATCCTATCACTTTCTGTTGTCTTCAGATTACTGGTAGTGATGGCAGCTAATAAGAACTTTTGTTGAACTGACTATAACATTCTCACCTGCAGGGGGCGCAGGTCATCACATTTATAGCCCAGGATATAGAACTCTGGACCTCCTGCAAAAACCGACGTGTCCTGGCGTCTTACATGAGAACCTGTGACAATATGTGGCGTGTCGGATGACACTTTGTTTTAATAAAATTTTCCATAATAATTTTGGTCATTTGTTTTAATGAGAATCTGTAGGGAGAACAACTTCACATCATATCATGTAGGACACTAGTACCGGCTGGCAGTGTAGAAAAAACCAAAACCTCTTAAAGGGACACTCCGGCTAAAACGAAACTTTGCCATGTGCTCCATTATAGTATTCCACGTGTCAGTCTCCCACCTGTTATTTGTCTATATATCAGACTGGGATGGTTGCTTATCAGCCGTGTGAATCCGGCTCGGTGACACGCTTTCTCTAGTGGAGTCTATGGAGATCTATGTGTCACCCATCACAGGCTTCAGCAGTTCCTGTACCACACTAGTTTTCAGGGGGGACAGAAACTTCTATCATCAGATACCACTGATACTTAGACAGCTTCCCGTCACACAGGTGTAGAAGAATATAGTGCAGCCTCCCTGTCTGTATACTTATGGTTTCTCAGCTTTTTTAGGAGAATATAGAGAGAATGATAATCAGTGTCCCCCAGCATGCAGAAATGGTACGGTCTTTAGCTGGTCATGTGATGCTGTGCTGAAGCATCATGGGATTGATAGCAAAGCGGAGAGGAAGAGAAAGCTGGGGAAATCTAAGGGTATGTTCACACGAGGTCATTACGTCCGTAATTGACGGATGTATTTCGGTTGCAAGTACCGGACCGAACACAGTGCAGGGAGCCGGGCTCCTAGCATCATAGTTATGTACGATACTAGGAGTCCCTGCCTCGCTGCAGGACAACTGTCCCGTACTGTAATCATGGAGCCTTTTTTTAAGCACAGACAAGGCAGCAGTTCAAATAGTTAGCACAGTATATATATATATATATATGTATGAAGTGTAGAGTGTAGTATACAGTCAGGTGGGGAATGCAGACATGGAAAGTTGTGTTACCACTGGAGGTTTTCTTTAGAATAAATCTCTTCTGTCAGTCTTGTAAGGTATTGGTGTTTTTACTGTACAGATATGCTCTTGTGCACTGTACCCAGATGCCGACTTCTTACCATCACACATCATATCCAGCGCCAGAGCTCTAAATCCACTTCTTTCTCCGTTACTTACTGTAACATCCATGGCTGCGGACCATCGGGATTACTCACCCCTTGACGGCCACAGCCATGGTCTGGTGAGCCCTGGCCCACATCTCCGCCCCCGGAGACGCCAGCGCTCACTTTCGCTCCACTCTGCTGTGCCCCGTACGGTGCACGCACACGCTCGTGCCCGGCCTTAAAGGGCCACTGCGCGCACATGTAAAACATCAGCAATAAGCCCATGATCACCCTGGACTATAAGGGCCCTGCCTCTTTGCTCATTGTCTGAGCGTTGTTAGTATTCCCATGTTAGTCTTTGCAAATGGTCCCTTAGTGTTTACTCTGTTCCCATTGTACCCTTTCCCTGCTACTTGTATCCTGTATCCCGTGTTGTAGTTGTTCCTGTGCCCGCTATAGTGTTGAAGTCGTGTTCTGCCACGTCTGCTGTGTTACGCCACGTCTGCTGTGTTACACCATGTCTGGTGTCATCTGTCTCACCTGACGTCAAGATCCCATCTGTGCCTAGCCGTTGCTACTGTCTGGACTATCACAGGTACTCTTGTGCTGGACTTTGTATATACTTTGCACACGGTTGCTTGGCCAGCTGCTATCCCGCTACGGCGGTGCGGCCCAGTGAGTCCACGTACCCACAGATCGTGACATTTACATATCGGTGCCGTTAGATTTGGCGCCTGATATGTAAATAAGCCCCTGAACTGTCAATAGGGCATTTCTATCCAACTAAATGGCAAGGGGGCGTGATGTCTTCGCTCTGACACTGTCCAATCAGCTACGGACAGTGTCAGGGCGTCTTGCGCGGTGTTCCCTCCCGTGAGAACACAGACTGGTGGTTCTGCAGAGAGCGCTCCCTCAGTCTGTGTGTGTTCTCACGGGAGGGAACACAGCGCAAGCCGCCCTGACACTGTCCATAGCTGATTGGACAGTGTCAGAGCGAAAAGATCACGCACCCTTGCCATCTGCACCTTGCCACCCTTGCCAGCTGCAGACAGACAGAATATTATTGTTCTCAGCTATTTCCATAACCGCTATAAAACGATAATGAACAGAGAAGCGCAGAGGTATCCCACAGCGGATTTGAACAAACTTAAGAATGTTTCTAAACTTTGAACTAACGCCCTAAACTATTTCTGACCCTATAGGAGTCGATCCCCACATTGCAGTCATATTACGGTTTTGACTGCAATGTTTTGCGGGAAAACTGTGCCAACGACCACAATATGACCGCAATGTGTGAATAGACCCTTAGGCCACATTCAGACAAACGAGTGCAAACTCGGACGTGAAATACTACAGTTTTTCACGTCTGAGTTGCACACGTGGGTGCCGTTTTCACGGATCCCCATAGACTTAAGTTTATGGAGGGATCCGTGAAAACGGATGAAAATAGAACGTTCTATTTATCAACGGACCCTTCACACCGTTGTGCGAACGGCCCCAAAGCCCCATTGAAACACATGCGTCCGTGTGACGGCCGTTTTAACTACGGTCGGCCTCACTACACAGAGAAACGACTCGATCACCCGTTGTGCCGAGAGCTCTTCTAAGGACAGGTGGATTATAATAAAATATTTCACGAAGCCTACAATTGAATATCCCTAAGGACAAGCTACAGACGTCAAATGTAGAGACTGTTCTCAGCTCCCAAACAACAATGATACAGAGTGGAGTGAACAGCATTACCGCATAATATTCCTCCATTGAACGCCTCCTAGTTCTGATTTCCAATGCATAGCTTGTGACTGATCAGGGAAGATTTACGGAAATTATTAAAACTAAAGAGCATGTTCTCCTACCTAACATACATGGCCCCAGTGTACAGCCATAGGCATTGACCCAAACACTTACTGCTTTATATGAAATTACTCCCACTCAAGACTCCAACTGTTTCAATACTCTTGCCATCTCAGACTGACATCATGGTGGGGGAGAGAAGACTAACAAACATATTACAGCTTACATATTACATGTTCCAAAAAGCAAATCAGCAGAGCATGCTCTTTACAGACACTGAACCAGCAGGAGGTTTGGGAGTTATGAAGTCAAACTAAGGCCTAATTCAGACAAGCGTATATCTCGTCCGCGTGATGCATGTATTTCAACGGCGCCGTTCACACGGCCGTTGTCTCCACGGACCGTGTGAATGGCCCATGACAAAATAGGACATGTCTATGAGGGATCCGTGAAGACGGGTACCGCCCGGGTGCGACTCTGACGTGAGAAACACCTTTTTTTCACGTCCGAGTTTGCACTCGTTCATGTGAATCTGGCCTAAAAGGAAGCCAGCAAAACCTGAATGCAGTCCTAGATGAGAAATTATAAGACATTAGAAGAAGACATTCATAGAAGCACTCCAGCAATTTTAGTTTGCCTATATAGTAGCATAGGCTATTATTAAGGAATAAGGTAGAGGCTCCTGTGAAGGCTCTAAAGATTTCACAAAACAGCGGTTATCTATGGATTCCGGAAGCACTGTCTGTAACCAGTGAGAGTCACTTGCCTGAGAGGCTTCTCTCTTCACCCCGGTGCACGCTCTGGTATAAATGTAACATAAATTGGCCTCAAGCGTGTCTTCCTTCTCTGTTAGGAGAACTTCTTCAAATTTATCCTCATATAGATCTGTTGCAGACACAGAATCAGTGATAAGAAAAGGGTAATGTAATTATTTTGCAAAAAAAAATAATATACATTTTGTGGGCATTACATAAAACAGGGACCATATTGTCAGGTTTTTAGATCCCTATGCAATATTCTAGATCTCTTAACAGGTCGTATAAACTTTCCACGGAAAACATAATTGACACTTTAATATGTGGCCTCAACTTTTCTAAAATGTTTTAGATGTATGAAAACCAGCTCTTTACATAAGCTTGTCTGGCCTGCATTGAACACTCACCTAGTAAATGTTTACAGGCAGTCCTAGCCTGTGTGATACGGCTTTCTTCAATCATGGGACTCTCGCACACCGTGCCCATCTCAGCTTTGATCTTTGTCCGACTAAGCTCTCCATTGTGCACCTTGACGGCTTTCTTCAGCTCTGAAAGATGTCAATCATGGCCATAAAACATACACATTGGGACTACTGCATGGCTATAAATGACAGTACGTGCGGTGTAGACAGTACATACCTTGCACAGTTGATAAGCAGGTTTCACAATACATTCCTAAAATAAGATAAACAAATATATTGAATGTCTTACTGTTGACACCTTTGATGTTAGCAGTCTAAAAATTCCAAATAGCTTTTTTTTTTTATTGGGTATCTTTAGGATGTACTATTTATTTAAAGGGATTCGTCTGTTTTAGAAAATAACATCTTTAAAATATGCTGTTAGGGAACTCTGACTCAATACAGGCGGGATCCCTGATCATGATCTTATCTCTTTACCAGGACGGAGAGCTGCTATAAAGAGTACCTCCAGCTCTCGACCCACCACATTCATACATTGCATGGACCGCATTTTAATTTCAGTGGGGAATGTGTAATTCTTCATTTCCCCTGCAGTCTGCCAAGAGCACTCAACCCTGCTACTGTATGTGACCAAACGATCGCTCATGATTTTTGAAGGACTAGACACTAAACCACTGGACACCAGGGATTGGCACCAAGCCACAAGACTTTAAAGAGGACGTGTCACCTCTCCTGACATGTCTGTTTTAGTAAATTATTGTTTTTCCCACTAAATAACCATTCTGGAACATATTTCCTTAGAACTTTACATTGTGCTGTTCCTCTGTTATTCCTCCTTTACTTTTATGACCAAATTGACAGATGGGTGTTACCAAAGGGGTGTGTCTATACACAGTCTCACTCTGTCAGCACTGATTGGACAGTGTCAGTCTGTGTAGGGACACACCCCCAACTGGTAACGCCCAGTTGTCAATTTATTCTTACATTTCTAGGAGGAATAACAGAGGAACGGCACAACGTAGCATTCTAAGAAAAGATGCTCCAGAATTGTTATTTGTACAGTATTTTCTGAAACAGACATGTCAGGAGAGGTGACAGGTTCTCTTTAAAGAAGCACTCCCATGAAAAACATTTTGTTGCTTTGCCCGTGCGGTCACGTGATCTCTAATCTGACTCGCAGATCCACATATCGTCTTATGTGTGGACCGGAAGCCAGTTTCTCTATGTAAGTCTAGGAGACTCACATTCTCAGTCTCAGGACTAGACACTAAACTACTGGACACCAGAGACACCAAACCACAAGGTTTGGCACTCACAGAATGAATAATTGTATTTACATGTAAGCAATGTCCTTATATTTTAGATTTACTTACCAGATATACTGTATATGATCTAATTACGCTACATTCAAACGCCACGTTTTTCCTACAATTCTTGTCCGTGTGCGTTGCGTATCGGCATCAGTGCGCTTTGCGTGTGGCATGCGTTTTTCACGTCCGTGCAAGCACTTAATTTTTTTTTTTTTACTCATATCTTTACTTTTCAATGTATTTGATGCGTGAAACACGGACCTCGTATGTGTGCTGTCCGTGCTTTTCACGCACCCATAGACTTCAATGGGCGACTAGGTGCGCAAAAACGCACCAATATACGACATGCAGTGAGTTTCACGCAACGGCCAGACGCTGCATGAAAAACAACGCATGTCTGAATGAACCCATTGCATTGCATGGGACTAGTATTACGCTGAATGAGCCCCAAGGTTCGCTATCTTAAAACCGGAGGTGCCGCTCCATTAATACATGTCAATCTATTCACTATTTTCACAATCATTACTTTATCAAGCCGTGCTTCCCAAAACACAGACGAGCTCCTCATAAACAAGCAGATGTCCTGACGGCTGTCGCTTCTCGTAATCATAGTAGTTGGATGTGAACTGAATTTATTGAGGACATGCAGCTGTTCCTGACACCGGCCATGCTTGTCTTGTATTTACATTTGTTTTTATTGCATTATTTTTTTTTTTACAGTTTTTGAGTTTTTTTAGTGTTTACGGAAATTGCCGCAAAAAACGCAACAAAGAACAACTCATGTAAATACACCCTAAGGCCCCATTCACACGGCGCAATTTTTGCGGAGGAACCCGCCCCGGATTTGGCCGCAGAATTCTGCCTCTCATTCATTTCAATGGGAGTCAGACTCTTCTTTTTCCGCTAGTGGGCAAAAGAAACGTCCTGCTCGATCTTCGGGCGGATTCCACCCGAACAGAGGAATCTTCCGGCAGGAATAAATTGGTGGCAGATTTCGCACCCACGCAAAAAGGGTCAGTACACAGATTTTTTGGCGCTTGGTTTGACGCGGAAAATTAATACAATAAAGAGGTTTTCCAACAATTAACATGTATTACTTATTCACAGGATAGATGATAAATGTTAGATCATGGGGGTCCAACCACTTACCAGGGGGCCACAATGAGGAGCAGTGTGCAGTGGCATGAAGCAGTGGTGAGCACGCGCACTGTTGCTCCATACAACTCTATGGGAGGTACAGAAGGAGTTGCGCACAATCACTATTCTACTAAAAATTGCTGAGAATTTTTGGTGCTTAAACCACAGCGAAAATCTGCATCAATTGTGCAGCGTGTAAATTCACACGTGGCAGCGAAGTCAACAACACAGAATCCCTGAAGGCAAAGAAGTTATAATTTATTTTTTTTCTCTTTAGATTCCAGAAATAATTAACAATCCCCTAATCGCAGGAAACTGCATTCACTACATTAAAACCGGAGGCCGTCTGCACGACGCAACACCTTGTTGGACTGGTTGGGCATCCGTGCCCTTTCTGGTGTCTCCGCTCCAAATATAATGTGTCTGTCAGGTCTCTGTACATCGAGCAGGGGTGGACTTACTATCTGAGGTAACTCTTAATGGATGGAAAGTGGGGGGGGGACATGAATAGATATTAGGGGCTCTGTAAGGGTGCACTCTCACGCTGCGGCCGCATGTGGACGAAACCATGGCCGTATGCGGCGGCTAATGGCTGCACAATTTTGCTGGCTATACTTCAGGGTTACTGGCAAAATCACAAGGCCATCGGCCACCATATGTAGGGGAGTTTTCGACTGCATGTGGCCGCCGCAGCCTAAGGGTATGTGCACACACACTAATTACGTCCGTAATATACGGACGTATTTCGGCCGCAAGTACCGGACCGAACACAGTGCAGGGAGCCGGGCTCCTAGCATCATAGTTATGTACGATGCTAGGAGTCCCTGCCTCGCTGCAGGACAACTGTCCCGTACTGAAAACATGATTACAGTACGGGACAGTTGTCCTGCAGAGAGGCAGGGACTCCTAGCATCGTACATAAGTATGATGCTAGGAGCCCGGCTCCCTGCACTGAGTTCGGTCCGGAACTTGCGGCCGAAATACGTCCGTATATTACGGACGTAATTAGTGTGTGTGCACATACCCTTCGCGAGCGCCCTGGCTCATTCTTGAGTTGAATTTGAGAAGGTGTATAACCACATAATCATTTAACCCCTGTCCTCAACCTCAAATCCTTTAACCCAACCCACAAATCCCTATTTTGTTTACAAACCTAATTCTTTTGGTTGCTGGAACACATTGGGGGGAATTTATATTTATTTATTAATTTATGCGCATCTTTGGCCGTTCATGCGTCAGAAAGTGAGATCTACAGAAGCTACAGGAGTAAATTATGGGGTCTCAAGCTGTGGTGGCCCCGTCCCTTCCATTAAGCTCCACCCCATTTTTGAAAAGTGCTGTGAGCAGCGGAAACGGCACACAGATCCATAGGATAGAAGATAAATATCTGATTGTTGGGGGTCCCAGCATGATCCCGAGAACACGCTTACCATCTGAATACAGCGGTACTGCGCATGGTATGCTATATATATATATATATATAGGGCTGGCGTCTGCAGAGCTGGGCAGATGCTGGAGCCCACCTGCTGCCTGCCCCATGGCATAGCTTCTCCACAAATCCTGGCATCTGCACAAACTGAATGTGTTGGGCACCGCCCGCACCCCTGCGTTACCACGCTCTCTGCAGCGTCCAATCGCTCCCCTGAGCATTGGTCCGCAGGTTCCGCCCTCCCAACACCGTAAAGGAAGTTCTCTTCCACCCCGCCGTGTCAGGCAATCGATGCCACATGTCACCCACAGAGATCGGGCAAAGAAGCATGGTGTTAGCACAGGACAAACACACAGACGAAAAGGAAAAGCGTAGAGCCACAGATACATGCGGGAGGGGACAAACACAGACGAGGGGGGAGCACAGCATAATTTAAAGGGACAGTACCACCCCTTTGGATTAAAGGAGGCCCACAAGACTTTATTGGCCAAGGGCCGACAGATCTAGAGCTGGCCCGGACTATATATACACTTTAGGTATAACACGATGGAGATAAAAACTCACTGCGATCAACACCAGAAGGAAGCTTGTCCTCGGCTCCAATGGTGAACATGATGAGTGACAGAAGTAACAGAGCGTTCTCCATTAGAAGTCTCATGGCAGGACGAGCTGCAGGACCTTGTGGTGGAAGAGAGAACACTGTCCTTGAGGACTGACAGGAAGACCAGGACTGTAAGCCCAGATTTAAGAAATGACAAGAAAACAACCCCCACCACCCGCCTGCTTACCTACACTCATTACTAGGGGAACATAGTAATACAAAACCAGCAGCAGCAACAACAAACTTCTAGAACAATCTCTGAACAATGGGACCAGCATAAGGAACTGCATTACTGGGATTTTTATTTTCTACGTTTATGATAAAGACGAAGTTACGGGTGGGTTAAGGCTCTGTTCACACTCACACTACAGTGAGCCCGGCCTGCTGGGATGACATTTCATCACATGTGATTGCTGCGGCCAATCACAGGCTGCAGTGGTCAAATGGGCTCCATGGAGAACAGAGGGGCATGTTGCTGAGGCAACACCTAGCGGGTTTTATCTTTTTCTTTTTGCCAACTCGGTTTTCTGCAGCGGAGATTTTGCCCTAAAATCTGCACAAAAGTTTGGTGTTTTTTCGGCGCGTAATTCCCTGCGGGTTCGAAGACGGATACAGATGTAGCCGTCTTTATCTTGAATTTGAGTTTTTCAATACTTTTGTTGTGTGATATCAAGAGTCAAGCTAAAGATGGCCACATCCGTATGCTGCGTTCTTTTGCGCAGCGTGTCTGCCCTGTGTGAACATGCCCAAATATGTTGGCGCTATATAAGTAACTGAAATAAATAAAAGTGTCTTTTTAACCTGATAAATAGATTTGCATTAATAAATATAGTGCATTGCTCCGGAAAGCGTCTCAGAGTAGTAAGGCTTTGTTCACATCTCCGCTAGGAATTCCATTTTTCTGTTCCGTCATACGAGCAACAAAGCGGAATTCAATGCGGTGTCGGATACGTCACATGACAGACACCAATGGGCCTATTAACTTCAACATGGTCTGTTGGGTTTTTATCTTGGTGTCCGTCGTGTTATGGGAAAAAATAGCGCAGTACGGGGAGAGGTTTTTTCGGGCATTTCGGATGGAATCTGACATGTATAAAATGCATTTTTTTTTTGCATTTTGTATCAAAACCACATTTTTGTAAAAAAAAAAAAAAAAAGAAAGAAAAGAAAACCAGCCACAAAATGACTTATAAAAAAAATAAGGAGTCTGGAATCTGATTGGTTGCTATGGATAAATGCTCCGGTTATTATTTTTACATGAATCTTGCTCCTTGGACACACGCATGGCCGCTGGACCGGGTCCTACCAGCCACGAGGGAGCTGACCGCAACCACGACTCTTGAGTCCTCTCCCCCACAGTGACCTCCGAAATCAAAGTACAAGCCCCAGCATAAATAACACAGCAGCGCTCAGTCCTGTATATGACACGTTCATTCAAACCACTTTATAAGCGGAAGGTTCAGCGCAGAAACGGGTGGTCACCGACAGACGTTCCTACCCGGGCAAACGTGATGACGTCATCGTTATCGACGTAAAGCGCTGCCCCTGCGGCTCATGCGCGTTAAAGCCACGCCCAGCGTGCTGACGTCAGTGAAACCGTAGCTGGAGAAAGGGGAGCGTAATCGGCGTTACTGATTGAACGGACATCGGAGAGTGGGTAACGGTAAGTGTATGACGCGGTTGTCGGCCACGATGGAGCTGCAGGAGGACGCGGCCCGGCGTTTATAGCGCTGGGGAGGTGACTACCGTGTGTATGCGTTACTCATTGGGAGATGTTTCTATTGACTGCTAGTGCTTCTCGTGTGTGGGACGAGGATGAAACCCAATCAAGTTAAAGGGAAACTCCGTCAGAAACGTTCTCATTGGAATTATTCACTAAAAGGGTCAGCAACCTTCAGCACTCTAGCTGCTGAGGAACTACAAATCCCAGCATTCCCTGACCGCCAAAGGCTTTATTATTCCAGCCAGAGGCTGTGCAGGGAATGCTGGGAATTGAAGTTTCACAACCGCTAGAAGGTGCTGACCCCCCGAATTGTGGATATCGGCAGAAAAAAAAGTCATTTCTCATTGGCGTTGTAATATGGTGTATTGAGGATGCTGGGTGACCACACTGGACCTGCTTCATAGATCCAGCAAGTAAATTGGAGTGATTGCTTCGCAACTAGTGGCACAGACAGGTGGTGACTACACTGAAATCAAGGGGTCAATTGCACAAGCCATGTTTTATAGATTACCATTGACTTAGACGCTCTGTCACCAGATTATCAAATCCCTATCTCCTGTTGAATGTGATGGGCGCAGATAACATCAAAGTTTTTTTTTGTTTTTTTTAATTAAACTATTTTGCCCAAGTTATGAGCAATTTTATATTTATGCAAATTAGCTTTTCTCGTATTTCCAACTGGGCGTGTATTGTGTTTTTTCCAACTGGGCGTTGTGAATAGAAGTGTATGACGCTGACAAATCAGCATCATACACTTCTCATCGTTCCCACCCAGCTTCTTTCACAGCAGACACAGCGTGACGTCACCCACAGGTCCTTCAACATTGTCGTCGGACAAAAGATACATCGGCTCCAGGCGTCCAAAAGGTTAATATGCTCGTCTCTAGGGAGTTTGCTATGCTTACCTGCACATGGTGATGCTGCTGCAAATTCAACTGTACCCCGACGCCTGGAGCGGGATGTGTCTTCTCTCTTCCGACGCCAAGGTTGAAGGACCTGTGGGTGACGTCACGCTGTGTCTGCAGTGAAAGAAGCTGGCTGGGAATGATGACGTCACCCACAGGTCCTTCAACATTGCCGTTGGAAGAGAGAAGACACATCAGCACCAGGCGTCAGAGAGTACAGTGCAGGGTATGTGCAGGTAAGCATAGAAAACTCGCTAGAGACGAGCATATTAACCTTTTGGATGCCTGGAGCCGATGTATCTTCTTTGTCCGACGACAATGTTGAAGGACCTGTGGGTGACGTCACGCTGTGTGTCTTTAGTGAAAGAAGCTGGGTGGGAACGATGAGAAGTGTATGATGCTGATTTGTCAGCGTCATACACTTCTATTCACAACGCCCAGTTGGTAAAAACACAATACACGCCCAGTTGGTAAAATGAGAAAACACGCCCAGTTGTCCATTGAAAAGCTCATTTGCATAAATATACAATTGCTCATAACTTGGGCAAAAATGATCGTTTAAAAAAACAAAAAAAAAACAACTTTGCTGTTCTCTACATTGCAGCGCTGATCACATTCAATAGGAGATAGGGATTTGATAATCTGGTGACAGAGCCTCTTTAATACAATTTGGACACTGCAGAGCCATTGATTTTGGAATCTGTGGGGCTATAAAATCCCTCTGTGTTCTGGAATCTAATAAGATGGGTTGCCCCTTTTTAAGGTGTTGTCCAGAATTAGGATAACCTTGCTGCTTTCTTCCAAAACTGCACCACCCCGGTCAACAGGTTGTGTGTGGTATTGCAGTTCAGCTCAGTCACTTCAATGGAGCTGAGCTGCAATAACAGACACAATCCATGGACCAGTGTGGTGCTGTTTAATGAAGAAAGCAGCCATGTCTTTGTAATCTGGGACAACCCTTTAAACTCAACCTCTCGGAGGTATTTAATCCACTTCAGTAGCGCCTGTCTGTATTTTGCCGACAAATACTTGTGTAGCCTTAGAAGAGGTGCCCGGGTTTCGGTGAAAATTATAGTGCAGATTCGAATTGGTTGCGTTGGCCAATACATTCAGACTATAGTGAAACGGTGCGGTCGGGCTGCGTTTGTTTTTGTTTTTTACGGCAACTGCTGCAAAACATCTTTTGTGGCAGTCCTGTTCAAAAAAGAAGGTACTTGGACACTGTCTGAATATACACTTAGACTCTGTTCACACAGTTTTTTTGCAGGCAGAAAAAAAATCGGCCTCAAAATTCCTTCAGGACTCTGCAGCGTTTTTTTTTGCCTGCAGCCATAAAGCGCCGCAGGGAAAAACGCATGCTTCTTTTTTTTAACGCGAGCGGTAAAATCAATGGGAGTCGTTTCCGGATGGTTTTTGGCGCGGATTCCCACATGGTATCGGCGTCAAAAAAATTCAGTGTGAACGAGGCCTGAGGCCAGGGGCTTTTTGTAGTTCTACAAATTTTTTTCTTCATTACTTGAGTTTTTCCACTGATTGAGGGAAGAAAAAGGGGATTTGCATTTACAAGGTCATGAAACTTTCTTTTCCTGAAAATAATCCAGGACTCTGTGTAATTAATTTCATGTGTTTGAAAGTCGCAGTGAAAAGAAGCGACGGTACGGGGAGGGATGTGCAGTCCAAAGCCGTGATCTCCTGGGGCATCTTCAAGAAGCAAGTTAAAGAGGACATGCCACCTCTCCCGACTATTCCCTGTAATATTACAATTCTGGAGCATCTTTTCTTCCAACTCTGCATTGTGCTGTTCCTCTGTTATTCTTCCTGGAAATGCATGAATAAATTGACAACTGGGAGTTACCACTCCCCTTGTCTATGGGGTTGTTAGCCTACACTGTCTGCGGTTGAGGCTACACCTAGGGACCGCAGTCCAGCTGAAGTGCGGCTGCGATACACCTGAATACTGCTGACCGCACTGTCTTAAACGAACATTGCAAAACTGCGGCAGTTTGAGAGGGCTGCACGTAGCAACGGTTTTGGACACTTTTAGGCCACGCTTCAGCCAGACCACAGCTGCTACGTGTAGCCTCACCTTGACCAGATCAGATGTGGCCAGATTACACACTCTTTGTGGTCCATCCACGCATTGCGGTTGACTTGTGGTTACAACCGCAGCTAAACCGCAACGTGTGGATGGGACCCTAAGTGAGTTTTTTTTCTCTGATAATCTGGCGCCTGTTTGCCTATTGATGCCGGATTACAGAACTGTGTACTTCCTCCTTTACTTAATATGCTGATTTGTTAAATGTTACTGGTTGCCCTCCGGCTAGTAGATCAGATTTGCATTTGATATTGGTCATAACCGTCAACTGCTCTGTAATGGGAAATTCACCAAGCGCATGCTGTATTACGGGGGTGCCATGCGGCACGGAGTGCCCCCGGCTATGTAGTACTCCATTATGGGGACTCTGCGCTTCTCTTCAGGCTCGGACCTCTACGTGATGCCTAGAAATATAAGTTCTGTGTAGCCATGTCTCCCGCACGAGTTGTCACCCAGCTTTGCCAGACTCCTGAATGGCCCATCTGCCTGGTTATGCAGTAATACATGCTCCCTGTATCTATGCCTCAGTATAACTAACCAGATTAGTCACTCGGGAAAGCTTGGTTGGTGACAACCCACGTGGGAGCTATAATGGTGGCCATATTGGTTGTCACCCAGCTTTCCTACAAGCCAATATAATTTTAAAGTGATGGAACAGAATAAAAAAAAAAAAACCCTGTCCGCAGGCGCTGTCTGGTATTGCAGCTCGGTCCCACTCACTTCAATGGGGATGAGCTGCAATACCAGAAACAACCTATGGACAGGCGTGGCGCTATTTCTGGAAAAAAACAACCATGTTTTTATAATCCTGGACAATCCCAAAGAACAGTTTATGGACTTTTTTTGTTAAAATTATTTTTCCTTTTTTTTTTTTTTTTTTCCTTTTCTCTCCATTGTAAGAATATTTCTAGTTTAATTTGTATTTCTTGTTTTCCTGTGTGACGTGGTGTGAGCTCGGTTGCGTTCTCTTCCAGTTTCTGATGGGGCTCGGTGTGTGTACATTCCAGTCTGCGAGGGGCGTTACTTCCCAATGTGTTTATCTGTTGTTTTGGTGCCTCCAGAAACCCTCTAGTGACCACTTATCTGGCGTATACTGCGCCTCAGGACTTCCCTTGGTGGAACGGTTTTCTTCTCTTTCTCCTGTCATCAGCCTCACATGGAGCATTAAACACGTAAGAAACGTCGTCTTCTGCATTCTATTCCTTGTTTTAGTTCCGGTGACCCGCTGGGCAGCACGACGGACTCCAGGGCTCCGCGTTCTATTCTTACCTGGGCGACATCAACATGAAGTTTGTATATTCTTCCGACCGTGCAGGTGTCCTTTGGGTTCTCTGCTTTCCTTATACGCTCTTCTATGTGGATGACTTTATGGACTTCCTATGTAGTTGTGTGTTCGTGAGATAACGTAGACTGTAAGCTCTGCTGGTGGCAGGGGCGGATATGATAGAATATGTTTTATATATAATTTTTTTTTTTTTAACTCTATTTTGGATGGTCGCAGGATAAAAAAAAAAAAATTTGGTCCAAAACTTTTATGTGTGCGATATAGCTGTATAATATACATCGTTGTCACGCTGCAACTACTTCCACCAGCCCTATAGAAGTGTCTTCATGAATCTTCCGTAAGGTACTCGGTGTTTGTATTAATAGTTTATTTTGCCTCATTGTAATTCCTGTAGCACCCGAGCCCCTTCGGGCTGGTGGACCCTTACCTTGTGACAAAATTAAAGATAGACTTAGCTGAAGTTTCCCTCTAATGGGGTTGTCTGATAAAGAAAACCCATTTTCAAATACCCTATTAGGGAATTTTGAATTAATAGGGGGATCACCTGTTTATCTCTCGCTTTCAGGATCCAGCCTGCCCGTGCATTATAGGGACAGTCTATTCATTTCATTCGGTATGGTGTAATGCATTTTTCTCTCCTGTGGTGGCGCTGCAGAGAAATTGAACCCTTGCTGCCAAGTTCCCCCACAGATTACAGCTGATCACTGGTGGATCCTGCAAAGATCAGCTTCCCCCTCTACTAAGAAGGGATTACCCAATGCAGAGTTCTGATTTAATGAACACTGTAATAAAAGGGTTGTTAAGGAACCGACCATTCTCACCTATCCGCAGGATAAGGAATAATTGTCTGATCGACGGTCTGTCAAAACGGGGATCCTGAACCTGCTGTTCCTACTCACTGCACTCCCCTCAGTGAGGAGTTTAAACGGAGCGGCGGTAGAGCATGTGGGCCCCCCCCCCCCCCAGTCAATTCAGTCTCTCTGGGATTAACGGAAACAGCCGTGCGCTGTACTTGGCTGTTTTTGTCACTGGTCATGCAGTGAGGAGGAGCGGGGACCCCTGTTCTCAAGATCGGTGGGGGGGGGGGTACCAGTATACTGTTGATAGGTGATAACTGTTTAATTCGGGCACAACCCCTTTAATTGTCTGAGAATTGTATTTAGAAGAACGTTGCTTATATAGCGCCAACATATTCCACAGCACTGTACAGAGATGGTCACCATTCACATCTGCGAGACCACTCACACGGCAGTATTTTGTAAGTCAAAACCAGGAGGGGGTTTTACGCCTCGAATTACGCCTGAAAAGACGGCTCCAATACGTCGGCAAACATCTGACCATTGCTTGCAATGGGTCTTACGATGTTCTGTGCAGACGAGCTGTCATTTTACGCTTCGCTGTCAAAAGACGGCGCATAAAATTACGCCCGGGTCAAAAGTGCAGGACACTTCTTGGGATGTAATTGGAGCCGTTTTTCATTGACTCCATTGAAAAACCGCTCCAATTACGTCCGTAAAAGACGCAGTGAAAAACGTGAGTACTTGCAAAAACGTCTGAAATTCATGAGCTGTTTTCGCCTGAAAACAGCGCCGTAATTTCAGACGTATTTTGCGTTGTCGTGTGAACATGCCCTTATAGCAACATTTTTATATTTTTAACTCTGCGGACTCTCTTGTAATGTATTTTGCCAGCTACATCCTGATGTATTTTCTACCTAGAAGGTTCACAGCCCTCGTGAAGGAGAGTGACAGCTCTGGGCATGGAAATGGTTAATGTAATCTCCTGGGCTGCCTTGCTTACCAGGCCTCCAATAGTTTTGAAGCAAGGCTGAGACGGACAGCTGAGCTGTGGAGGGGGGCGTTCACACCAGGCTGATCCTTCAGGCTTTGTTGAGGCAGGGAAGCCATTTTGGGATCTTGCAGCAGTGTGGAATAGCAAACACTGACAACTTCCAAACTACTTCTGCGAGCAGATGGACGGAGCCGCCACATAGCTGCGGCAGGACATGACACACAGCGGCTTCAGGAGCCGGGAGACCTAGGTTTGCTTTCTTGCTTGCTTTCTGCTCCTCCATTCACTGCTTGTGCCCATTCCTTCAGATTGAGACTGGCAAGTTATAAATAGTTGTATGGTTTCCTTGTTGCTATGTCGCCTCTGCTATATCAAAGCTCCAGTGCATCCACCAAAAGCGAGCGGAGACGGTTGACAGGGAGCATGTTCAGGGTCTGGGCTGTGACAGCCTTGTGTGCGTGCTGATATTTCGTGTATCCAGGCGCAGCGGACAGACATGTGCATGGTGGGTCTTGTGTATCCAGGACGGTGTGTGGGGATATATATATATAATGCAATGGTCTATACGGTAGTCATGGCAAAAAATGTCTTTGGGGCAAGTTGTCGTAAGGGACTGTTTGTTGGTGGCGCAGCTGTAGCGCCTTGTGTAGAACCTACATTGCTGACAGTTTCCCACATGACTGGATTTTTTTTTTTCTGTTAAAGGGACATGATGGGTATTGGAACTTACGCATGATTTTGCAAAATTTTAAGCTATAGGTTTTGTAATGGCTATGCTGTGAATGACATATTTGCCACATTTTGTTAAAAGGGTTAAGGGGGGGGTTTATTTTTTTTTCAAACCTTGTCTACTCGTCGTACAATGACAGTCGCGTAAAGTTTTAGTTGTTCGTGTAGGAACAACGTAATAAAAGTCGTGATCTGCCCCATGCCTAAGGCACCAAACTGAATTAATGACCTATTACACCATTGATGTTTTTTAGACATTTGACCCTATTAAATTTACAGCATATTTTTGGAAAATAATACGCTTTTTGATAAATATAATAATTTTTATATCTTTGTATAACTTTTATATGGTGGCACAAATGTTTTTGTTCTCGTGCTTAGTCCTGCGTATGTGATGCCCCTTAGGACCTGCACTGGATATGACAACTTTTGTCGTCGTCGTCGTCCCCCCCCCCCCCCCCCGGGTCTTTGAGATGTAACCATATGTAACCATATTTAAAAGGGAGAAGTTATTTGATGCAACGCTGCCAATTGTGTGAACTTAAGTTTATAGGATTTTTTTTTTGTGCATGATCCAGACGCATCGGCTTCAGTACCCGCCCTGCTGTGCCTCTCCTACAGGTGTGTCCGGGATCTGTGAAGGGCACGTTTAGACGGCGCAATTGTTCTGCGCTACTTGCCGCGCTCTGGTTCCGCATCAAGCACCGGTGAAGCTTTATAAAACCATGAAATCACGGGGAAAAAACGCAAATCGTTTCTTTTGTTTTTTTTTAATGGTTCTAGGCCACGCGGCAAGGACCACGACACAACCGCACGGTCTGAGAATATACCCGAAGGGTTAATGAGAATGTCATATGTATTTAATTTTAGTTCATTTTTTCGATTTGAAGATAAATAATGTTCTTTCTGTTTTTTTTTATTTGTTTTATGTTTTTAAGGGGGCGTCCTCACACTATAGCAGCAGCATGCGTCCGAAACCACGCTCACTTGTGGTGGCCAATGGCCGCTCAATATTGTTGCTGGGTTGTGGTTCTATCCGCATGTGGCCGCAGCGTGCGAGTGTACCCTAAAACTTTACTGGGGCAGTCATATAAGGCTACATGCACACGCTGCGGAATTTGATGCAGAAAATCCACATTAAAACCACTGGTAATTCCACAGGTAAAATCTGCGCCTAATATTGCGTTTTTTTTGTTGTATATGTATTTTACATTTTGATGTGAAAACAAGTGCGGATTGTCTGCTGCGGGTTTTCGTAATTTAATTTTTTTTTTTATTTTTTTTTATAAACTTGTCAGATACAGTACTGAGACGGAAACGCAAGATAAAAATGAACATGCTACAAATTTTAAAATCCACACTGCAGGTCAAAGAAAAACTTTTTGCAACGTGTAAATAAGATTTACTTTGGTACTTTATTACACTGTGGATTTGCGGCACGGAATACGCATCTTGTGGCCTTAAAGATACAGTGCAGCATCGTGTGTGCGTGCGTGCGTGCGCGCGCGCTTTATGGCTGATGGAATTAATTGACAGAAGAGTTACCGATTATTGGGCCGGGTTCCCATGTAGCATAAACGCTGCGGAATTTCCACAACGGAATTTTGTGCGGCAATTCCGCAGCATTTACAGTAGCAGCAAAGTGAGATTGAGTAAATCTCATGCCCACATTGCGGAAAAAAAACGCAGCTTAAAAGTTCATAAATTGACCTGCAGTGTGGAAATGTTTCTGTTAACTTTTCTGTTGCAGGTTTTCCCCCATTGAATTCAATAGGGTTTCAAAACCCGCAGCAGAAAGCCAAGTTTTGCGGCGCATTCGCAAAAAAAAACCACATACTTGCCCAGAACGCCCCCGTTTTCCTTCAGTCAGGCCTTCAGTCTGACCTCCTGGGATCACGTTTCATGCCATGTGACCGCTGCAGCCAATTACAGGCTGCAACGTCTTGTAGGAGGCCGCAGGGGATGTCTAAGGAGGGCAGGGATAAGTATGAGCGCTTTTTTACGCATCGGAAATGTGGTGCGTGATTTTTACGCAGCGTATCCGACCCGTGGGAACCCAGCCTTAGGGTGTGCTCGCAAATGGCGTACATGCATTGTATGAAAAACGACACTATAAGCCTATGGGAAAAATACTCTGCAGACCGATTTCTCTAGGCATACATTGTAAAGTTTTCTGCACCGTAGTTTAACACTGCGGAAATAGAACGCAAGTACGCCGCGTGTGACGCACTCGTAGGGTGCCCATATGTAATGCGGTAATTGACACGCGTAAAAAAAAAACGCAAATTGTCACGGTTTCGTGGGTACGGGTGCAGCGCATGACTTTTGTGTGCTTCACCTGTTGTTGCTGCAAAACCACAGTTTAGCGTGGCTCGGCTGCATTTTGTACGGGCACTCTTAGGATATGTTCACACATTGCAGATTTTTCATGTGTTTTTTTTTTTGTTTTTTTTTCAAGCCAAATCCAGGAATGGAACGTAAACAGAAGAAATCTATAAATAAAGGCCTTATAGCTCTGCTCTCCTGGATCCAATTCTGGTTTTGGCCTAAAAGTGCATCCAAAATCTGCAGCAAATCTGCACTGTTTGAACAAGGTCTAACGGCCCTCTTACAAGGGCCAGTGATTGGGCAAACGACTCTCGTTCCCGATCATTCCCCCGATCAGCCTATAAACGTTGCTCGTTCATCAGCTGACCGTATTGTTTATGCGGCATGAACTATTGTCTTCAGCACATCTACCTGTGTAAACGCTAGAAATGTATGGGGACGAGCAATTGTTCCCATACTACCTCCTTGTGAAAGGCGCAAACGAACGCCCATCAACTAGCTGTCTCGTTGATCGGCACTCGTTGCACAGGCCGGTGTAAAAGTATCTTTAGGGTCAATGCACACGATGCCTATTACGTGCGGTTTTTGCCACACAAATTTTCATGCGGCAAAACCGCAGCGTAATACAGCACCAGCATACACCATGAGATTCTAGGGAATCTCATGTACACGCTGCAATATTTTCCCGCGCGTAAATTGACCTGCGGTGCGGATCTTAAAATCCGCAGCACATCAATTTATCTTGCGTTTCCGCTGGCGAAGTCTGCCTAGTGCAGCATCGAAACCTAAAAACCACACCAGAAAACGCATAAAAAAAAACGCGATCTGGTGCAGGTTTAACCTGCGAATTTCCGGAGCATTGCTGCAGTTTTGGTGTGTATTTTCCGCTTCAAAATACGCAACGTGTGCATGTAGCTGAACGCTCTCCCGGAAGTGATAAAGCTCAGCCCGAGCCCTAGAGACCAGAGTGACAGGGGAGCTGCATACAGAGCCGTATCTGTTTGTATATTGTTACTGTCCTGCCTTATCTTGGTTTCCAGCAGTCATAAGAGGTATTGCAGCTTCAGCAAATACATGTGATTTGTAATACAATTCTTCAATATGTTTTCTGTATTCATTCCTCAGTTTTCAAGATCTCTGCTTGCTGTCATTCAATAGGAACTTTTATTGTTTACTTCCTGTGTATAAAAATCGGTCCCGGTCATGTGGTGATCACACCGGTGTATGGCTTGTTAGGCTGGGTTCAGATGTCGCGTCAAAATTCGTTTTTGTCAAGTTCGCAGCAACAAAAAAAACACCATTTTGACCGTGCTGTGTGCCGTCCAGTTATCAGAGCTGCGTCTTGTGTGTCCAGCAAATGACCAGGATCGGTTTTTATTCCCTGGGATTAAAGAATAAAAGTTCCTATTGAATGACAGCAAGCAAAGATCTTAGACTGCAAGGAATTGATCAAGTATATTGGAAAATTGTTAAAAGGTGTTATCTGGTGAAATAAAATTGGCCTAGCCTCAGGTTAGGCCATCAATATCTGATCGTTGGGGGTTTGACTCTCGTCAAACCGCCATTTAAAGCGGCCACAACGCTTCCATGAGCACTGCTTCCCCTTTATTGCTTACACCACTTCATACTGTATACCGCCGACCAGTTCGTATTGGCGTAGCGCAATGTTACAGCTTTCCCTCAGGCCTTATGCACACGGTCGTGCCCGTAATCACAGCCCGCGATTGTGGGCACGGCCGCGCGCCACATTTTCGATCTGTTCTCCCATACAAAGTATGGAAGCGTGGCCCGCAAAATCCGAAAAGTAGGACATGCTCCATATTTCCCGGCACGGACACCTTTCCGTAGCGCTACGGAAAGGTGTCCGCGGCCAATAGAACCGTGCGGGTCCGTAATTGCGGCGTTTTTCCCACAGTCATTTATTCAACTGAAAATAAATACGCTTCGAATAAAATCCTGATTTTGAAACGTTTTCTGGAGATGCATTCCCTTTTCAAGGGCGCAGTCACACGCTGCAGATTTTGTTGCAGAAATTTCTGCGACTGACTGCGTTTCATTCATCTGAATGGCGTTGTTTCTGCAGCAAATCTATGGATTTCTGAAAGTCCTATGAATGGACCTGGCGGCAGTCGTGGCCTCAAGGACAGTTGTATCTGGTGCTGTATAACGAGGTCCTTGTATCCTGAACATGTGTCGCTATATATACAGCGCTATAAGCTGTCCGGACAGATGTCAGCGCGCTGGGAATGGTCTGGCACGGTTTGTGTCCTCCCCTGCAGGGGATTGCTGGTTTTCACTGAACGGACCCCCTGCTGTGAACAGTTGCTTTTGCTGTCAGCCGACTTGTGTCCACCGTTAACCATTTCAGTGCTGCTTGTCTACATGCTCAGATTTCAGTAGAAGCATGGGGGAGGTGTATTATAGTATAGCAGATACACTTCTCCCAGCCATGGAAATACGAAGTATCCCTGCCCTTCACCAGACAGGAGCGTGTGATCGTCACCACAGATAGTAATGGCTTCCGGCAGCTGCTGGGGCTTGGCCTTGTGTTTAAAAATAAATTCCTGGGTATCCAAGGAAACCCACTGTATACTCTAAGGTACCTATAGCGGTCATTAGGGCCAATGTTTTCCAAGACGGCGCACATTTGGCTGTGTGGGTATTTTTATGGTGAGGTCTGGGGAGATGGCTGTCAGGAAAAGAAAGTTTGGCGGACGGTTCTCTTTGGCGTATAGCCAGCGTTAAGTGAATGCTTAAGGACAGAAGTTTTTCTGTGACAGTGTTTCATTTGTTTTTTTTTCTTCATTTTACACACCAAGACTTTCCGGCTCAAAATGGTTGATCATGTCAAGTGTTACATGTGGATTCACTGCAGATTTAACCCTTACATTGGAACGGGTAAAATCCGCTGTCCACCACAGAATGGGCACGCTGCGGATTTACATTTGGAAAATATTCCACATCATGTAGACGAGATTTGCTCAAAACCCATCTACATGTCTGGTGTTGTAATCCGTAGCGATTCTGTCCCATATTGACCCGGCCGAAGATTCACCATTCATATGTATTGCCAGCGGATTCTCGCCTGAATCATGAACGTGGCCTTGTAGTCCATGCACACTGTAAAGCCACGTGCACAGATCTTTGGTTCTCGCAGAGATTATGGTATCTCGGACCTAACGTTTCTAGAGGAGAAGACCTCCAAAAGGCTGGATTCACAGTCTTGCTGCGTTCTTTGTGCGTTTTTCATGGTGTTTTTAATGGCGTGTTTTGTCTTTTTTGCAACCTGATGTTACATTAAAGTCCTATAGTGAAATATCAAATGCTACACGCAACTGTTATAAAGGCAATTTTGTGGTCCATGGCGTTTTTTTTCCAAAAGCAGCCTTCTCTGGGTATGGCGGGTTTTTTCCCAGACGGTTTTCCCCATAGGCTTCTCTACAGGACACGAACAATGCCAGAATAAAGCATGTACAAAATGACACAAACTGATTGGAAAATACATCTTAGGGTATGTTCACACGGCCTATTTACGGACGTAAATCGGGCGTTTTTGCCCCGAATTACGCCCGAAAATAGCGCCTCAATAGCGCTGACAAACTTCTGCCCATTGAAAGCAATGGGCAGACGTTTGTCTGTTCACACGAGGCGTATATTTACGCGCCGCTGTCAAATGACGGCGCGTAAATAGACGCCCGCGTAGAAGAATTGACCTGTCACTTCTTTGGCCGTAATTGGAGCCGCTATTCATTGACTCCAATGAATAGCAGCGCTAATTACGGCCGTAATTGACGCGGCGTTCAAGCGCCTGCACATGCCGGTACGGCTGAAATTACGGGGATGTTTTCAGGCTGAAACATCCCCGTAATTTCAGCCGTTACGGACCCCCGCCGTGTGAACATACCCTTACATTTTAATAACGTGAACGATTTTAGAAGCTTTTTTTGATGCCGTTAAAATTGCCAGAAAAATTGTGTGAAGGCCGTGGACTGGATTCACACGAGCACGTTCGGTCCGTAAAGGACAGAACGTATTTTGGCCGCGAGTCCCGGACCGAACACACTGCAGGGAGCCGGGCTCCTAGCATCATAGTTCTGTACGACGCTAGGAGTCCCTGCCT
This sequence comes from Rhinoderma darwinii, assembly GCF_050947455.1. Taxonomy (NCBI): domain Eukaryota; kingdom Metazoa; phylum Chordata; class Amphibia; order Anura; family Rhinodermatidae; genus Rhinoderma; species Rhinoderma darwinii. The sequence continues at coordinate 126,563,179 of NC_134692.1, forward strand.
CTCTACAGGACAACTGTCCCGTACTGAAAACATGATTACAGTGGAGTCAATGAAAAACTGGTCCAAAAATGTCCCAAGAAATAACCTTCACTTCTTTTGACACGGCGTCTTTTTACGCGCCGTATTTTGAAAACTACGTGTAAAATTACGCCTCGTGGGAACAGAACACCGTAAATCCCATTGCAAGCAATGGGCAGATGTTTGGAGTCGTAACGAAGCCGTTTTTTTCCAGCGTAATTCGAGGCGTAAAAGGCCCGAATTACGTCTGAAACCACTGCGTGTGAACATACCCTTATAGGTTCCGTAAGGCTGATATAATGGCTTCTGTCTTTTTGCCACATAAATTAATGCCACAGGATGTTTGACAGAATGTACGACAGATTCCTAACGGAACATCTGATTCTGATGTGGACACGTCCTTACATACAGAGTTCTCTACATTTATAACGTATCTTATGTTACTAAGGCCCTGTTCACATCTGCATTGGAGGCTCCATTAGGGGCCTCCGTTGCGGATCCGGTAAGATCAGACGCCTTGGTGGAAAGCTGACAGAACCCATTAAAGTCAATGGGTTCCGTCGGCCGCCGATGGCGTCCATTGTGCAATGGGACCATTGCTTCCGTTATATCCTTGTTCTGCTCCTCTGATGGAACAAAAAGGGAGATCTTCAAGTGGGGGGGGGGGGTGCCAGTTCAAGAAGACGGCCTAGAAGAGCTTGCTTTTGTATGTCTGTAAATACCGTTCCTGGTCTTCATGACCTCCTCTTGTAGACCACCATTGAAAAGTAAAGAGCTGCTGTTTATAGACCTTTTATCCTAGTCAGTGAGTCACCTATGTAGGAAAATATTCCTCCCCCATAACACACTTCTCCGATGTCTGCTACGCATCAGACCGGAAGATATGAATGTAATCTACTAAATACGAGTCCTCTATACATACATGGGGGAGCTGTGCCAGTACTTATTTTTCTACCCATGCTATCCGAGAGCTTTGTTTGCCCTCTTATGATGCCAATGCTGTTTGAGAATGCAATGTGTGAATCAGAATTCATAAATTCCCATTCATTGGTATTATACAGAACTAGGGAAATGTCAAATTTCCCATACTCCACTTCTGTGCTGTCTGGTATTTGACGGCCCCTCTGTGTGTGGCCTGTAGGGGGTGCCGTCACATGCAGCAGAAACTTTCTGCAACTAAAAATAGGTTCCTTTCATATGAATGTGATTGTTTCTGCAGCAGGTGCATGGACTTCTGCAATAAAATCTGCCGTGTGTGACTGCAGCCTTACACCAAACTAAGAAATGGATGAACAGGATTTTTTTTTAGAGATTGATAGGAGTACAACTCAAGGACTTTTAGTTAAATATTGCGTTTTGAGGGGGGGGGGGGGCAGTTGCTCTCCGAAGCTGACAAACCACAGGCGAGTGATCGGTAGTCTGAAAAATGATGGCCGAGGATCTGGTGGACTCTTTCATCCCTAGAGTTTTTATAGCTGTTTGTGGTGGAAACTTTGATATTGGTGCCTAGTGAAAGATCTTGCGACATTTTACACAAGCCGCTGCTGCCAAAAGCAATGAGCAGCGTTTACCAGTCGTACCGCAGATGGCGTGTTTTTATCATTCGTTGCTGGAAAGCAATTCCTGATGGTGATCGGCCGATGTAAAACACTCCTATATTTTTGGCCCAGTTTCCGGTTTTACAAAACTGCATTTTTTGCAATGGTTTGGCATTTTTTTATTTTTGCTGCAATTTTGAATAGACAAGAGACCAAGCAATAACCAAACAGACGTGTGAATACACCGATCAGACCAACATCCTGTCCGTTATTTAAAATATTATTTATTTATTTTTTTAGATCAAGGCAAATGAGTTCAGTAGCCATCACTTATTAATAAGGTGCCATCAGAGCACATAACCGTGATTGTATTGGTGAAGCCTTTTATTTTGGTCCCATCATATTCTAATCCTGCGTGAACTTTTTCACACAAGTTTATGATCAGTCATTTTTGGTAGAATTGTAAGATATGTAAAATCCAGCCCTGAATGGTCCCAAGTTGTCAAAATGACACTATTAATACTTTGGGAGCTTAATCAAGACGGGTGTAAAGGAAAAGTGGAGTAGTTGCTCATGGCAACCAATCAGGTTGCTGCTTTTGTTTTTCAGAAATAAAGGTGCGATCTGCTGTGTTGCTATGGGTAACCACTCCACTTTTTTCCTTTTCACCCGTTATGCTAAACCTTCCCCCAACGTAATATTTTCCAACATATTCTACTGTATAGGCATTCGACGGGAAATGTCGCCCGTCGACTCCTGTCACCCTATGCTGCATGGTATATTTTGCAAGATGCCTCTGTATTAAATGGTGTAGACAACAACGCCATTCAATACAGTACAAAAAGGTATGCTGACTCATGGCTAGGACTAAGAATGCAGTTGGCGTTTGAAACGCGTAAGCGTATTGGTCCTTTGTCTTTATGCGTTGGGTGGATTTTTAATGTTTATACAATAAAGTCCTGCGATTTCTTCATGAAATGCTGGATCGTACCTTCTTTTTGCTGCTGCGGAAGACGCCTGGGCTGGAGCGAGGTCTGTGCACTGGATCGCTGAAGAGCTGGAAAAATATTTTCATTTCACTCTATGCAGACACCTACGTCAAGTAAATGGGGTTCTCCGGATACGTTTGCCGTTTTCTCCGGGAGCCTTCCTGATGCATACCGTACATCGAATATCGCTTTATCCGGAGTGCTCTCACATGGTATCTCATCTAGCTGGTCAGAATAACTTTGCTATATTTAATGCTGTATATTTAGACAATGACAATTCGGTAGTAATATTAATCCTCTACTCTGATCTATTTACATGGTCCCCATACGGGCCAGGATAGATGAGAATTTCCCATGCTGCATAGCAGGAATCCTGCGCAGTTGCGTTGCCACACACATGTACATGATCTGACCCTGTAGCTGACCGCACTGGATACACGCAGGACGTTTTTATAGATTTTATGCAGATGTATTAAATATTCATGTTCCTTGTTTTCTTTTGAAAGTGTTTGTCTATGGGAAGGCTGTAGGAGAGGACGCGCTGTTTTGATGACTCAGGATGGGTGTGTTCCTTTCCTGCCTCGGAAACTATTTAGCCTCTTCTGCAGCGCTCTGTTTACTCGTGGGCTCCTTCTTATCACTCGTGTGTAGTCCTGAATTTTGTTTGGTCTTTGGACGTTGCAGAAATGAGATGTGTGTATTTATAGGATGAGGCTGAATCTGCTCTGGTTAGCCAATTTGGAGCATGCACTGTTGCTTTTAAGTCGCTTTCAAGCATTTACTGTCTATTATGGAGTTCTCTGTAAAGCTGGACATACACGTTAAGATAATGGGGGTTTATCAAAATTAGTAGAAGGGAGAAACGGAGGAGCGGCCTGTATCCGGTCACTGCTTTATTTTTCCATAGGATCTCTGAAAGCTAAAGCGGTTACCTGATCCGTTCTGATGGGTAGCGTCCATCATAAGTGATCAGGTAACGGCTTTAGCTTTTAGCTTACTACCACTTTTCCCTTGCACTCGTTCTGATCTCCGCTATTCTGTTTTGAGCATTGGTGTATTTGTTTAAAGAGAATGGCGCTCTTAAAAAAAAAAAACAAAAAAAAAAACCTGTAAATGGAATTCATAGTGTTAAAAATTCTATTCCGCCATCTTGATTTTGGGAAAGCTGGGTAATTAACAATATGGCCGGCATAGTGGTAATCGGCAAGCTTTTCTGTCGTAGGGCACATTGACATGGGTGGGACGAGGGTTGTGGATCACCCTGTTTGGATCCTGTGTCCAGAGTCGTCATTTAGCCTTGGATATGAATGTCAAACTTTCATCCCACCCTGACCATCCTTATCGTAAGACATGATCGTCCATTCAACACACACCCAATAGCGTCATCCCCACTGTCCCGACAATGTGTATGGCCAGCTTATTAGTATGTATGTAATATAACACTGTAATGTTGGGTTTTTTTCTTTTGCACTTTTACTTGCTACAGCGTGATCTGAAACCTTGAGAATGGATTATTCCCATCTTCACACGTATGCTCCTCCCCAGTGTCTTCCCGAAAACACTGGGTACACCTATTCTCTAAGGTGAGACTTTGCTCGTCCCTCAAGCATGTTCTTGTTCCATGATCTTAGTCCGCAAGTGACATCTGTTGCCCTGTGCTTAGAGAGAGGATACTTGGGATTAGACCGTCCAGACAATGTGCAGTAAGCCGGGCTATAATTGTCCATGCACTGGAAAAGGTGAGGATCTGCCACTGACAGCAGCCGTCAGCGTGAAGGAGCAACTATGGAAGGCAGCAACCGGCGTCTTTCCATATGTTCTCAGCAGGACCGGTAATCCTCATATTTTGTATGTATTTACCAGGTCGCTCTGCATGTTACAGATCACTTGTCTTTCAAAAACTCCGTTCAACAATTTCTTCAATTTCCGAAAAGTTGGGCGAGGATTGAGATGGCTGCCAACTATTGCAGCGGTTGTCACTCAAGTACGCGTATTTTGGATAAACTGCTCCGTATTTAGCCCTTTAAAGCGTTCATGGATATTCCATCGTGGAGTACCTCAGCTTGCTTTCTTGTCGTAGATGTTCTGGTCCCACTTGCCTACAGAGGGTCTGCGCAGTTATCCGGACTCTGTGGGTGTTGCTATATGTGCTAGGTTGGCCAAAATATATAATTTTTAAAGGAGCCCTCCAGGAAAAAGTGACGTTACCCTTAGTGCTGGGCCTTAGATTTAAAAAAAAATGCCAGAAGTCATGTCCCACCCCCTTTAGTTCTGTCTTGACCTAACACAATTGATCAGTCTTTCCTGGAGTTTTTCCTTTAAGGCCTCATGCACACGACCGTAGCCGTGTGCACGGCCGTGATTTTCGGGTCGGCCGGCTGCGGACTGTCAGCCGCAGGCCGCCCGCAAATCGCGGGACATGCACATGGCCGCGGCCATTGTTTTCAATGAGCCCGGACCGCAGAACCGGGCCGTAATAAGACATGCCCGTTCTTTCTGCGGTCCGGGCTCCCGGGCCGTGCACGGACCGCAAAAACTACGGTCGTGTGCACGGCCCCATAGAAAAGAATGGGGCCGCAATTCTCCCGTGGATTTTCGGGGGAATTGCGGCCGCAAAAACACGGTCGTGTGCATGAGGCCTAAGGCTTCGTTCCCATCTGCGTCAGATCTCTGTTCAGGCGACCCATCGGAGCTTTCAATCCGAACGTAACCCTGACGGAAACCATAGGTATCCGTTTGCATCACTATTGATTTCAATGGTGACTGATCCGGTGCAAATGGTTTCAGTTTGTCTCAGTTGTGCAAGCGTTCTGTTTTGACGGAATGAATAGCGCAGTCGACTAACGACGGAACCCTTACACAACTGAGACAACCGCAAACCATTTGCACCATATCCGTCACTATTGAAATCAATGGTACAGAAAAAAAAATGGCGACCGCACACTGCGAACACTGTCACCTAAACCGCTAAATATAAATAAATCTACTTACAATAGGGAGGTTCTTAGCGCACATTGTGTTTGCCCACCTGCCACGACAAGGTGTCCTCCGTAGGTTGGGACCTGCTCTGCACATACACCCAGAACTAGGACTAAGCCTACATATATATCTGGGGATGGTAGGAACCAGCCTTAAAAAGGCTCTGTCACCAGATTTTGCAACCCCTATCTGCTATTGCAGCAGATAGGCGCTGCAATGTAGATTACAGTAACGTTTTTATTTTTAAAAAACGAGCATTTTTGGCCAAGTTGTGACCATTTTTGTAGTTATGCAAATGAGGCTTGCAAAAGTCCAAGTGGGTGTGTTTAAAAGTAAAAGTCCAACTGGGCGTGTATTATGTGCGTACATCGGGGCGTTTTTAATACTTTTACTAGCTGGGCGCTCTGATGAGAAGTAACATCCTCTTCTCTTCAGAACGCCCAGTCGATCTTACCTGCAAACGCTGATGCTGCTGCAGAATCAACTGTAGCCTCTGGTGCCGATGTGGCCGTCACGATGCAGGACCTGTGAGTGACGTCACAGAAGCTGGGCGTTCTGAAGAGAAGTGGATGATACTTCTCTTCAGAGCGCCCAGCTAGTAAAAGTATTAAAAACGCCCCGATGTACGCACATAATACACACCCACTTGGACTTTTACTTTTAAACACACCCACTTGGACTTTTGCAAGCCTCATTTGCATAACTACAAAAATGGTCATAACTTGGCCAAAAATGCTAGTTTTTTAAAAATAAAAACGTTACTGTAATCTACATTGCAGCGCCGATCTGCTGCAATAGCAGATAGGGGTTGCAAAATCTGGTGACAGAGCCTCTTTAAACTAATTAATATCACCCAGGGCACAACTGAGACAAATGGAGACCATTTGTGAAATCAATGGTGAAGCAAAAGAAACCTATGGTTTCCATTTGTTTGAGTCAAGGCTCCGTTTCCATTCACGTAGCAGCAGTCCGTGATGCCTCTTTATTTCTGGTTGTGATTGTATTCACAAGGGCCCCTGTGACGAATGTATGGTCTATTTAAAACATGGGCCACAGCTGTTCTCTTCACGTGGGCCGTGCACCTCTAACAATAACGAACTTAAAGGGGTTGTCCAGGATTTTAAAAACAAACCACACCACATGTTTCCATGTGTTGTGTACGATATTGAAGCTCGACTCCATTGAAGTTAATGAGGCTGAGGTGCAATACCACACCCAACCTGTGGACAGGTGTGGTGCTGTTTCTAGAAGAAACCTTGGTTATCTAATCCTGAAAAAGCCCCTTTTAGAGGCAGGAATTAGCCTGAGGAAAACGGCTCCTTTCTCCCACACATGGGATAAGGAAGATGGGGGCGTCATGCCCGATGTGGAAATAATAGTAGTAAAGGGTTGGGGGGTGCTATTTTCACTTTATGTATAATAAAAATACAACGTACTGAAACATGAGCTTGTGTGTGAGCGATTTTGTATTTGCTTTTTCCTGCGGAGTACATTGTTGGTAGCGGCTGTAGCCTGGCAGCTGGCAGCGTGTCTCCAGCGCCAATATCTCTACAGCCGATGAGTCAGATGTTTAGTATTTAGGTATAACCCCACCCGGTGATAGTATGTCGGCATAAACACAGCAGACATGTTTACTATGTGTGGCTTTTGTGGTAAAGTTTTAGTGTAGGTTTTGTTTCTCTTTTGACCGATTTTTGAAAACTTTTTTTTTTCCCCCCCTTTCCTAATATGTAAAGGGAAAGTCTAGAAGTTTTTACTTCTACTTTATGATGTTGGCTTCTCGTTTTGTTTGAAGGGATTTTCTGGTTTTATATAAATTAAGGCTCAGTCCTTGTATAAGGAGAAGTTGTACAGATTTCTGATAAAGTTTGCTTCAATTACTCACGTGTTTCCGAGATCCCTGCTGAAAGGGGTTTTCCCACCAGGGACATTTATGACATATCCACAGGATATGTCATAAATGTCCAAAAGATGCGAGTCTCGCCTCTGGGACCCGCACCTATCTCTAGAACGGGGAGCCCTAAACACCGTTCTACCTTCTGCTCTCGCTGCCTCCCGGACACTTCCTGACTTTGTGGTCGGGAGTTCCGAAAACAGCGTAACTCGCTGAGCTGTTTCTGTAGGTCCCATAGTAGTGAATGGTGGACTCACAGGCTTTTTCCATGACTCCTGGCAGCAGTAAAACAACTATTTACATGAAATATTAGTAGTACTTTTGTATTAACATGCGGATTTCACCCTTCTGAATACAATAGGTGAAACTTATTGAAAAGTCTGTGACTGTCACTGCAAGGTGTGAATGAGGTTTTCTAAAACCCTATTCTCTTGCATTGCTTGTACTTCAAAGATACATCTGAACCCACAAGTGAACCTGGCCCAAGAGGACACCCTTGCAGCTTCCCTTTCTCCTGGTGACACATTCACTTTAAGGCTGAGTTCCCACGGGTCGGATATGCTGCGTAAAAACTGCGCGGCTTATTGGACCTGGAACCCGTAGCACTTACATCTGAAAAACCGCACCACATTGTACGGTTTTTCGAATGGAATTTCCGCTGCGAAATGCAGAACTGGAAAGTAAAAACTTTCATGCCTCCACCCCCCTTTCCTGCACGTAGTCCACCCTCCTAAGATGACTTTGCAGGTAATGTGACCCTGCAGCATGTGATTGGCTGCACCAGTCACCTGGGATGAAACGTTATCCCAGGAGGCCGGTCTACAGGAAGGAGGAGAGCGTTCTGGGTAAGTGTGATATTTTTATTTAACTTTTTTTTTTGGAGTTGCAATTCGCAAGTTAACCCTGGCTTACTGTTGCGGGTTTTGCATCCCCACTGAATTCAATGGGGAAAACATGCTGCAGATTTAAATTCCGCAGGTCAATTAACGTTTATGCTGCAGATTTTTTCCGCAGCGTGGGCATGAGATTTTCTAAATGTTATCCACTTTGCTGCTACTGTAAATGCTGCGGAGTTTCCACACAGAATTCCGCAGCGTTTACGCTATGTGGGAACCCGGCCTACGGCTGGGTTCACACGAGCACATTACGTCCGTAATGGACGGAACGTATTTCGGCCGCAGTCCCGGACCGAACACAGTGCAGGGAGCCGGGCTCCTAGCACCATACTTATGTACGATGCTAGGAGTCCCTGCCTCGCTGCAGGACAACTGTCCCGTACTGTAATCATGTTTTCAGTATGGGACAGTAGTTCCACGGAGAGGCAGGGACTCCTAGCGTCGTACACAACTCCCTGCAGTGTGTTCGGTCCGGGACTTGCGGCCGAAATACGTACCGTCCATTACGGATCGAATGTGCTCGTGTGAATCCAACCTAAAGGGGTTGGCCAAGACTTGAAAAAAATCTGGCTGCAGGAGGTGTTATATAGCAAAAAAAAAACACTATACTTACCTGCTGAATCCCCTAACGCTCCAGTGGTACCCGCCGTTACTTGTTTATTTTTCTTTAGTAATGTGCCATACATCCACATGAACGCCTCAGTGGGGAGTCCAGCATGTACGGCACTTCACCGCTGCTGGAGAATAAACTAAAGCCGGCGGGGACTACTGGGGCAACGGCAGGGGATTTAAAAGGGGCACATAGTGTGGTTTTTATTTTATAACCTTTTCCTGCAGCCAGATTAATTTAGGACAACCCTTTTACGTTTGAATGGAAATTAGTTAAATGTTTGATTTATAGTGTTGGGGTTCATTAACACATTGAGGTACAATTAGAACGGCATTGAAATAAACGCATCCAAACGCCGCATGAGTTTTTAACGGCAACCACATTGAAAAAGGCATCAAATAATGGTGAAATTGTATGAGGTTTTTCAATGCGGGTTTCGCCACACTGCGACGTGTGAATAGACCCTTATGGTGGATGACTGACTTCACTACTTCTCCCCAACAGGCCAAGTGTAGTGTGACAGAAGTGCAGCATTCATTATCAGAAGACTATTTGCCAGTCCTAGAACATAACCAGCTATTGATTGATAATCCTGCAGGCACGTGTGGCGGACGCGTCAGTGCGGGGCTTCACACTACCGGCCTGTTGCACTTCAGTACTATTTGGCAGCCGACGTGCGCTGTGTTTTTGCCACATGCTGCTGAGAGACACATGGTTGTTGGAAATCGTGAATGACTCTTGTCAAGAGGATCTGTATAATGAGTCCATTGATGCAGACCGTGGTCTTTTCACCTTACCAGGCGGGCCTCAAGTGTTTAAGGGAGCGCAGTATTCCTCCAGGATTTTATCTTTTGCACTTCTGTACATGGATTTGCTTTGCAGATCTTTTATTATTATCCTGTTACTGAAAAGGCCAGACATGTGGTGCAGGAGCAATCCAACGATTAGGAAATGGCTGCAAGTTTACACTTTAGAGCTGCCAAGGACTTGCTGTAATGAGGGGATCTGTAGCCGTTGTCCTGGTCAGCAAGTACTGCAAATAATACAAGTCTTAGGCCGTTTCTTGTCTTTGGGTTTTGTATTACGGCTCTGTGCAACTTGGCGCTTGTATGGAGCGGTATTACAGCCATGTGCCTGAGCCCTTAGAGCATGCCCGCACACGCACCGCACACCACACGCGCACCCCGCACCGCACACCACACCCGCACCGCACACCACACGCGCACCCCGCACACCACACGCGCACACCGCACACCACACGCGCACCGCACACCACACGCGCACCCCGCACCGCACACCACACGCGCACCCCGCACCGCACACCACACGCGCACCCCGCACCGCACACCACACGCGCACCCCGCACCGCACACCACACGCGCACCCCGCACACCACACGCGCACACCACACGCGCACCCCGCACACCACACGCGCACCCCGCACACCACACGCGCACCCCGCACACCACACGCGCACCCCGCACACCACACGCGCACCCCGCACACCACACGCGCACCGCACACCACACGCGCACCGCACACCACACGCGCACCCCGCACCACACGCGCACCGCCCACCACACGCGCACCCCGCACCGCCCACCACACGCGCCCACCACACGCGCCCACCACACGCGCCCACCACACGCGCCCACCACACGCGCCCACCACACGCGCCCACCACACGCACACGCACCACACGCACACGCACCACACACACACACCGCACACACGCACCGCACACACGCACCGCACACACACCATATACATACCACACACGTAAGAAATGCCATGGTTTATCAAGCATTTCTATAGTCATGCACCATACGTAGAGCCTGCTGCATTTTGATACAAAAGCCACTGACAAAGTCCTACAAAAATATACGAAGAACTGTCCGCGGAATTGTATTTAAAGAAACAAAAAGCATCAAAATGCTGTTTACATCTGAATATAGCCTAAAGCAGATTTCAGTGGCCATGTCTCAACTACCAGAAAAATTGCTGCATTTTCCAGCAGGTGCTGCTAGAAAAAAACAAACTTGACTGTTCCGTCTGAATATATCCTTAACACGTGTTAGAAGCGCCGCGGAAAGGTCCGCATCGTATACAAGCCAAAGCACGCAAAGAAGTCCCCTGAATATTCACACCAAATGGTGCATTAATTGGAATATTTATGGACGGATTGACACCGTAGAAAACGGCTTCCAGGAAAAAAAGGGCCGATCGCATGTAGGAAAATGTCATCACAGGGGGCAGCCTGAACACAGAACAGGAAGAGCAGGGACGAGTTGCTATAGCGACGCAGCGAGAGGTAAGTATAGGCTTTATTTTGTAATCACAGCAATTTACACAAACCATATAATTTGTTGTGGAATTTGTCTTCCCCCATTGAACTTCATGGGGAAATTCTGCAATAAATGCGCAGCGAATCCGCAGCATAAATTGACATGCTGCAGAGTTATTCTTCGTACCGCAGGTCAATTTATTCTGGTGTTCTGTGCAGTGTTTTGTTTTTTTTTGGGTGGTTTTTTTTTATGCAACGTAGAGGAGACGGGTTAAAATCTCATCCACTTTGCTGATATGGTAATGTGCTGCAGACTTTCCGTCCGCAAATCTGGACAGAAAATCTGCAGCGAATACGCTCTGTGTGAACATACCCAGAGAGAGCGGTTTATTCATTGACACTGAAGGGAATCTGTCACCCATCAATGGAATGCTTTAAATTTTTTTCCCTGCACTGGGCAAGGATCTCCTAATGTCCGTGGCATGATAATTACAGATCCCCGACCACTTGGATCTTTCGTTGCATTTCGTCTGTGCGCTACATTCTCTGACCCCAAATTTTTTTTAGATGTTCTTGTTTGAAAAAAAAAAAAAGTCTATCAATTTGGGTCATGGTTTAAATCCCAATGAGCAATTTAAATAGTTTGTCTGCCTAGTTATTTTTAATTATCACCATTTTTTTTCTGGCTCAATGATATGTATGAAGATTCTGATGGACTCTTGGGGCAGCTTATCGGACCTCGGCTCTGAATCGAACCAACCTCCCCCTGTGCAGCGTGGTCTTAATGGGGTTGTATAAGATAAGAAATACAAGGCTGTTTTCTTCTAGCGCCACTCTTGTCCATGGGTTGTGTCTGGTATTGCAGCTCCGCCCCATTAATGCGAATGGGACAAAGCTGAAAGCAGACCATGGACGAGAATGGCGCTAAAAAAATGCAGCCTATTTTTATTAATGTTATACAACTCAAATAATGCGGAATAGTCTTGGAAACTGCCGCACAGGGAACCGGGCTGAAGTCTGACTTTCCAGAAAAACTTCACCCATAGTTCATCTTTTTGATGTTTCATGGTCCTTGTATTTTACGGTTTTATGTTTTGTTTCCCCCTTTAGTTGCATGAAGAGTAACCTGTGCTTCCCTCTTGTAGCTCCAGTTATTCCTCGGCCGCATTGGACTTTGAGAACTTACATAAATTGGATCCGGTGTTTGATTCTCCAAGAATGTCGCGGCGCAGTTTGCGTTTAACGAATACAACAGCCAACTTTTCTGATGATCTCCTCAATAGCAGCATCCACTCCAATGTCTCTTATTCTGGAAGTGTTTCTAATGACCGGTCAATTAACAGGCAAGTCGGGTACAAGAGATTTGTAAGGAATCAAAAAAGTGATCTGTTTTTTTTTTGGTGGCTTTTTTTTAAATTTAAGACAATGGTGTCCAGGATTAGAAAAAACATGGCTGCTTTCTAACCCGAAAGAGCGCCACACCTGTCCGTTGCTTGTGTGTGGTATTGCAGCTCAGCTTCATTGTAGTGAACGGGGCTGAGTTGAATACCACACATAACCTATGGACTGGAGTGGCGCTGTCTTTGGAAGAAAACGGCCATGCTTTTTCTAAACCGGAGCAACGCCTTTTAAATTACCGGACGTGTACAATGAGGCTGATTTTTGATTTTTTTTTTTCGTATGTCTCAAGGTAGAAGCTATTTTTCTCTTTTTTTCATCCAAAGAGTATATTTATATTTGTTAATCAAAAGTCAGAGCGACGTTTGCTAAATCCGAAAGTAACAACCAATATGGCTGCACTTCCCGTTGACCGTTTTTGCCTGGCTTTTCAGTTAAATAAAGTTTAACGACTGTGTAATGGTCAGTTTTACAATATATTGTGTATCAATTTCTCAATTATCAGGGTCTCTGCTTGCTGACAGTGAATGGGAAAATTTTTACTTGCATCCAGAGGCTGAAGCCTGTATAGACATACGTGTCAATGCTGAGAGTTTGCTACAGTTCATTCAAGTTTAGATAACTCTGTAAGCAAAGTATAACCGCTGCACAAATCCCTTGTCCTGTTAGGTTGGATTCACACGAGCATGTTCGGTCCTTAATGGACGGAACGTATTTCGGCCGCAAGTCCCGGACCGAACACCATGCAGGGAGCCGGGCTCCTAGCATCATAGTTATGTACGACGCTAGGAGTCCCTGCCTCTCCGTGGAACTACTGTCCCGTACTGAAAACATGATTACAGTACGGGACAGTTGTCCCGCAGCGAGGCAGGGACTCCTAGCGTCGTACATAACTATGATGCTAGGAGCCCGGCTCCCTGCATTGTGTTCGGTCCGGGACTTGCGGCTGAAATACGTTCCGTCCTTTACGGACCGAACATGCTCGTGTGAATCCAGCCTTGGGCTTCGCTCACATCTGCGTCAGGGCTCCGTTCATGGGTTCTGTCAGAGCGAATGTATCTTATATATGGTCGGTTTTAGTGTTACGGTGCCCCTACACATTAAATGAATTATGGCCAAACCCGCCAATTTTAGTTAACGATTGTGTATTGGGGTGTCCTGGAGTGAAAGGGATTTGGCACGTTTGATTTCATCATACCCGATCCTTTGTTCTCACGGAAAATAGGTTGCTGCCAAAGTTGTCTGTCAGCGGCTTATTGCCCTCTCCCCATTGAGTACTCATGTGAGCGTGACTGAGCGTGTATATTTGGTTGGGAGGAATAGCTGTTGGCCCAACGGGCATTTGGTATCCGCCATCTAAGGTGTGAGTGTGTGATCAGCTTTTAAATATTGTCTAAACAGCTTGTACCTGGAGTGAAATCCTTTGTGCTTGGGACTGTAAATACCAACGTTTCTACTGATGGCTTCCAAGTTTGTAGCTGCCATAGTGATCAGATATAACCGTTGGCTAATATAATATTGGCATCTCGCCCTTTTAAATACAGGAACGGTTCAAATCGCTCCAAACAGAGATCAGATTTCCCTCCCTGTCCTGCCAGTCGACTATAGGCGCTCATTACTGAGCTGTAGTCACCACCCCAGATTCACTTCAGGAGATAAGAGTATATCTGGGAATTCTCGGAATGCAATTGCCCAATAAACCAAACTTGCGCTCCCCCTGATGTAATGTGAGAGAGAGAATGTGAAATTTGGGGGTTGGCATTTGATTCCCGTTCATACAAATCTGTATTTTGTAATACTTCAGGTCTGGCAGACAACAGCATAACAGCAGCATACAGTCTTTATCCAGCAGCCGACATCTCTCAAGGAAAGGAGTTGCCAATGCGTCCTTCCAGAGCAGCTTTAGCACAAACGGCAATGATACATCCACGTTGTCCACCGTTTTAGATGAGTCGTCGATACGGGAGCAAACTGAGGTGGACCACCTATGGGGTGAGCAGATACATTGCACTGAAGATTGAGTGATCTGAATACATAACGTGAATAGATTTAGATAGATTTGGACTGTATGCATAGAGATATGCTCGGTATTTAAAATGTAGATGGAAGTAGAGGGTCCGACTAGCCCATTACAGTACCAGAGGTGGGCTCCGGCTCTGACACAATAATGGCTCCCAAAGTTTCAGCAAAGGCAGCCCTGTTTGGAGGTGCCCTCGGAGCCAATCACTTACCACCAGCGTCTATTTCTTCGAACATACCATCCGTAAGGTCTAATAAAAGTCTATGGTTGCAGTGATGACGGGTGGGCCACAGAGTTACTGCAGCCCTGCATCAAAGAAGGTTTAGAAGGGGGCTTGCGCTACATTTGATTTACTTACATCTAAGGTTCTGTTCACATCTAAATTTTTCCCTATGTTCGGTGTTTGCTCTAAGAAAGCTCTTGATGAAGAACGTATCTATAGGGCCCCATGCACACAGCGCAGGCCAAGAATGTCCTTTTGGTATACGCCGGGCCGGTATGGGATGGCAAACTTTTCTATTTTTTTTATTTATTTAGTACTATATAGGAAAGCATAGTTTGCAGTGCTTTGTTATGCAGAGGCACATAATGGGAGTAAATGGGCAATGTATGCCTATACCCGGGGGGTCTCTACCTCTGATGCAATGCACAAATGAGATGTGAACAGAGCCTTACCATAGAGGAGTTCCATTTATTAGGAGTGTTGGTGGTCCCATGAAACTATACGATAGGATAGTGCTGGGAGTGCTCCTCCTCCTCCATCCCTCCATCTCCCCCTCCATCTCCTCCTCCTCCATCCCTCCATCTCCTCCTCCATCCACTGTTGCAGCATATCACAGGAAGCCGGCCTGCACGCAGACAAGAGGGGCGCCTCATTTTGGCAATGCTAGTGAAGGTAAGTATTGTTTTGGCGCGGTCTTTCGGAATTGCCTGCAGGTTCTAGGTCGGATACGCCGCATACTTTTTATTTTGAATGCAGCCTATCAGACCTGTGTGAACATAACCTTAACGTTTTGGTTTTTTTTTTGGTTTGTTTTTTGACCATAGGAATACCATTTGAAGTACCGTCATATTGAAACAGACTTTGTAATCTGCTTTTGAAATTCTACTCCAGTCTCCGTCGATATTTTTACGTCCTGTTGTCCATAATGACTTCTACCTGTTTTGGTTGTCTTGATGTAGAAGGCCTCATACACACCACCATATTACAGCTCTATACAACTTCTGAGCTGTACGTGGCCCCAATACTTTACCCATAGAAGTTTATGGGACCATGCTGTACCACCATATACCTCCAATTTAATTTTCTTTTAGGGGAGGTGGTCTTGGTAATATGGATTCCTGGTGCATCCCATTTCTTTTGTCTGGGTGCCCACTTTTATAAGTATTTTTTCCACTTTATAAGCGCTGCACCAGGGTGGGGTTATTGGGCTCCTTCCTTGCAGTATACAGCTGGAAAGTAAATGATTCATGGAAAAAACATGTTTTAGCTGAAAATGCAGCAGCTTTTCTTCTGTAGAGAATAGTCTTTTTGTTGAGAACAAGGGAACGTTTCAGTTTTAGCGTGACGCCGCACCGCTACAGCTGTGATTTCAACAGCTCCCTTTCTGTTAATCACGGTTGCTTAGCAACCCATTCAGCATGCGCTGGATCCGTCTTTGCAATGTAATTTTTTTCTCTTGTATATGATGTGTTTATCCGATCTACCCCCTGATCTTGAGTACCTGGCTGAATTTTTAACGCGAAAAAGAAAATGTTAGCGCACTTTAATTTTTCTCTTGGTTTTTTTTCCCTATAGGCCTTGATCACGACGATCTAAAAGGTAAGTTAGAAGGTTGTACATCCTCATAACTTTCCTTTGACAGGTGAATTACAAAGATTAAGTCTCTATTTTTTTATTTTTTTTTTTATTCTCCCCCCTTAGCTGGGGACACTACAGTGATTCAGGCAAATGGAGATGTACTCACCGCGGAAACCCAAACAACCCTAATAAATGGGTACACGTGCAATGACTGTAGCATTCTCTCCGAAAGGAGTAACGTCCTCACCGCTTACTCTGCTTCTCGTGCGCCAGCCATGTCCTCCTACGCAGTGTCTACGAAGGTGTACTCCCGTGACCGGAGCCACAAGTCAAGTAAGATTTCTGATCTCCAACTATCACTCCTATTCTCCTCATTTGACCGGTTCGGCAATGATTTGGTGTCGTCTCTGCCGCAATGGGAAATATATGGAGGGTTGACTATTCAAATGTTTGGCCATTCATTACAAAAGCCACATGCAAAGCATTTCAAGTCTTCCTGCAGGACGTGCCGTTCTCCTGGCGCGGAGTCGGAGTGCACATTTTACTTGAATTATTCGGGACTTTCCAACATCCGTAAAGATAAAATGAATGTTTAGATAACCCCCCCCCTGTACATTTCCCTTGTGTTTTTCTAATGTGCCAACCAAGGCCATTCCTTGAAAATCCTTGTAATTCTCAATTTCTTTTTCGTTACATTTATTTGTAATTTTCCACTATGCATAGTTCTATGTAGCAATGAAGGGGCTAGTGCCACTCAAAGTGCTTGTCTTGGAAAAACGGAGGGGGTTTAATCTGCTGGATGTGGGTCTGATTTTTTTTTTGGGGGGGGGGGGGGGTTCCTTGCTTTATGGCGAGGTTTCCTGCAGCACCAGACCAAACAGAAGTCAGTAGTCCTTGGAGTTTAAGGTCATATCAAATCCAAGAATGCGCTGGTTGTGCTATTGTCCCCGTCTAGGAGTGTCCCTGTTTGTGTTCCTTTTTTCTTTTTTTTCTTAGGATGTTGGTAGGACTCTAATATTTTAGTGGGGTTTGATCTGCTGTATAATAGTGTTGAGAGCCCAGATTTAGGGCCCTTTGACACGGGCAGATACTCTGCCCGGTAAAAAAGCGCCCATCTCAAATACTGCAGGTCTATCGGCACTTGTTTACACCATGCAAACGGAGCGATGATCGGAAAGTATGGAGAAAAATGATATTTAATACGATTGTTCTTTCCGATACATTTGATTCTTGTCGGCAGAACGTCCCCTGTTTACATAGCTAGATGTGTTGCTGAGAAGAGACTGTTTTTCTGGCCAGCTTACAAATAGGCGTTTGCTCATTTGTGTACAGAGGGAAATTATCTCGTTCGTTCGTTCGTTCGTTCGTTCGTTCGTTCGTTCGTTCGTTCGTTCGTTCGTTCGTTCTTTCATATGTACGATCGTTGGCCCATGTAAAGGAGTTTTAAAACACATTTTCAGTCCCAAGCAGGACTAATGGGGGGTCATCCTCTTGCTCTCAGCATACTGCTGCCATGCAGCTAGGTCGTCCCTCTATCCCTTGGCCTACGGTAGGGCATATGGTCTTTTTCGCATCGGCTTCTTAAATAAGACCTGTCCGTTCTCCAGACATGTCTGAATTAGAAAACACTTGTATTCCGCATTAAAATAAGAATTCTGCAGCATCTTTCCTTAGAACTGTTGTGGTGTTTCTCTGTTGTTCCTCCTGGAAATGTATGAAAAAATGGATAGCTGGACAATGGCATTTATCTTGCCAGTGGGGCGTGTCCCTACACAGCCTGACAGTCAGCACTGATTGGACAATGTCAGTGTGTAGAGACACACCCCATTGAGAAGGAGAATAGTGACTCAAATGTCAATGCACTCATACGCTTTCAGGAGGAATAACCGAGGAACGGCACAACCAAGAGTTGTAAGAAAAGATGCTCCAGAGTTGTTCTCTTGGAGGGGATATAAGTATTAAAAATGTCAGGGCAGCCGAAAGATCCGATTTAAAAGGATTGTCCCATTAGGACCACCCCCGTCTGCCATTTTAGAAGCCCCCGCGGAGAGCTGTTCTGGCAGACTCGGCTTGTCCTTGCATTATGTGGACGGCCATTCAATGGCTGCTGCTAATAAAGTGTGTAACTGGCCGCAGCTTCCCCCAGCGATGACCGCGCCACGAGAGAACCACTTTTCAGACGCCTCAGTGTCCCAGTCTAATGTACAAGGGAAGAATCTGAGGAAAGACTTTTTTTTTCCTTTCTGCGACAAATCCTAAATCGCACCTTCGTGTTAGAAATGACTTGTTTTATGTAAAGTTTCAGACTTCTGATTTCTCTTGTTAGGAGAACTTCCTCATTATGCGCACAAGACAATGGTGCTGGTCAGAAGTGCGATGTCGTCCCTGACGGCACTGCTCGTGAATCTCTTTCACATGACAATGCTGAAGCTCCGTTATGAGCCGAAAGGTACAAAAAAAATGGTGCCCCCCCCCCTGCACGGTACGACTTCAGGCACTTGGCTTAGGGCACTTGGAAAGTGGGCTATTTTTTTCAATCTCCAATTTACGATATGTCAAGGAATCCGTTCTTATTGGCTGCTGCGCCCTTGTGTATTGCTTGTACTGTTCTTCTATCTGTGTTGTCTTTGTTTTTACTGTGTTGATTTGCAGGTTATGATGTCTACGTATTACTCTATATATTTCCATTTATAGACTGGAGTCTTCTGTTCCCTTTTCTGCTGCGCTCTAATGATCAGTTATATTTTCTTTTTTCTCGGTGTCTTTAACATTTTTTTTTCCCACATTTATGTCGATAAAGCGTCGTCATTGTTTAACGAAAAGTTCTGCGACTTCCTAATGTCGTTTGTTTCATCTCCTCACGTTGTTTAATACCTGCTTGCTGTCGTTTATGAAAACATTCTTGTATCCGGTCCGTAAAAACCTAGTACTTATCACAGCTGCAGGTTTGCTACAATCGTGCCCAGTCTAGGCAAAACCTATTGAGCTAAATATATTAACACACATGTCATATTCTGATGGTTTGCTACAGTGTATCAGCTTGAAGTCCAGGCTAAATTCACACTTGCGTTGTATAATCCGTTACTCTGATACGTTTTTAGATCAGAATAAAGGATAAAAACAGATCCGTTAAAAATCCCTATTGAAGTCAAGGGGATTTTTAACTTCATCTGTTCGCATCCGTTATGTTAGTCATTATTTGTTTTTTGACGGAGATAAAAATGCAGAGTACAGGAATTTTTCTCCGTTCAAAAAAAACTGATGTCTAACGGATGGGTTATTTTTTTTTCATTGGTGTCTATGTAAAACGGATACAAGCTGATTGTAATTCGCTATTTTGATACAATCCGCTGATCTAATAACGGAACATAGAACGCAAGTGTGAACTTGTCCTTAAAGAGGCTCTGTCACCAGATTTTGCAACCTCTATCTGCTATTGCAGCAGATCGGCGCTGCAATGTAGATTACAGTAACGTTTTTATTTTTAAAAAACGAGCATTTTTGGCCAAGTTATGACCATTTTCGTAGTTATGCAAATGAGGCTTGCAAAAGTCCAAGTGGGTGTGTTTAAAAGTAAAAGTCCAAGTGGGCGTGTATTATGTGCGTACATCGGGGCGTGTTTACTACTTTTACTAGCTGGGCGTTCTGATGAGAAGTATCATCCTCTTCTCTTCAGAACGCCCAGCTTCTGGCAGTGCAGACACACAGCGTGTTCTCGAGAGATCACGCTGTGTCGTTACTCACAGGTCCTGCATCGTGTCAGACGAGCGAGGACACCGGCACCAGAGGCTACAGTTGATTCTGCAGCAGCATCGGCGTTAGCAGGTAAATCGATGTAGCTACTTAACTGCAAACGCTGATGCTGCTGCAGAATCAACTGTAGCCTCTGGTGCCGATGTGTCCTCGCTCGTCTGACACGATGCAGGACCTGTGAGTGACGTCACAGCGTGATCTGGCAGAAGCTGGGCGTTCTGAAGAGAAGTGGATGATACTTCTCATCAGAACGCCCAGCTAGTAAAAGTAGTAAAAACGCCCCGATGTACGCACATAATACACGCCCACTTGGACTTTTACTTTTAAACACACCCACTTGGACTTTTGCAAGCCTCATTTGCATAACTACAAAAATGGTCATAACTTGGCCAAAAATGCTCGTTTTTTAAAAATAAAAACGTTACTGTAATCTACATTGCAGCGCCTATCTGCTGCAATAGCAGATAGGGGTTGCAAAATCTGGTGACAGAGCCTCTTTAAGCTCACAATTGCCAAGGCTTGATACCATTGTAGGAAACTGAGCAGTGACCTGGACTCGGTCTGTACAGCCTCTAGTTCCAAATAAGATGGTTTTATCCACTGACCGCAAGCAGAGATCTTGAAAGCAGGCAACTTAGAATTTTTATATTAAGTGAAGTTTTTCATTGGGCAATGTGGATGCTTTATTTACATAAACCTGATAAGGGTTTACGGGGGTGTTCTGGGTGTCGACTTTTAGTCACGCCTTAGGAAAGGCTGTCCATGTTTGATCGGGGGACTAGATTAGTGCTGGATCATTCTCAGGATCGATGTGGATCACGGAGGTCGAACCCCCATTGATCAAACATTGGTGGACTATCCTAAGGCTAGTCTCAACTCCCGAGATTCTTATTTAAAGGGTTACTCCTGTCTTATAAAGTATAACTGTATCATCAGCGGAGGATTTACCTCTGGGACCCCCACAACGATCCTAGGAATGAAAGGGCCTCCGCACTCATCAAGCGTTTGAGTTCCCGCTTAAGTTTTCCCTGCACAGTTATGCTCCTGGCCACCTGGCTGTGCAGGGAACTGCAGCATTCAGTTGCTTCATGCACAGCGGGTGCTGCTGTGCAGGGAAAACTTAGATGGGGACTCGGTGCCGGGCCGGCTTCATTCTCAATGTTTGAGGGTCCCAGAGGTCAGACCCCTTTGATCATAAAGTGGCGGCATATCCGTTACTGTATAAGGTGGGAATACCCCATTAAGCACATCTGTCACTCGGCTCCTATTACATTCAACTGTTAAGTGCCACTGTGCAAGCAGTAAGCAAATTGTATTCATATCGCAGCCAAGATTCTGGTTTCCTAGGTGTCATGCAAATCCAACCCAGACACATTTTATTTTTCCTTTTCCCCGTGTGTGTATGTATGTTCCAGCTCACTCAAATTTCTGTGGAAGTATGAATGTGAAAGACTATCAAACCGAGGACGGACATCTCCATATGAATGGAGAAACTCTTTGTAAGTATGACCCTCATGCATGTCACTCGCTCCTCCACGCGGTGGTTGTTTTGTTTTTTGTTTTTATACTTTTATGTTTAATACATGGACGCCAACTGCATATCAGTCCAATAGCTTTGACGTGCGTGTAGTTTATTAAAAATCTTAGCATTCCACTATTTCCCGGAGAATTATTTACCAAGATGGCGGGCACAACTGTTGACCGACGGTCTATCAAAATTGGTTGCTTTTTTTTTTTTTTGTATGGTCCCATCTCTTAAACAAATTATTTCTTAGAAATAATGCGATGGGAGAAAATAATATAAATGAATGTGGAACTATTAAAGACAACGTACATTGATATGTGTCTAGAGTTCACCTCCAATATCTCACTCGCCCTTATGTTACCCTCAGGGCTTCAGGAAGCTGAGATATTGGGAGCTGTTTGGAAAAGTCTTTCCACTGTGCGTCAGCTCCTCTGTACCTACAGGCATCCTGGAGAGAGAACATATGGGGGAGGGCACTGGGGGCCACTGGGCTCTCTCCATGTCACCTGCGAGCACAGGAACAGATAAAGAAGCTGTATGGTAAGAACCCCACCAAGCAGCTCCCTGTATCTAAGCTTCCTGTCCACTTGTGAATAAGACTTAGGATATTGAGGTTAAACTTAAATTTTAAGTTGGGTTTTAATTTTGACGGTGCCCGTACACGGAGCGGCTGTGCAGGAGAACGGTTTGTGATTTTTTTTACCACAGATTTGCAATGTGATTATGGTCTACGTGGATTGTACAGGTGAAGAACGTTAAAACCATATGCTTCACCTGTACGAGCCGCGTGGCCAAAAGCTTCATTGCAAAACTGCGGCAATGCACAATAAAACAGCGTGCCGTTCTGGGCCTTGTGGCACGCTTCCGCAGCGTGCCCACTTTGTGTGCGGGCATACTTCTAGTAGACCTATTAACTTTTTAGAGGCGGGTATGCTAGAACTGTATTAACTTATTCTTGTGATAACCAACAGGTGATGACTGTAAAGGGATGAAACAACATGAAAAACACACCACTGTCCACACGCAATCCTCACGGGCTAAAAGGGTGGCAGGGTCCTTGTGGCACATCTTTTCTTACACAGGTTCATTTTGCACATTTTATTTTCTGTTTTGACTTTTTCCTCACTAACACCCACTGTCCATGTTTGCACACTGACTAAACCAGACTCACGGCGTTCCAACTGGAAGATAAGATTTCTCTGTTGGCTTGTGCGCGCGCCATTTTGTGTCTTCCCCCTTGGCCTAACGCGTCGAACAACGTCAGGGATGTTACAGGAATTCTCCAGAACTTATTTTATTTTACATCTGCAGTTGGGAAACGTCACAGAATATCCTACTATTTGTATATAGGTCTGGGTGTCTTATACAGTGTGGTGTGTATATGTGGGAGAATCTTAAGGGGCCTGACCTCTAGCCCACCGCGTGCTGGCACATGTTCTCTGTATATCATTATTCCTGGAATGTATTAGACCAAACATATCGCCCTCCAGGCAGCAGACCTGCCCTGACATGGTGCCGCCGCCTCCATTCAGATGCCCCATTATGCAGCAGTACTTTTGGAAAACTAGTAGAATGATTTCTGCAAATCTTAAAGGAACGGTTACAATGATTTTCTGTATCTGTTGAGTTACATGCATGATATATATATATATATATATATTGGTTGTAGTGCACATGGAAATGCGATAAAGTGTAAGTTTCCTTTTGAAATACATTATGGAATATATTGAGGAGTTGCTTAAAGAGGATCTGTCACTGGTTTATTGATGTCCTATCTAATAGGCGCCATGATGCTGATAACTACAGTGTCTTTTTTTTTTTACCAGAAACTTTCGTTATTTGCCAAGTTACAAGCATTTTCTAAATATGCTAATTTGGCTATATTTGCCAAATGGGAGGTAACTTTCTTTTCACTCTGGGCGGAGTAATGTTTTCTGTATGACTCTGTCCAATCGGCATACAGCTTCTCCCGCTTCCCTGCCCAGCAACACAGCGTAATCATATAGTATACGGCTTCCATTCCCGACTGTGTTTCCAACTGGTGATACCTCCGGTTGTTTCACAGCTAGAATTAGAATCTCCTCTTTCATATGCCACCAGAAGCGCTGCTCTAGGTGGTCCACAGCTGGAGATATGGCTATATGAAGTGATCCCCCTTCCCTCCAGCCTCAGTCTCCCACACTATGTGAAGCAGCTTCATGCTGATAGGACAGCGTCAGAGGCTGTGAGGAGGCTCCGCCTCGGGAGAATCGCTGCTGTTGACACCCACTTGTCTAGTATAGCCTAGTTTGCATATTTAGAACAATTTTACTTTTTTCAGTGTGACAGCGCCTATTAGATTAGCTAGGAGATTGGGCATTACTAAACTAGTGACCGATCCCCTAACGGTTTCCTAATTATATCAGATTTGCGCCTTTTAGCTGTAGAAATGATAAATTGACAGTTGCGCATTTCAGATTCATGTGGCTTCTCTTAAAGAAACACTACTGGAAAATATGATCCTAGTAAAGGGCCCATAGAGGCAGTGCACGAATTCATGACTGAACCTTTTAGTCATGCACCGCCCCCTGAGGCCCGCCGCTAGGCATAAGAGTGTCTCTGTGGCTATTATAAATTCTGTGCGTAGGATCCAGACTACTGGAAAAATGCCTGTAACCTGCTGAATGAATTTCATTGGGCAACCCTGGCTCACAGGGCATTCATATTGTACAGGCCATCTTTTGAGATTGAAGTGTGTGGTGTGTGTGTGTGTGTGTGTGTGTATGTATGTGTGTGTGTGTGTGTGTATGTATATGTGTGTGTGTATATATATATATATATATATATATATATATGTATATATACACAGCCGTTCAAAGGGGTCGTGCTCTTAAAAGCAGAAATGGGGGTTTAACAGTGCAATGATGAGACCGGCGTCCCTTTTTCCAGTTATTGCTTTACTTTAACCGCACAGCTCTTCTTCTGTCTGCACTTTGAATAAATCTATATTCTATATTCCCTAACCTATTTGGCAGCGCTGTACACCGCATGCACGCGCATCAATGAACTCTTTATGAAGACTGGTCTCCTCTGTTTTTAGGTTACTTTTTAATGCAAGCCGTGCGCGGTGCTGGAGCTGCTGGATGGTTTGTATCCAGGAAGATGTTGTCGTTTCTTTGGTTGGCCATTGTATCACCAGGTTATTATTTTGATTTTGCTCATTGGAAAGGTCTCTGCATTTATTCACTTTCTTGTCGTAGTAAATCTTGTGTGTGGTGGTTCGGTTTATTTTATTTTTTAAAATTTTATACACTTCCTAAATGATCTAGTATAAGTTGACGTGTTCATGTTGTATGACGTCTTCACATTAATCACTCCTTGTACTGCTGTAATACACCTATGGTGTTTCCAGTAGCCGTACCTGGCCGTTCCACCCATTCTGTACCACATTTTTTTCATTCCAGGTCTTCTTGCATGCCATGGTGTCCATTTATCACCGTGTATTCATCTGCATGAGCTCTCGGCTTTCACTCCTGTTTACACAGTGTGCAGTCTGTGTCTAATCACTCATCTCTCCCTTGCAGGAAAGGCGGCATCTGGAATGTTTTGGTGGCTGGGCACAGGCTGGTACCAACTTACTACCCTGGTATCCTTGTTGAACGTATTTTTGCTGACTAGGTCAGTAACAAAAAAGACATTTATTCGTTACTTAAACATTTGTGCCAGTATTATTTTGTTTGTATTTCTATTTAGAGGAATACTCCAGCTAAAACTGTGTTATGCCTAGTACGTGGCCTGGGGGGGACAAGCATATTTCTTTTAATTCCTGTGTCGTACACCCCCCCCACCTCCTGCAGAAGGCATGTTATAGTGTGTACGTTTTGCTTCTATTGTTCCTTATAATACACAAGTATTGGGGTACGGATATGTCAATCCTTACCTTTCCATGATTTCGTGATAATCTGTCACGAGATGTCTATGCTGGATGTCTGTGTGGCCACCAGGTGGTGTTGATGTGAATTGCAGTGTGTCATGGGGTTTTGCTTACATGTCAGGATGTTGTATTAAACTGGTTTCATGAGAAGTTGGAGGTACTTAAAATGGTCCTACAGGCATTTTATAATGATGGCCAATCCTTAGAATGGGTCATCAATATCTGATCGGTGGGGATCCTACTCCAGCCACCCCTGCCAATCAGCTGATTTTTATCGTTTACAGTCACCGCGCTGTACACATTCGTTGCGGCTGTGCCTGGAGTGCAGTTCTGGTCCCGTTCAAGTGAATGCGACTGAGCTGCAATCCCAGGCTCCGCCACTACGGATACTTGCGGCGCTATGCCTGGTAAACATTGAAGAGGTCGCAGCGACTAACGGCGCAGACCCATTCATCAGCTAATCGGCAGGGTTGCCAGGAGTCGGATCCCCACCATTCTAATAGTGAGGACCTAAGACCCTATTACACTAGCCGATTTTGGCCAGTGCAGTGAGCGCCGATTAACGAGACAACTCGTTGATCGGCGCTCGTTTTCTCCTGCCAAGAGAAGCTATGTATGAGGACGAGCGCTCGTTACTCCGATCGCTCGTCCCCATACGTTATGATCATGTCGGCAGCGAGTCTGTTTACACAGGGGGATGTGCTGCCGACAACGATAATATTTAACTTTTTTTAAAACTATACGACCAGCCGAGCGTTTACACAGGGCAATTATCGGCAATGAGCGTTCTATGAACACTTGTCTGCCTGATAATCGCCCAGTGTAAAACCCCCCTCTATCCTGTATATTTGTTTCCTTTTTGTAAACCAGCGTTTTTTGGATGTTATGAGTAGTAATGGAAAACACATGATGGTTGAAACTTTATTCTGTGGATATTGTCTGTGTTGTTGTGTTAAATTGTTTTCATTTAATTGTAGATGCCTTGCAAAACTGTCCCGAGCGCTGCTCCTCCTGATCCCATTCCTGCTGCTCCTGGGTAAGGGCAGAAACATTTTCATTAACCCTTCTCTCTACCGTTCAGCATGTCGTGTGCCATCTGACTCTTCTTGCTTGTTATACTTGTCAGTACAGCTTACATTTTCTTTTCTTTTTTTTTAAACAATGCTCCGCCAGGCTTTTTATAGCTGCTGTAGAACCATTAAAAGGTGAATCGTAGGATTAACAGACTTGTCTAGGATTAGGAAAAAGGATCTAATTATTATTTATTTTTTCTGTGGAAACCTGCCCCATCTGTGCATGGACCGTGTCTGGGATTGCAGTTCAGTCCTGTTGACTTGAATGCAATACCAAACACAGCCCATGGACAGGTGTGGCGCTGCTTCTAGGGATAAAAAGCAGATCAGAATTTTACTAATCATGGACATCCTTAAAGGAATAATACCTTTAAATTTTATCCACGTGGCGTTCTTCACATTAGTGGGCAACACGTATATGGTTGAGTGTCTCACTTCTAAGCGGTGTGAGCAATAGCATTTCAATAGAATTTTGAAGAGATCCCACAACAATGATTACTGGCAAACCGGTAAATCACCACCAGTGGTGTGGAGAGGGGGAATCCCATAGCAAAGATCAAACTGCCCAGCTAGAACAGAAATGTCTAGTGTTTGCTTCCTTTTCCATGCCTTTTTCAAACCCATGGGCAAATTTCCCCCCCCCCCCTCTATTTCCTATGTAGAGAGGCTACCTGCACATTTACTTACCACCCAATAGCAAACTGGAATAGACCAAGCAGGTGAAGGCCCCATAGCAGCCGCATGGTACGTTGCCCCTTGGCCACCACTTAAAGTCAGATGTATGGGGTGAAGGGGTCATGTCAGTGCAGACGCGCACCTCAAGTAGTGTTAGGACATGTTAATGATTTCCAAATATAGAGGAACGGGGCATGTCCATCCTTCATCTGGATTCTCATAGAAGCAATTTACACACGTTTTTCGTAAAGATGTAAATTAGCCATTCTCCTAGTTTAAAATGGGTTAATTTGGTGAATCTCAGACTGATCATTTGTGTGTTGCTTTTCCTGATGAGATATATGATGTCTTTCCTTAGGTCTCTGGTTGTGGGGCTTTGATACCTTGCTTGCCATGCTACCATTATTCAGCGGATCTAGTACATACACGACACAAACAACTGAAGATACTATTCCTACTCTGAAGCCTACACCTGATCTTCACATACCCAGCGCTGACAACAAGGTAATATTCCTAGTAACAAATCTACCTGCACTGTATACGTTTGGGCACTTATTGAGTGCTACATACTCCTTTTCCAGTAGCCCCAGCTCCTAGATCATCCCAGGAGAATTTAAAGGGTAACTAAACTTTTGACATGTCAGAAGTTTTGATCAGTGGTGGTCCGAGCACGGACACCCCCACCTATCGCTGAAATTAATGGGCAGAAGCGCCCAGGTGAGCGCTGTGCTACTTTGTTTCTGATCGGCTTTCCTGGCAAAGCCGAGCGAGCGGTGTACAGACTTTCTATTGAGCGCGTACACCGCTCGCTTGGCTTTCTGAGGAAAGACGATAAGTACGAAGCGGCACACCGCTCACCCGAGTGCTCCTGCCGCTTCGTTTTAGAGATTGTTGGTGGTCTCAGTGCTCGGACCCCCACCAATCAATACTTTAGACGTCAATATGACACGTCAAAGGTCTCAAAGTTTAGTTGCCCTTTAATGTAGAGTTCTCCTTTTTAAATGGGTGGGCTCACATGTAAATATGTAAAATTCCGTATGTAAAGATTAATGCTGGATATCTTACCAAGTTGGTTTATGTTAATAAATTGAACTTGTTTCAGGAATCCGGGCTTCAGTTTGACATCCGAATGAGAGAGCTGGAGAAGAAGTTTGGGTCAATGGCTGCCAATCAAAATCACCACGTGGAAGATTACAACAAACTCCAGCTTCTGGTTGTGGATATTCAGAAACAGATGGGTCAGCTGAATGACGAGGGTCACATGTTGACTTTACTTTCAGGTCTCCTCACTGAGCATTTTGCTAAAATGAAGACAAATGTCCAGGACACCTCCACGGTGAGTGCTCTTTAACAAGTGTTTTTTTTTTCGTTTTTAACAGGTTGTGCCAGTTTGGCTTGTGTTGTAGTTCAGCCGTGTTTAGAGAAACATTAAAGGGGCAGTCTCAGGAATCGGATGCTGCAGGTCTGGCTTCTCTACCACTCGGTGATCGGCTGTTTGAAGCCACGGCCAACCACACAGCCACTAAAGGGAAAATGATTGGCAGTCTACGTAATGCATGGACACAACAGGTCCACCGCTATTAGAGTTCCTCTCCGTTCTGGCACATATGGAGACCCCTCCCCCCCCCCCCCCCCCCCCCCGCCTCTATGATGTTCGTATGCACTAATATCTGGATGGGGGTTCTTGTTGTGAGACAACCCTTTTGAGCATCATTGGATTGTTCCAACCAGAGCATACATTTCCATGGAGTTTGCTTTAAAATTATGCAAATGAAAGATGTTCTATAAGTCTTATTTCTATCAAGTGTCGAAAGTATCGATACTTTTAAGATAAACTCGTGCAAAAAATGGTGGTCACCAAGCTGAGATGTCATAAATTGCTGCTGTACGTCCGTCTTTGTTCTGCTGCCCACATTATGTTTCAGGAGCATGCAGCAAATTTTTCAGGCCGACAGTCTCGTAGACCCCTCAGAATATGCCGGGTAATTTCCTCCCGATCTTTCATTTTCAGCTGATCCAGGGGTGGGGATTTCGCTAACGAGGGCGGGCTTAATATTTTTTGTCTCCTGTTGCAGAGCGGTGGGGATGGAGCCGTACCTTTTTAAATCCCACTCCAGTGTCAGAGGTTCCTTGGTCCTCGGCCAGCTTTACTTGGTATCAGTGGTGATGCCAGTATGGATGGCACGTCACCGCTGCTGCCAGATGAACAAAGCCCAACATAGGGTTTCAAAGTTGATTCCGCTTATACTGGGGTTTTGCAAAAGGTTGAAAAACCCCTTTTAATCTACAGGTTACGTTGACGTTTTAAAGGGGGTTTTCCCATATTCAATATCCCCTATCCACAGCATAGGTGATAAATATCTGATCGGTGGGGGTACGACCGCTAGGACCCCCACCAATCCCAAGAAAGGGCTTGCGTTGCTCTCCCTGTGAACCCCGTAGGAATGGAGCGGTAGTGTGCGTACTCGGCCAGTTCGATCAGATGTTTATCACCTTTCCTGTGGATAGTTGCTAAATATTGGTTGTGGGAAATCCCCTTTAAGATCACGTTATTTGCAGCAGTTTGGAGGATCTATTGTACTCTTATCTTATCTTTTTTACTATATGCTCTTATATTAGGAAGACCCCTCGATCAGTAGGAATCATGAAGCTCGACTATTACATTTAGAAGCACTACTGAGCAAATTATCAGAGGTATTTACACCAGAAGCTTCCATAGATCCCTGCTAACTAACACAATATTATGGATACTTAAGTATTTTCATCATTTTTTTTCTCAAACTTTTTAGGCCATTGTGGAAGACCGGAAACGCGCACAGTCAAATGCAAGGTAACCTTTCCGGTTTTGTGTTTTTTTTTTTTTTGTTTGTTTTGTTTTTTTTCTTCCTTTTCGCTTGACTCATAAGCAATAGATACAAACCTAAAACTGGAACTTTTTGAGTCCAGGTTTGTGCTTACCTGTTTTTTTTTTTTTTTTGTTTTTTATATGCAGTGAACTTGGCGTTCAAGATCAGAGTCATTTACAAAGAAGGATTGAGAGTCTGGAGCGAGAGTTTGAAACCTACAAAGCAGAATTCCTCAAAGAACCGTCTGTAAAGTTCAGCTGTGATCTACCGGACTGCATGCTTCAGAAGGTAATGACTCTTTGCAAAGTATTAGCCGTACATACTGTACACTTACCGTACTAAGAAACCTTGACTGGACGTGAGTGTAAAACATGGTGGCAACTTATACTGTTCACCTAACATTGAATTATTTATTGTTCATTAGGTGGATGCCAGGGTGAGGGAATATATCCAAAATATGTTTGGAAGTCAAGCAAACTTGCCAGAGGCCTTATTGCAGTGGCTTTCAGCCAACTATGTAAGCAACGAAGACTTTAATGCCAGACTACTAGAATTGGAGCTTCATCTACTGAGGAACATCACGCGTCAAGTCTCCATCACTGGGAAGGGGCCAACGTTACAAATGGTGGAAGAGACAGTGAGAGGAGGGATAGCTGGCATCACTGAGCGGGTAAGACGCCGTTTCTTATTTAGAGGTTACATTAGTTTGTATATACACAGTCAAGCCACATTATTATGACCGCCTCCTACTTTCAACCTCGGCAGCGCATAGCCCATGAAGGAAGTGCTGTGTCGTGGGCTGGCTTGGTGGGTATATAAGGTGTGCGATAGGCAGTCTGAACACATATCACTCGTTGTTGCCATGGGTAAAAGAGGCGATTTTATCAGAGTTGCAAAAAGGATGATTATTTATTTTGGGCTAAGGGTGGCAGTATTTCTCATACAGCGCAGTTTGTGAACTGTTTGTGTGCTGCTGTGGTGACCGTATCATGAGTGGCCAAACGGCACCATTGGGAATAACCGACGTGGAAAGTGCAGAGCACCACGTGCCGTTGATGTGATAGGTGAACATCTGCTATGAAGGTGCGCGAGGGCCGAGCAACACGCTACAGTGGAGCTGCTCACTGTGAAAATCAACCAGGGGCTACCAGACGTGTGTCTAAAACCGTTCAGCGAACCCTACTGCATATGGGGCTCCAAAGCAGCCGGATGGTCACCTCACCTATGCCAACAAAGGTGCATCCGAAAAAAAAGACTTCAATTTGTACGGCAGTATCTGCTTTGGACCACTATTGATTGGCAAAGGGTTGCCTTCTCCGATGAGTCCCGTTTTCTGCTTCATCGAACGGATGGATGTTGGCGTGTCAGACGAGAAACATCGGAGAACAAGCACCCTGCAACCATTGCTGGAAGAACACAAGCTGGTGGTGGCAGCGTTCCGGTCTGGGGAATTTTTTCATGCCATTCTCTGGGCCACTCATCCATGTGGAAGACACTCTGAACCAATTTGGTTATGAATCCATCGTTGCAGATCACGTCCGCCCATACATGCTGATGGTGTTCCCTGGGGCAGATGGAATCTTCCAGCAAGACAATGCGACATGTCACACGGCTAGAAATGCCCGACAGTGGTTGGCAGAGTACGACCAAGACTTCCAAGTGCTTCCCTGGTCCCCTAACTTGCCAGACTTGAACCCAATTGAGCATCTGTGGGACCACCTAGATCGTCTTGTTCGCGCTCTGGATCCTCCCCCACACACCTTCCAGCAAATGTGGCATGCACTGCAGTCAGCACGATGCCAGATACCTGAGACAACCGACCAGCCTCTTATTGAGTCACTCCGAGCCCGTCTAGCTGCTGTCCGTGCTGCACACGGACGTTACTCTGGATATTAGCTGGTAATCATAATAATGGGACTCTACACTGTATCTGCCGGGACCCATGTCAAACTTGTAGGGTTCCATAATTTTCAAGTGATTCCATGGAGAGTTGGTCGCACATGTGTGGTCACATCCCAACTGAAAAATAGGATCAGGACCCAGCCATTTCTATGTTTTTAGTGAACATGAAGCCATAAAGAAGAGTTCTCCATCGTCTTATAGGTCCATATTAGCACAGTTACATGAAGCCGTAATATTGCGTCAATAGTCTCTAGGGCCCTATGGTACTTCCGCATGTCAATTTGCTATTGCTCTTTCCCCTTCTACTGTGTTTTCAGGGGGAGGCACGTGACATCTGGACATGAATAAGCACTTCGTCTTTACAGATGTCTTTCCATAAACATGGAGATAATATTGTGGCAATGATTTCTGTTTACAGGAAGCTCGTGTTATTGTGAACAATGCGTTGAAGCTGTACGCACAAGACCGCACTGGCATGGTGGACTTTGCTTTGGAATCTGGAGGTAAATTTGCTTAGCTCTCGGCTTTCACTTAGCCCGTGTCTTTTATTTGTTAGCTTTAACCCCTTCCCGCACCTTGGCGTTATTGCACGTCCAGGTGAGCAGTAACTTCGCGCACCTTGACAAGCGGTTACGTCTGGACTTCGACAGTTTACCGCCGGATGGCACTACACCGCAGCGGCGGTGAACTGTGCAGGGCGTCTGCGCGGCATTCCCTGTTGCAGGTCAGTTGCCCATTGCTGCTGATTTCAGCAATTAACCCCTTAGATGCGGCTGTTAATTGCGATCGCCGCATTTCAGGCGTTTAGAGCAGATTGGCAGCCCCCACATGAAATCGCGGGGGCTGCCGATGTTAGCCATGGCTACTGGAAGCCAGACAATGGCCTCTGGGCTGCCATGTATGGAAACCTATGAGGACCAGCCGGAGGCTTCCAGTCAGAGCGACTTCCGCGTCACAATGACGGTTAGAATACATTACTCTACGTAGGTAGTGTAATGTATTCTAGCGGCGATCAAAGCTGCTAGTCTTCAAGTCCCCTAGTGGGACAAAAAAAAAAAAGGTAAAAAAATGTTTTATAAAAGTGTAAAAATAAGTTAGAAGTTACAACAAATGCTTTTTTCCTATAAAGTCTTTTTCTCATAGGAAAAAAATTAACATGTTAAAAAAAAAAAAAAACTTACGGGTCTTCGATAGCGGGGAGGGAAAAACGAAAAAATAAAAAGCAAAAAATGGATCAGTCTGGAAAGTGTTAATTTCCAATAATTAACTTGGGAGAAATTGCTTTACAAATGTTGGGGTGCATTTTCCTCCTTTATTCTTTATGAAAATGAAAAAAATTCAACGTTTTAGTGGAAATGGTGATATTCATTTTCACAGCCTAATTCTAATAAACTCTGGAAAATACCTGTGCGGTCTAAATGCTCGCTATACCCCTAGATAGATTCCTTAAGTGGTGTAGTTTCCAAAATGGGGGTCACTTTTGGGGGGTTTCCAATGTTTTCGTCCCTCGGGCTTTGCAAATTCGACATGATGCCAAAAAACATTTCAACTTAATTGTGACCTCCAAAATCCAACTAGCGCTCCTTCCCTTCTGAGCCCTGCCGTGCATCCAAACAGCAGTTTATTACCACATATGGGATATTGCCGTAATCGGAAGAAATTGTTTTACAAATGTTGGGGTGCTTTTTCTCCTTTTATTCCTTGTAAAAATTTCACAGACTAATTCAAAAACATTTAGCAAAAAAACTGTTGGGGTCAAAATGCTAACTATACCCCTATATAAATTCCTTGAGGGGTGTAGTTTCCAAAATGGGGTCACGTTTGGGAGGTTTTTACTGTTTTGGCACCACAAGACCTCTTCAAACCTGACAAGGTGCCTAAAATATATTCTAAAAAAAAAAAAAGAGGCCCCAAAATCCACTAGGTGCTCCTTTGCTTGAGGCCGGTGCTTCAGTCCATTAGGACACTAGGGCCACATGTGGGATATTTCTAAAAACTGCAGAATCTGGGCAATAAATATTAAGTTGCATTTCTCAGGTAAAACCTTCTGTGGTACAGAATTTTTTTTATTAAAAATGAATTTTGGCAAAAAAAAAATGATTTTGTAAATTTCATCCCTACTTTGCTTTAATTCCTGAGAAACGCCTAAAGGGTTAAAACACTTTCTGAATGCTGTTTTGGATACTTTGAGGGGTGCAGTTTTCAAAATGGGGTGAATTATGGGGGTTTTCTGATATAGAAGGCCCTCAAAGAACTGAACTGGTCCCTGAAAAAAATAGCAGTTTTGACATTTTCTTGACAATATGAGAAATTGCTGCTAAAGTTCTAAGCCTTGTAACGTCCTAGAAAAATAAATATGTTCAAAAAAAGTGCAAACATAAAGTAGACATATGGGAAATGTTAACTAGTAATTATTTTGTGTGGTATTACTATCTGTTTTACAAGCAGATACATTTACATTTAGAAAAATTTTAATTTTTGCTAATTTTCTTTTAAATGTTGGTGTTTTTCCCACATAAATATTGAATTTATCAACCAAATTTTTTTTCCTAACAAAGTACAATATGTCACGAGAAAACAATCCCAGAATCGCTTGGATACATTAAAAGCATTCCAGAGTTATTACCACATAAAGTGACACGTCCGATTTGAAAAAAACGGCTTCGTCCTCCAGGCCAGAACAGGCTCAGTCCCGAAGGGGTTAAGGACATTTCTGTGTGTTTGTTGTTTATACTAAATCAAACGCAGGAAGTTTACTGTCCGTCCGTGAAAGGTCACGGGAGATAAATTTTTTTTTTTTTTTTTTTTTTTTTTTTTTTTTATTACACTAATTTTGATGGTATAATTTGAAGTCCACCACCTGAACTAAAATTTTCTACAATTCTCCGTAATATTTATTAACCCGTTAGTGACCGCCCCATAGTGTTTTTACGGCGGCCACTAACAGGCTTTATTTCGATGCTTATGCCTTTTTACGCCACTGCATCGGAATAAATAAACAGAGCAAGGAACCGTTAAATCTCCCTGCTCTCAGCTGCCAGAGGTAGCCGAGGGCTGGGGGCATCCCTGCTCGAACGGGTGAGATCGATATCCGTATCGATCTCGCCCATTTAACCCTTCAGATGCGACGCTCAATAGTGAGTGCCGCATCGGAGTGGTTTTGGAGAGGCAGGGAGCTCCCTCTCATCCCACCGGCACCCGGCGATAACATCGCCAAGTGTCTGTCTCCTATGGCAGCCGGGGGCCTAATAAAGGCCCCCATGTCTGCCTGCAGTGAATGCCTGCTAGATCATGCCAGAGGCATGTCCCAGCAGATGCCTGTCCGTTTTACACAGACCGGCATAATACACGGCAATACAGAAGTATTGCAGTGTATTATACATGCGTTCCTAGGATCGCATAGTGAAGTCCCCTAGTGGGACTAGTAAAGTGAGGAAAAAAAAGTTTAATAAAGTGAAAAAAAAAAAGACAAATCCACTTTTTCCCCTAACAGAATGCTTTACTATTAAAAAAAACAAAGTTAAGTTACACATATTTGGTATCGCTGCGTCTATAACGACCCCGACTATAAAACCGTTACATTATTTAGCCCGCACGGTGAATGTCGTAAAAAATAAAATAAAAAACAATGCAAAAATTGCTGTTTTCTTTGAATCCTGCCTTAAAAAAAAAATGTGATAAAGTTGCATTTACTCCATAATGGTACCGATGAAAACTACAAGTCTTCCCGCAAAAAAAAAAAAAAGCCCTCATACAACATTGGCGAAAAAATAAGAGTTATGGCTCTTCAAATATGGAAACCCAAAAACAAATAATTTTGAAAAAAAAGTGTTTACTAATGTAAAAGTAGTAAAACATACAAAATCTATATTCAGCGGGTTGTTGCGATTGCAACGATACCAAATTTATGAAGATATGTTATTTATACCACACGGTAAACGGTGTAAATTTAGGACTAAAAAAAAGGGTGGCGAAATTGCAATTTTTTTCGATTTTTCTCTATTCCGTCAATGCAAAGGGATCAGATGGCCTCTCTTTAAAAAAACAAAACAAAAAAAAAGTCCTCCCAACGCCTTTCCTCTTGACCAGACGATTCCTCAGGGGAGATGGGTAAAAAAAAAAAAAACACCGCTTTAGGCCTTATTTACACAAACGTGTGCGTTTTGCGCGCGCAAAAAAGCTGCGTTTTTTGCACGTTGCATTTCCGTGTGGCATCCGTGTTTGGTGCGTGGCTGCGTGTTTTTTGCACGTATGGCATAGTTATGACACGTGCTTTGATGTTGTCGTGTGCGGTTTTCACGCACCCATTGACTTCAATGGGTGCGTGATGCGCGTAAAAAAGCAAAAGTATAGGACACGCTGTGAGTTTCATGCAGCGGACACACGCTGCATGAAAAACACGGAATGTCTCAACGGCCCCATTGACTAGCATAGGACCATGCGACGTGCGTGAGCTACGCTAGTGTAAATAAGGCCTTACACGGATTCCATGGGAGCTGCAACAAGATTGTTATGACTGTCTATTTGAAGAAAGCTTTCAAGTGAAGGCACGCCTGCGGTGGCAAGAGATCACCTTCAGTCTCCAGGTGTCAGAACCAACGCCTGTTACAGCATTTTTTTTTTTATTTTTTTTTACAGAAATCGTTTTTTCGTGTTTTTTTTTTTTTTTTTTTTTTTTTTTTTTTTTACATTTTTTTTTTTTGTATTGCTAAAAATTCTTTTGTTTTTTAATTTAGTGATAATTTCGGTGCCTTTAACAAACATTTGCTCCAGTCCTGTCCAGCTTCCTCCCTGGGGAATTCCTGGTCAGTGCAGACAAATAATGAGAAGATCGACAACCTGGTCTTTCCAGCCATATGGAGATGTTTTGAGACCTTTCTGACCAGGTCTTTTCAATACAAAGGTTTATAAACGGATGACCGGTCCTCTTTAATTTAGTCTCTACCTACTATGGGGTTTTTTTGTTTTTTGTATACTTGGTATTTTCAATTTCTCATTGTTTTCAAGAGCCCTGATTTCTGTCTGGGAATGGAAGCCTTTACTTTCAACGTTCAGCTGTTGACACTTGTCCTGACCTAGTCTTACTCACACAGTTGCTGGTTTGTTACAATGTATCGGTGTAGGCAAGCTTTTATTAGCCTGAAATCCAGGGCAGCAGAGAGGTTTGCTCTACTGCTAGGAATTTCCAAAGCTGATCGGGGAGGGGGTTGTTAAGGATTTGTGAGAACTAATAAGGGTATGTTCACACGCTTAGACAAAAAACTTCTGAAAATACAGCTCCCGATTTTCAGAAGTTTTTTTTTTTTTTAAGCCACTCGCGATTTTCGCAGCGTGTTTTACGTCCGTTTTTGGAGCGGTTTTCTATAGACTGACATACGCCTCCAAAAACGGCTGAAGAAGTGATATGAACCACTGTCGTTTTTTTAATTTTTTTTTTGACGGTTTTACGGCCCGAAAAATGGCCGAAAATAAGCCGTGTGAATATACCCTGAGTGTTTCCATTCAGACTGCAAGCAAAGATCTTAAAATGGTTGAAAGACTTGAAAACTAAGAAAAATATTATGTTGCATAAAGTTTTATTAAACACTAATTTAGGATTAGATCATTAAAGGGGTTTTCCCACCAGGGACATTTATGACCCGTCCACAGGATATCTTATATATGTTCGTTACGTGTCCCAGAGGAACCCACATTTATCTCTTAGAACGGGATCCCCTAAACCCTGTTCTACCACCTTCTGTCCTCACTACCTCCCGGCCACTTCTTGGTCCTGGACTTTACGGTTGGGAATTATATAAACAGCATAGCTCGCTGAGCTACGCTGTTTCCGTAACTTCTTTTCAGTTCTATTGGACTTACAGAAACGGCATGGCTCATGCAGCCGGCATTTGACATATGGATATGTCATTGAATTAAAGGGGTTTTCCCACCAAGGATTTGACATTTCAGAGATTTCCTCCTGTTGGTGTATCCGTTATTACTTTTAGTGGGGGAAGTCGCACGACATTTGCAAGAATTCCAACATTGAGGATGCGCAGTAATCAGATTTTACCGCAATCGCCTTGTGAAGTTCTAACCTGAAGGACTATGATTTTTCATACATTTGCCACTTCCAACACAATAACTATGTTATGGCACATGGGGAGAAGTATGGAGGGGGCTCATGGACTGACCCCGCTTCATACCCTGTGGGTGTCCGATGTTAATTGAATTACTTAAACGCCTATTTTAACAAATTCACTTTTACAAAGAAAAAACAATTAAAAAAAACCTATATAAATTTGGTATTGCCATAATCGTATTGACCTGCAAAATAAATTCCTCATACGGCTATGTCAACGGAAAAAGTTATTTCCCTGAAAAAAAAAATAAGTCTCCGTCCTTAAGGGGTCCATATACCATATATGTGACTAGAGTCTTTATATCACTTGTAAGCCTTCTATATCTTTTTTACCGTAACGCTCATGTCACGTTGATGCATTTGTCTAGGTGGAAGTATCCTGGGTACCCGATGCTCTGAAACCTATGAGACCAAGTCGGCACTTGTGAGCTTGTTTGGAATTCCATTGTGGTATTTGTCTCAGTCCCCCAGAGTTGTGATTCAGGTGAGTCTGCCACCCCCGACTGATCTTATTAACCTGGCATCCAATAGTGCTACTGCTTTCTGCCGATAATGGAAGACTATTGTAAGGGTCCTCTTGTACGGACAGACGTGGGCTGTGTAAACTAGCGCCGATCAACGAGACAGCTCGTTGATCGGCGCTTGTTTGCTCCTTTCACAAGGAGCAATATTAGAAATGTATGAGGACGAGCAATCGTAGTAACGATCGCTGGTCCTCATACATAACCGATCATGTCGGCAGCGCGTCTCCCGGTTTACACATGTGCTGCATAAATGATACAATCAGCCAATGAGCGGGTGTTTGCTCGTTCATCAGCTGCTCGCTGCCCTGTTTACACCGGCAATAATCAGGAACACTCGCCTGCCTGATAATTTTCTAGTGTAAAAGTACCTTCCAGTATTCTGCTACCAGATTAAGTATTGTTTGCTGTACACTTATTTTCTGTATGTTTTCAGAGATACTTGGTGTATGTTTAGAAATCTTTTCAAAGGTATTCCTCACTATAAACATTGGCATATTGACAAGATGTAATACCAAGGCTATGTTCACACACAAACTCAAAAAAAGGGAAAACGGCTCCTGATTTTCATTCGTTTTTTACGGCCGTTTTTTAAGCCGTTTTCGATAGTCTATGAAAAACGGCTCCAAAAACGTCCCAAGAAGTGTTCTGCAATAGGTTGTGTGAACATACCCTTAAGGCCATGTAAACCTTTGACATTTTTATACAAAAATATATAAACATTTTTAGTCAGTGCGACTGGTGCAACTTTCAAATTAGTTTTTTATTAAATTCTTTTTACTTTTTGAGATACAGCTGATCTCTATCCTGTATACAGAACAGCTGTATCTTTCGCGAAGACCTGAATCCGTCAGTCCCGCAGACCTGACGCATCTCTGACACGCAGGATCCACCTGTAATCTATCACCTCTAAGTTATGAACTTAGAGGTGATGGATAACAGGTGGATCCTGCATGTCAGACATGCGGACCTGATGGGTACAGGATTCAGTGCACGATACAGCTGTTCTGTATACAGGATAGAGATCGGCTGTATCTCAAAGTAAAAATTATCTTTAATAAAAACTGATTTGAAAGTTGCACCAGACACACTGACATAGTGGAGTTGGATTTAGCTACAGTTTGCACAGTACCTACATACCTTTGAAACTACCTTCCATGTTTTTGGGATTTGTGATGTGCTGCTGTTTTGTTTTGATAGATAGAA
This sequence comes from Rhinoderma darwinii, assembly GCF_050947455.1. Taxonomy (NCBI): domain Eukaryota; kingdom Metazoa; phylum Chordata; class Amphibia; order Anura; family Rhinodermatidae; genus Rhinoderma; species Rhinoderma darwinii. The sequence goes on from NC_134692.1 coordinate 126,603,141, forward strand.
TGCAAAAAATAGGCCGCACTCCGTTGTTTTTAGGTGAAAAAAAGTGGGTACTTTATTGCCCCATGTGCAACGTTTCAGCTCCTTCCCCTGGAGCCTTTCTCAACCTGTTGCTTGAGAAAGGCTCCAGGGGAAGGAGCTGAAACATTGCACATGGGGCAATAAAGTACCCACTTTTTTTCACCTAAAAACAACGGAGTGCTGCCTATATTTTGCATTGTATAGAATTGGGATCTTGGGCTTGCACCCACACTATACCGCTGCTGCTGGATCTATTTGGATAGATAGATATGAGATAGATAGATAGATATGAGATAGATAGATAGATATGAGATAGATAGATAGATATGAGATAGATAGATAGATATGAGATAGATAGATAGATATGAGATAGATAGATAGATATGAGATAGATAGATAGATATGAGATAGATAGATAGATATGAGATAGATAGATAGATATGAGAGAGATAGATATGAGAGAGATAGATATGAGAGAGATAGATGAGAGAGAGAGAGAGATATGAGAGAGAGAGAGATATGAGAGAGAGAGATATGAGAGAGAGAGAGATATGAGAGAGAGAGAGATATGAGAGAGCGAGAGATATGAGAGAGCGAGAGATATGAGAGAGCGAGAGATATGAGAGAGCGAGAGATATGAGAGAGCGAGAGATATGAGAGAGCGAGAGATATGAGAGAGATATGAGAGAGAGAGAGAGATATGAGAGAGAGAGATATGAGAGAGAGAGAGATATGAGAGAGCGAGAGATATGAGAGAGCGAGAGATATGAGAGAGCGAGAGATATGAGAGAGCGAGAGATATGAGAGAGCGAGAGATATGAGAGATATGAGAGAGAGAGAGAGAGAGAGAGATATGAGAGAGAGAGAGAGATATGAGAGAGAGAGAGAGATATGAGAGAGAGATATGAGAGAGATATGAGAGAGAGAGAGAGATATGAGAGAGAGAGAGAGATATGAGAGAGAGAGAGAGATATGAGAGAGAGAGAGAGATATGAGAGAGAGAGAGAGATATGAGAGATAGAGAGAGATATGAGAGAGAGAGATATGAGATAGATATGAGATAGATATGAGATAGATAGATAGATAGATATGAGAGAGATAGATATGAGAGAGATAGATATGAGAGAGATAGATATGAGAGAGATAGATATGAGAGAGATAGATATGAGAGAGATAGATATGAGAGAGATAGATATGAGAGAGATAGATGAGAGAGAGAGAGAGAGATATGAGAGAGAGAGAGATATGAGAGAGAGAGAGATATGAGAGAGAGAGAGATATGAGAGAGAGAGAGATATGAGAGAGAGAGAGATATGAGAGAGAGAGAGATATGAGAGAGAGAGAGAGAGAGAGATATGAGAGAGCGAGAGATATGAGAGAGCGAGAGATATGAGAGAGCGAGAGATATGAGAGAGCGAGAGATATGAGAGAGCGAGAGATATGAGAGAGCGAGAGATATGAGAGAGCGAGAGATATGAGAGAGCGAGAGATATGAGAGAGCGAGAGATATGAGAGAGCGAGAGATATGAGAGAGCGAGAGATATGAGAGAGCGAGAGATATGAGAGAGCGAGAGATATGAGAGAGAGAGAGAGAGAGATATGAGAGAGAGAGAGAGATATGAGAGAGAGAGAGAGATATGAGAGAGAGATATGAGAGAGAGATATGAGAGAGAGATATGAGAGAGAGATATGAGAGAGAGATATGAGAGAGAGAGAGAGAGATATGAGAGAGAGAGATATGAGAGAGAGAGAGAGATATGAGAGAGAGAGAGAGAGAGATATGAGAGAGAGAGAGAGAGATATGAGAGAGAGAGAGAGAGATATGAGAGAGATATGAGAGAGAGAGAGAGAGAGATATGAGAGAGAGAGAGAGATATGAGAGAGAGAGAGAGATATGAGAGAGAGAGAGAGATATGAGAGAGAGATATGAGATAGATAGATTAGATAGAAAAAGGGTTATTCTCCCTATGGCATACTTCAGACTGTGGCATTCCGACCTAACATTATGCCAGGAATTGCAACAGAGTAGCATTCAAGCAAGTTGTGGTGCAAGATTGATATTGCAGCTCAGCCCCTATAACTGAGCTGCAGCCCATAGACCGTGACGCTAAACTGGGAGGAATCAACCATGTTTTGTTTCGTTTTTTGTGGGGTTTTTTTTTTAATTTTTTTTTTATCCTGTACAACCACTTTGAAAGGACTTCATGTATATGTTGCATTTTATTTAGAAATGGTATCGGTCAATGATTTTCTTTTTGAAGAATAACTGGGGAGATATTCAAAATGTTCTAGCTATGGACTGCAATAAATGTGCTGGAAAAATACTTCAAAGAATGAAGCCGGACTATAGCGCCTACTAATGGTGGTTAATGTCTTCCTCCTCCAGCCTGACATGTACCCAGGTAACTGCTGGGCCTTTAAAGGAGCTCAAGGATACTTGGTGGTGCGACTTTCAATGGAGATTTTTCCAACGGCTTTCTCATTGGAGCATATTCCAAAGTCTCTTTCCCCGACCGGTAACATCACGAGTGCTCCAAAGGATTTTGCGATTTATGTAAGTAAAGAAGTGATGTAAGTTTTTAGTATTTCACAATCGCCCACTCTCTCTCCATGATAAAAAGCCTGACCTGTTTCTCTACTTGAAAGGGCTTGGAAAACGAGTATCAGGAAGACGGCGTCTTATTGGTCCGGTCTATATACAATGAAGAGGGAGATTCTCTGCAAATATTCCAAGTCACGGTAAATAAGTCTCTTAATGCCCTTCAATTTGCAAATGTCAGTTTAGTGGAAGATAATTAACCCCAGAAGTGCCACAAGTGCCAATTACTTATGACTGTATTACAATAGGATAGGGAATTGCCTAATAAACAGGTTACCGCTCGTAACTCACTATACCTTTCAGTAACAGCAGTATAAGACAGAGTTCACACATTGCGAATTTGATGCAGATCGCACCCTTTGCATCGCAAAGTGGAAAATCCACAACAAATCTGCAAGGTGTTAACCAAGATTAAAACTTTGAGGTTTTTCCATAGTAAGTAATAGCAGATTTAAAGAATATGCCATCACTTTCTGATTGGTGGGGGTCTGACTGCGGGGACACCCTCTGATTCCCCCCCCCCCCCATAATAAAGAGGACCCGTTATTAGTAAAACACAGCGACTCCCTCCGACTTTCCCTGCACAGCGGTGCTCCCGGCCACCTGCTGTTACGGCAAGTGCAACACGGACCCGTTCATTCATAGATGAATTGCTTGTACTTTCTTATGTAGTGCTGCAGGAGATCTGGGAGACTTCCCAGTATCCCTAGTGCTCACACAGCCAACAATCTTAGTGGTTTTTTTTTGTTTTTTTTGCATGACTGTCCTGCAAACCAGACCACAGAAGGGGCAGACTTTACGTATGTTCGGAGTGTTTCTAGGCGGAGCAGGTTGTCCCATGATTTGAGATTAAAATGTTCGTAGGTGTGCTGGTGACATGGACTACAAGTACAGTAATGCCCACAACTATTTAGTATGCTTAGCAGGCATTTGACTTTTGCTTACATTTTGGAACTTAGAATTTTGGGGAAAGTGTAAATTCATCTTATAGAAGTGTAGCATCAGTGGCGTACATAGAAGAGAACCCTTATCAAAGATCAAAACGCGTCTGCCATATAGTGCCGGGATTTGCCACCAAGTACACAACGGCCCTGTGTTTGTTTTCCCTCCTCCATGCCTCTTCTGTAAACCTTGGGCCAATTTTCTGCACTTATTTGCTAACATTGCAGTTCCTCTGGTGAGATCTTGTTTAGGACTCCCCTCTCCAGTCAGTAGCAATGGGGATGAGACCAATCTGGGCTGGACCCCCTCTGTCCAGGGCCCCCCCCATAGCAGCTGTATAGTTTGCCTCTATTGTATGTGCGTCATTGTGTAGAATCCTTTGCCATAGTTTTCCATTTTCAGTACGGTGTTGTTGGTTTATTAAACTTACCTGATTTTACTTTCCATACTTTACTTACTTTTTATTTATTTATTTATTTTTTAAATCCTACAGGAAGAAGACGGCAAGTCTTTCCAGATTGTGGAGCTGCGAATCTTCTCCAATTGGGGCCATTCAAACTATACTTGTCTGTATCGCTTCCGAGCTCATGGAACTCCCGTGAAATAACACGAATAAAAACATTCACAAAATGAAACAAACTTTTTTTGATGTTGTAAATACTAAAAAAAAACAAAAAACTGGAACACTGGAAATATATCAGACACATGGGTAGGAGAGTTGTTCTGTAAAGGATCCACAAGGCCAAATCAAAGAACATTTATGTACAAGGACAACAAAGTCCTGCCATTGGAGTCTATTCGATATGCACTTCGCAGATGCCAGATTTGCTTTTATTTCTTGTTTTTGTTTTTTCTCCAAGCTCCATAAAATGCTGCATGCCAACCACTCAGGATTGAAATGCCAGTTAGCGGGAAACCATAAAATCTTTATGGAAGCCCACTAAATGGTGTCCGATATCTAGAAGATCCCCTTATCTGGCACTACATCGTGTAGTTGTAGCAGAGCCAGTAGGTTCTGGTAGAGCTCTCCTTCCGGATTACTAATCTGGATGAACCCAAGTCATCTGGACAGTCCTCCTATGGTCGCTCATGTATGAAGTGGCTACTGAAGACCTTCGTAGACCAGCAATAAGCGAAGACACTACTGAAATGCAGTGCAGGAGTAACCAAAGCTTGTTTGGACGACCGTTTTGCCATTTTAATTAACGTTAAGCTTTGATTTAAATACTTCTGTGGGGGGAGCGATTGCACTTTTAGAGCATTTCCCTCTAAAATCACCAGTAACTATAATTCATTGAGTTGTTCTCTTCTGTTAAGATGATAAAGACTGTATACAGCCATGGTCTGTTTGTTGGAAAGCTGGGTGGCAGCCATTATGGCTTCATCCAGCCTTCCTCAAGTCTTGAAGAACATATGGGCCTAGTTATGCAGCAGTTAAGGAGAGTAAAAATCTCACTGTGTAGATTAATGTCTGTATTATGGTGGGAAGATCTGGACCTCCTGCAGTTTTGCTCATGAAATGTGGCTTTATTGCAGCCATCTGACACTAGCCTAAGAATATTTAAAGGTGATGTACCTGTTCATAGGTTTTTTTGTGGAGTTGCCCTTTTAAGGCTTTGAGTATGAGCCATCTTGTTCATTTTGCCAAATTAGTATTTGGATGTTGCTGGGATCATTATAGAGCTCTTTGGACAAGCTTCTTCATTCGCCCCCCCCCCCTCCCCCCAACAAGATCTACAATTCAAAATTCTGCTCCATCTGCGTCTGTTCAACTCCTCCTCTTACAGTATCATTTTATTTGTATATTTTAAATTATTTTGAAAAGCTAGCCAAAAATAAATGTCATATTTTTATGTATATATTTATAGAGGCCTTTTTATAACATCAGAACTTTTGAGGTACGTCCGATATTTACAGTGCTTTGGCGCTGAGGCTCATACTTCTCTATCAAGAATGGGAGAACTCCGGTGACTGGCTTTTTCAATAGAGATTCTATGTATAGTGCACAACAGTCCAGATCCCTTAGAATGCAAGCAGCGGCCTATTCATGAGATGTACAGAAATAACATTATTAAATAGGCCCTAAACCACTGAGATGGGGGGGGGGGGGGACTTATTTTCAAAAAAAAATTTCCAAGAGAAAATAATAAAAATAAAAAAATAATAAACTAATTTATTTTTAAAGATTCTGCATAGGACTGTGCAATGTATTTTTGTAAAGGCTTTTTGAGCAGTTTTGTTTTTCAGTATGTGTTTTTGCTTTGCTCTATATTGATACGATATTGAAATGTTTTAAATAAAGAGTTTACTTTTTGAGTGCATGTAATATTTGGAAAGGTAAATAAACAGTGTACTACTTTTCTGTAATCCCTGGCCTGTTATTTAGTATCTGACTTGGTTCGTGGCCCCCAAATAATAATTAGGCTGACCGCTATCCGCTCCTCCTTTAGAAATGGATGCCTGGATTGGCTGAGCGTGCATGTTCCTTTCAATGGTTAAAGGGAGATAAGCCTCTGCCAGGTACCGCTTATTTCCAGGCAGAACACACCTGATTCTTGTTTTCTTTGTACATTGGGGGACAGGTAATGCAGGCGTCTCACAGATTCTGATGATTATTATTATTTTCTTCTAGCCCCCACCGTTCCTGAGCGATCAGGGCCGCTAATTTTGGTGTCCATATGCAAATAAGACCGTTGAATGTTAAGTGGGCGGGTAACACCGGTCACTTGATAAGCGGTAGCCGCCCACTTGATGGTCAAAGGCCTCATTTGCATATCGGACACCAGAACTAACAGCACCGATATCTCCGGACCGGTGGGGGCTAGAAGAAAAAAATAAAAAGCATCAGAATCTGTAAGGCGCCTGCATTATCTGAGCGGTCAACTGCAACTTTTTGGGCAGGTGCCAGGTCGTCTTTAAAGGGGATTAACCCTTCAGACTGCACAACACCTTAATCCCATCACAGAAAGTGATGGCATATTCTAGCATACGCGATCACCTTCAGATTGTCAGAGGTCTGACTGTTCCATCCTGAGAATGAATAGCACAGGTTACCCCTTCACGATTTTTTTTCCTTCAGGGTATGTTCACACGATTCACAAAATACGGAGTCGTTTTCAAGGGAAAACTGCTCCCTGATTTTTAGCTGTTTTTTAATCAAACGTTTCTTCACGGTTGTTTTTGGAGCCGTTTTTTCTATTGTCAAGGAAAAGCAGCTCAAGAAGTGACATGCATTTCTTTTTACGGGTCATCTTTTTACGTTCCCGTTTTTGAAAATGAGGTGTAAAAAAACGCCCCGTTTGGAACAAAACTACTTATTTCCTATTGAAATCAATGGCCAGATGTTTGTAGGCGTTCTGCTTCCGATTTTTCAGCCGTTTTTCGTTCACGGCCCAAAAAATGGCTGAAAATTAGTTGGTTTTGAACATGCCCTCATAGTGGCGCATGGAACTGGAGACGGCTTCATTCAAGTTAATAGGTCAGGGCTGTAGTTCCCTGCACGGCATGGAGCGCCGCTGTGCAGGGAAAAACTTTAGGCTGAATACACACAGTGCGGATTTGCCGCACATATTTTCATTCACGGTACCAGCAAAGTAAATTAGATTTAATGAAATCTCATCTGCACGGTGCAGATTTTTTCTGAATGTAAAGTGACCTGCGGTACGTATTTTATAATCCGCAGCATGTAAATTTATCCTGCGTCTCTGCTTGCGAATTGTATCTGACTAGTTTTACAGAAAAAAGGCATCAAAATCCGCCGCATAAAGCCGCATCTATTTCCGCATCAAAATGCAAAAAATTCACCATTGGGTGCGGTTTTACGTGACGTGCAGATTTTCTGCATCAAATTACGCAACGTGTGCATTTAACCTTAAAGAGCATGCAGGACACTGATCGTTTTATTCCGCTGATCGACCGGGGCCCTAGCAGTCTAACCCCCCACCAATCAAAGTGACAGCATATCCCTGCAATGTGCCGTCACTGTGATGGGAATAACCAGTTTACACTTTTTTTTTTCTATGCAGTGGATATACAAAAAAGTGTTGTCTGCTGCCTGTAACTACCAGTCCATGTGATCTAAATACATAATCCTCATCTCTGATTTGCTACAATGTATCAGCGTGGAGTCCAGGCTATTTAGCTCATAATTGTAGCAAATCCTCAGCTATGCTTTGTTTGCTTGTTGTCAGTGAACTGAAGATCTTGAAGATGGTGAAGTTATGTAAAAATAAAAAAAAGTAAGCCTTAATTATAATATTTCAAAAAACGTGGTGTGAACAGAATGTTACAGACTCTGGATAAGGACGCGGTTATTCATGCACCTGATTTGTCAGATAGCGGTTTACATAGGTGTGTAACACCTTCACTTTTTGGCCTCACTAGCATTTGTACATGAGGCCTAATATAGGTTCTGGTCATTTCCAAAGAGGATACACATTTATTAAGTGGAGAACATTCCATTGGCAAAAATACAATTATATAAAACCATTAAAAAAAAATGGCAATCACAAGTCGGACATTCTAAAGGCGCTTTTACGTGGTCCAATGATCGAGCATACGAGAGTTTATATAAACGCTCGTTTCTGATCGTTGCCCTGTGTAAACAGGGCAGCGATCAGCCGGTGAACAGGCAAACACTTGTTCATTGGCTGATTGTATTGTTTATGCAGCAGAAAATATACTCGTCCCCATAAATTACTGGGCAAACGAACAACGAGCTGTCTCATTGATCGGCGCTCATTTTTACAGCCAGAATTGGCCGGTATAAAAGTACCCTAAACGTTTCCATGTAGTTTTTTTTAATAACCATCTGAAGTTGCAGGTCATAAGCAATACATTTAGGGTATGTTCTCACGCTAAACAAAAAACTGCTGTGAAATACGGAGTTCGTTTCAAGGGAAAACCGTCTCTGATTTTCAGCCGTTTATTATGCAATAAGCGTTTGTTTACGGCCGTTTTTCTATTGAGACCATGAAAAACCGCTCAAGAAGAGAGGTGCATTTTTTTATTTTTATTTTTTACAAACGGTCACGTAAAAAAACGCCCCGTGGGGACGGAACGTCGTATTTCCCCGTTGTAATCAACGGGCACATGTTTGGAGCAGTTCAGCCTCTGTATTTTTAGCAGTTTTTCGAGCCGTTTACGGCCTGAAAGAAGGTTGAAAATAGGCCGTGTGAACATACCTTAATGGTCTATGGTCCTTATTCCTGTCCTTTTTGACAATGGGGAGGATGGAGAAGTATACGTGCCGCACAGTGTTACCTTTTTTTTTTTCAGATGCCACCGTGCAACCACCCACAACAGTGGCCCCTGCACATGCGGCAGATTTTGTTGCAGAAATTGCTGCGACTGAGTTTTTGGAGTCAAAGCCAGAAATGTGTCCCCAAGGAAGGATATAAAGAAAATATTGATGCATTGCTTTTATTTTGTGTTTGGCTCTAAAAAGCTGAGCCAAAAACCATCAAAACGCGGTGTGTGATCCTGACCTAAGGCTGGCTTCACACACGGTCTTGATTTGGTTTTGTGTGAATCCAGCCTAACAGTCACAACTTACTACATTCATGCTCTCTTGCTGGTTCCACACTACCCTGCCCAAAGCGGTGCTGCCCCCTGCTGGTGACTTTAGAACACAGCCGTTCTATATGGTTACATTTTTTACACTGTAATAGGGCTCCCGTTCGAATGCACGGGGCCTTTATAATACTTCCGATGCCAAACAGCGGTACACAGAATTTTATCTGTTGCTTTGCTTTTAGGGGAGTGAATAGCTCCATACATAGGTCAGCACACGGAGGTCGTACATGAGGCCTTTGTTTCACATCAGTAATGATTGCTGAGATAATGGCCTGAATCTGGGACGCTCTGGAGAGACGCATTCAATCAATTTCGGATTAAAAAGGAATCTTCAACTTTGTATTTCCGGTCTTTAAGTTTTTGATTATGCAAAGGCTGGACAATGGTACAATAATGAGTGTCTGCAGGCAACAGTGAAGCATGGTGGAGGTTCCTTGTAAGTTTGGGGCTGCATTTCAGCAAATGGAGGTGGGAATTTGGTCAGGATTAATGGTGTTCTCAATGCTTGAAATACAGGCAGATACTTATCCATCATGCAGTACCATCAGGGAGGCATCTGATTGGCTCCAAATGTAATGCTTTCTGTCACAGCCAAATATTTCAAATTTGGACTCATCAGTCCAGAGCACCTGCTGCCATTTTTCTGCACCCCAGTTCCTATGTTTTCATGCATAGTTGAGTTGCTTGGCCTTGTTTCCTTGACAAAGGTATGGCTTTTTGGCCGCAATTCTTCCATGTAGACCACTTCTGGCCAGACTTCTTCGAACAGTAGATGGGTGTACCTGGGTCACACTAGTTTCTGACAGTTCTGAGCTGATGGCACTGCTAGTCATCTTCCGATTTTGTAGTGAAGTAAGCATGATGTGTCTTTGATCTGCTGCACTAAGTTTCCTTGGCCGATCACTGCGTCTACGGTCCTCGACGTTGCCTGTTTCATTGTGATTCTTCAAAAGAGTTTGAACAGCACATCTTGAAACCCCAGTCTGCTTTGAAATCTTTGCCTGGGAAAGACCTTACTGATGCAGTATTAGGGTATGTTCACACGTAGTCAACAAAAACGTCTGAAAATCCAGAGCTGTTTTCAAGGGAAAACAGACCCTGCTTTTCAGACGTTTTTTTACCAACTCGCATTTTTCGTGCCGTTTTCACGCCGTTTTCGCAGCGTTTTTTACGTCCGTTTTTGGAGCTGTTTTCATTGGAGTCTATGAGAAAACAGCTCCAAAAACGTCCAAAGAAGTGTCCTGCACTTCTTTTGACGAGGCTGTATATTTACGTGTCGTCGTTTGACAGCTGTCAAACGACGACGCGTAAATTACAGGTCGTCTGCACAGTACGTCGGCAAACCCATTCAAATGAATGGGCAGATGTTTGCCGACGTATTGTAGCCCTATTTTCAGACGTAAAACGAGGCATAATACGCCTCGTTTACGTCTGAAATTTGGCCGTGTGAACATACCCTAACTACCCTCTGTCTTGTTGCTGTGCTCAGTCTTGCCATGCTTGACATGCGACATGAAACTGTCTTCCATAACCTCACTTTGTAGCAGAGTTTGGCTGTTCCTCACTCAGTTTTAAGGCAGCTATTTATGTTACAGTTAATGACTGTGTTTTAACCTACAAATGAAAATGATCATTATCACCTGTTTGGTATAATTGGTTAATCATACATCTGAGTATAATCCTTCAAAATCCATGACTTTGTGCAAGTGAACCTATAAAAATTGATGCTATTTTGAAGGCAAAGGGTGGTCACACCAAATATGGATTTGATTTAGATTTCTCTTCTGTTCATTTACTTTGTATTTTGTTAATTGATAAAAAATATAATAACACATATTTTTAACAGCATTCTTACTTTGCAGCATCTTTCCACAACTGCCTAAAACTTTTCAAGGGACTGTACATTTTTTTTAGAGGGGACTCATGGCAACTATTTATATTTAAATGTCTTTGAATAGCTTGATAAAGAAATAAAGATGTTTTTATACAATTTTGGTCGTGAACAGTTACATTTATGTGTCATCTTTCCTTCATCCCATGATGATATAATATTGACACATAAGTAGCACCCTAACTTTTATTAGAGGTGCCCACAGTTTTTATAATAGATAACACTTTGACTGCTCAGATCAGACAAGTAACCTTCTGCTGGATCTAATAGGAAACTCATAGGGAGGCGTGAGAAAGACAGAAAAGAAATGTTAAGAAATATATTATAGCTTATTAGGCGCAGCAGTTGCCCCAATCCAAGGCTTCTCCATAGACACTGGACCTCCAGTGCCTACTGTTAAATATGGTGCTCAATCTTTTTATAAAACATCCTCCAAATGGTCTATGAACCATATGATCTCACAAAACATTAGCCAATTTGATAGACCACAATCCAGCATCGGAACATGACCAAGTCCAGTCTTTGGTAGAGCCTCAAAAACATAACTTCCTTCCACTCCACCATATTCAGCACACTTGTCAGACTTACACAGAGTTTCGAGACCCTACTTGGTTTCAGAAACTATATCTCTCTCATACAGTGACAAAACAAAGACTACTGGCCCACCAGAGAACCAGAGGACATGTGCATGTTCTTTATAGATAGATGGAGGGTGGGCCCTCCGAATCATCTTCTCTGCTTGACCCAAGGAACCCCAGTCCGACGCTGCTCCAAATTATTTATATATAGAGCTACTACTACAGAGTTGGGACTACGACTCATGGATGTAGAGATAGGATGAGTTTCTAAAAACCTGAACCCTTGGCTTGCAGTGATGAGGAGTACGTTCCTACCTATTGTTAATGATGTTTCTTAGGACCACAGCTTTATATGCAGCATCTGTTTAAATGTGGTTCAATGTTTACTGCCTGAGCAAAACAGCAGCCCCTTATACAACACATATAACTTACCTATCACATTGTACGGGCCTGTAGTCCCCATTGCTTTACCTTCTCAATCTCTTACCTTCCCTCATGTCTCAAAATCCCCACTTTCTGTTGTTAATGTTGGAATTGCATTTATCTGACAATTTTTACACTTAAGATGGGATGTTTCTCTCAGTGGAATGTAAAGTCATTGTCCCAACACCAGATCAGGGCTATGAGGGAGCCCCCTGTTCCTCCCGCTGCCCCTGATCAATACCTTCACCATTCTCTACATGCAGCGGTGGGTTTTAGTGGAGTCTAGACATTACATTTTGTCTTCTAGATCCCCTTGTGGTCAGGGGCGTAGCTAAAGGCTCATGCGCCCCGATGCAAAAGTTCTTATTGGGCTCCCTCCGCAAACTTCTCATGGCCGACGGTCTGCAGCTTTCAGCTGCATCGCTGGGTCTCCTAAGTGACCCAACAATGCAGCACTAGCAGCCGGGGGCGTCACTAAGGACTTAAAATGTCAGGGGAAATAGCACCAATATATATGTGTCCACCCCAAAAAAATGTATGTGTGTATATGAGACAGCATGGCATATCTATAGCTCTATGACCCTATCAACTATGGATAGGATTAGATACATTGGCTCAGCAGACAGTATCACACATGATAGGATTAGATACAGTGGCTCAGCAGACAGTATCACACATGATATGATTAGATACAGTGGCTCAGCTGACAGTATCACACATGATAGGATTAGATACATTGGCTCAGCAGACAGTATCACACATGATTGGATTAGATATAGGGCCCAGCAGATAGTATCACACATGATAGGATTAGATACAGGGGCTCAGCAGACAGTATCACACACATGATAGGATTAGATACAGTGGCTCAGCAGACTGTATCACACATGATAGGATTAGATACAGTGGCTCAGCAGACAGTATCAAACATGATTGGATTAGATATAGGGCCCAGCAGACAGTATCACACATGATAGGATTAGATACAGGACTCAGCTCGCTGACATTGCGGCTCCAGCTCTGGACCCAGGAAAGGTAACTATAATAATTGTTTTGCTTCTTTATGTGTTACTAATTATTTTTGTGTGTTTGTGTTTTTCTACAGGTTCGATTGTTGGACTACTTCGGATTCGAGGACGACTTCAATGTCAGCGTTTTTTTATTCTCAATAAAATGGTTAATGAGGGTTGTGTTTTTTTATTTCAATAAAATATTTTTTATATGTGCTTCTATTTTTTTAAACTTTATTATCACCGCCTTAGTAATGGCCGCTGGCTGATTGACAACCTCCATTACTAAGGTGGGGCTTAATGTTAGCCGGTGCAATGAAATAGTCCTGGAATCCGACGTAGTCCAACGACCGAACCTGTAAGAAAACACACAAAAAAAACTATTAGTAGATTAGTAACACATGTGTTAGGCTTAGATACAGGGCCCATGTGTGATACTGTCTGTGGGACCCTGTATCTAAGCCTACCACAAGGTAGGCTTAGATACAGAGTCCAGCAGACAGTAATCTTATACAGTATAAGATTAGTGTGTGCTGGGGTCCTGTATCTAAGCCTACAGTGTGGTAGGCTTAAATACAGGGCCCACCAGACAGGATCACACATGGGCCATGTATCTAAGCCTACCATGTGATTGGCTTAGATACAGGGCCCAGCAGACAGGATCACACAATCTGTGATCCTATCTCATGGGCCCTCTAAGCCTGCTACATCGTAGGCTTAAAGGGGTTGTCCAGTCCCTAAACATTGATGGCCTATCCTCAGGATAGGCCATCAATAGCTGATGTGTCGGAGTCCGTCTCCCGGGACCCGCCAATCAGCTGTTTTGAAGGGGCCGCAGCACTCGTACGCCAGCTGCGGCCCCTTCATTTCACTACTCGCTCACACTGTGAATCGCCGACACCGATTCACAGTGTGACCGGAATGAAGTGACCGGAATGAAGGGGAAGCAGCTCTCGTAGGAGTGCTGCGGCCCATTCAAAACAGCTGATTGGCGGGTCCCGGGAGTCGGACCCCGCCAATCAGCTTTAGCAGTCAGGGATACTAATGTTACCTTCCTCTTCAGCCGTGGCGGAAGTTCTGTTCTCTCGATGTTGTGCGCGGCGCATAGCGTTGTGACGTCATGCGCTGCGCACAGCGCTGTGACGTCAGGAGCTCCGCTGCGATCCGGAACCAGGAAGGTAAGTACAGTCAGTTACTATAGTAACAGGGGCCCGCAGCCCGAGTTACTATAGTAACTTTTTATTGATGTGGTGCGGGTGGCCGTGAGCCCCCCTGGCTTCGGGGCCCGATCGCAATTGCAACCGCTGCGACCCCTATAGCTACGCCACTGCCTAGTTTTGCCCTATGAGTCAAGGCACATGGGAATATCAGTGCACAGCAGGTATATAAGAGGGAACACACAGAACTTATGTTGACCAGAAAAAGAGCGCAGGTGAGGACAGCAGCAAGACGACCTTCTTTCCAATGCTTCCGGCAATCTGCCTGTAATAGAAGCTCCCATTAAAGGATGACATTTACCTGACTCCTTATATCCTCAGAACTGCGGTCCTCCAGCCAGGGATGTCTCCTTACACTTACCTGTGATCATCAAGGGGTAGTTCACACTGAGTATTTTGGCGCTGTTATTGACGCGGAAGCCACATCGGAAACAGCACCGAAAAATGCCCGCTCGCAGGAAAAAGAAGCGACATGCCCTATCTTCGGGAGTTTCCATCTCTGACCTCCCATTGACATCAGTGGGAGGCAGAGAAAGCATTTTTTGCGAAAAATGCATAAACATTAATGAAGGAATTTTAAGGCAGATTTTTCTGCCTGCAAAAAAATCAGTGTGAACAGGGCCTTAAGGTGTATTCCGGTCTTGAACATTTATAACATAATCATAGGGTGTGCCACCAATGCCTTACAAGTGCAGGTATCACCTCTAGGAACCTCACCTATTGGATAAACAGGAATCCAGTGACCCCTGTCTGCTTATTCATGGACGCTACAGACTACATAGAATTCAATATAGAGGCGCTATCCATTAAAGTCTATGGAGGTTATGGAAAGAACTACTTGCTTCCCCCTTACTGGATGGCTGAGGGTCCCAGCTGGGACTGACACCTATCAGGCATTTATGCTACACACTGTGGTATGCCATATATGTTTAAGGCCCCATGCACACGACAGCAAAAAACCTCAGTTTTTACGGACCGCAATTGCGGTCCGCAAAATCGGAGCCGTTCACTTTCATTGAACATTGACACCTTTCCGTAGCACTACGGAAGGGTGTCAGTGCCGTGGAAATGTTCTGGGAATTATGGAACATGACCGTTCTTTCGCATTTTGCGGGCCGTGCTCCCATACTTTGTATGGGAGCACGGCCCGAAAATGCGGCTGTCAGTCAGCGGCCGGCCGTGCCCGCAATCGCGGGCCGTGATTGCGGGCACGGTCGTGTGCTTGGGGCCTAAGATGGGAATATCCCTCTAAGTGATGTTATCATTTCCACTTTTTGATGATAAATACAGAGCGCAGTTGCAGTGTGATCGTTTGATTTGTTTTCTCATAGGAGACTATTGAAGATGTAGGGAGAGGAATCCTATACAGATGGTAGTATGGATGGTTGTGTGTAGGTGTTACGGCCAGGGCCGCTATTACAATTTTCTGGGGCCCATTCAGTGAAATGGTTATTACCCCTCTCACCCCGATACTCTATATATCTAGCAGAGCACGCTTGGTTCACATTATCATTATCGGTGTTTGAGGGGCATTCTTGCCAGTATAAACAGTGAAAACTAGATAGTGCCCCCATTAGGAATATAAGAGTTACTTCTGTTAGGAGAGGGATGAGCGGTGTCTATACAGCGAATCTTATCTCAGTATAATCGGTGCATTCTGCTATCTGCACATATCGATTATACATTTACAGAGACATAAGTAGTAAAAACCCATGAACATGTATTATACAACTATTATTTACAGTTTCTGATGAGCTATGGGCACCACTGCCAGCCCTAATATACCAGACTCTTTATTTGCCCCCATTCCCATCTACTAATTATACAGAACTAGAAGAACCCGCCATGAAATTCTCTCTCATTCCCCTGGACACTAGACTGTCACCCTTGATGCCCACATCAAATATGGCAGATCAGTGGCAGGCAGGTGCCACCTGAGGATTCCATGACCTCTGACATCATGTGACCTGCACACGACCAACTGACGTTTACTTTCAACTGTCGACGGCAGCGATTAGACGGAGGTCTACAGTTTGGAAGAGATTTGCGGAAATGGCGTCCACTGGACACAGCGAGAAGAAGAAGAGAGGAGACGAGAAGAGGAAGAGGGAAGAGGAGAGAGTCGCAGGATTTAAGAAGAGGAGAGGAGACCAGGACAGAGGAGACCACAGAGGATTGGAGGATGAGGAGCCAAGTTCTGGGAGCAGCCAAGACTCTGGAACATCCAGCCCCTATGCCAGGCTTAACATCAGCCGCTTCACCATCCACCAGGTCCTGGGTAGGGGCAGCTTTGGCAAAGTGAGTATTACAACTCCTTATTTAATTTTAAAGGGACAGTAAACCTATTTTTTTTTTATCTGCATCTATTGTTTTCTGTTATCAGCCATTTAGCCCCTTAGTGACTAAGACTGTTTTGGCCTAAGGACCAGACTATTTTTTTTCAAATCTGACATGTATCACTTGAAGTGGTAATAACTTTGAAATGCTTTTGTTTGTTCAAGCGATTCTGAGATTGTTTTCTCGTGACACATTAGACTTTAACCAGTTCAGGATCGCGCTATTTTGAGCCTTCAGGACCAGACACCGTTTAGCCCTTTTTAGCACGTGTTAGTTAAATGGCTATAACTTTTTTATTTGTTGGGCTAACGACGTGAGTTTTGCGATGTTTTTTCCATAGACAATGCAGGTTTCTTTTTTTATCGTTTTTATACACATCCTTTTTGCTATTTTAGATTTTTTTATTCTTAAAGTTTGAAAATAATAGTAAAAAAAATAAGCTTTTTTACTTTTCAGCAATTTTTTTTTTTTGGGTAATAACATAGTTTTAACCTAAAATAGACCTTTTATTTGTGATCGTCATTGTCTACCGGAAATTTTAATATATTACATGTCTATATTAGGGTAATTGGGTCAGCGCTAGCGTTACAACATTGATTGGCGGGGGGGGGGGGGGAACGTTTTTTTTGGGGGTGGGTATTTTATGTGTATTTATTATTCATTTTTTTTGCACTTTACTTTACTTTTATTTTTTTATTACTATGGTCTGTCCCTCAAAGGTCAATAAAGACCTTTGGGGAACTTTATATATATTTTTTCTTTCTTTTACACCATGTTTTTCCACTGTAACTTGAGATGCACAGCAGCCCCAGTTACAGAGGAAATCAGCCCTCTCATAGTGACGATTGTCACTAATAGGGCTCTGCTGGGTCTAGTAAGACCCAGCAGCAGTCTGTCATTAACGGCACCCGGCGATCATGTGACCAATCACATGATCACCGGGAGCAATAGAGACAGTGGCGCCGCCGCTGCCTCTATTCCTATACACAGCGTTCGTTGAGCGCTGTCTACAAGTGATCAGAGAAGACAGCGAAAGCTGCTTCTATCCTCTCCTCAGGGTCCCCGGCAGTCACTGACAGCCGGAGACCCGACATTCAGCTGCCCGATCGCGCGGGCAGCAAGTTAAAACCCGAGCCGTAAAAAGTCTATGGCGCGGGTTTTAAGGACCCTGAAGGCTGGCCGTAAAAGCACAGCCAGCGGTCGGGAACCAGTTAAGTTAGTGGTGAAATTTGGTCGACACATTCAGTGTTTATTTATGAAAAACACCAAAATTTGGAGAAAAATTGCAAAAATTAGTATTTTCTTAAATTTAAATGCATCTGCTTGTAAGACAAATAGTAATACCACACAAAATAGCTACTATTTCACATTTCCCATATGTTTACTTTATGTTTGCATAGTTTTTTGCACGTCCTTTTATTTTTCTAGGACGTTACAAGGCTTAGAACTTTAGCAGCAACTTCTCACATTTCCAAGAAAATATCAAAAGCCTTATTTTAGGGACCGGTTCCGTTCTGAACTGGTTTTGAGGGCCTTATATACTATAAACCCGCTATAAATCATCCCATTTTAAAAACTGAACCCCTCAAATTATTCAAAACAGCAGTTAGACCGTTTCTTAACCCTTTAGGCGTTTCACAAGAATTAAAGCAAATTAAAGGTGAAATTTACAAATGTCATTTTTTTTGCAGAAAATCAGTTTTAATCCATTTTTTTCTGTAACACAGAAGGTTTTACCAGAGAAACGCAACTCAATATTTATTGCCCAGATTTTGCAGCTTTTAGAAATATCCCACATGTGGCCCTAGCGTGCTACTGGACGGAAACACCACCCTCAGAAACAAAGGAGCACCTAGTGGATATTGGGGTCTTATTTTTATTAGACTATATTTTAGGCACCATGTCAGGTTTGAAGAGGTCTTGTGGGGCCAAAACAAAGCAAACTCCTCAAAAAAAGACAACATTTGGCAAACTACACCCCTCAAGGAATTTATCAAGGGGCATAGTGAGGATTTTGACCCACAGGTATTTTGCTGAATTTAGTGTAATTAGGCTGTGAAAATGAAAATCTACGTTTTTTTCTAATAAAATGTTGTTTTAGCTCAGATGTTTTTCATTTTCACAATAGATAAAGAGAAAAAGAAACCCAAAATTTGTAAAGCAAACTCTTCTGAGTATGGCAATACCCCATATGTGGTAATTTACTGCTGTTTAGACCCACGCCAGGGTTCAGGAGGGAAGGAGCGCCATTTGGCTTTTGGAGCTCAAATTTTGCTTGATTGTTTTTGGTTGTAGTTTTTATTGGTACCATTTTGGGGTACATGCGACTTTTTGATCACTTTTTATTCTATACTTTAGAAAGGATGTGACCAAAAAAATTGTTATTCTGGCATTGTTTTTTATTTTATTTTTTTGCGGTGTTCACCGTGCGGGAAAAATCATATTATGGTTTTATAGTTTGGGTTGTTACCAACGCGGTGATACCAAATATGTGTACTTTAACGGTTTCATTTTTTCTCCTATAATAAAAGACTTATAGGAAAAAAGGCAGTTTTTAATTTTTTAACTTAGAACTTTAATTTTTACACTTTAGCTGAACTTTTTTTTTTTTTGTCCCACTAGGGGACTTGAAGACCTGCACCTATCAACTTTATTCTAATATATTGCACTACCCTTGTAATGCAATGCATTAGAGCTGTCAGCTATTCACTGACAGCAAGCCCATTAAGAATCCGTGCGACCACATCGCAGCGATGCCGATCTGCTGGAAACCACTAAGATGCCGCGATCGCTTTTGATCGCGGCATCTAAGGGGTTAATGGCAGGGTACGGTGCTAGCTCCGTTCCCTGCCGTTATAGCAAGATGGCAGCTGTAACATACAGCTGACACCCTTCGACTCATGGCGCAGGCTCAGCTTCAGAGCCCGCCACCATCTTTCATCTGCGACCAGAAGCCTTTTAAGCCCCACCTCCGAGCGGGGCCTAACAGGCTGCCGTTCTTGACAGACATTGTTAGGCCTCCTGTTGCTAACAGCCGATTGGCTAGCGTGGCTACCCAGCTCTTTTAGCCCGGTAACAATGCTGCAATACTGTGTTTGGTCAGTCCCTACTGACTGATCAATCACAGCGATCGTTGGCGGCGCCGCGCTGCGATTGTTCCCCTGACGAGTCACTGTGACTATCGACTGTCTGTGACTGCCGATGTCACTGTTCTGTCACCTTGTCTTTTGACATGGTGACAGAATAGCACCATGACGTAACTGTACTTCATGGTGCCTTAATGCAGGGCAAACTATGACATAAAGTTGCGTCAAGGTGCGTTAAGGGGTTAATATTGTGTAGATGGTGATTGTATGTTCTTCTATGGAATTCATGATCAGACATCCAGAAAATGTCCTTCCCAGTGACCACTGCTTTATGTCATATATCTCATCTGTTCCTCTTATCATCACATTTAGGTCTAGTGCTGCTATAAAGGGGTATTCCGATTCATTGCTGATCTCAAAGTTCACAGCTGTGGGGGAGGGGGCATTATTTATTTCCATGTCCTGGCCCATTTAGGCTGCTATAAGGAAACAATACATACAGTGACCTCTATGTCCACATTACACATTATAGTAGCTGTATGGATCCCAACCAAGTCAAAGACCGATCTAGTGCCTGTCCTTAAGACCTCTCCATAGAACATCCAACAGCGGACACTGCATTATGCCGGGAGCTCAGCTTTATTCAGCTGTAGGGTCCTGGGTATTACCCGAATGACGACCCCTCAGTCCACCCCTATTCGTTCTTCTTCTCATGAGGATTGTCCACTTGTTTTCCTCAGGTGGTGCTGGCATCAGTCCCCGGCCGAAACACCTATGTGGCCGTAAAGATGATCACCAAACGGGACAATGCAGAAGTAATCATGAGAGAGCGGCGGATACTCCTGGCGGCCCGAGACTGCCCATTCCTATGCCACCTCTATGCCGCACAACAGTCTCGGGAGAGCGCATGCTTTATCACGGAGTATCTGTCCGGTGGCAGCCTGGAGGCTTCGATCAGGATGTGCGGCTGCTTGGACACCGGCAGCGTAAGGTTAGTAAATAACTAATCAGGAGACTGAGGGGAATATACCAATAAGGGAACAGAGGAGGGGGATAACAGCTGAGGTCAGGGGTGTAGTCAGGGGAGAGATGGTGGCCACAACCCACTCAGCCTTGGCTAAGGGATTTAGATAAAGGGATAGGACAGAAAACTGAATCTCTTTCTCGGGTGAGGAAAACTTAGCTAGGAGGTCAGATGAAGGACAATGCAGAGAATAGAGATAATACAGGCTGCCATAAACAGCACCTCTGCTCTGCCACAGACCCCACAGAATCACACATGATATTAGGGAATTGGTGAAGGAATTTTTGATGACATTGAGACTACAATCTGTTTTTCCCATCAGATTCTACACAGCAGAGATTGTGTGTGGCCTCCAGTTCCTCCATGGACACAACATCGTCCACCGGTAAGCAGAACTTTCCTCTTTTTTTTGTCTTCTTTACATGCTGGAAATAATGCACCCAGCTTTCCTAGGGTCCTGAATGGCTATTCTGTTTAGTCTTGCAGTGACCCATCACCCTCCTGTATCACTGGGCAGATTTCTCATTCTCTTGTCTCATTTCTTTGCAGAGATCTAAAGCCTGATAACATCATGCTGGATGCAGCTGGCCACATCCGAATCATCGACCTGGGGCTCGCCCAAGATGGCGTCACCGCCTCCAATAACATCCGTGGAGTGACGGGAACATTTTATTACATGGCCCCTGAGGTGCTTCTTAGGAAGAGATATGGCCCAGCAGTTGATTGGTGGAGCCTGGGGATTGTGGTGTCCAGAATGTCAACAGGACGCTTCCCCTTTAACAACGGCCCAGACCGGCAAACGGCTTACAAAGCCATCACCACCAAAAAGCCCATATTTCCATCTTGGCTTAACACTGACGTAAAACATCTCGTCAAAAAACTGCTGCATAAGAATCCTAAGAAGCGCCTGGGTGTGCGCGGGAACATCAGAGCGCATCCATGCTTTTCCACCATCGGCTGGGAGGAACTGGAGGAGAGGAGAGCACGGCCGCCATTCACACCATTTGAGCCAGTTCTGGAGAATCACCATCTGCAGTGGCCGGAGAGTAAAAAATCTCTTCGCCCCTTGGCCGGATTCAGCTATATGTCACCAAGCTGGACCGGGTTAGATCCTCCTCCTCTGGAGATAACACTCATCAGATGTTTTTCTTACCTTCTGTTCCTCCTCATTGTCCGTGTCTTCTGCCTCTGTCTCTTCCAATGACTTTGTCTCTGCTGCTTCTTAAATTGATGAGATCCACTGCCCAGAACTTCATGCCTCCTGACCCGCACCTCAAATCTCTGCTGCTGTATCTCGCCTCGGCTGCCCTAGAACATCATCTCTCTCCGTACCATCTACATGCTGCACCTTTGCCATCTTGTTGCTACCCCAGTTGCTTGACTTGGCATCCTCCAATCCCGGGCTGGCATCTGACATCACTCCGGCCTGAAGATCCTCTTCACCCCCAGGAGCGGCCTGTGCTTAGATTCCATCTGTAGAGTTCAGGAACAATAGCCGCATCTTGCAGTCCTGACGATCCTGAGTAGCGGCAAATGTACCTGAGCGGCTATTATCCCTGAACTTACCCCAGCACAGGCCAGGTAAGTAATACACACATCACACATTACACCCACATCACCCACACTTCATAATAAGTACAGACACCCACACTACATGATAAGTATAGACACCCACACTACATTAGAAGTATAGACACTAGCACTACATTATAAGTATAGGCACCCACACTACATGATAAGTATAGGCACCCGCACGTAGACACATATTATAGACACTAGCACTATATTATAAGTATAGGCACCCGCACGTAGACACATATTATAGATAGATGAGATATCAGCCTTTGATCCTGGGATTATTCTGATCGCCATATTTGGGGTCAGGAAGGAATTTTCCCCCCTTACTATGAGGACAATTGGCTCATTCCTCACAGGGGGTTTTCGCCTTCCTCTGGATCAACACGGCCTTAATTAGGTTTAGGATAAAAGATTAATAAGTAGGTACACTTATAATATAATATAAATAAAAATAATAAAAAAAAAATAATTTTTCAAGTTTACCCCCATATTACACATCAGCCTTTGATCCTGGGATTATTCTGATCGCCATATTTGGGGTCAGGAAGGAATTTTCCCCCCTTAATATGAGGACAATTGGCTCATTCCTCACAGGGGGTTTTCGCCTTCCTCTGGATCAACATGGCCTTAATTAGGTTTAGGATGATAGATTAATAAGTAGCTACACTTATAATATAATATAAATAAAGAAAAATAATGAAAAAAAGTAAAAATTTGTACGTTTACCCCCATATTACACATATTACACATCAGCCTTTGATCCTGGGATTATTCTGATCGCCATATTTGGGGTCAGGAAGGAATTTTCCCCCTTATATGAGAATTGGCCCATTCATCACAGGGGTTTTCGCCTTCCTCTGGATCAACACGGCCTTAAATTTACATATATATTTAAAATATTTGACACATACATATACATATTACTTAATAATTATATTTAAAATAATCCTAATAATAAAATATACCCCCCTCTTATCTATAAATAAAATCTTCCTTTTACCCCCTACATCTTTGTGCTTGTTTTTATTCTCATTGGTCGTCTATGTAGTAAATGCTGTATAGGCCCCAATGTCTGATTCTCCAGGTTTAAGCCATTTAAAAGGTATATGTCAGATATATAACCAAATTTGGTGTGAACAGAGCTTTACAGGGGTTGTCGGCCTTTTACAACCTCCATTTTGTTAGAGGGATCTTGTCATCTGTGGGGAAACCGACTTGCAAGTGTTAAAATTTCCTACTGCGCCTCTAAAGGTGGAATGAAGCATTACACAGGTCCAACTAAAATCACAATGTAATACATGGACGTGTCGGATCCTCCTGAACAGGAGATACTGTTTGTAGCCATTCTCTATTCTGGCTAGTCGATGAGCGTCCTGAACGGAAAACACCTTTCTATTATCTCTAATTCCCTAATAGAGCACTTGAAAATGGGTTATACAATGATAAGAGAGTTTGTTACAATGTATCAGTGCAGGTGAGAACTGGAGTATTTCTCTCATGGAGGATTGCCTAGACTGGATACAATGAATGGGGCACAGTGGAGATTGGTGGATCTGCTACAATGCTGCCCCCTACAGTCAGGACATTCACCTCATGGATGCTTCTACCAGATTCTTCACATCACAGAGAAATGTTCAAGAACAAGGAAAATCCCCTGTAGGCAGGCGCTCACACTGAGATCTTATAGGAATGGTCTATTCTAGAATTTGCTATTTATATGTGATTCTGGGAAAGCAGGATGACAACCAATATTGCTGCCATTACAGCTCTCACAGGTGGTGTCACCCAACTTTCTAAATCTCCTGAATAGTAAATCTGCCTAGCTGTGTAATGACACGGGGATTCCGCTCCTTCAAGGAGCTAAAGTGGGGCTAGCACATAGCAGAGCGGGGAGATACCTCCCCGCTCTGCTATAGTGGCGTCGCTACAGTAGTAGCAGCCGCAGCAGCAGCAGCTGCTAGCGGCGCCATCGAAGGTGTCGCCGGGCCAGGGCGCTTTTAAAACAAGCAGGGGAAGGGAGCCAGCGCGGCGCTCCCTTCCACCTGCTGTACACCCCGGCCCTGCCACACAGTGTACAGCGTAGCCATTCGTCCGAATGGCATAAACTCCTCCTCCTCACATGCACTCTGCGCTGTGAGGAGGAGATAGAGCGCAAGCGACGGAAAACCCTGCCGTCACTCGGGACACATTCCGGTGATGGCCGGGTATTACCCGGTCCCATAGACTTCTATGGGAGCCGGGCGGCCGGACACCCGGCCGAAAATAGAGCATGTCCTACTTTTTGACGGCCGGTTTTCCCGGCCGTCAAAAAATCGGTCGTGTGAATACCCCCATTAGGGGTCTATTATTCCTAATGCAGCCGGGTGCTGGCCGATTTATGAACGGCCGGCACCCGGCCGGGAAAACCTGTCGTGTGAATGAGGCCTTAGAGAACATTGCCTAGACTGGATACAATTGTGTGTTCATCTCAACTGAGAGCAGGACGAGCTGTGTAAGGGGATGAAGCCTCTGAATGTAACGTAGTGGTTAGGAATTTTAACATAATGTATATTTATAACGTAATTAAGCTTTAGTTACATGAAATCGGAAAACCCATTTACAAATTCTCTCCAGCCCATCTAGAAATAAAACACATATAACTAAATTCTTTCATGGATGGGGCCGTTCACAGCTTTATTTAATATCTCAAAATACTGCAGAAGACTCTATCGCTAATTGCTGCAGCGCACGTCAGTACTGCCGGTAATACGTTTATTAGGAGACAGGCAGACTGAAAATCTCATGCCCGCGCAGCGAAAACATTTATAAATTGACCTGCGGTGTGAATTCTTAATCTGCAGAATGTCAATTTATGTTGCGTTTTCGTTGCTTTTCTGTTGCGGGTTTTCGCCCTTTTGAATTCAATAAGAATGTAAAACCCGAAACAAATAGCCAAGTGTTGAGACTTTTGCAGCGGTTACATGGGCTGTAGTGTAAACCCGGTAGGCCGGACTGCATGTCAATGGAGGAATGCGTCACCATGACTACGGCAGGGGTTAAGTATGAACGTTTTTTTTCCTTAACAAGAAGTTCCGCCCGAAAAACTGCACCACTACATAGTGCGGTTTTTCGGATGGAATATTCTGTGGGTTCTAGGTTGGATACGCTGTGTAGTTTTATGTAGCGTATACAACCTGTGGGAACCTGGCCTTAATGATCTCCCACCATTCTGACCACAGCTGCAGTGAGTAGTATAAAAAAATAAAAGTTGCCTGTAAGAGGGGTGAGCATGGCTGGGATAAATGATTGTAGTCTGTGTAATCTGTATTCTGCTGTACTACACGTATGCTGTAACTGTAGTTTCTTATTACTGTTATCTGCCTGGTTATATTTGTAGAAGAAATATTTTTACTAATGAGTAATTTGACAGATTGTACTGAGCATGCCCAGAAAGCCCAGCATAGCAGACTGAGGAAAGTTCTAGAAAGGAAGAGAGAAGCAGGAGGAGGAGCTCTGTGCTAGAGGAGGAGCTCTATGCTAGAGGAGCAGGAGGAGGAGCTCTGTGCTAGAGGAGCAGGAGGAGGAGCTCTGTGCTAGAGGAGCAGGAGGAGCTCTGTGCTAGAGGAGCAGAAGGAGCAGCTCTGTGCTAGAGGAGCAGAAGGAGGAGATTTGTGCTAGAGGAGCAGGAGGAGGAGCTCTGCTAGAGGAGCAGGGGGAGGAGCTCTACTAGAGCAGGAGGAGGAGCTCTGTGCCAGAGGAGCAGGAGCTCTGTGCTAGAGGAGCAGGAGGAGGAGCTCTGTGCTAAAGGAGCAGGGGGAGGAGTTCTGTGCTAGAGGAGCAGGGGGAGGAGCTCTGTGATAGAGGAGCAGACAAGAGAGGGAAGGGAGAGAGACTGCAGAGAAACTCATGAGAGGAAAGTATAAAGAGAGACTGTAGAGAAACTCATGAGAGGAGAGTATAAAGAGAGACTGCAGAGAAACTCATGAGAGGAGAGTCTGGAAAGAGAGCAGAATTTAGAGAAAACTGTGGAGACTGAGACAGCTACAGGAGTGGCTGAGAACTGCTGGGACTGTCGTCACAGATGTGGCAGGTGGGAGCTGAGGAGACGCCTGTGACTGTGATATGTGGAGATTTGCAGAGACTGATATAGTGTCACTGTATAACCCACAGATACTCATTTAATTTCTGAAGTAAAGTTGTGTAAAATCTGCCACCTGTCTGGTTCCTGTGCTCATATATTGTACTGGATGTGCCACCCTTACATGGCCCCTCAATAATTCCGCCCTATGCATCTGTTCACAGGTACCTAATGGCAAATACGGCCCTAGTGGGGATCACACCTCTATGTATTTCTAATTGACACGCTATAAAATGTCAAAAGGTAAAAACTCCAAGTCCCTCCCTTGGAAAAAAAATAATTTACTATATAGGGATCATATATTTTATGTCACTGGAATAAACCCAGCAGCACCGCACCAGGGAATGTGAAGATGAGGAACCCATGTTCGGGGGAAGGTGCCGGACCCAGAGGTAGGACCCACATTCATCAGACATTTATGCATACCTCCCAATTTTTGAATTCGGAAAAGAGGGCCATTTTTAAGCCACGCCCCTAACCACGCTCAATATCCCGGATAAACACATCAAATCACGGCCAGATCCTTCTGCAGATAACACGCACACATTCTCACTGCGGATCTCTAGACTGTCTGGATATCACCAATATTATGTATCCAGTTATCTAGTCTTTGTGTTACTTTTCCTAACTTGGGTATAACATTTGCTTATCACGGCAGCAGCAGCTGCAGGACAAACCAAAAGGCTGAGAACAATGAAAGTCAAGAGGGAGACCCTGTGGTTGATGACTTTTCAATTGACAGGTAGCAGAGTTACATGATGGGGATTTTTTTTTCCAGTTGTAGCAAACGAAGGAAGAAAAAAGGAGGATCCTATAGGGCGCTGCTGCGTGGTTGTGGTGGAAAGTCAATGAAAAAATAGAAGATATATAATAATTATATAATAATTATTTATTGAACAATAGATGGCTACGCGTTTCAACACTGAACTAGTGTCTTCCTCAGGCCATTAAAAACATATACAAAGGGGTTCCTTATATACCTATAGATATTAGACAAACAAGAGTCAGAGGTGGGAGAGGTCAGGAAGTTAATTAGAACGTCATGATTAACAGCTGTATCAAAGGGCTAACTTAGAAAAAATCATTAGCACATAAAATAACACTTGCACAGGGGAAAGAAAAAAAAGCGGGAAGCATACCCGTATTAATTTCATAGAATAAATGAATGAATTAATACATAAATAAATGTTGAATCCATCATACACAACATTGAAATAGTGTATAGACAAATATACATGTAAAAATATCATTAAAAACAAGGAATGCATTACATTAAATGATGAATTGACAGAAAAATAAATATATATATATGAGCGCGTATAGTTTGATGCAGTAAATGTTTTTTAGTGTCTCTAATATTATTGTTAGATGATGTAAACAATAATAAATAAAATAAAATATATAAAAATATATATTTTAATAAGAGAATTACTAAATCTGAACACTGATCTAGATATATTTCCAATACATTTCCTAACAGCTGACGTGAATGCCCTTTATAGTAATATTCCACATAACAAGGGCCTAGAAGTAATTAATTCCGTTTTAGCAACTAGCACGGCGATTCCAACAGCGCAGGCTAACTTTTTAAGTAACTGTATTAAATTTATTCTGACACACAACCTTTTTACCTTTGGGAATGAGTTTTTTAATCAAATCAAGGGTTGTGCCATGGGCACACGCTTTGCACCATCATATGCAAATTTATATATGGGAGCCTTCGAGGAAGAATACATCTATGGAGACCACCCTTTTAAAGATAACATTTTATTGTACAAACGTTACATAGATGATCTCTTTTTTATTTGGAAAGGTGATAAGAATGGGGCTTTTAAATTTATGGAGATTTTAAATGATAATAATTTTGGATTATCTTTCACACACACCTTTTCCGTAACATCAATTGACTTTTTAGATCTAACAATCAGTTATGACCTTACTAACCATGTTTTTAACACCAAAACACATTTTAAGTCAGTTGATGTTAATAGTTATTTAGATTTTAAAAGTGCGCACTATCCCCCTTGGATAAAAAATGTGCCCTTCGGACATTTCCGAAGGGTTAGGAAAAATTGCACCAAGGACAGTGATTTTAATAGAGAATGTACGGTCCTTGAAAAAAGATTTAGGGAAAAGAATTTCCCGACTAATCTGATTAAGGGAGCACGGTGCAAAGCCGCTAAGCTGTCTCAAGAGCTTTGTATTAACCATATCCGTAAGAAAACTGAGTCTACCTATAGAAATACTAATTTTATTACGACTTTTAACAGTGAGAACAAAATTATTAGAACTATTTTATCCAAACATTGGAATATTTTAAAAAATGATCCTCATCTGGTTAACGATTTATCAGATATGCCAAAAATTACTTTTAGACGGGCACAGACTTTGAGAAACATCCTTGCGCCTAGCAGAGTACGCAAATCTAAACTACCAAGTTTTAAATTGTTTCCTACTATTTGTGGCGCTTTTAAATGTGGTCACCCACGTTGCCTGTGTTGTAATAACATCCTTCATAGACAAACCACTTTTACATCTACAGTCACAAAGGAATTTTTTAAAATTAAAACTTTTCTTAACTGCGGCAGTTCATATATAGTATACCTGATTGAATGTCCTTGCCACTTGCAATATGTTGGTAGAACCACGCAATGCCTACGTACTAGAATGAATAACCATAGATTCAACGTCAACACTGGTTTTCTGAAACACAGTCTCTCCCGACATTGTGCCTCTTTTCACAACAGAGAGTTTGACACATTAAATATTATTCCTATTGAACACATTTCATGTGATGTCCCTAATAGATTTTATAAATTGAAACAAAGGGAGAACTATTGGATTTTTAAATTACAGACATTGAATCCACGAGGTCTTAATGATATTTCAGAATCTTCCTTGGACTGATGTCCTACTGACCTCTCAACTCATATGGATTTTTATCGTATAATGTTGTTCAATTTTTAAATTTTTTTTTTAAAATAATTAATTTTATATAGATATTTATATTTAATCTTATTATTATAGGTTACAAAGGTTATTGATTCGATATACATTCGAATATATACATTTGTTTTACATGAATAGATTTAACGTTGACCCCTTAAACGTGTCCCCTTTGAATTTGAACACTGGCCCTGGGGATTCTGTAATATTGTTGACGATCCTCTTGGTTGCTTAACTACGGAGATAATATCACATACTATTTTAATAACCCGTTAATTCTTGTTGGTTAATCGAAAATTCATTGTTTGTTTGCCCTTAAATAACTATTTTTCTAAAAATTTGCCCTTCATTAATTGCCCTTTGTGACTTTGTTGACTACTATATTTAATATTTTCAAATTATGGGTGGACAATATAAGACATCCATAAATAGCGTTAAATATGGCTGACTATGTGTCATCTATTTATTCTTTTTTTCTTTTTATATTTATATTTTAAACACAAATATTATGTATTATACTAGGATCATTTTTTAATAATCTGATTATTTCCTTTGTTGCTTATAGTTATATTGTTTACTCCTTCTAATATTTTGCACTTCGCTGATAGCTTTTTGTGATTCTGTTACTAATAAAAGATTGGCATTTTGTCAATCTTTCTTTATCTTTGTCACTTTGACAACACTGCTATGTATAAATGCCGTTTTAATACGGCACATTTTAGCGCTTGTGTCTGACATTCTAAATTTCTGCTGCGTAAGTGACAGATATTTCTGCAGTAATATTTCAAATATTAATGACTTATGATTGACACGAATGGGTCGGTTTGCATGCCACCAATGGGGTTAGTAATGTGAACTGTCCTTATTATCAAACCATTGCGGCTTTTATGTATGTGTTCTAGAAAAAATATCTATTTATTCCCTTAGGTGTTTATTTTTTCTAATATATATATATTTGTTAAATTCTGTTTATACTTATAGTCCCTACCTTTTCGTTTTGTCACATAATAATGGTTAACCATTATTGTGTTTTTTTCTGATTATAAAATCGTATGTAAAGCTGATTTGGCTACTATTGACACTTTGCGTTTCTGTACACCGGTTTTATACATCGGATGGTTTTTAAAATATATATTTTTATATATTTTATTTTATTTATTATTGTTTACATCATCTAACAATAATATTAGAGACACTAAAAAACATTTACTGCATCAAACTATACGCGCTCATATATATATATTTATTTTTCTGTCAATTCATCATTTAATGTAATGCATTCCTTGTTTTTAATGATATTTTTACATGTATATTTGTCTATACACTATTTCAATGTTGTGTATGATGGATTCAACATTTATTTATGTATTAATTCATTCATTTATTCTATGAAATTAATACGGGTATGCTTCCCGCTTTTTTTTCTTTCCCCTGTGCAAGTGTTATTTTATGTGCTAATGATTTTTTCTAAGTTAGCCCTTTGATACAGCTGTTAATCATGACGTTCTAATTAACTTCCTGACCTCTCCCACCTCTGACTCTTGTTTGTCTAATATCTATAGGTATATAAGGAACCCCTTTGTATATGTTTTTAATGGCCTGAGGAAGACACTAGTTCAGTGTTGAAACGCGTAGCCATCTATTGTTCAATAAATAATTATTATATAATTATTATATATCTTCTATTTTTTCATTGACTTTCCACCACAACCACGCAGCAGCGCCCTATAGGATCCTCCTTTTTTCTTCCTTCGTTTGCTTCAATTAGCGGTGACCATTCGTTTTCACCGGTTTTGGATCCTGGCAGCAGCACAGTGGAGTTATATATTGCCTTTACCTACTACCACGTGGTGAGCATATTAACTACGTTCTACATTTATTTTTAGTCTGATTGACCTGCACTATGTGGCGCCGTGCCTTTTGCTTCTTTATTTACTTTTTCCAGTTGTGTAACTCTGCTACCGGTCAATGGAAAAATGATCCACCAGAGCCCCCCTGTAGATTGCTCCACACACAGCCCCCCTGTACATAGCGCCCGACACAGCCCCCCTGTAGATCAGATGGTCAGATGACAGGTCAGGTGACTGGACTGGTCCACTCCCGGGCCGGCATCAATCCCAGTGAGAACACCGCCGCCAGACTCCTGCCGTCTTCTGATCGCTTCTGCAGTCGTCTGGCATTCAGGGCGCCTGTCAGCAGCGATCAGCTGTTTTGATACAGCCGCAGCGCCCAGCGGGACATTTTGCAGACTGCCCGGGACGGCGGAACAGCGGTGAGAAACCGGGATGGTTGGGAGCTATGATTTATGGGATGTCCTGTGTATACGCCATAAATGTCTGCCATGACACAACCCCTTTAAGGCGGGAAGCTGTGTGATGACAATACAGCTGGGGTGTGGTCAGTGGCGGATTATCATATGGGCGTTTCGGGCGGCCGCCCGGGGCCCGAGGCTCCCAGGGGGCCCATGGCAGCCCGAAACGCACATTATCTCCTAAATCTATTCAGCGCGCTAGCGCTGCTAACGGCCGAAGATGGGGAGGAGCAGGGAATTCGCCGGGATCCAGGGGTAGGACACGCCTCCCTGACAGTGCGGGCCGCCGCCATTGAGTAACAGAACAGCGACGGACGGCTGTTCTGTTACTCCAAAGCAGCAAGAGAAGAGCCGGCGGGCGGTCACCGGCGCTGAGGTCAGTACAGGATTATCCTCCTGCCCAACTGGTTCCCGACCGCTGGCTGTATTTTTACGGCCAGCGGTCAGGGACGGGTGCTTAAAACCCGAGCCATAGACTTTCTACGGCTCGGGTTTTAACTTGCTGCCCGCGCGATCGGGCAGCTGAATGTCGGGTCTCCGGCTGTCAGTGACTGCCGGGGACCCTGAGGAGAAGACAGAAGCAGCTTTCGCTGCTTCTGTCTTCTCCGATGTCTTCTTACAC
Organism: Rhinoderma darwinii; assembly: GCF_050947455.1. Lineage (NCBI taxonomy): Eukaryota > Metazoa > Chordata > Amphibia > Anura > Rhinodermatidae > Rhinoderma > Rhinoderma darwinii. Next base: position 126,635,414 of record NC_134692.1, read on the forward strand.
AGCGTTCAATGAACGCTGTGTACAGGAATAGAGACAGCAGCAGCGGCGCTGTCTCTATTCCTCCCGGTGATCATGTGACTGGTCACATGATCGCTGGGTGCCGTTAGTGGCAGACTGTTGCTGGGTCTTACTAGACCCAGCACAGCCCTATTAGTGACAATCGTCACTGTGAGAGGGCTGATTTCCCCTGTAACTGGGGCTGCTGTGCAGCTCCAGTTACAGTGGAAAAACATGGTGTAAAACAAAGAGAAAGTAGATATAAAGTTCCCCAAAGGTCTTTTTTGACCTTTGAGGATCAGAACATAGTAATAAAAAATAGTAAAGTGCAAAAAAAATAAATAATAATAAATACACATAAAATACCCACCCCAAAAAAAACGTTCCCCCCCCCCCCGCCAATCATTGTTGTAACGCTAGCGCTGACCCAATTACCCTAATATAGACATGTAATATATTAAAATTTACGGTAGACAATGACGATCACAGATAAAAGGTCTATTTTTGGGTAAAACAATGTTATTACCAAAAAAAAATAGCTGAAACGTAAAAAAGCTTATTTTTTTACTATTATTTTCAAACTTTATGAATAAAAATTCTAAAATGGCAAAAAATGTGTGCATAAAAACGATAAAAAATGAAACCTGCATTGTCTACGGAAAAAACGTCGCAAAAATAACGTCGGTTTTATTTTTTTTTAATAAAAATGTGTGTTTGGTGCAACTTTGTAATTACGTTTTATTAAAAAATATTTTCACTTTTTGAGATACAGCTGCTTTGTATCCTGTATCCGTCAGGTCAGCAGGACTGACGGGATCAGTGAAACGGGCCCTGCGCTAAATTATAATCTTAGATGTGATAGATTTGAGGTGGATCCTGCGTGTCACTGATCCCGTCAGTCCTGCTGACCTGACGGATACAGGATACAAAGCAGCCGTATCTCAAAAAGTAAAAATATTTTTTAATAAAATCAATCAATCACACTGATACACAGACATACTATATATATATATATAATTATAATATAAAGTTTTTAAATGTGTACATAACCTTGTGGCACTATATACAAGGGGGAGCGCTGTGTGGCACTATATACAAGGGGGAGCGCTGTGTGGCACTATATACAAGGGGGAGCGCTGTGTGACACTATATACAAGGGGGAGCGCTGTGAGACACTATATACAAGGGGGAGCGCTGTGAGGCACTATATACAAGGGTGAGCGCTGTGAGGCACTATATACAAGGGGGAGCGCTGTGAGGCACTATATACAAGGGGGAGCGCTGTGAGGCACTATATACAAGGGGGAGCGCTGTGAGGCACTATATACAAGGGGGAGCGCTGTGAGGCACTATATACAAGGGGGAGCGCTGTGAGGCACTATATACAAGGGGGAGCGCTGTGAGGCAAGGGGGGGCTGTGTAGTGCTATCCACCGTGGTATGTGTGTGGCGCTCTTTATAGGGGGGGCTTTTTGGTGCTATTTACAAGAGGGGGAGGGCTGTGTGGCGCTCTCTACAGGGGGGCTGTATGGCACTATCTATAGGGGGCTGTGTGTAACGCTCTCTATGGGGGGATGTGTGATATATAGAGGGGGCTGTGTATGGCGATATCTATGGGGGTGTGTAATATCTACAGGGGCTGTGTGTGGCACTATGTACAGAGGGCTGTGTGTATGTGGTGTTTTACAGTGTGTGGTATTATTATATTCAGGCACGCAGTGTTTGGTGCTATTATATTTAGGGGCACAGTATGTGGCACCATGATAACTTTATTTTCGTTTATAGGTGTGGAAATGTTGGAAAAGTGAGGAGACGTCTAAGTGGCAAATTCTGCAGAAATGAGTCATGGCCGGGAGAAGTCGTCATGAGCGCTGGACCGGATGGAGAAGAAAAGAGGAAAAAAACTACTAGAATCTGAGACGTCGTCACCTGTGAGTCACTAGATTTATAGAGAATCTGTCACCTCTCCTGACATGTTTATTATAGGAAATCCTTGTATTTCACAAAAAGTCTTTCTGCGGTCCAGGACTGATAGACAATTCCCCTTGTCAGGAGGTTGTGTCCCTGCACAGTGTGATCCTGTCAGTATGTAGGGACACCGCGCTGTGACAAGGGGAATCGTAACACTGTTAATGCTTGCCCAAAAAGGTAGTGTTAAAAATAGTTACGGTGAGGAAGGGGGGCCCAAGTTTGGGTAACAGCCCAGGGCCCATGGTCTACTTAATCCGCCACTGGGTGTGGTATTAGAGAGACCCCCACCAGGAGATAGTTTGTAGAAGATGGAGTTATTGTGTAACTGTTAATTACATTTACATTTCTGTACCACTTACAGTGTAATAACCATAAAGCTTCCTGTGCCTCTTAAAGAGAAAGTTACTGTATGATTTTGATTATCATTTATTGGTCTACAATTGTGTTCTTTGAAATGAAGATCACTCAAGAAACCCCATATAAGAACGAAGTCGCATATGACAAAGAGCTGCATATGTGGGTGAGAGTGCCGTCATAAGTGAGTGCCAGAGAGGGTGAGTGACTGCGTAATGGACGATTGCTTAAGTCTGTGTCACTTTTTTCATGGGCTACATGCCTCCGACGTCGATAGTAGGAGGTGGTCATAATAATATGACTCGACTGTGTGTATATATACAGTTAGGTCCAGAATTATTTGGACAGTGACAGAAGTTTTGCCATTTTAGCTGTTTACCAAAACATATTGAATATACAGTTATATAATCAATAAGGGCTTAAAGTGCAGAGTCTCAGCTTTAATTTGAGGGTATTCACATCCTAATTTGAGGAAGGGTTTAGGAATTACAGCTCTTTAATATGTAGCTGCCTCTTTTTCAAGGGATCAAAGGCAATTGGACAATTATCTCAAAAGTTATTTAATGGGCTGCATGGGCTATTCCCTCATTAATCTATCATCAATTCAGCAGGTAAAAGGCCTGGAGTTGATTCCAGGTGCGGCATTTGCATTTGGAAGATGTTGCTGTGAAACCACAACATGAGGTCAAAGGAGCTCTCAATGCAAGTGAAACAGACCATCGTTAGGCTGAAAAAAGATGAAGAAATCCATCAGAGAGAGAGCACAAATGTTAGGAGTGGCCAAACCAACAGTTTGGTACATTCATGGAAAAAAAGAGCGCACTGGTGATCTCGTGAACTCCAAAAGGCCTGGACGTCCACAGAAGACAACAGCGGTGGATGATCGCAGAATCCTTTCCATAGTGAAGAAAAACCCCTTCACAACATCTACCCAAGTGAAGAACACTCTCCTGGAAGTAGGTATATCAGTATCTAAGTCTACAATAAAGAGAAGACTTCATGAGAGCAAATACAGAGGGTTCACCACAAGGTGCAAACCATTAATAAGCATCAAAAATAGAAAGGCCAGATTAGACTTTGCCAAACAACATGTAAAGAAGCCGCCCAGTTCTGGAACAGCATGAAACTAACATCAACCTGTACCAGAATGATGGGAGGAAGAAAGTATGGAGAAGGCTTGGAACGGCTCATGATCCAAAGCACACCACATCCTCTGTAAAACATGGTGGGGGCAGTGTGATGGTATGGTGGTGGCAGTGTGATGGCATGGTGGAGGCAGTGTGATGGCATGGGCATGCATGGCTGCTAAAGGCACTGGGTCACTAGTGTGTTTATTGATGATGTGACTGAAGACAGAAGCAGCCAGATGAATTCTGAAGTGTTCAGGGATTTACTTTCTGCTCAGATTCAACCAAATTCAGCAAGGTTGATGGGACGTTGCTTCACAGGACAGATGGGCAATGACCCAAAAAATACTGCGAAAGCAACCCAGGAGTTTATAAGGCAAAGAAGTGGAATATTCTGCAATGGCGAAGTCAATCACCAGATCTCAACCCGATCGAGCTTCATTTCACTTGCTTAAGACAAAACTTAAGGCAGAAAGACCCACAAACAAACAAGTGAAGACGCTGCTGTAAAGGCCGGGCAAAGCATCACAAAGGAGGAAACCCAGCGTGTGGTGATGTCCATGGGTTCCAGACGTCAGGCAGTCATTGCCTGCAAAGGATTCTCTACAAACTATTAAAAATAAACACACATTTTATTTATGGTAATCTTAAGTTGTCCAAATACTTTTGAGCCCCTGAAACAAGGCGGCTGTGCAGAAAAATGGTTGCAATTCCTAAACGTTTCACAGGATATTTTTGTTCAACCACTTGAATTAAACCTGAAAGTCTACACTTCAATTGATTCTAAGTTGTTTCATTTCAAATCCAATGTGGTGGCAGCAGAGTCCAAATCATGAAGATTGTGTCACTGTCCAAATAATTCTGGACCTAACTGTATATACAGATATTCACACACATATATATATATGCACACACTACCGTTCAAAAGTTTGGGGTCACCCAGACAATTTTGTGTTTTCCATGAAAACTCACACTTATATTTATCAAATGAGTTGCAAAATTAATAGAAAATATAGTCAAGACATTGACAAGGTTAGAAATAATGATTTTTATTTGAAATAATAATTTTCTCCTTCAAACTTTGCTTTGGTCTTGGAATGCTCTATTTGCAGCAATTACAGCATTGCAGACCTTTGGCATTCTAGCTGTTAATTTGCTGAGGTAATCGGGAGAAATTTCACCCCATGCTTCCAGAAGCCCCTCCCACAAGTTGGATTGGCTTGATGGGCACTTCTTGCGTACCATACGGTCAAGCTGCTCCCACAACAGCTCTATGGGGTTGAGATCTGGTGACTGCGCTGGCCACTCCATTACAGATAGAATACCAGCTGCCTGCTTCTTGCCTAGTTCTTGCATAATTTGGAGGTGTGCTTTGGGTCATTGTCCTGTTGTAGGATGAAATTGGCTCCAATCGGGTATGGCATGGCGTTGCAAAATGGAGTGATATCATTCCTTATTCAAAATCCCTTTTACCTTGTACAAATCTCCCACTTTACCAACACCAAAGCAACCCCAGACCATCACATTACCTCCACCATGCTTGACAGATGGCGTCAGGCACTCTCCCAGCATCTTTTCAGTTGTTCTGCGTCTCACAAATGTTCTTCTGTGTGATCCAAATACCTCAAACTTCGATTCGTCTGTCCATAACACTTTTTTCCAATCTTCCTCTGTCCAATGTCTGTGTGCTTTTGCCCATATTAATCTTTTCCTTTTATTAGCCAGTCTCAGATATGGCTTTTTCTTTGCCACTCTGCCCTGAAGGCCAGCATCCCGGAGTCGCCTCTTCACTGTAGACGTTGACACTGGCATTTTGCGGGTATTATTTAATGAAGCTGCCAGTTGAGGACCTGTGAGGAGTCTATTTCTCAAACTAGAGACTCTAATGTACTTGTCTTGTTGCTCAGTTGTGCAGCGGGGCCTTCCACTTCTCTTTCTACTCTGGTTAGAGCCTGTGTGTGCTGTCCTCTGAAGGGAGTAGGACACACCGTTGTAGGTAATCTTCAGTTTCTTGGCAATTTCTCGCATGGAATAGCCTTCATTTCTAAGAACAAGAATAGACTGTCGAGTTTCACATGAAAGCTCTCTTTTTCTAGCCATTTGGAGAGTTTAATCGAACCCACAAATGTAATGCTCTAGATTCTCAACGAGCTCAACGGAAGGTCAGTTTTATAGCTCCTCTAAACAGCAAAACTGTTTACAGCGGTGCTAACATAAGTGCTTTCTAATCATCCATTAGCCTTCTAACACAGTTAGCAAACACAATGTACCATTAGAACACTGGAGTGATGGTTGCTGGAAATGGGCCTCTATACACCTATGTAGATATTGCATTAAAAACCAGACGTTTGCAGCTAGAATAGTCATTTAGCACATTAACAATGTATAGAGTATATTTCTGATTAATTTAATGTTATCTTCATTGAAAAAAACTGCTTTTCTTTAAAAAATAAGGACATTTCTAAGTGACCCTAAACTTTTGAACGGTAGTGTATATACACAAACACACACACATTTTTTGGGGGACACATATGTATTGGTGCTAATTCCCCTGACATTTTAAGACCTTAGCTACGCCCCTGGCTGCTAGTGCTGCATCGTTGGGTCACTTAGGAGACCTAGCAATGCAGCTGTAAGCTGCGGGCCGTCGGCCATGAGAAGAAGTTGGGGGGGCCCAAGAAGGACTTTTGCACCGGGGCCCATGAGCCTTTAGCTACGCCCCTGGAACCATGGCTGAAGGATTGCTCTTCCTCTGGGCTTAAAAGGGTAATGCCAACATGTAATTTACCAAAGTTTCAACAGAATTAATACAATTTAGACTTAACTCGTCTGATCTGATTGGCTAGGCGGATGTGCTCTTTCTCCCTCACAGCTCCAGGTTCCCCTCTCCCCAAGTTGCTAATATCGCTGTTATTGCTGTGGGAAGCGACTGTCCTCCAGAGGGAGAGCTGATCTTTGCCATGGCGCTTCCCGCTCTGGATAATAAAGGGGAATCCCATGCTAGAAACCCCCTCTATTATAGTGATATATCCTAATAGGACGTATGCAAAGGAGTTTTCTAAAGCAGATAACCCCATTAAAGAGGATGGAATCACTGTGATGATAGACGGTTTTGGGAGAAGGGACTTCCCTGCCAGAACCTCCAAATTACATCAAGGAAGACGCTTCAATGGTAGTCAAGCTCAAGGTCCTCAGACCCATCAAACATGGCGATGAACGTGGCAGTATGCCCTTCTTATCTGCAATCTTCTTTAGGTCATAGACATACGTATTTATGACATCGGCACATTTGTCATGGTTACTCCAGGTGTTTATTACCACTGCATGCATCATTCATTATGACGTCACCTGCCGTGTTCTGAAGTATTAACCTTTTAATGACTGGCAATTTGTCTTAGTACAGATTCTATTAAAATGCACTTACCACCAGGCAGACTCATAAGATGTGATAATAGAAGTTAGTAATTCCGGGTCTTGAGCTGTGATATTCACATTAATGTACCCAAGTTCTCTTACTGAAAAAATAATATGCAATTTAGTTTGTTATCTTGGCCAATCAGATGTTCCAAAGGGCTCATGTGCCACCTCCTCATTTTTTTTGTAAATAAGACTGCCTAGTCAGGAGAAGCTGGCACATGAGCCCTTTCACTGCTGATGATATGCCCAAATATCTCTGGTGTCTTCATTTACATATCATAGACCAGAAACTGTGGACCAGCTGTACCCATTATCACCTCTAGATACCTGAATATTACAGTAATACAACTAGTACTGTAGAAAGGAGACACTACAACCTGCTAAATATGTTCTGTAGCTTGTGTGTTTATTAGTCATAGTAGACGACGCTATTTAATACAGAGGCAAGCAGTAAAAAAAAACATTTATTGCGCGGTGTGCGTTTTTAACAATGGTACACTATGTACAATGTATGCCAATACGGTAGCCTATGTCGTAACCTTCTGCTAGGGATATACATTGGAAAATAGTTCAGACAAACTCTTCGGATGGAAGGCTCAAACTCAGTGTGAATAGAGCCTTACAGGTTGTAATAAACTTATTGCATTTTACAAGGAACTTGTAACTTCTTAACATCCACCAGTTCAACATTATACAGTGCCAGTGGTCATGAAAGGGTTACTCCTATATTATAAAGGGATGGCATATCACTATGATCAATAGGGGTTAAACCTCAGAGACCCGCACCAATCCTGAGAATAAAGTGAATGAATGAATGTGCCGCAGCACCCTTTTTACCTGCACAGCAGCTTCTCCGGCCTCCCTCTGTGCAGGGAATTGCAGCATGGCCACATTTTAATGAACGGTTTGCATGCAGTTCCATGCGCAGTCAAGTGCCCATGGAGGGCAAACTTAGAAGGGGATGAAGCACTCAAATCAGTGCTGCAGCACTTTAATTCTTAGGATATTGGGGGTACCAGAGCTCGGACCCCCACAATGATAAAGAGCTGGCATATTCTAAAAGTATTCTATCACTTTATAAGTTGGAAAAAAAAACTTCAATAGCAATGTCCACTCATTTGTTGGAAAACTATAACTCTCAGCATATCCTGAGAGCTGCAGACATTTAGGGCATGCTGGGACTTGTGGTTTTTCTATAAACTTATATCACAGAGGTATGTTTAGATTTAAACTTTTTTTTTCTTCTGTAGAGGTAAACATAGTTTCTGCATCAAAAATCATGATATCAGTCCGGATGTTATATATCTGTGTCAGAATTCAAACCCAAAAACTCCTGTGTCCCAGACAGCAGCTCTTCTCATTGAGTTACTGGTGATACAGGACAGCTCCAGTGCTGAATCTATGGTCTAGAGCAGGGGTCTCAAGCACGCGGCCCGCATGTGGCCCCTGGGGCTGTCATCTGCGGCCCGCGGGACACGGAGCCGCTAGTATCGGCTCTGCTCCGAGACTCTGGAATTCCCTGACATCGCTGTCCACATATGAACAGCGATGTCTGGGGCTTCCCCAGAGCCGGAGTCCCGGGCAGAGCGCTAGTACAGGCTCTGATCCGGGACTCTGTGGAATTCCCTGACATCGCTGCCCATATATAGACAGTGTGTCAGGGTCTTCCCCAGAGCGGAGCAGAGCGCTGGTGTTGGCTCTGCTCCTGGACTCTGTGTAATTCCCTGACATCGCTGTCCACATATGAACAGCGATGTCTGGGGCTTCCCCAGAGCCGGAGTCCCGAGCAGAGCGCTGGTGTCGGCTCTGCTCCGGGACTCTGTGGAATTCCCTGACATCGCTGTCCACATATGAACAGCGATTTCTGGGGCATCCCGAGAGCCGGAGTCCCGAGCAGAGCGCTGGTGTCAGCTCTGCTCCGGGACTCTGTGGAATTCCCTGACATCGCTGCCCATATGTGGACAGTGTGTCAGGGTCTTCCCCAGAGCGGAGTCCCGGGCAGAGCTCTATTATCGGCTCTGCTCCGGGACTCTGGGGAAGCCTCTGACATCGCTGTCCATACATCGACAATGATGTCTGGGGCTTCCCAGAGCCGGAGTCCCGAGCAGAGCGCTGGTGTCGGCTCTACTCCGGGACTCTGTGGAATTCCCTGACATCGCTGCCCATATGTGGACAGTGTGTCAGGGTCTTCCCCAGAGCGGAGTCCCGGGCAGAGCTCTATTATCGGCTCTGCTCCGGGACTCTGGGGAAGCCTCTGACATCGCTGTCCATACATCGACAATGATGTCAGGGGCTTCCCCAGACAGGAGTCCCAGTGATGTCAGGAGCCCAGCTGGAGTCCCAGGAAGAGCCTACTAGCGCTCTGCCCGGGACTCCAGCTCTGGGGTTGCCCCTGACATCTCTGTCTATATATGGACAGTGATGTCAGGAGCAGAGCTGGAATCCCAGGCAGAGTGCCAGAAGCGGCTCTGCTCCGGGACGCCAGCTCTAGGCAAGCCCCTGACGGCACTGTGGCAGCATCTGCGGAGGGCACTGCGGCAGCATCAACGGAGGGCCCACTGCGGCAGCATCAACGGAGGGCACACTGCGGCAGCATCAACGGAGGGCACACTGCGGCAGCATCTACGGAGGGCACACTGCGGCAGCATCTACGGAGGGCACACTGCGGCAGCATCTACGGAGGGCACACTGCGGCAGCATCAACGGAGGGCACACTGCGGCAGCATCAACGGAGGGCACACTGCGGCAGCATCAACGGAGGGCACACTGCGGCAGCATCTACGGAGGGCACACTGCGGCAGCATCTACGGAGGGCACACTGCGGCAGCATCTACGGAGGGCACACTGCGGTAGCATCTACGGAGGGCACACTGCGGCAGCATCTATGGAGGGCACACTGCGGCAGCATCTACGGAGGACTCTGCGGCAGCATCTGCGGAGGACTCTGCGGCAGCATCTGCGGAGGACTCTGCGGCAGCATCTGCGGAGGACTCTGCGGCAGCATCTGCGGAGGGCTCTGCGGCAGCATCTGCGGAGGACTCTGCGGCAACATCTACGGAGGACTCTGCGGCAGCATCTACGGAGGACTCTGCGGCAGCATCTGCATTTAGCGACACTTAAACTGAAAGCTGGATTGTTGAAATAAGCACGTGGAGAAATATCTCAAATTTTAAACCTAGAGGTATTATTATAGTAATATAGTGTTATAGTAGTTCAAATAACTAATTGATTAACAATAATTTTGTATTGTATCAAATTTGAAAGTAACGCGGCCCGTCAACTTCCCATTTTTTCTATATGCGGCCCACTTACCCGGCCGAGTTTGAGACCCCTGGTCTAGAGTCTCTTGATTCTTGAGATTCCTTGTTTTGATTACCTAATTAATCTCACTCTTTTGGTTTCCTATATAAGTCTGACCCTTGCACTTCTTCCTTGCCAGACTATTGAGTTTCCTGACTAGTCTGGCTCATTGCTGCCCTACTCTACAAATTATTGCTGCTTATCTGTGTACCGAACTTGGATCATTTACTGACCATGTCCCGGCCTTAAACTACAACCTGTTGCCGCTTATCTGTGCCGCGAACCTACACTATTACTTGACGACTCTTGCTATTATCAACTATTTTCCAGATTGTTTCAAGCCACTGGACTCCGAATCTGCTTCCAGACCTTGACAATCTGGTTTGACATTCGCATACCAGGTCTATACAGAGTATTATTATGCTGCAAACTATACAAGAGAATACAGCACTGACCAGACAGTGTCACAGACAGAATACACAACAATCCCGCCCAGAACTATATAATAACATCTCCTGATGACCGCACTCTGACCTCACATCTGCAGCCTATACCCAGCTTCTGTAGCAATGCATCTTTTAATATTGCAATTTTGAAGCTACCATTAATACCCCCATTACTGTACCCACAGTGCTGCCCAATGCCTTGTATATATATATATATATATATATATATATATATATATATACTTCCAAAATAGTAGTGCCTAAGGACTGGGATACAGATGATAGCTGGAGCATATGTGGAAAATGATCGGCCGCATAGAAAACTTATAAATGAGCCCAAGACTATTAGACCCGGTACTCTTCAGGTTCCAGATGCAGCAGCGCGAAAATGAAGAAGACTGGAAATAGAGGAGCAGTGAGTTATGCCAGGTGTGGGGACTGCTCCCCTAACGCGTCTCTCCTCCCTTAGCGTCTGTCATGCTATTAGATATTGTAATTCAGAACGGGACCTCTAGGTGGAATTGCAAATCAGCTGCACACTGATCCAATGATTGGCTGATTGACTTGAAATTCAGCCTAGCCCGTCCTGGACTACAATATCTAACACAGCATAACAGCACTTTCTATTTGGGGGCTCCAGGACTGAAACAAACAGGGGGCCAGGAGCTGGAGCTCCCATAGCTCCAATGTTAATCCAACCCTGCACTTTGGACAAAACGGATACACTGTGTCATACTCAGTGCAGGCCAGAGGGGGCGCAGCACGACACAGGGTTTCACTCTGCTGTTCCTGTTTTTTATATCTTTAACAGAAATTTCTGATTATTGCCAAGTTGCTCAGATCAGTTATAACACATCGGCTGCTCACATCAGACAAGTAAGCCCCCCCCCACGTGAAGATGATGGATCTAATGGGAAGTCTATATGGAGGCGTGGAGAAGGCTAAATAAAATGTTAACAAATAAGTTATAGATTGGACTCTCCTGCAGACAACGACTTGTTGTTTTATTTTTCCCAATGCATCCAAGATGTAACAAAAAACTAAAGTCTGAAGTGACCATGAACAGATATGTATATGCCATTTTCTTTATCTGCAGCACTGTGCACGTTATTCTCTTCTTTAGGAGTCATATCAGGGGTTATTTAACTGCACTTTCGAGTCATCAATATGTGACAATATTCATTTATTTTTATATCTTTATGGTTTGTATTGTATATGAGATTATTTTTTGGTATTATACATGCATAAGCAAGCCCCTGGTTTTCGTATACATCTACTACAGAGGTACAGAACTGTGCTAAAGCTTTAGGTAGTTGTGTAAAAATACTTCAAATGTTAATAGTTTTCTTTATCTCTCAACAAAAGTACAACATTTATGAACAGAAGATAAATCTAACTTAAATCAATAGTTGGGGTGACCACCCTTTGCCTTCAAAACAGCATCAATTCTAGGTGCACTTGCACACAGTTTTTGAAGGAACTCGGCAGGGAGGTTGTTCCTAACATCTTGGAAAACTAACCACAGATCTTCTGTGGATGTAGATTTCTTCAAATCCTTCTGTCTCTTCATGTAATCCCAGATAGACTCGATGATGTTGAGATCAGGGATCTGTGGGGGTCATATCATCACTTCCAGGGGTCCATGATCTTCTTTACACTGAAGATAGTCCTTAATGACATTGGCTGTATGTTTGGGGTCATTGTCCTGCTGCAGATTAAATTTGGAGCCAATCAGATGCCTCCCTGATGGTACTGCATGATGGATAAGTATCTGCCTGTATTTCTAAGCATTGAGAACACCATTAATCCTGACCAAATCCCCACCTCCATTTGCTGAAATGCAGCCCCAAACTTGCAAGGAACCTCCACCATGCTTCACTGTTGCCTGCAGACACTCATTATTGTACCATTGTCCAGTCCTTCGGCCTCCAGCGCCTAATTTAAGTATGGAGCTCAATCTTTCTATAAAACATCCTTCTGTGAACCATGTTATCTCACAAAACATTAGCCAAATCTAGTCTTTGGTAGAGCCTCAAAAACATAACTTCCTTCCACTCCACCATATTCAGCAGACTTGTCAGACTTACACAGAGTTTCCAGACCCTACTTGGTTTCAGAAACTATATCTCTCTCATACAGTGACAAAACAAAGACTACTGGCCCACCAGAGAACCAGAGGACATGTGCATGTTCTTTATAGATGGAGGGTGGGCCCTCAGAAACATCTTTTCTGGTGGACCCAAGGAACCCTAGTCCGACGCTGCTCCAAATTATTTATATATAGAGCTACTACTACAGAGTTGGGACTACGACTCTTGGATGAGGAGAGAGGATGAGTTTCTAAAAACCTGAACCCTTGGCTTGCAGTGATGAGGAGTATGTACCTACCTATTGTTAATGAGATTTCTTAGGACTGCAACTTTATATGCAGCATCTGTTTAAATGTGGTTCAATGTTTACTGCCTGAGCAAAACAGCAGACCCTTATACAAGACATATAACTTACCTATCACATTGTACATCTTTCCTTCCCTCGTGTCTCAAAATCCCCACTTTCTGTTGTTAATGTCGGAATTGCATTTATCTGACAATTTTTACACTTAAGATGGGATGTTTCTCTCAGCGGAATGTAAAGTCATTGTCCCAAAACCAGATCAGGGCTATGAGGGAGCCCCCTGTTCCTCCCGCTGCCCCTGATCAATACCTTCACCATTCTCTACATGCAGCGGTGGGTTTTAGTGGAGTCTAGACATTACATTTTGTCTTCTAGATCCCCCTGTGGTCAATAGTCAGGAGACATTGGTCTAGTTTTGCCCTATGGGTCAAGGCACATGGGAATATCAGTGCACAGCAGGTATATAAGAGGGAACACACAGAACTTATGCTGACCAGAAAAAGAGCCCAGGTGAGGACAGCCGCAAGACGACCTTCTTTCCAATGCTTCCGGCAATCTGCCTGTAATAGAAGCTCCCAGTAAAGGATGACATTTATCTGACTCCTTATATCCTCAGAACTGCGGTCCTCCCGCCAGGGATGTCTCCTTACACTTAACTGATCATTAAGGGGTAGTTCACACTGAGTATTTTGGCGCTGTTATTGACGCAGAAGCCACATCGGAAACAGCACCGAAAAACGCCCGCTCGCAGGAAAAAGAAGCGACATACCCTATCCCCAGGAGTTTCCATCTCTGACTTCCCTTTGACATCAATGGGAGGCAGAGAAAGCGGTTTTCGTGAAAAAATTCCTGAAGGAATTTTAAGACAGATTTTTCTGCCTGCAAAAAAACTCAGTGTGAACAGGGCCTTAAGGTATTTTCCCGTCTTAAACATTTATAACATAATCACAGGGTGTGCCACCAATGCCTTACAAGTGCAGGTATCACCTCTAGGAACCTCACCTATTGGATAAACAGGAATCCAGTGACCCGTGTCTGCTTATTCATGGACGCTACAGACTACATAAAGTTCAATATAGAGTCGCTATCCATTAAAGTCTACGGAAGTTATGGAAAGAACTACTTGCTTCCCCCTTACTGGATGGCTGAGGATCCCAGAGCTGGGACTGACACCTATCAGGCATTTATGCTACACACTGTTGATATGCCATATATGTTTAAGATGGGAATATCCATTTAAGTGATGTTATCATTTCCACTTTTTGATGATAAATACAGAGCGCAGTTGCAGTGTGATCGTTTGATTTGTTTTCTCATAGGAGACTATTGAAGATGTAGGGGGAGGAATCCTATACAGATGGTAGTATGGATGGTTGTGTGTAGGTGTTACGGCCAGGGCCGCTATTACAATTTTCTGGGGCCCATTCAGTGAAATGGTTATTACCCCTCTCACCCCGATACTCTATATATCTAGGAGAGCACGCTTGTATCACATTATCATTATCGGTGCTTGAGGGGCATTCTTGCCAGTATAAACAGTGAAAACTAGATAGTGCCCCCATTAGGAATATAAGAGTTACTTCTGTTAGGAGAGGGATGAGCGGTGTCTATACAGCGAATCTTATCTCAGTATAATCGGTGCATTCTGCTATCTGCACATATCGATTATACATTTACAGAGACGTAAGTAGTAAAAACCCATGAACATGTATTATACAAATATTATTTACAGTTTCTGATGACCTACGGGCACCAATGCCAGCCCTAATATACCAGACTCTTTATTTGCCCCCATTCCCATCTACTAATAATACAGAACTAGAAGAACCCGCCATGAAATTCCCTCTCATTCCCCTGGACACTAGACTGTCACCCTTGATGCCCACATCAGATATGGCAGATCAGTGCCAGGAAGGTGCCACCTGAGGATTCCATGACCTCTGACATCATGTGACCTGCACACGACCAACTGCTGTTTACTTTCAACTGTCGACGGCAGCGATTAGACGGAGATCTACAGTTTGGAAGAGATTTGCGGAAATGGCGTCCACTGGACACAACGAGAAGAAGAAGAGAGGAGACGAGAAGAGGAAGAGGGAAGAGGAGAACGTCGCAGGATTTAAGAAGAGGAGTAAGAAGAGGAGAAGAGACCAGGACAGAGGAGACCACAGAGGATTGGAGGATGAGGAGCCAAGTTCTGGGAGCAGCCAAGACTCTGGAACATCCAGCCCCTATGCCAGGCTTAACATCAGCCGCTTCACCATCCACCAGGTCCTGGGTAGGGGCAGCTTTGGCAAAGTGAGTATTACAACTCCTTATTTAATTTTAAAGGGACAGTAAACCTATTTTTTGTTTTATCTGCATCTATTGTTTTCTGTTATCAGCCATTTAACCCCTTAGTGACTAAGACTGTTTTGGCCTAAGGACCAGACCATTTTTTTCAAATCTGACATGTATCACTTGAAGTGGTAATAACTTTGAAATGCTTTTATTTGTTCAAGCGATTCTGAGATTGTTTTCTCGTGACAAATTGGACTTTAACCAGTTCAGGATCGCGCTATTTTGAGCCTTCAGGACCAGACACCGTTTAACCCTTTTTAGCACGTGTTAGGGTATGACTTTTTTATTTGTTGGGCTAACAAGTGATTTTTGAGATGTTTTTTCCATAGACAATGCAGGTTTCTTTTTTATCGTTTTTATACACATCCTTTTTGCTATTTTTGAATTTTTATTCTTAAAGTTTGAAAATAATAGTAAAAAAATAAGCTTTTTAACTTTTCAGCTATTTTTTTTTTTGGGTAATAACATAGTTTTACCCTAAAATAGAACTTTTATTTGTGATCGTCATTGTCTACCGTAAATTTTAATATATTACATGTCTACATTAGGATAATTGGGTCAGCGCTAGCGTTACGACAATGATTGGCGGGGGGGGGAACGTTTTTTTTGGGGTGGGTATTTTATGTGTATTTATTATTAATTTTTTTTGCACTTTACTTTACTTTTATTTTTTAATTACTATGGTCTGTCCCTCAAAGGTCAAAACAGACCTCTGGGGAACGTTATATATTTTTTTTCTTTCTTTTACACTATAACTTGAGATGCACAGCAGCCCCAGTTACAGGGGAAATCAGCCCTCTCATAGTGACGATTGTCACTGATAGGGCTGTGCTAGTTAGACCCAGCTGCAGTCTGTCACTAACGGGACCCGGCGATCATGTGACCCGTCACATGATCACCGGGAGCAATAGAGACAGTGGCGCCGCCGCTGCCTCTATTCCTATACACTGCGTTCATTGAGCGCTGTCTACAAGTGATCAGAGAAGACAGCGAAAGCTGCTTCTATCCTCTCCTCAGGGTCCCCGGAAGTCACTGACAGCCGGAGACCCGACATTCAGCTGCCCAATCGCTCGGGCAGCAAGTTAAAACCCGAGCCGTAAAAAGTCTATGGCGCGGGTTTTAAGGACCCTGAACGCTGGCCGTAAAAGCACAGCCAGCAGTCGGGAACCAGTTAAGTTAGTGGTGAAATTTGGTCGACACATTCAGTGTTTATTTATGAAAAACACCAAAATTTGGAGAAAAATTGCAAAAATTAGTATTTTCTTAAATTTAAATGCATCTGCTTGTAAGACAAATAGTAATACCACACAAAATAGCTACTATTTCACATTTCCCATATGTTTACTTTATGTTTGCATAGTTTTTTGCACGTGCTTTTATTTTTCTAGGACGTTACAAGGCTTAGAATTTTAGCAGCAACTTCTCACATTTCCAAGAAAATATCAAAAGCCTTATTTTAGGGACCGGTTCCGTTCTGAACTGGTTTTGAGGGCCTTATATACTATAAACCCCCTATAAATCACCCCATTTTAAAAACTGAACCCCTCAAATTATTCAAAACAGCAGTTAGACCGTTTCTTAACCCTTTAGGCGTTTCACAAGAATTAAAGCAAATTAAAGGTGAAATTTACAAATGTCATTTTTTTTGCAGAAAATCAGTTTTAATCCATTTTTTTCTGTAACACAGAAGGTTTTACCAGAGAAACGCAACTCAATATTTATTGCCCAGATTTTGCAGCTTTTAGAAATATCCCACATGTGGCCCTAGCGTGCTACTGGACGGAAACACCACCCTCAGAAACAAAGGAGCACCTAGTGGATATTGGGGTCTTATTTTTATTAGACTATATTTTAGGCACCATGTCAGGTTTGAAGAGGTCTTGTGGGGCCAAAACAAAGCAAACTCCTCAAAAAAAGACAACATTTGGCAAACTACACCCCTCAAGGAATTTATCAAGGGGCATAGTGAGGATTTTGACCCACAGGTATTTTGCTGAATTTAGTGTAATTAGGCTGTGAAAATGAAAATCTAAGTTTTTTTCTAATAAATTGTTGTTTTAGCTCAGATGTTTTTCATTTTCACAATAGATAAAGAGAAAAAGAAACCCAAAATTTGTAAAGCAAACTCTTCTGAGTATGGCAATACCCCATATGTGGTAATAAATTGCTGTTTGGACCCACGCCAGGGTTCAGGAGGGAAGGAGCGCCATTTGGCTTTTGGAGCTCAAATTTTGCTTGATTGTTTTTGGTTGTAGTTTTTATTGGTACCATTTTGGGGTACATGCGACTTTATGATCACTTTTTGATCACTTTTTATTATACTTTAGAAGGGATGTGACCAAAAAAATTGTTATTCTGGCATTGTTTTTTATTTTATTTTTTTGCGGTGTTCACCGTGCGGGAAAAATAATATTATGGTTTTATAGTTTGGGTTGTTACCAACGCGGTGATACCAAATATGTGTACTTTAACGATTTCATTTTTTTCCCTATAATAAAAGACTTATAGGAAAAAAGGCAGTTTTTAATTTTTGAACTTAGAACTTTAATTTTTACACTTTAGCTGAACTTTTTTTTTTTTGTTCCACTAGGGGACTTGAAGACCTGCACCTATCAACTTTATTCTAATACATTGCACTACCCTTGTAAGCTATTCACTGACAGCAAGCCCATTAAGAATCCGTGCGACCACATCGCAGCGATGCCGATCTGCTGGAAACCACTAAGATGCCGCGATCGCTTTTGATCGCGGCATCTAAGGGGTTAATGGCAGGGTACGGTGCTAGCTCCGTTCCCTGCCGTTATAGCAAGATGGCAGCTGTAACATACAGCTGACACCCTTCGACTCATGGCGCAGGTTCAGCTTCAGAGCCCGCCACCATCTTTCATCTGCGACCAGAAGCCTTTTAAGCCCCACCTCCGAGCGGGGCCTAACAGGTTGCCGTACTTGACAGACATTGTTAGGCCTCCTGTTGCTAACAGCCGATCGGCTAGCGTGGCTACCCAGCTCTTTTAGCCCGGTAACAATGCTGCAATACTGTGTTTGGTCAGTCCCTACTGACTGATCAATCACAGCGATCGTTGGCGGCGCCGCGCTGCGATTGTTCCCCTGATGAGTCACTGTGACTTATCGACTGTCTGTGACTGCCGATGTCACTGTTCTGTCACCATGTCTTTTGACATAGTGACAGAATAGCACCATGACGTAACTGTACTTCATGGTGCCTTAATGCAGGGCAAACTATGACATAAAGTTGCGTCAAGGTGCGTTAAGGGGTTAATATTGTGTAGATGGTGATTGTATGTTCTTCTATGGAATTCATGATCAGACATCCAGAAAATGTCCTTCCCAGTGACCACTGCTTTATGTCATATATCTCATCTGTTCCTCTTATCATCACATTTAGGTCTAGTGCTGCTATAAAGGGGTATTCCGATTCATTGCTGATCTCAAAGTTCACAGCTGTGGGGGAGGGGGCATTATTTATTTCCATGTCCTGGCCCATTTAAGCTGCTATAAGGAAACAATACATACAGTGACCTCTATGTCCACATTACACATTATAGTAGCTGTATGGATCCCAACCAAGTCAAAGACCTATCTACTGCTTGTCCTTAAGACCTCTCCATAGAACATCCAACAGCGGACACTGCATTATGCCGGGAGCTCAGCTTTATTCAGCTGTAGGGTCCTGGGTATTACCCAAATGACGACCCCTCAGTCCACCCCTGTTCGTTCTTCTTCTCATGAGGATTGTCCACTTGTTTTCCTCAGGTGGTGCTGGCATCAGTCCCCGGCCGAAACACCTATATGGCCGTAAAGATGATAACCAAACGGGACAATACAGAAGTAATCATGAGAGAGCGGCGGATACTCCTGGCGGCCCGAGACTGCCCATTCCTATGCCACCTCTATGCCGCACAACAGTCTCGGGAGAGCGCATGCTTTATCACGGAGTATCTGTCCGGTGGCAGCCTGGAGGCTTCGATCAGGATGTGCGGCTGCTTGGACACCGGCAGCGTAAGGTTAGTAAATAACTAATCAGGAGACTGAGGGGAATATACCAATAACGGAACAGAGGAGGGGGATAACAGCTGAGGTCAGGGGTGTAGTCAGGGGAGAGATGGTGGCCACAACCCACTCAGCCTTGGCTAAGGGATTTAGATAAAGGGATAGGACAGAAAACTGAATCTCTTTCTCGGGTGAGGAAAACTTAGCTAGGAGGTCAGATGAAGGACAATGCAGAGAATAGAGATAATACAGGCTGCCATAAACAGCTCCTCTTCTCTGCCACAGACCCCACAGAATCACACATGATATTAGGGAATTGATGAATGAATTTTTGATGACATTGAGACTACAATCTGTTTTTCCCATCAGATTCTACACAGCAGAGATTGTGTGTGGCCTCCAGTTCCTCCATGGACACAACATCGTCCACCGGTAAGCAGAACTTTCCTCTTTTTTTTGTCTTCTTTACATGCTGGAAATAATGCACCCAGCTTTCCTAGGGTCCTGAATGGCTATTCTGTTTAGTCTTGCAGTGACCCATCACCCTCCTCCTGTATCACTGGGCAGATTTCTCATTCTCTTGTCTCATTTCTTTGCAGAGATCTAAAGCCTGATAACATCATGCTGGATGCAGCTGGCCACATCCGAATCATCGACCTGGGGCTCGCCCAAGATGGCGTCACCGCCTCCAATAACATCCGTGGAGTGACGGGAACATTTTATTACATGGCCCCTGAGGTGCTTCTTAGGAAGAGATATGGCCCAGCAGTTGATTGGTGGAGCCTGGGGATTGTGGTGTCCAGAATGTCAACAGGACGCTTCCCCTTTAACAACGGCCCAGACCGGCAAACGGCTTACAAAGCCATCACCACCAAAAAGCCCATATTTCCATCTTGGCTTAACACTGACGTAAAACATCTCGTCAAAAAACTGCTGCATAAGAATCCTAAGAAGCGCCTGGGTGTGCGCGGGAACATCAGAGCGCATCCATGCTTTTCCACCATCGGCTGGGAGGAACTGGAGGAGAGGAGAGCACGGCCGCCATTCACACCATTTGAGCCAGTTCTGGAGAATCACCATCTGCAGTGGCCGGAGAGTAAAAAATCTCTTCGCCCCTTGGCCGGATTCAGCTATATGTCACCAAGCTGGACCGGGTTAGATCCTCCTCCTCTGGAGATAACACTCATCAGATGTTTTTCTTACCTTCTGTTCCTCCTCATTGTCCGTGTCTTCTGCCTCTGTCTCTTCCAATGACTTTGTCTCTGCTGCTTCTTAAATTGATGAGATCCACTGCCCAGAACTTCATGCCTCCTGACCCGCACCTCAAATCTCTGCTGCTGTATCTCGCCTCGGCTGCCCTAGAACATCATCTCTCTCCGTACCATCTACATGCTGCACCTTTGCCATCTTGTTGCTACCCCAGTTGCTTGACTTGGCATCCTCCAATCCCGGGCTGGCATCTGACATCACTCCGGCCTGAAGATCCTCTTCACCCCCAGGAGCGGCCTGTGCTTAGATTCCATCTGTAGAGTTCAGGAACAATAGCCGCATCTTGCAGTCCTGACGATCCTGAGTAGCGGCAAATGTACCTGAGCGGCTATTATCCCTGAACTTACCCCAGCACAGGCCAGGTAAGTAATACACACATCATACATTACACCCACATCACCCACACTTCATAATAAGTACAGACACCCACACTACATGATAAGTATAGACACCCACACGTAGACACATAGTATAGACACTAGCACTATATTATAAGTATAGGCACCCACACTATATGATAAGTATAGGCACACACACTATATGATAAGTATAGACACCCGCACGTAGACACATATTATAGATAGATGAGATATCAGCCTTTGATCCTGGGATTATTCTGATCGCCATATTTGGGGTCAGGAAGGAATTTTCCCCCCTTACTATGAGGACAATTGGCTCATTCCTCACAGGGGGTTTTCGCCTTCCTCTGGATCAACACGGCCTTAATTAGGTTTAGGATAAAAGATTAATAAGTAGGTACACTTATAATATAATATAAATAAAAATAATAAAAAAATAATAATTTTTCAAGTTTACCCCCATATTACACATCAGCCTTTGATCCTGGGATTATTCTGATCGCCATATTTGGGGTCAGGAAGGAATTTTCCCCCCTTAATATGAGGACAATTGGCTCATTCCTCACAGGGGGTTTTCGCCTTCCTCTGGATCAACACGGCCTTAATTAGGTTTAGGATGATAGATTAATAGGTAGCTACACTTATAATATAATATAAAGAAAGAAAAATAATTTAAAAAAGTAATTTTTTTTAAGTTTACCCCCATATTACACATATTACACATCAGCCTTTGATCCTGGGATTATTCTGATCGCCATATTTGGGGTCAGGAAGGAATTTTCCCCCTTATATGAGAATTGGCCCATTCATCACAGGGGTTTTCGCCTTCCTCTGGATCAACACGGCCTTAAATTTACATATATATTTAAAATATTTGACACATACATATACATATTACTTAATAATTCTATTTAAAAAAATCCTAATAATAAAATATACCCCCCTCTTATCTATAAATAAAATCTTTCTTTTACCCCCTACATCTTTGTGCTTGTTTTTATTCCCATTGGTCGTCTATGTAGTAAATGCTGTATAGGCCCCAATGTCTGATTCTCCAGGTTTAAGCCATTTAAAAGGTATAGGTCAGATATAAAACCAAATTTGGTGTGAACAGAGCTTTACAGGGGTTGTCGGCCTTTTACAACTTCCATTTTGTTAGAGGGATCTTGTCATCTGTGGGGAAACCGACTTGCAAGTGTTAATATTTCCTACTGCGCCTCTAAAGGTGGAATGAAGCATTACACAGGTCCAACTAAAATCACAATGTAATACATGGACGTGTCGGATCCTCCTGAACAGGAGATACTGTTTGTAGCCCTTCTCTATTCTGGCTAGTCGATGAGCGTCCTGAACGGAAAACACCTTTCTATTATCTCTAATTCCCTAATAGAGCACTTGAAAATGGGTTATACAATGATAAGAGAGTTTGTTACAATGTATCAGTGCAGGTGAGAACTGGAGTATTTCTCTCATGGAGGATTGCCTAGACTGGATACAATGAATGGGGCACAGTGGAGATTGGTGGATCTGCTACAATGCTGCCCCCTACAGTCAGGACATTCACCTCATGGATGCTTCTACCAGATTCTTCACATCACAGAGAAATGTTCAAGAACAAGGAAAATCCCCTGTAGGCAGGCGCTCACACTGAGATCTTATAGGAATGGTCTATTCTAGAATTTGCTATTTATATGTGATTCTGGGAAAGCAGGATGACAGCCAATATTGCTGCCATTACAGCTCTCACAGGTGGTGTCACCCAACTTTCTAAATCTCCTGAATAGTAAATCTGCCTAGCTGTGTAATGACACGGGGATTCCGCTCCTTCAAGGAGCTAAAGTGGGGCTAGCACATAGCAGAGCGGGGAGATACCTCCCCGCTCTGCTATAGTGGCGTCGCTACAGTAGTAGCAGCCGCAGCAGCAGCAGCTGCTAGCGGCGCCATCGAAGGTGTCGCCGGGCCAGGGCGCTTTTAAAACAAGCAGGGGAAGGGAGCCAGCGCAGCGCTCCCTTCCACCTGCTGTACACCCCGGCCCTGCCACACAGTGTACAGCCATTCGTCCGAATGGCATAAACTCCTCCTTCTCACATGCACTCTGCGCTGTGAGGAGGAGGAGATAGAGCGCAAGCGACGGAAAACCCGGCCGTCACTCGGGACACATTCCGGTGATGGCCGGGTATTACCCGGCCCCATAGACTTCTATGGGAGCCGGGCGGCCGGGCACCCGGCCGAAAATAGAGCATGTCCTATTTTTTGACGGCCGGTTTTCCCGGCCGTCAAAAAATCGGTCGTGTGAATACCCCCATTAGGGGTCTATTATTCCTAATGCAGCCGGGTGCTGGCCGATTTATGAACGGCCGGCACCCGGCCGGGAAAACCTGTCGTGTGAATGAGGCCTTAGAGAACATTGCCTAGACTGGATACAATTGTGTGTACATCTCAACTGAGAGCAGGACGAGCTGTGTAAGGGGATGAAGCCTCTGAATGTAACGTAGTGGTTAGGAATTTAAACATAATGTATATTTATAACGTGATTAAGCTTTAGTTACATGAAATCGGAAAACCCATTTACAAATTCTCTCCAGCCCATCTAGAAATAAAACAAATATAACTAAATTCTTTCATGGATGGGGCCGGTCACAGCTTTATTTAATATCTCAAAATACTGCAGAAGACGCTATCGCTAATTGCTGCAGCGCAGGTCAGTACTACGGGTAATACGTTTATTAGGAGACAGGCAGACTGAAAATCTCATGCCCGCGCAGCGAAAACATTTATAAATTGACCTGCGGTGTGAATTCTTAATCTGCAGAATGTCAATTTATGTTGCGTTTTCGTTGCTTTTCTGTTGCGGGTTTTCGCCCTTTTGAATTCAATAAGAATGTAAAACCCGAAACAAATAGCCAAGTGTTGAGACTTTTGCAGCGGTTTCATGGGCTGTAGTGTAAACCCGGTAGGCCGGACTGCATGTCAATGGAGGAATGCGTCACCATAACTACGGCAGGGGTTAAGTATGAACGTTTTTTTTCCTTAACAAGAAGTTCCGCCCAAAAAACTGCACCACTACATAGTGCGGTATTTCGGATGGAATATTCTGTGGGTTCTAGGTTGGATACGCTGTGTAGTTTTATGTAGCGTATACAACCTGTGGGAACCCGGCCTAAATGATCTCCCACCACTCTGACCACAGCAGCAGTGAGTAGTATAAAAAAATAAAAGTTGCCTCTAAGAGGGGTGAACATGGCTGGGATAAATGATTGTAGTCTGTGTAATCTGTATTCTGCTGTACTCTGCGTATGCTGTAACTGTAGTTCCTTATTACTGTTATCTGTCTTGTTATATTTGTAGAAGAAATATTTTTACTAATGAGTAATTTGACAGATTGTACTGAGCATGCCCAGAAAGCCCAGCATAGCAGACTGAGGAAAGTTCTAGAAAGGTAGGGAGGAGCAGGAGGAGGAGCTCTGTGCTAGAGGAGCAGGAGGAGGAGCTCTGTGCTAGAGGAGCAGGAGGAGGAGCTCTGTGCTAGAGGAGCACGAGGAGGAGCTCTGTGCTAGAGGAGCAGTAGTAGTAGGAGCTCTGTGCTAGAGGAGCAGGAGGAGGAGCTCTGTGCTAGAGGAGCAGGAGGAGGAGCTCTGTGTTAGAGGAGCAGGGGGAGGAGCTCTATGCTAGAGGAGCAGTAGTAGTAGGAGCTCTGTGCTAGAGGAGCAAGAGGAGGAGAAGCTCTGTGCTAGAGGAGCAGGAGGAGGAGCTCTGTGCTAGAGGAGCAGGAGGAGGAGCTCTGTGCTAGAGGAGCAGGAGGAGGAGCTCTGTGCTAGAGGAGAAGGAGCTCTGTGCTAGAGGAGCAGACAAGAGAGGGAAGGGAGAGAGACTGCAGAGAAACTCATGAGAGGAGAGTATAAAGAGAAACTCATGAGAAACTCATGAGAGGAGAGTATAAAGAGAGACTGCAGAGAAACTCATGAGAGGAAAGTCGGGAAAGAGAGCAGAATTTAGAGAAAACTGTGGAGACTGAGACAGCTACAGGAGTGGCTGAGAACTGCTGGGACTGTCCTCACGGATGTGGCAGGTGGGAGCTGAGGAGACGCCTGTGACTGTGATATGTGGAGATTTGCAGAGACTGATATAGTGTCACTGTATAACCCACAGATACTCATTTCATTTCTGAAGTAAAGTTGTGTAAAATCTGCCACCTGTCTGGTTCCTGTGCTCATATATTGTACTGGATGTGCCACCCTTACATGCCCCTTCAATAATGCCGCCCTATGCATCTGTTCACAGGTACCTAATGGCAAATACGGCCCTAGTGGGGATAACACCTCTATGTATTTCTAATTGACACGCTATAAAATGTCAAAAGGTAAAAACTCCGGGGCGTGGCCAGCTATGGGAGAGTGAAGACGTGCTCTCTCCAGCTCCTCTAACAGCGTGTCCAAAATCGGCTGACATCCACTCCCAGATATGGGGAAGAACTCAAAAAAAACAAAGCCAGCAGCCCCTTCATGCCCCTCATCGCCCCAGCGCGATATCGGGGATTATTTTGGGCGACAGCCCCAGATGCAGCTGCGGGCTGCGATGCGGGCCGAGGCCGGTGGTCAAGATGGCCGCCCGACCCCTTCAGCTTCAACGGCCCAGTACTCAGGGGCGACGGAGACGACAGCAGGGCAAATTCACTCACCTTCTGAGGTGCAGCCCTTGATGGTTCCCGGTCCTCTGTCTCCTTCCCGGGCGGTGATAGTTCCTGCGGCACGGCCGACAACGCCTGCCGATCTCCAAGATGGCCGCCGGGACCATGAGGCGAGCGGATACGGGCCTGCTCTGGAGAGCACGGTCCTTCTTTCAGCTGACCCGGAAGAGAGGGGACCAGCACAGAAGGTACCGGACCCAGAGGCACCAGATCCCCGGTCTAGCTGGGAGGCATTGGGGGCCCCTGCAGCGGCGGATGCCGTTCCCCTGCCGCAAGACCATGAGGCCTCTCAAAATGGCTCTCTGGAGGGCCTGCGCATCCCGGGACGACACCCTCCCCCGTCACTGCGCTCATGGCCTGCGGGCCCTCTCCTGCCGAGACCCGATAGCGGCCTACTTCCATCCCCGGGAATGAGAGAGACCACACCTGCCCAGCCTGCAGTTCCGCAATTGGAGGAGCTAGCTAGGAGGCACAGTGAGTACCTAGGCCCTGAGCCTCCCATCACCCAGCCCACCTCACACCCTATGGGACCGACAGCTCCGGTGCTTCCCCTCCCGCCCGGGGACCCTGGGCTGGTGGTGGCCTCTCCCTCGTGGTCCTCTGGCTCCGCATGGCACAGCTTCCCCAATGCCCCAACAACCACAGCCTTGACCCTACCTGTGGGGTCTCCCCAGCACCCTGGGAATATGCCTGCATTACGTGCAAGTGGCCAAGGTCCTCAAGTACACCCACTCCCGTCCCCTGAAGTGGACACGCCAGCCAGTAGTGAATTAAGTTTTACCGACCCGTCGTCTGGATCTATGTGTGAAAATCGGCCGGCGACTCTCTCAGATATCCGCCAGCTTGTTCAATTATTGCCTACTAGGGCTGATATGACTTCCTTTGCCAGACAGATCGTTGAAGAATGCAAGATGGAGTTTACACAGTTTCGTGCTGAACTTTCCTCACTTTCTACGAGGGTGGACACTCTTACGCAGGACCGGGTTGCTGATAATGCCACTATTGCAGATATCCAATCCACTATCCAGCAGCACTCAGCTCAGTTGTTCACTTTGCAGCAGCACCTTGATGATATTGAAAACCGCAATAGGAGGAACAACCTACGTGTTCGAGGGTTGCCCGAATCTGTTCCTGCGTCTGATCTGTTTTCGACTCTCTCCACCATCTTCAATACTTTACTTGGCCGTCCGCCGAATACCCATATAGAGATCGACCGGGCGCATAGAGCTCTCCGCCCTGTAAGTGTTGACGATCCTCGGCCGAGGGATGTCATCTGCCGAATCCATTTTTATGCAATCAAGGACTCTATCTTCCAAAAAATCCGACGGCAGCCCATCATTCTCCACCAAGGCACGCAGTTACGTATTTTGCCGGATTTATCTCGACATACGCTGGCGCAAAGAGCTGCTCTCAAACCCCTGCTGGAGGTGCTTCGGAATCGGGACATCATCTACAGGTGGGGCTTCCCGTTTGCCCTGATGGTCCGACAGGAGGGCCGTACCTACACTGTGCGATCCCCGGCCGACCTGCCTGGTTTCTTGCGGGACTTGAACCTTCCTCATGTTGCACTAACGGAGTGGCCCTCGTTGTTATCCTCTGCTGGCGGGGGATCGCGGGGGAGACGCCCGTTCTCTGGGCCCCTGGCTGTGGTGGAGGGTCGCCCTCCGCGTGGACCTCGCAGACGATCTAGGCGCCGACAAGAACGGGACCCTACTCCACCCATGGAATCAGCCCGTTCGGCGTGATGACCCGGACTGCCGCTCCTGGAATTCCTCCTTTTACTTACTTGCTGTCTGATTTCAAGATTACTTGTTGCTATGAGTATTTCCTTCAGATGCCTTCCAATGTCTTCCTCTCTTGTTATTTAAAATGTGCAAATGATGTTAAGCTGTTAATACTTATATTATTATACGCTAAGGAGTGCGGATAACTCTTATGCGTAGTTGTCACCTTCCCCCTGTAGGTTTTGGACCGAATTTTTGGTCCTCCGTAATTGTGCGCTTAGCTTGTGCGGCAGTGGTTTTCGTACTGCCTTTTTGGTTTGATTTTATGTTTGTGTTTTTCTCTAATGCTTTGTTCTTTACTCCTAGCTTGTTTCCCTCCTCTGCTTCCCTCCTGGCGATCCTGGACTCCGATCCTTTGTGCGCTACCCGGCATACCTCAGCGAGCCGTTTAGTCTGCATCCATGGCTGACCTTACTATTGCCTCCTTCAACGTGAAGGGGCTGAATGTTCCTGAAAAGCGGGCGCAAATTTTACACCATCTACACAAGCGTAAGGTACACATCGCATGCTTCCAGGAAACACATTTTAAGGAGGGACATACCCCTACTATCAAGCACAAACATTACACTACGTGGCATTTCAGTAATAATCCCCTTTCCAGATCGTGTGGAGTTGCCATAGCCCTTCACAAGTCTCTCCCCCATCAGGTTGTCAATCTTGTTGTGGATCCCGATGCGAGATACCTCATCTTAGTGCTTAATATTGGTGGGAGGGAATTCACGGTGATTAACGCTTATGTTCCTAACCAGGGTCAGGTGCCCTTCATTCTCCAACTTATAGAAACCGCCCTTCCGGTGGTCCGGGGGACTGTGGTGCTGTTCGGAGACTTTAACCTTACCCTGGATCCGACGGTGGATAATTCTACTGGTCGCTCTAGTGTTGCATACGGTGCTATTAGGCGGGTGAAGCGTGCTCTCCTACAACTGCAACTGTGTGATGCATGGCGTATTCAACATCCCACGGTTAAGGATTATAGTTTTTACTCCCATCCGCATGGCACCTACAGTCGCTTGGATTACATTTTCCTTCAGCAACATGCTCTCCCCTGGGTAGCCTCTACGTCCATTGGCAGTATCCTGTGGTCTGACCATGCCCCGGTATATTGCACCTTACATCTCCCCTTCATCACTAAAGGCCCCTGGACTTGGAGACTGAATGAGTCCCTGCTCCTGGATGGCGTGTGCCAGGCTGATTTGCTTCAAACGGTGGAACATTTCACACTTGATCATGCCCAGGATGATACGTCCCCATTGGTTCGGTGGGAAGCCCTTAAATGCGTTCTCAGGGGAGTCCTCATAAAACACGGGGCGCGCCTTAAAAGAGAAAGGGCCCACTCCCTTAAAATTGCTCTCCAAAAAATTAGCGCTCTTGAACTGGCTCACAAGCGTGCGCTGTCTCTTCCGATTTTAAGGGAGTTACAGGTTGCCCGACAGGACGCTAGACAGCTGTTGGACTCTGCCCAGCAGCGCGCTCTCCAAGTCTGTCGCAGTAAATTCTACGAGTTTGGCAATAAGAGCGGACGTATGTTGGCCAGAGCTTTAAAAAATTGAATCGCCCAGTCACACATCCCAAATACTAAGGCTCCTTCTGGCCAAGTTGTTCACACGACCCCAGAGATAGCGGAGTGCTTCCATAGCTTTTTCTCTGATCTTTACAACCTTGACCCTCCCACCTCCGTCCCCTCCCATCCGCCGGACCGGGATTCTTTCCCATCTCCCTTCACACAGTTGTCGGGGGAGATAGCTGAGGAACTTGATATGGATTTCACTTCCTCGGAGCTCCTCAGGGTTATAACCGAGCTTCCTGGGGGAAAGAGTCCTGGCCCGGATGGCTACACTGCCAAGTTTTACAAGGTGTTGGCGGACCGGTTGCTACCGCTTTTGTTGTTAGCTTTTAACTCTATTTCCCCGGAGGTCCTGTTTCCTCCTAGCTCCACCTTGGCTCATGTCGTGGTTATCCCTAAGCTGGGTAAGGACCCTCAACTATGCTCCAGTTATCGTCCCATCTCCTTGCTCAATGTAGACCTAAAAATTTACGCTAAATTGCTCGCCAATAGATTGAATAAATACCTGCCTGACCTAATCCACCCGGACCAGGTGGGGTTTGTGCCTGGTCGGGAGGCCCGTGACAACACCCTTAAAACTTTCGATATCATTCACCACGCCCAGACTAACCGAATCCCGCTCATGATCCTGTCCCTAGATGCTGAAAAGGCGTTTGACAGAATATCGTGGCCTGCCCTTTACCAAACCCTTCGGCATGGGACCCTCTCTTTTGGCAAAAATTATGGCATTGTATCGCACGCCTTCGGCCCAAATAAAAATAAATGGCTCCCTCTCTGCACCTTTCCCTATCTACAATGGCACACGACAGGGCTGTCCCCTATCCCCCCTGTTGTATGTCCTGGTTATGGAACACCTCATGGCCTCCATTCGGAGCAACACGGATATTAAGGGTATTAATATTGGAGGGAAGGAATACAAGTGCTCAGCATTTGCTGATGACCTATTGGTCTATCTAACAGACCCTCATGTCTCTCTGCCTTCACTGATGTCCGAGTTGTCTCGTTTTGGAACATGGTCTAATTTCAAAATCAATTTCTCCAAGTCAGAGGCGTTAAATGTTTCTCTCCCAGGGCCGTTAGTATCGCTTCTCCAAAGTAATTTCCCCTTTTCATGGCCCTCCAGAGGTATTACATATTTGGGTGCCCGTATAAGCGGGGGTCTTACACAATTGTTTGCAAATAATTTTATCCCCCTACTGGCCAGGTTTCGCACTGATCTTAATTCCTGGCATAAGACTGAATTTTCCTGGTTTGGTCGTATCAATATTATTAAGATGTCTCTCCTCCCCCGCTTACTTTATCTCCTGCAGACGATCCCCATCTCTAACCCATCCTCCTATTGGTTGCGGCTTCAGAGATGCTTCGGCTCCTTCATTTGGCCAACTGGTCGTGCACATTTGAGCCGGGCTCTGCTGACTCGTTCCAGGGGTACGGGTGGGGTTGGTCTGCCGGATTGTCGGCTCTACTATCTGGCGGCAACTCACGCACGGGTTTTAGATTTTTTTCATAACCGCGAATCAAAATTATGGGTCCGTTTGGCTCAACAACTATGTCCCAGTACCCTATCATCCCTGCCGTGGATCCTGCCCGGGAATAGACCGACTCAAGCCTCCTTTGTTGTTTACCATACCCTCATGGCGTTGAGGTCCCTAGGGCCTGGAAGTACGCTTGTAGACCCTCTGGGTCCTTTAACTCCTATCACAGATAATCCAGACTTTCCTGCTGGTAAAGCTGGTCGCTCCTTCCTAGGCAGGTCGTCCACCGGCCCCATGTATTTTGCCCAGGTCCTCTCCGCTTCCTCTCTTCTCCCTCTAACCTCCATCTACCCCGATGCCGTGCCCCTAACTCGCCATATATATGAGTATGCCCAGTTAAAACATTTTTATGGAACAGTTAACCGGCGCGCACATCTTCACAGGGGGTTGACGGACTTTGAGCGCCTATGTGTCTCCTCCCAGCCACCTACCCATACCATATCCACAATATATAAATTACTCCTTTCACAGCGTTCCCAACAACTCCCCTCCTTCTGTGGGGCCTGGGAGAGAGAATTACATACTACATTTACTGACGCACAATGGAAGAGGTGTTTCTCCCTCTCACAAAAAGCCTCTATAGCCATTAGGGCCCAGGAAACTAGCTACAAAATTGTCTCTAGATGGTATAGGGTCCCGGCTGCGCTTCATAAATGGTATCCGTCTGTGCCTGACAAATGTTGGCGCTGTGGTGCTGCGGGAGGCTCCATGTCACATGTCTGGTGGAGTTGTCCCTTGTTGAGGAGTTTTTGGGATGCGGTACTTAAATTGATATTGGAGGTTACTGGAGTCTCTGTCCCCAACTCCCCGGAAGCAGCTCTTTTATTCATGTTCCCGATGCCAATACAAGTTTATAAAAGCTCCCTAACTAGACATCTCCTTCAGGCGGCAAAATCAGTGATCCCGCGCAGGTGGAAAACGGCCATACCCCCAACATTAGATGAGTGGTTTCGGGAAGTTGCCTTGATACAGCGAATGGAACACTTGGTGGCTCACTCCCCGGCAGCTGTGGTAAAATACACGTCTACATGGTCTCCCTGGATAGTGTTTCTTTCTTCTCCTTCCTACCTCACGGCTGTCACCTGAGTCGGCCTATGCCCCTGTGAAATGTACTATGGCTTTTGCTCGTTGCTGATTTTCATTCATAATACGCCGGAACTGGAGTCCAGGATCCCCTTGTCCTCTCCCCTCCCTCCTATCCCTCCCTCTCTTGGGGCCTTTCTCTATACTTTCTCTTCCCCTGTCTAGGGTAATGTGCCTCTTCTTCTCTGTTTGAATTAAGTGGTCTTGCTGTACCTCCTGTTGTTATGCCTCAAGGATTACTCATGCTACTGTTGGACACCGACCATTCTTTTGCATGTTGAGATGTGATGCACATTATTGATTTTCCCTTTGGTGTTTTGTTTGTTTTTGCTTTGGTCCACTGACCTTGTTTGTTTTTTATTTAAGGTGTGGAGGTCTCCCCTCCACTATGTTTTGTAACTTTTGTGTTCTGAAACTTAATAAAAATTTTGAATAAGAAAAAAAAAAAAGGTAAAAACTCCAAGTCCCTCCCTTGGAAAAAAAATAATTTACTATATAGGGATCATATATTTTATGTCACTGGAATAAACCGAGCAGCACCGCACCAGGGAATGTGAAGATGAGGAACCCATGTTCGGGGGAAGGTGCCGGACCCAGAGGTAGGACCCACATTCATCAGACATTTATGCATACCTCCCAATTTTTGAATTCGGAAAAGAGGGCCATTTTTAAGCCACGCCCCTAACCACGCCTAATATCCCGGATAAACACATCAATTCACGGCCAGATCCTTCTGCAGATAACACGCGCACATTCTAACTGCGGATCTCTAGACTGTCTGGATATCACCAATATTATGTATCCAGTAATATCGTCTTTGTGTTACTTTTCCTAACTTGGGTATAACATTTGCTTATCACGGCAGCAGCAGCTGCAGGACAAACCAAAAGGCTGAGAACAATGAAAGTCAAGAGGGAGACCCTGTGGTTGATGACTTTTCAATTGACAGGTAGCAGAGTTACATGATGGGGATTTTTTTTTCCAGTTGTGTAACTCTGCTACCGGTCAATGGAAAAATGATCCACCAGAGCCCCCCTGTAGATTGCTCCACACACAGCCCCCCTGTACATAGCGCCAGACACAGCCCCCCTGTAGATCAGATGGTCAGATGACAGGTCAGGTGACTAGACTGGTCCACTCCCGGGCCGGCATCAATCCCAGTGAGAACACCGACGCCAGACTCCTGCCTTCTTCTGATCGCTTCTGCAGTCGTCTGGCATTCAGGGCGCCTGTCAGCAGCGATCAGCTGTTTTGATACAGCCGCAGCGCCCAGCGGGACATTTTGCAGACTGCCCGGGACGGTGGAACAGCGGTGAGAAACCGGGATGGTTGGGAGCAATGATTTATGGGATGTCCTGTGTATACGCCATAAATGTCTGCCATGACACAACCCCTTTAAGGCGGGAAGCTGTGTGATGGCAATACAGCTGGGGTGTGGTATTAGAGAGACCCCCACCAGGAGATAGTTTGTAGAAGATGGAGATATTGTGTAACTGTTAATTACATTTACATTTCTGTACCACTTACAGTGTAATAACCATAAAGCTTCCTGTGCCTCTTAAAGAGAAAGTAACTGTATGATTTTGATTATCATTTATTGGTCTACAATTGTGTTCTTTGAAATGAAGATCACTCAAGAAACCCCATATAAGAACGAAGTCGCATATGACAAAGAGCTGCATATGTGGGTGAGGGTGCCGTCATAAGTGAGTGCCAGAGAGGGTGAGTGACTGCGTAATGGACGATTGCTTAAGTCCGTGTCACTTTCTTCATGGGCTACATGCTGCCGACGTCGATAGTAGGAGGCGGTCATAATAATATGACGCGACTGTGTGTATATATACAGTTAGGTCCAGAATTATTTGGAGAGTGACAGAAGTTTTGCCATTTTAGCTGTTTACCAAAACATATTGAATATACAGTTATATAATCAATATGGGCTTAAAGTGCAGACTCTCAGCTTTAATTTGAGGGTATTCACATCCTAATTTGAGGAAGGGTTTAGGAATTACAGCTCTTTAATATGTAGCTGCCTCTTTTTCTAGGGATCAAAGGCAATTGGACATTTATTAAAGTTATTTAATGGGCTGCATGGGCTATTCCCTCATTAATCTATCATCAATTCAGCAGATAAAAGGTCTGGAGTTGATTCCAGGGGTGGCATTTGCATTTGGAAGCTGTTGCTGTGAAACCACAACATGAGGTCAAAGGAGCTCTCAATGCAAGTGAAACAGACCATCGTTAGGCTGAAAAAAGATGAAGAAATCCATCAGAGAGAGAGCACAAATGTTAGGAGTGGCCAAACCAACAGTTTGGTACATTCATGGAAAAAAAGAGCGCACTGGTGATCTCGTGAACTCCAAAAGGCCTGGACGTCCACAGAAGACAACAGCGGTGGATGATCGCAGAATCCTCTCCATGGTAAAGAAAAACCCCTTCACAACATCTACACAAGTGAAGAACACTCTCCTGGAAGTAGGTTATCAGTATCTAAGGTCTCATTTACACGAGCGTAATATACGCGCGTGCTTTTCACGCGTGTCGTACGCACCTATATTACTCTATGGGGCTGTGCAGACGATGCGTGAATTTTGCGCTGCGCGAGTGCGTGGCGTAAAACTCACGACATGTTCTATAATCGTGCGTTTTTGGCGCATCACGCACCCATTGAAGTCAATGGGTGCGTGAAAACCACGCATGCCGCATGGAAGCACTTCCGTGCGAACTGCGTGATTCGCGCAAGAGCTGTCAAACTGAATGTAAACAGAAAAGCACCACGTGCTTTTCTGTTTACAAACATCCGAACGGAGTGTCTTAGACATGAGCGAACCGAACTTTACCGGGTTCGGCCGAACTCGTTTTGACCGAACCCGGCAGGAGACAGTCACTGTGCAGGGTGCTGAAAGAGTTAAACTGGTTCAGCACCCTGGACAGTGACTTCCGATTCCAATATACGTGAACGTGTCAAAAAAAAAAAAAGTTCTGACTTACCGATAACTCCCGGCTTCTTCCTCCAGTCTGACCTCCCGGGATGACAATTCAGTCCAAGTGACAGCTGCAGCCAATCACAAGCCAAGCACAGGCTGCAGCGGTCACATGGACTGCCGCGTCATCCAGGGAGGTGGGGCCAGATGTCAAGAGAGGCGCGTCACCAAGAACGCGTCACCAAGGACGCGTCACCAAGGCAACGGCCGGTAAGTTCTCGGTAAGTACGAACCACTTTTTTTTTAAAACAGGTTACGCGATATTGTGTTCGGCATTCACTGTCGAGGGTGCTGAAAGAGTTACTGCCGATCAGTTAGCTCTTTCAGCACCTTGGACAGTGACGGGCGTCGACTAGCCTCATCTCTATGATGGCGGCTGCGCGAAAATCACGCAGCCGTGCATCATACACGGATGACACACGGAGCTGTCAAGTGCCTTTTGCGCACGCAAAACGCTGCGTTTTTTGCGCGCGCAAAACGCACACGCTCGTGTAAATGAGGCCTAAGTCTACCATAAAGAGAAGACTTCATGAGAGCAAATACAGAGGGTTCACCACAAGGTGCAAACCATTAATCAGACTCAAAAATAGAAAGGCCAGATTAGACTTTGCCAAACAACATGTAACCAAGCCGCCCAGTTCTGGAACAGCATGAAACTAAGATCAACCTGTACCACAATGATGGGAGGAAGAAAGTATGGAGAAGGCTTGGAACGGCTCATGATCCAAAGCACACCACATCCTCTGTAAAATTTGGTGGAGGCAGTGTGATGGCATGGTGGCGGCAGTGTGATGGCATGGGCATGCATGGCTGCCAAAGGCACTGGGTCACTAGTGTTTATTGATGATGTGACTGAAGACAGAAGCAGCCGGATGAATTCTGAAGTGTTCAGGGATTTACTTTCTGCTCAGATTCAACCAAATTCAGCAAGGTTGATGGGACGTCGCTTCACAGGACAGATGGGCAATGACCCAAAACATACTGCGAAAGCATCCCAGGAGTTTATAAGGCAAAGAAGTGGAATATTCTGCAATGGCCGAGTCATCACCAGATCGCAACCCGATCGAGCTTCATTTCACTTGCTTAAGACAAAACTTAAGGCAGAAAGACCCACAAACAAGCAACAACTGAAGACGCTGCTGTAAAGGCCGGGCAAAGCATCACAAAGGAGGAAACCCAGCGTGTGGTGATGTCCATGGGTTCCAGACGTCAGGCAGTCATTGCCTGCAAAGGATTCTCTACAAACTATTAAAAAAAAACACACATTTTATTTATGGTAATCTTCAGTTGTC
Source organism: Rhinoderma darwinii (assembly GCF_050947455.1). NCBI lineage: Eukaryota > Metazoa > Chordata > Amphibia > Anura > Rhinodermatidae > Rhinoderma > Rhinoderma darwinii. The sequence continues at coordinate 126,671,327 of NC_134692.1, forward strand.
CAAATACTTTTGAGCCCCTGAAACGAGGCGGCTGTGTAGAAAAATGGTTGCAATTCCTAAACGTTTCACAGGATATTTTTGTTCAACCCCTTGAATTAAACCTGAAAGTCTAAAATTCAATTGATTCTAAGTTGTTTCATTTCAAATCCAATGTGGTGGCAGCAGAGTCCAAATCATGAAGATTGTGTCTGTCCAAATAATTCTGGACCTAACTGTATATACAGATATTCACACACACATATATATATATATACACACTACCGTTCAAAAGTTTGGGGTCACCCAGACAATTTTGTGTTTTCCATGAAAACTCACACTTATATTTATCAAATGAGTTGCAAAATTAATAGAAAATATAGTCAAGACATTGACAAGGTTAGAAATAATGATTTTTATTTGAGATAATAATTTTCTCCTTCAGACTTTGCTTTGGTCTTGGAATGCTCCATTTGCAGCAATTACAGCATTGCAGACCTTTGGCATTCTAGCTGTTAATTTGCTGAGGTAATTGGGAGAAATTTCACCCCATGCTTCCAGAAGCCCCTCCCACAAGTTGGATTGGCTTGATTGGCACTTCTTGCGTACCATACGGTAAAGCTGCTCCCACAACAGCTCTATGCGGTTGAGATCTGGTGACTGCGCTGGCCACTCCATTACAGATAGAATACCAGCTGCCTGCTTCTTCCCTAAATAGTTCTTGCATAATTTGGAGGTGTGCTTTGGGTCATTGTCCTGTTGTAGGATGAAATTGGCTCCAATCAAGCGCTGTCCACAGGGTATGGCATGGCGTTGCAAAATGGAGTGATATCATTCCTTATTCAAAATCCCTTTTACCTTGTATAAATCTCCCACTTTACCAACACCAAAGCAACCCCAGACCATCACATTACCTCCACCATGCTTGACAGATGGCGTCAGGCACTCTTCCAGCATCTTTCAGTTGTTCTGTGTCTCACAAATGTTCTTCTGTGTGATCCAAACACCTCAAACTTCGATTCGTCTGTCCATAACACTTTTTTCCAATCTTCCTCTGTCCAATGTCTGTGTGCTTTTTGCCCATATTAATCTTTTCCTTTTATTAGCCAGACTCAGATATGGATTTTTCTTTGCCACTCTGCCCTGAAGGCCAGCATCCCGGAGTCGCCTCTTCACTGTAGACGTTGACACTGGCATTTTGCGGGTATTATTTAATGAAGCTGCCAGTTGAGGACCTGTGAGGAGTCTATTTCTCAAACTAGAGACTCTAATGTACTTGTCTTGTTGCTCAGTTGTGCAGAGGGGCCTCCCACTTCTCTTTCTACTCTGGTTAGAGCCTGTGTGTGCTGTCCTCTGAAGGGAGTAGTACACACCGTTGTAGGAAATCTTCAGTTTCTTGGCAATTTCTCGCATGGAATAGCCTTCATTTCTAAGAACAAGAATAGACTGTCGAGTTTCACATGAAAGCTCTCTTTTTCTAGCCATTTGGAGAGTTTAATCGAACCCACAAATGTAATGCTCTAGATTCTCAACTAGCTCAACGGAAGGTCAGTTTTATAGCTCCTCTAAACAGCAAAACTGTTTACAGCGTTGCTAACATAATTGCACAAGTGCTTTCTAATCATCCACTAGCCTTCTAACACAGTTAGCAAACACAATGTACCATTAGAACACTGGAGTGATGGTTGCTGGAAATGGGCCTCTATACACCTATGTAGATATTGCATTAAAAACCAGACGTTTGCAGCTAGAATAGTCATTTACCACATTAACAATGTATAGAGTGTATTTCTGATTAATTTAATGTTATCTTCATTGAAAAAAACTGCTTTTCTTTAAAAAATAAGGACATTTCTAAGTGACCCTAAACTTTTGAACGGTAGTGTATATACACACACACACATTTTTTGGGGGACACATATGTATTGGTGCTAATTCCCCTGACATTTTAAGACCTTAGCTACGCCCCTGGCTGCTAGTGCTGCATCGTTGGGTCACTTAGGAGACCTAGCAATGCAGCTGTAAGCTGCGGGCCGTCGGCCATGAGAAGAAGTTGGGGGGGCCCAAGAAGGACTTTTGCACCGGGCCCCATGAGCCTTTAGCTACGTTCCTGGAACCATGGCTGAAGGATTGCTCTTCCTCTGGGCTTAAAAGGGTGATGCCAACATGTAATTTACCAAAGTTTCAACAGAATTAATACAATTTAGACTTAACTCGTCTGATCTGATTGGCTAGGCGGATGTGCTCTTTCTCCCTCACAGCTCCAGGTTCCCCTCTCCCCAAGTTGCTAATATCGCTGTTATTGCTGTGGGAAGCGACTTTCCTCCAGAGGGAGAGCTGATCTTTGCCATGGCGCTCCCCGCTCTGGATAATAAAGGGGAATCCCATGCTAGAAACCCCCTCTATTATAGTGATATATCCTAATAGGACATATGCAAAGGAGTTTTCTAAAGCAGACAAACCCATTAAAGAGGATGGAATCACTGTGATGATAGACGGTTTTGGGAGAAGGGACTTCCCTGCCAGAACCTCCAAATTACATCAAGGAAGACGCTTCAATGGTAGTCAAGCTCAAGGTCCTCAGACCCATCAAACATGGCACTGAACGTGGCAGTATACCCTTCTTATCTGGAATCTTCTTTAGGTCATAGACATATGTATTTATGGCATCAGCACATTTGTCATGGTTACTCCAGGTGTTTATTACCACTGCACGCCTCATTCATTATGACGTCACCTGCCGTGTTCTGAAGTATTAACCTTCTAATGACTGGCAATTTGCCTTATTACAGATTCTATTAAAATGCACTTACCACCAGGCAGACTCATAAGATGTGATAATAGAAGTTAGTGATTCCGGGTCTTGAGCTGTGATATTCACATTAATGTACCCAAGTTCTCTTACTGAAAAAATAATATGCAATTTAGTTTGCTATCTTGGCCAATCAGATTTTCCGAGGGGCTCATGTGCCACCTCCTCATTTTTTTTGTAAATAAGACTGCCTAGTCAGGAGAAGCTGGCACATGAGCCCTTTCACTGCTGATGATATGCCCAAATATCTCTGGTGTCTTCATTTACATATCATAGACCAGAAACTGTGGACCAGCCGTACCCATTATCACCTCTAGATACCTGAATATTACAGTAATACAACTTGTACTGTAGAAAGGAGACAATACAACCTGCTAAATATGTTCTGTAGCTTGTGTATTTATTAGTCATAGTAGACGACGCTATTTAATACAGAGGCAAGCAGTAAAAAAAAACATTTATTGCGCGGTGTGCGTTTTTAACAATGGTACACTATGTACAATGTATGCCATTACAGTAGAATGTGGCGTAACCTTCTGCTAGAGATATACATTGGAAAATAGTTCAGACAAACTCTTCGGATGGAAGGCTCAAACTCAGTGTGAATAGAGCCTTACAGGTTGTAATAAACTTATTGCATTTTACAAGGAACTTGTAACTTCTTAACATCCACCAGTTCAACATTTTACAGCGCCAGTGGTCATGAAAGGGTTACTCCTATATTATAAAGGGATGGCATATCACTATGATCAATAGGGGTTAAACCTCAGGGACCCGCACCAATCCTGAGAATAAAGTGAATGAATGAATGTGCCGCAGCACTCTTTTTACCTGCACAGCAGCTTCTCCTCCCTCCCTCTGTGCAGGAAATTGCAGCATGGCCACATTTTAATGAACGGTTTGCATGCAGTTCCATGCGCAGTCAAGTGCCCAGGAGCACCGCTGTGGAGGGCAAACTTAGAAGGGGATGAAGCACTCAAATCAGTGCTGCAGCACCTTAATTCTTAGGATATTGGGGGTACCAGAGATCGGACCCCCACAATGATAAAGTGCTGGCATATTCTAAAAGTATTCTATCACTTTATAAGTTGGAAAAAAAAACTTCAATAGCAATGTCCACTCATTTGTTGGAAAACTATAACTCTCAGCATATCCTGAGAGCTGCAGACATTTAGGGCATGCTGGGACTTGTGGTTTTTCTATAAACTTATATCACAGAGGTATGTTTAGATTTAAACTTTTTTTTTCTTCTGTAGAGGTAAACATAGTTTCTGCATCAAAAATCATGATATCAGTCCGGATGTTATAGATCTGTGTCAGAATTGAAACCCAAAAACTCCTGTGTCCCAGACAGCAGCTCTTCTCATTGAGTTACTGGTGATACAGGACAGCTCCAGTGCTGAATCTATGGTCTAGAGCAGGGGTCTCAAGCACGCGGCCCGCGGGCCGCATGCGGCCCCTGGGGCTGTCATCTGCGGCCCGCGGGACACGGAGCCGCTAGTATCGGCTCTGCTCCGAGACTCTGGAATTCCCTGACATCGCTGTCCACATATGAACAGCGATGTCTGGGGCTTCCCCAGAGCCAGAGTCCCGGGCAGAGCGCTAGTACAGGCTCTGCTCCGGGACTCTGTGGAATTCCCTGACATCGCTGCCCATATATAGACAGTGTGTCAGGGTCTTCCCCAGAGCGGAGCAGAGTGCTGGTGTCGGCTCTGCTCCTGGACTCTGTGTAATTCCCTGACATCGCTGTCCACATATGGACAGCGATGTCTGGGGCTTCCCCAGAGCTGGAGTCCCGAGCAGAGCGCTGGTGTCGGCTCTGCTCCGGGACTCTGTGGAATTCCCTGACATCGCTGTCCACATATGAACAGCGATTTCTGGGGCATCCCGAGAGCCGGAGTCCCGAGCAGAGCGCTGGTGTCGGCTCTGCTCCGGGACTCTGTGGAATTCCCTGACATCGCTGCCCATATGTGGACAGTGTGTCAGGGTCTTCCCCAGAGCGGAGCAGAGTGCTGGTGTCGGCTCTGCTCCTGGACTCTGTGGAATTCCCTGACATCGCTGTCCACATATGAACAGCGATGTCTGGGGCTTCCCAGAGCCGGAGTCCCGAGCAGAGCGCTGGTGTCGGCTCTGCTCCGGGACTCTGTGGAATTCCCTGACATCGCTGCCCATATGTGGACAGTGTGTCAGGGTCTTCCCCAGAGCGGAGTCCCGGGCAGAGCTCTATTATCGGCTTTGCTCCGGGACTCTGGGGAAGCCTCTGACATCGCTGTCCATACATCGACAATGATGTCAGGGGCTTCCCCAGACAGGAGTCCCAGTGATGTCAGGAGCCCAGCTGGAGTCCCAGGAAGAGCCTACTAGCGCTCTGCCCGGGACTCCAGCTCTGGGGTTGCCCCTGACATCTCTGTCTATATATGGACAGTGATGTCAGGAGCAGAGCTGGAATCCCAGGCAGAGTGCCAGAAGCGGCTCTGCTCCGGGACGCCAGCTCTAGGCAAGCCCCTGACGGCACTGTGGCAGCATCTGCGGAGGGCACTGCGGCAGCATCAACGGAGGGCACACTGCGGCAGCATCAACGGAGGGCACACTGCGGCAGCATCAACGGAGGGCACACTGCGGCAGCATCAACGGAGGGCACACTGCGGCAGCATCAACGGAGGACACACTGCGGCAGCATCAACGGAGGGCACACTGCGGCAGCATCTACGGAGGGCACACTGCGGCAGCATCTACGGAGGGCACACTGCGGCAGCATCTACGGAGGGCACACTGCGGCAGCATCAACGGAGGGCACACTGCGGCAGCATCAACGGAGGGCACACTGCGGCAGCATCAACGGAGGGCACACTGCGGCAGCATCTACGGAGGGCACACTGCGGCAGCATCTACGGAGGGCACACTGCGGCAGCATCTACGGAGGACTCTGCGGCAGCATCTGCGGAGGACTCTGCGGCAGCATCTGCGGAGGACTCTGCGGCAGCATCTGCGGAGGACTCTGCGGCAGCATCTGCGGAGGACTCTGCGGCAGCATCTGCGGAGGGCTCTGCGGCAGCATCTGCGGAGGACTCTGCGGCAACATCTACGGAGGACTCTGCGGCAGCATCTACGGAGGACTCTGCGGCAGCATCTGCATTTAGCGACACTTAAACTGAAAGCTGGATTGTTGAAATAAGCACGTGGAGAAATATCTCAAATTTTAAACCTAGCGGTATTATTATAGTAATTTAGTGTTATAGTAGTTCAAATAACTAATTGATTAACAATAATTTTGTATTGTATAAAATTTGAAAGTAACGCGGCCCGTCAACTTCCCATTTTTTCTATATGCGGCCCACTTACCCGGCCGAGTTTGAGACCCCTGGTCTAGAGTCTCTTGATTCTTGAGATTCCTTGTTTTGATTACCTAATTAATCTCACTCTTTTGGTTTCCTATATAAGTCTGACCCTTGCACTTCTTCCTTGCCAGACTATTGAGTTTCCTGACTAGTCTGGCTCATTGCTGCCCTACTCTACAAATTATTGCTGCTTATCTGTGTACCGAACTTGGATCATTTACTGACCATGTCTCGGCCTTAAAGGCATTGTGTTGCCAGAAAAACATGTTTTGTTTTTTTTAAATTAAACATTTAGTGTGTGGGTGATTAAACACTGTTCAAATTTTTTTTTTTTTTTTCACGAGTCAGGAAATATTATAAATTAATTCTAAATTTATAATACTACCCATTTTTGGTCACTAGATGGAGCTATTCCCAAAATTGCAGCAGTGCAACATTGGGTTAAAAGCCCTCGCTCTAGTGAGCTCTCAGCATCCCCCCTCCTTTATCCTGGCTAGTGCCGGGATAAACGAGGGGTTTGAACGGTGTAACCTCCTACACTGTGTGTCGCCATTTTTTGAGCTAACACACAGTGTAGTAGGTTTACATACAGTAGTAAACACACACAAACACGAACATACATTGAAATCTCTTACCTGCTCCTGCCGCCGCGGTTCCCTCCGGCCCGTCCGCTCCGTTTGCTGCCGCTGGTCCAAGTGCACAAATCCGGAAGCCGCGACCGGAAGTAGTAATATTACTGTCCGGCCGCGACTTCCGGTCCACAGGAAAATGGCGCCGGACGGCGCCAATTTCGAATTGGACTGTGTGGGAGCGGCGCATGCGCAGTTCCCACACAGACGCCGTACACGGAAGTCAATGGGACGGGAGCCGTTCGCAGTCCCTATGGGACTGTGGCTGCCGTATTCCATGTCTGTATGTGTCGTTAATCGACACAGACAGAAATGGAAAAAAAATGGCAGCCCCCATAGGGAAGAAAAAGTGTACAAATAAGAAAAAGTAAAACACAAACACACAAATGAATATAAACGTTTTTAATAAAGCACTAACATCTTTAACATATAAAAAAATAATTTGTGATGACACTGTTCCTTTAAACTACAACCTGTTGCCGCTTATCTGTGCCGTGAACCTACACTATTACTTGACGACTCTTGCTATTATCAACTATTTTCCACATTGTTTCAAGCCACTGGACTCCGAATCTGCTTCCAGACCTTGACAATCTGGTTTGACATTCGCATACCAGGTCTATACAGAGTATTATTATGCTGCAAACTATACAAGAGAATACAGCACTGACCAGACAGTGTCACAGACAGAATACACAACAATCCCGCCCAGAACTATATAATGACATCTCCTGATGACCGCACTCTGACCTCACATCTGCAGCCTATACCCAGCTTCTGTAGCAATGCATCTTTTAATATTAAAATTTTGAAGCTACCATTAATACCCCCATTACTGTACCCACACTGCTGCCCAATGCCTTGTGTATATATATATATATATATATATATATATAGGCTCAAAAAGATAGTAGGAGCAGCACAGTGTGAATACCAAAATCGGCTGGTGCTAGCTTCAATAAAAGGAGGGACGCACTCCTCATGAATATACAAAAAATAGAGACCAGAAGCAGCACTCAAAATAGCAAAAAATGTGAATTTATTTACCCAACAAAGCAACGTTTCACTTCCTCCATGGAAAATGCTTCCATGGAGGAAGTGAAACGTTGCTTTGTTGGGTAAATAAATTCACATTTTTTGCTATTTTGAGTGCTGCTTCTGGTCTCTATTTTTTGTATATATATATATATATATATATATATATATATATATATATATACTTCCAAAATAGTAGTGCCTAAGGACTGGGATACAGATGATAGCTGGAGCATATGTGGAAAATGATCGGCCGCATAGAAAACTTATAAATGAGCCCAAGACTATTAGACCCGGTACTCTTCAGGTTCCAGATGCAGCAGCGCGAAAATGAAGAAGACTGGAAAGAGAGGAGCAGTGAGTTATGCCAGGTGTGGGGACTGCTCCCCTAACGCGTCTCTCCTCCCTTAGCGTCTGTCATGCTATTAGATATTGTAATTCAGAACGGGACCTCTAGGTGGAATTGCAAATCAGCTGCACACTGATCCAATAATTGGCTGATTGACTTGAAATTCAGCCTAGCCCGTCCTGGACTACAATATCTAACACAGCATGACAGCACTTTCTATTTGGGGGCTCCAGGACTGAAACAAACAGGGGGCCAGGAGCTGGAGCTCCCATAGCTCCAATGTTAATCCAACCCTGCACTTTGGACAAAACGGATACACTGTGTCATACTCAGTGCAGGCCAGAGGGGGCGCAACACGACACAGGGTTCCACTCTGCTGTTCTTGTTTTTTATATCTTTAACAGAAATGTCTGATTATTGCCAAGTTGCTCAGATCAGTTATAACACATCGGCTGCTCACATCAGACAAGTAAGCCCCCCCACACGTGAAGATGATGGATCTAATGGGAAGTCTATATGGAGGCGTGGAGAAGGCTAAATAAAATGTTAACAAATAAGTTATAGATTGGACTCTCCTGCAGACAACCACTTGTTGTTTTATTTTTCCCAATGCATCCAAGATGTAACAAAAAACTAAAGTCTGAAGTGACCATGAACAGATATGTATATGCCATTTTCTTTATCTGCAGCACTGTGCACGTTATTCTCTTCTTTAGGAGTCATATCAGGGGTTATTTAACTGCACTTTCGAGTCATCAATATGTGACAATATTTATTTATTTTTGTATCTTTATGGTTTGTATTGTATATGAGATTGGTATTATACATGCATAAGAAAGCCCCCTCTCAACAAAAGTACAACATTTATGAACAAAAGATAAATCTAAATTAAATCAATAGTTGGGGTGACCACCCTTTGCCTTCAAAACAGCATCAATTCTAGGTGCACTTGCACACAGTTTTTGAAGGAACTCGGCAGGGAGGTTGTTCCTAACATCTTGGAAAACTAACCACAGATCTTCTGTGGATGTAGATTTCTTCAAATCCTTCTGTCTCTTCATGTAATCCCAGATAGACTCGATGATGTTGAGATCAGGGATCTGTGGGGGTCATATCATCACTTCCAGGGGTCCATGTTCTTCTTTACACTGAAGATAGTCCTTAATGACATTGGCTGTATGTTTGGGGTCATTGTCCTGCTGCAGATTAAATTTGGAGCCAATCAGATGCCTTCCTGATGGTACTGCATGATGGATAAGAATCTGCTTGTATTTCTAAGCATTGAGAACACCATTAATCCTGACCAAATCCCCACCTCCATTTGCTGAAATGCAGCCCCAAACTTGCAAGGAACCTCCACCATGCTTCACTGTTGCCTGCAGACACTCATTATTGTACCATTGTCCAGTCCTTCGGCCTCCAGCGCCTAATTTAAATATGGAGCTCAATCTTTCTATAAAACATCCTCCTGTGAACCATGTTATCTCACAAAACATTAGCCAAGTCTAGTCTTTGGTAGAGCCTCAAAAACATAACTTCCTTCCACTCCACCATATTCAGCAGACTTGTCAGACTTACACAGAGTTTCCAGACCCTACTTGGTTTCAGAAACGATATCTCTCTCATACAGTGACAAAACAAAGACTACTGGCCCACCAGAGAACCAGAGGACATGTGCATGTTCTTTATAGATGGAGGGTGGGCCCTTAGAAACATCTTCCCTGGTGGACCCAAGGAACCCTAGTCCGACGCTGCTCCAAATTATTTATATATAGAGCTACTACTACAGAGTTGGGACTACGACTCTTGGATGAGGAGAGAGGATGAGTTTCTAAAAACCTGAACCCTTGGCTTGCAGTGATGAGGAGTATGTACCTACCTATTGTTAATGAGATTTCTTAGGACTGCAACTTTATATGCAGCATCTGTTTAAATGTGGTTCAATGTTTACTGCCTGAGCAAAACAGCAGCCCCTTATACAACACATATAACTTACCTATCACATTGTACATCTTTACTTCCCTTATGTCTCAAAATCCCCACTTTCTGTTGTTAATGTTGGAATTGCATTTATCTGACAATTTTTACACTTAAGATGGGATGTTTCTCTCAGCGGAATGTAAAGTCATTGTCCCAAAACCAGATGAGGGCTATGAGGGAGCCCCCTGTTCCCGCTGCCCCTGATCAATACCTTCACCATTCTCTACATGCAGCGGTGGGTTTTAGTGGAGTCTAGAAATTACATTTTGTCTTCTAGATCCCCCTGTGGTCATTAGTCAGGAGACATTGGTCTAGTTTTTCCCTATGGGTCAAGGCACATGGGAATATCAGTGCACAGCAGGTATATAAGAGGGAACACACAGAACTTATGCTGACCAAAAAGAGCGCAGGTGAGGACAGCCGCAAGACGACCTTCTTTCCAATGCTTCCGGCAATCTGCCTGTAATAGAAGCTCCCAGTAAAGGATGACATTTACCTGACTCCTTATATCCTCAGAACTGCGGTCCTCCCGCCAGGGATGTCTCCTTACACTTACCTGTGATCATTAAGGGGTAGTTCACACTGAGTATTTTGGCGCTGTTAATGACGCAGAAGCCACATCGGAAACAGCACCGAAAAACGCCCGCTCGCAGGAAAAAGAAGCGGCATGCCCTATCACCAGGAGTTTCCATCTCTGACTTCCCTTTGACATCAATGGGAGGCAGAGAAAGCGGTTTTCGTGAAAAAATTCCTGAAGGAATTTTAAGACAGATTTTTCTGCCTGCAAAAAAACTCAGTGTGAACAGGGCCTTAAGGTATATTCCCGTCTTAAACATTTATAACATAACCACAGGGTGTGCCACCAATGCCTTACAAGTGCAGGTATCACCTCTAGGAACCTCACCTATTGGATAAACAGGAATCCAGTGACCCGTGTCTGCTTATTCATGGACGCTACAGACTACATAAAGTTCAATATAGAGTCGCTATCCATTAAAGTCTACGGAAGTTATGGAAAGAACTACTTGCTTCCCCCTTACTGGATGGCTGAGGATCCCAGAGCTGGGATTGACACCTATCAGGCATTTATGCTACACACTGTGGATATGCCATATATGTTTAAGATGGGAATATCCCTTTAAGTGATGTTATCATTTCCACTTTTTGATGATAAATACAGAGCGCAGTTGCAGTGTGATCGTTTGATTTGTTTTCTCATAGGAGACTATTGAAGATGTAGGGAGAGGAATCCTATACAGATGGTAGTATGGATGGTTGTGTGTAGGTGTAACGGCCAGGGCCGCTATTACAATTTTCTGGGGCCCATTCAGTGAAATGGTTATTACCCCTCTCACCCCGATACTCTATATATCTAGCAGAGCACGCTTTGTTCACATTATCATTATCGGTGCTTGAGGGGCATTCTTGCCAGTATAAACAGTGAAAACTAGATAGTGCCCCCATTAGGAATACAAGAGTTACTTCTGTTAGGAGAGGGATGAGCGGTGTCTATACAGCGAATCTTATCTCAGTATAATCGGTGCATTCTGCTATCTGCACATATCGATTATACATTTACAGAGACGTAAGTAGTAAAAACCCATGAACATGTATTATCCAACTATTATTTACAGTTTCTGATGAGCTACGGGCACCAATGCCAGCCCTAATATACCAGACTCTTTATTTGCCCCCATTCCCATCTACTAATAATACAGAACTAGAAGAACCCGCCATGAAATTCTCTCTCATTCCCCTGGACACTAGACTGTCCCCCTTGATGCCCACATCAGATATGGCAGATCAGTGCCAGGCAGGTGCCACCTGAGGATTCCATGACCTCTGACATCATGTGACCTGCACACGACCAACTGCTGTTTACTTTCAACTGTCGACGGCAGCGATTAGACGGAGGTCTACAGTTTGGAAGAGATTTGCGGAAATGGCGTCCACTGGACACAACGAGAAGAAGAAGAGAGGAGACGAGAAGAGGAAGAGGGAAGAGGAGAACGTCGCAGGATTTAAGAAGAGGAGAGGAGACCAGGACAGAGGAGACCACAGAGGATTGGAGGATGAGGAGCCAAGTTCTGGGAGCAGCCAAGACTCTGGAACATCCAGCCCCTATGCCAGGCTTAAAGAGGCTCTGTCACCAGATTTTGCAGCCCCTATCTGCTATTGCAGCAGATAGGCGCTGCAATGTAGATTACAGTAACGTTTTTATTTTTAAAAAACGAGCATTTTTGGCCAAGTTATGACCATTTTCGTATTTATGCAAATGAGGCTTGCAAAAGTACAACTGGGCGTGTTGAAAAGTAAAAGTACAAGTGGGCGTGTATTATGTGCGTACATCGGGGCGTGTTTACTACTTTTACTAGCTGGGCGTTGTGTATAGAAGTATCATCCACTTCTCTTCACAACGCCCAGCTTCTGGCAGTGCAGCACTGTGACGTCACTCACAGGTCCTGCATCGTGTCGGCACCAGAGGCTACACTTGATTCTGCAGCAGCATCAGCATTTGCAGGTAAGTAGCTACATCGACTTACCTGCAAACGCCGATGCTGCTGCAGAATCATCTGAAGCCTCTGGTGCCGACACGATGCAGGACCTGTGAGTGACGTCACAGTGCTGCACTGCCAGAAGCTGGGCGTTGTGAAGAGAAGTGGATGACACTTCTATACACAACGCCCAGCTAGTAAAAGTAGTAAACACGCCCCGATGTACGCACATAATACACGCCCAGTTGTACTTTTACTTTTCAACACGCCCAGTTGTACTTTTGCAAGCCTCATTTGCATAAATACGAAAATGGTCATAACTTGGCCAAAAATGCTCGTTTTTAAAAAATAAAAACGTTACTGTAATCTACATTGCAGCGCCTATCTGCTGCAATAGCAGATAGGGGTTGCAAAATCTGGTGACAGAGCCTCTTTAACATCAGCCGCTTCACCATCCACCAGGTCCTGGGTAGGGGCAGCTTTGGCAAAGTGAGTATTACAACTCCTTATTTAATTTTAAAGGGACAGTAAACCTATTTTTTGTTTTATCTGCATCTATTGTTTTCTGTTATCAGCCATTTAACCCCTTAGTGACTAAGACTGTTTTGGCCTAAGGACCAGACCATTTTTTTCAAATCTGACATGTATCACTTGAAGTGGTAATAACTTTGAAATGCTTTTATTTGTTCAAGCGATTCTGAGATTGTTTTCTCGTGACAAATTGGACTTTAACCAGTTCAGGATCGCGCTATTTTGAGCCTTCAGGACCAGACACCGTTTAACCCTTTTTAGCACGTGTTAGGGTATGACTTTTTTATTTGTTGGGCTAACAAGTGATTTTTGAGATGTTTTTTCCATAGACAATGCAGGTTTCTTTTTTTATCGTTTTTATACACATCCTTTTTGCTATTTTTGAATTTTTATTCTTAAAGTTTGAAAATAATAGTAAAAAAATAAGCTTTTTAACTTTTCAGCTATTTTTTTTTTTGGGTAATAACATAGTTTTACCCTAAAATAGAACTTTTATTTGTGATCGTCATTGTCTACCGTAAATTTTAATATATTACATGTCTACATTAGGATAATTGGGTCAGCGCTAGCGTTACGACAATGATTGGCGGGGGGGGGAACGTTTTTTTTGGGGTGGGTATTTTATGTGTATTTATTATTAATTTTTTTTGCACTTTACTTTACTTTTATTTTTTAATTACTATGGTCTGTCCCTCAAAGGTCAAAACAGACCTCTGGGGAACGTTATATATTTTTTTTCTTTCTTTTACACTATAACTTGAGATGCACAGCAGCCCCAGTTACAGGGGAAATCAGCCCTCTCATAGTGACGATTGTCACTGATAGGGCTGTGCTAGTTAGACCCAGCTGCAGTCTGTCACTAACGGGACCCGGCGATCATGTGACCCGTCACATGATCACCGGGAGCAATAGAGACAGTGGCGCCGCCGCTGCCTCTATTCCTATACACTGCGTTCATTGAGCGCTGTCTACAAGTGATCAGAGAAGACAGAAGCAGCGAAAGCTGCTTCTATCCTCTCCTCAGTGTCCCCGACAGTCACTGACAGCCGGAGACCCGACATTCAGCTGCCCAATCGCTCGGGCAGCAAGTTAAAACCCGAGCCGTAAAAAGTCTATGGCGCGGGTTTTAAGGACCCTGACCGCTGGCCGTAAAAGCACAGCCAGCAGTCGGGAACCAGTTAAGTTAGTGGTGAAATTTGGTCGACACATTCAGTGTTTATTTATGAAAAACACCAAAATTTGGAGAAAAATTGCAAAAATTAGTATTTTCTTAAATTTAAATGCATCTGCTTGTAAGACAAATAGTAATACCACACAAAATAGCTACTATTTCACATTTCCCATATGTTTACTTTATGTTTGCATAGTTTTTTGCACGTGCTTTTATTTTTCTAGGACGTTACAAGGCTTAGAATTTTAGCAGCAACTTCTCACATTTCCAAGAAAATATCAAAAGCCTTATTTTAGGGACCGGTTCCGTTCTGAACTGGTTTTGAGGGCCTTATATACTATAAACCCCCTATAAATCACCCCATTTTAAAAACTGAACCCCTCAAATTATTCAAAACAGCAGTTAGACCGTTTCTTAACCCTTTAGGCGTTTCACAAGAATTAAAGCAAATTAAAGGTGAAATTTACAAATGTCATTTTTTTTGCAGAAAATCAGTTTTAATCCATTTTTTTCTGTAACACAGAAGGTTTTACCAGAGAAACGCAACTCAATATTTATTGCCCAGATTTTGCAGCTTTTAGAAATATCCCACATGTGGCCCTAGCGTGGTACTGGACGGAAACACCACCCTCAGAAACAAAGGAGCACCTAGTGGATATTGGGGTCTTATTTTTATTAGACTATATTTTAGGCACCATGTCAGGTTTGAAGAGGTCTTGTGGGGCCAAAACAAAGCAAACTCCTCAAAAAAAGACAACATTTGGCAAACTACACCCCTCAAGGAATTTATCAAGGGGCATAGTGAGGATTTTGACCCACAGGTATTTTGCTGAATTTAGTGTAATTAGGCTGTGAAAATGAAAATCTAAGTTTTTTTCTAATAAATTGTTGTTTTAGCTCAGATGTTTTTCATTTTCACAATAGATAAAGAGAAAAAGAAACCCAAAATTTGTAAAGCAAACTCTTCTGAGTATGGCAATACCCCATATGTGGTAATAAATTGCTGTTTGGACCCACGCCAGGGTTCAGGAGGGAAGGAGCGCCATTTGGCTTTTGGAGCTCAAATTTTGCTTGATTGTTTTTGGTTGTAGTTTTTATTGGTACCATTTTGGGGTACATGCGACTTTATGATCACTTTTTGATCACTTTTTATTATACTTTAGAAGGGATGTGACCAAAAAAATTGTTATTCTGGCATTGTTTTTTATTTTATTTTTTTGCGGTGTTCACCGTGCGGGAAAAATAATATTATGGTTTTATAGTTTGGGTTGTTACCAACGCGGTGATACCAAATATGTGTACTTTAACGATTTCATTTTTTTCCCTATAATAAAAGACTTATAGGAAAAAAGGCAGTTTTTAATTTTTGAACTTAGAACTTTAATTTTTACACTTTAGCTGAACTTTTTTTTTTTTGTTCCACTAGGGGACTTGAAGACCTGCACCTATCAACTTTATTCTAATACATTGCACTACCCTTGTAAGCTATTCACTGACAGCAAGCCCATTAAGAATCCGTGCGACCACATCGCAGCGATGCCGATCTGCTGGAAACCACTAAGATGCCGCGATCGCTTTTGATCGCGGCATCTAAGGGGTTAATGGCAGGGTACGGTGCTAGCTCCGTTCCCTGCCGTTATAGCAAGATGGCAGCTGTAACATACAGCTGACACCCTTCGACTCATGGCGCAGGTTCAGCTTCAGAGCCCGCCACCATCTTTCATCTGCGACCAGAAGCCTTTTAAGCCCCACCTCCGAGCGGGGCCTAACAGGTTGCCGTACTTGACAGACATTGTTAGGCCTCCTGTTGCTAACAGCCGATCGGCTAGCGTGGCTACCCAGCTCTTTTAGCCCGGTAACAATGCTGCAATACTGTGTTTGGTCAGTCCCTACTGACTGATCAATCACAGCGATCGTTGGCGGCGCCGCGCTGCGATTGTTCCCCTGATGAGTCACTGTGACTTATCGACTGTCTGTGACTGCCGATGTCACTGTTCTGTCACCATGTCTTTTGACATAGTGACAGAATAGCACCATGACGTAACTGTACTTCATGGTGCCTTAATGCAGGGCAAACTATGACATAAAGTTGCGTCAAGGTGCGTTAAGGGGTTAATATTGTGTAGATGGTGATTGTATGTTCTTCTATGGAATTCATGATCAGACATCCAGAAAATGTCCTTCCCAGTGACCACTGCTTTATGTCATATATCTCATCTGTTCCTCTTATCATCACATTTAGGTCTAGTGCTGCTATAAAGGGGTATTCCGATTCATTGCTGATCTCAAAGTTCACAGCTGTGGGGGAGGGGGCATTATTTATTTCCATGTCCTGGCCCATTTAAGCTGCTATAAGGAAACAATACATACAGTGACCTCTATGTCCACATTACACATTATAGTAGCTGTATGGATCCCAACCAAGTCAAAGACCTATCTACTGCTTGTCCTTAAGACCTCTCCATAGAACATCCAACAGCGGACACTGCATTATGCCGGGAGCTCAGCTTTATTCAGCTGTAGGGTCCTGGGTATTACCCAAATGACGACCCCTCAGTCCACCCCTGTTCGTTCTTCTTCTCATGAGGATTGTCCACTTGTTTTCCTCAGGTGGTGCTGGCATCAGTCCCCGGCCGAAACACCTATATGGCCGTAAAGATGATAACCAAACGGGACAATACAGAAGTAATCATGAGAGAGCGGCGGATACTCCTGGCGGCCCGAGACTGCCCATTCCTATGCCACCTCTATGCCGCACAACAGTCTCGGGAGAGCGCATGCTTTATCACGGAGTATCTGTCCGGTGGCAGCCTGGAGGCTTCGATCAGGATGTGCGGCTGCTTGGACACCGGCAGCGTAAGGTTAGTAAATAACTAATCAGGAGACTGAGGGGAATATACCAATAACGGAACAGAGGAGGGGGATAACAGCTGAGGTCAGGGGTGTAGTCAGGGGAGAGATGGTGGCCACAACCCACTCAGCCTTGGCTAAGGGATTTAGATAAAGGGATAGGACAGAAAACTGAATCTCTTTCTCGGGTGAGGAAAACTTAGCTAGGAGGTCAGATGAAGGACAATGCAGAGAATAGAGATAATACAGGCTGCCATAAACAGCTCCTCTTCTCTGCCACAGACCCCACAGAATCACACATGATATTAGGGAATTGATGAATGAATTTTTGATGACATTGAGACTACAATCTGTTTTTCCCATCAGATTCTACACAGCAGAGATTGTGTGTGGCCTCCAGTTCCTCCATGGACACAACATCGTCCACCGGTAAGCAGAACTTTCCTCTTTTTTTTGTCTTCTTTACATGCTGGAAATAATGCACCCAGCTTTCCTAGGGTCCTGAATGGCTATTCTGTTTAGTCTTGCAGTGACCCATCACCCTCCTGTATCACTGGGCAGATTTCTCATTCTCTTGTCTCATTTCTTTGCAGAGATCTAAAGCCTGATAACATCATGCTGGATGCAGCTGGCCACATCCGAATCATCGACCTGGGGCTCGCCCAAGATGGCGTCACCGCCTCCAATAACATCCGTGGAGTGACGGGAACATTTTATTACATGGCCCCTGAGGTGCTTCTTAGGAAGAGATATGGCCCAGCAGTTGATTGGTGGAGCCTGGGGATTGTGGTGTCCAGAATGTCAACAGGACGCTTCCCCTTTAACAACGGCCCAGACCGGCAAACGGCTTACAAAGCCATCACCACCAAAAAGCCCATATTTCCATCTTGGCTTAACACTGACGTAAAACATCTCGTCAAAAAACTGCTGCATAAGAATCCTAAGAAGCGCCTGGGTGTGCGCGGGAACATCAGAGCGCATCCATGCTTTTCCACCATCGGCTGGGAGGAACTGGAGGAGAGGAGAGCACGGCCGCCATTCACACCATTTGAGCCAGTTCTGGAGAATCACCATCTGCAGTGGCCGGAGAGTAAAAAATCTCTTCGCCCCTTGGCCGGATTCAGCTATATGTCACCAAGCTGGACCGGGTTAGATCCTCCTCCTCTGGAGATAACACTCATCAGATGTTTTTCTTACCTTCTGTTCCTCCTCATTGTCCGTGTCTTCTGCCTCTGTCTCTTCCAATG
This sequence comes from Rhinoderma darwinii, assembly GCF_050947455.1. NCBI lineage: Eukaryota > Metazoa > Chordata > Amphibia > Anura > Rhinodermatidae > Rhinoderma > Rhinoderma darwinii. Next base: position 126,689,740 of record NC_134692.1, read on the forward strand.
ACTTTGTCTCTGCTGCTTCTTAAATTGATGAGATCCACTGCCCAGAACTTCATGCCTCCTGACCCGCACCTCAAATCTCTGCTGCTGTATCTCGCCTCGGCTGCCCTAGAACATCATCTCTCTCCGTACCATCTACATGCTGCACCTTTGCCATCTTGTTGCTACCCCAGTTGCTTGACTTGGCATCCTCCAATCCCGGGCTGGCATCTGACATCACTCCGGCCTGAAGATCCTCTTCACCCCCAGGAGCGGCCTGTGCTTAGATTCCATCTGTAGAGTTCAGGAACAATAGCCGCATCTTGCAGTCCTGACGATCCTGAGTAGCGGCAAATGTACCTGAGCGGCTATTATCCCTGAACTTACCCCAGCACAGGCCAGGTAAGTAATACACACATCATACATTACACCCACATCACCCACACTTCATAATAAGTACAGACACCCACACTACATGATAAGTATAGACACCCACACGTAGACACATAGTATAGACACTAGCACTATATTATAAGTATAGGCACCCACACTATATGATAAGTATAGGCACACACACTATATGATAAGTATAGACACCCGCACGTAGACACATATTATAGATAGATGAGATATCAGCCTTTGATCCTGGGATTATTCTGATCGCCATATTTGGGGTCAGGAAGGAATTTTCCCCCCTTACTATGAGGACAATTGGCTCATTCCTCACAGGGGGTTTTCGCCTTCCTCTGGATCAACACGGCCTTAATTAGGTTTAGGATAAAAGATTAATAAGTAGGTACACTTATAATATAATATAAATAAAAATAATAAAAAAATAATAATTTTTCAAGTTTACCCCCATATTACACATCAGCCTTTGATCCTGGGATTATTCTGATCGCCATATTTGGGGTCAGGAAGGAATTTTCCCCCCTTAATATGAGGACAATTGGCTCATTCCTCACAGGGGGTTTTCGCCTTCCTCTGGATCAACACGGCCTTAATTAGGTTTAGGATGATAGATTAATAAGTAGCTACACTTATAATATAATATAAAGAAAGAAAAATAATTTAAAAAAGTAATTTTTTTTAAGTTTACCCCCATATTACACATATTACACATCAGCCTTTGATCCTGGGATTATTCTGATCGCCATATTTGGGGTCAGGAAGGAATTTTCCCCCTTATATGAGAATTGGCCCATTCATCACAGGGGTTTTCGCCTTCCTCTGGATCAACACGGCCTTAAATTTACATATATATTTAAAATATTTGACACATACATATACATATTACTTAATAATTCTATTTAAAAAAATCCTAATAATAAAATATACCCCCCTCTTATCTATAAATAAAATCTTTCTTTTACCCCCTACATCTTTGTGCTTGTTTTTATTCCCATTGGTCGTCTATGTAGTAAATGCTGTATAGGCCCCAATGTCTGATTCTCCAGGTTTAAGCCATTTAAAAGGTATAGGTCAGATATAAAACCAAATTTGGTGTGAACAGAGCTTTACAGGGGTTGTCGGCCTTTTACAACTTCCATTTTGTTAGAGGGATCTTGTCATCTGTGGGGAAACCGACTTGCAAGTGTTAATATTTCCTACTGCGCCTCTAAAGGTGGAATGAAGCATTACACAGGTCCAACTAAAATCACAATGTAATACATGGACGTGTCGGATCCTCCTGAACAGGAGATACTGTTTGTAGCCCTTCTCTATTCTGGCTAGTCGATGAGCGTCCTGAACGGAAAACACCTTTCTATTATCTCTAATTCCCTAATAGAGCACTTGAAAATGGGTTATACAATGATAAGAGAGTTTGTTACAATGTATCAGTGCAGGTGAGAACTGGAGTATTTCTCTCATGGAGGATTGCCTAGACTGGATACAATGAATGGGGCACAGTGGAGATTGGTGGATCTGCTACAATGCTGCCCCCTACAGTCAGGACATTCACCTCATGGATGCTTCTACCAGATTCTTCACATCACAGAGAAATGTTCAAGAACAAGGAAAATCCCCTGTAGGCAGGCGCTCACACTGAGATCTTATAGGAATGGTCTATTCTAGAATTTGCTATTTATATGTGATTCTGGGAAAGCAGGATGACAACCAATATTGCTGCCATTACAGCTCTCACAGGTGGTGTCACCCAACTTTCTAAATCTCCTGAATAGTAAATCTGCCTAGCTGTGTAATGACACGGGGATTCCGCTCCTTCAAGGAGCTAAAGTGGGGCTAGCACATAGCAGAGCGGGGAGATACCTCCCCGCTCTGCTATAGTGGCGTCGCTACAGTAGTAGCAGCCGCAGCAGCAGCAGCTGCTAGCGGCGCCATCGAAGGTGTCGCCGGGCCAGGGCGCTTTTAAAACAAGCAGGGGAAGGGAGCCAGCGCAGCGCTCCC